>NC_065448.1:65076402-65700152 GCF_917563875.1 Diabrotica virgifera virgifera | reverse complement strand
TAATAAAACATACCGGGTGGTGAATCGTCAAACGGGCCATATAGTCCTGTCGCCAGGAGGTACAACGGCTTCCTTTATTCAGATGGACTTACCCAAGCTTTTTATGTATTTTGACCCGTGGAACACGATTTTTTTTGGTAATAGTTGATCCGGATGTCGATAAGATTGTTATTAACAAAGAACTTGAGGAATTATATATAACAACGATTTTTCGCAACACAAAACATTTTTTGGTATTTTTTGGGCCATTCTAAGCAAAAAATATTCTTACAAGCTTTTTCGTAGGATGCTATATACCAGGACTAATCTTTTAAAAATCGTGTATTTTTGGATGTGAGAGGTGGCATTCAAATTTTTGCAGATAAAGTTAGGTGATACGTTCAGTAATAATAATTGACTTATGTTCCTTCTCAAATATGCCCGGAACATTAATAAAAAATTAAAATATTTAAAAATTTCGAAAAACATCGATTTTCTCTGCTTTCTTTGCTTATAACTTTAAAAGGGTTCGTTTTGGAACAAAGTCGTAGAAAAATAAAATAAAGATAATTGAATTTTGTATGATATACGACTAGTCAAAAATATCTTAAGGTATTACCTTTTTTGCAATATAGCAATAAATACAAAATAAGGGGGCAAAATACGCCTGTTGTTATTCAATGTTTCTTAGAACCTTAGTAACTCGGTTAGAAAATTCTTATAACTTACTTAAATGGTCTATCAAATTTCATTAAAATCGACCTAATAGATTTTGCATAATAAATTTACAATATAAATATTTTTAAAAAAGTTCAAATTTTTAAAATCTTGCTGAACAAAAAGTAGACCATTTAGAAGTTGGCTAATTTTTTAGATATAGAGAGGTACTCTACCTATCTAATACACTTTACATAATTAAAATCGGAATATTTAAGGGGCCTCAGCAATGGTTTAAAATTACAAATAATTTTTTGGCTAATAAACAAATAGCTTTGTTTAATAATAAAAAAATTAATTTTTAGCAATGCAAATAATTAATATCGGTATAATTTGACTTAAACTAACAAATGCTGTCAGCAGAATTGCTGTTTTATTTTTTAATCAAAAGTTATTCTCGTTCAAAATTTGCAATTTTTCGATTATTTGAATGTTCCATCGCGTTTATCTCGAAAACTCTGCATCCTACGAAAAAACTCGTAAGAAAATTTTTTGCTTAGAATTACCCAAAAAATACAAAAAATGTTTTATTTTGCGAAAAATCGATTTTATGTAATTCCTCAAGTTCTTTGTTTATAACAATCTTATCGACATCCGGATCAACTGTTACCCAAAAAATTCGTGTTCTACGGGTCAAAATACATAAAAAAACTTGTGTAAGTCCATCTAAATGAAGGAGCCCGTAGCACTCCCTCCTGGACACAGCACTAGTTTGTTTATAAGCCAAAAAATTGTTTATAACTTCAAAGCATTGCTGAGGCTGCTTAAATAATCTGATTTTAATTCTGTAAAGTGCATTAGATAGGTGGAGTGCTTCTTTATATGCAAAAAAATTGACAAATCTTTGTATGTTCCAGTTTTTGTTTTGCAAGATTTAAAAATTTTAATATTTTAAAAAAAGTTTAGATTGCAAAATTATTACGCAAAATCTAGTAAGTCAATTTTAATGAAATTTGATGGACGGTTTTAGCACATTACAAAAATTTTCTACGCGAACTAGGAAGGTTCCAAATGTAACCTAAGTGATGGAAAAACATTGAATAAAGACAGGCTTGTTTTGCCCCCTTATTTTATATTTATTGCTATTTTGCAGCAAGGCTGTTAAATTAAGACATTTTTAACCAATCGTATCTGATAGAAAATTTAATTGTCTTTGTTTTATTCCTATACGACTTTGTTCCAAAATGAATCGTTTTAAAGTTATAAGCAGAGAAATTAGAAAAGAAACGACATTTTTTGAAATTTTAAAATATATTAGTTTTTATTAATGTTTAGGGCATATTTTAGAAGAGACATAAGTCAATTATTATTAATGAAGTTAGCACCTAACTTTATCTGCAAAAATTCGAATGCCACCTCTCACATCCACCTACAAACAGATCCTTCCTAGTCTAATAGTTTTCGAGATAAATGCGGTTGAACTTTCAAAAAATCGAAAAATTGCAATTTTTGAACCCGAATAACTTTTGATTTAAAAATAAAATAGCAATTCTGCTTACCGCATTTGAAAGTTCAAGTCAAATTATACTGGTTTTGATTATTTTCATTACTAAAAATTAATTTTTTTATTGTTAAATAAAGCTAAAAAACATAGTGCTTGAATGATGTTTTCAATGCACCTGCCATATAAAATCGAACTAGTAGGCGCTCCTACAAACAGGCAATTTGTACGTAGCATGCATTAAAACGCATTAAAACACTATTTGTTTATAGCTTTGTTTGAAAATTAAAAAAATTAATTGTTAGCAATGCAGGTAACCGAAACCGATATAATTTTTCTTGAAATTTCAAATGCGGTAAGCAGAATTGCTATTTTATTTTTTAGTCAAAAGTTATTCTGGTTAAAAATTTCAATTTTTCGATTTTTTGAAAGTTCAACCGCGTTTATCTCGCAAACTATGCATCCTACGAAAATACTTATAGAAACATGTTTTGCTAAGAATAACCCAAAAAATACAGAAAAATATTTTGTTTTGCGAAAAATCGCTGTTATGTAATTCCTCAAGTTGTTTTTTATAACAAACTTGTCGACATCCGTGTCAACTGTTACCCAAAAAATTCCTGTTCTACGGGTCAAAATACATAAAAAAAACTTGGGTAAGTCCATCTGAATAAAGGAGGCCGTTGTATCCCCCCTGGCGACAGCACTAATAGGAAATTCAATTGGAAATTTTAAATTGTTGAATTCCTACCTCCCTGATTATTTTATATTAAAAATCATGAGAAACTATTTGTAGGGGACTGAAATACTTATCGAAAACAAATGTTAAAATTGTTCAACTGCGAATTAGATGTTCTCCAAAATTTTGCAAAAATATAATCCATTTGCCAGAATAATATTCATCCAAATAGATATTTGACCTCCAAAAATCATATGAACGAGCTGAATTTTGCTGAGAATGTTAATTTTGGGATCCTAAAAAAGATGCAAAAAGTCACTCCTACCCCCGGCTTCCCCCCAAAAACCCGTTTGACTGAAGGTAGTGCGAATAACATCGATTTAGCAATAATCTGCATGCTGTGGAAAAATATTTCAAACAAGAAATGTAGCTGAGATAATTTTGACCAATAATGTTTATTCTGACTTTAGTATTTTGAAGTAAGTTACTTGAGCGAAATAAATCTTTTAAATAAAATGTGTATCAATTTGACGGTAAAAATTCCATATCTTTTGATTAAAGTGTCCTATCGACAAAAAACAAAATGATTTTTATAGGTGAAAGGGGCAGCTTTCATATCCAATTTTTGCGGGTGAGTTTAGTGGAAAGATTGGTAGGAGTGGCAAAATATTTTTGCATCTTTTTGGGGTTCCAGTATTGATATTCTCGGAAAAATTCAGCTTGTTCGTATGATTTTTAGAGGTCAAATCTCTTACGATTGTACTAATAATATGACTAGAAAATGTATTACATATTTTTTTTTAATTTTGGAATGTGTTTACTTCTTAGAATGAATCTAATATTTGTGTTTAATAGAAATATCAGTTCTGTACAAATATATAGTTTTTCATGACTTTTGATGTAAAATGATTAGGGAAGCACGAATTCAACAGTTTAGTATCCATTTTCCGGTATTGTATAATTGCATGTTCTGAATATGACTATTTCAACTATACAGTGATAGGAAATACAATGATAGCAAAATAGCGCAAAAGATGGAAAACATAACACATTGCGAAACAAAAGGAGATGAAACTAGTGGAGATGGAAATGATCGTTATAAACCTACAAATTAACCTTTCAGTGCTAACGTGAAGTATTTTGACATAAGTGCTAACGTCCGTCTCTGGGACCGTATGTTTATACATGCCCTAGTACTGTAAATTTTACAAATTTTTAAAATTTAATTACTTCAAGGGTCTTATTAAATATTGTTTTATTTAAAATAAATGCAGTTTTATTTAAAAATTATATTTATAAACATTTATTTTGAAAAAAATAATTCCTTAACAAAAACAAGCGACTATTCTAAAAAGTGAGAAAAAAACCCTAAAATCTTAATATAAACAAAAAATTTGCTGAGTTATTTTTAAACTAAAGATGAAATTATCCACTTATAATAACCACACTTAAGCAGTTCTAATAATACGAAGTAACTTTAAACTTAAAAAAGTTAACCTTTTTCTGAACATTCCACACATGTACCCTTTATGTATTCTAAGCACATAAATTTATTACACGAGTAACAACTGTACTTTGTTTTTCGACTTTTCGTAGTTCATTTCTATTTCTAAAAAGTAAAAAAATAATATTTTATTCACTAAAAATACAACGCTAAAAGTTACAATTCTTACCTTTAGTACAGCCGCAAAAGCTAACATCCGTCTCTGAGACCAAAATCTTGTGTAACGAACGAACTATGTATCTACGTTCAACAATATTTTAATACTAACAACGGTTAGGTAAAATATGAAGCTATTGAATGACCTAGCCCGAATATCGAAATACATCGTTAATTATCAATATGAATAGGTTAGCTCCGTCTATGAGACCATGCGTTAGCACTGAAAGGTTAACATTAAATTACATAGTTTCCCACTTTTAGACGTCCGTGACAGGAGTATTTTATAAAATTCTACTGTCACAGTGACAGTTTTCATACTCCTCTGATATATCTAAAAGTGGGAAACTATGTAATGACATGTTAATTTTTACGTTTATAGCGATCATTTCCATATTCACCACTTTCATCTCTTTTTGTTTTGCAATGTTTTATGTTTTCCATCTTTTGCGCGATGTCAACGATGAAGTGCGCCGACTAAAGCGTTTTAAGCCTACAGACTTATTGAACAGATTTAAATAAAATTAATTAACATTTACCACTACATTATTAACTTTGTTTGTTAATTATATGTTAAAGGAAGCCTCTCACTGGAGAAAATTCCTACATGTCATTTGTTCTTCTAATAATGGTCATAAAATTTACTTATTTTTACGAGTGATAACAGATTGTAAATTAAATGGAGCTTAAAAAAATCTTTTGCGCTATTTTGTCGGTTATTAGCAAGCTCATCACTGTATATTTTATGAAACGAAGAATTTAAATATCGAAAAATTAGTGTCCGTTATTTTTTAATTGGAATATCTGGGGGAAGTCAATAAATAAAGCCGTACCATTTCGTGGGTATAGTCCGTTCGCTAAACTCAGACACAACTGGCTAGTGATTTTAGTAGGTATTTTTTTGTTCCTACCCAATTTTGCAAAAATTGGCAAAATTACTAACCATTTAGTAATTATTAACTATTTAGTAATTTTTTTTGACAATTTTACCTAAAAATTACTGGCAAATTTTTGGCAAAATTACTTATCAAAATCATTAGATAATAATTGTGTCTGAGTTTAACGAACCGATTATATTAAGATTTTTAATGCGTTATGTTTTTTATTCTTCTTCTTCTTCCTCTTCTTCTTTTTCTTCTTCTTCTTCTTCTTCTTCTTCTTCTTCTTATAATAGTCCTCTTGGCCTGTTCCTTACCGATTTTGCGCTTGTATTCGTAGCTGTGATGTTGACTGCCAGCTATCTCGCCACCTTTTAAAGGGCCTTCCTATTGGTCGCTTGCCTGTTGGCTTCGAATCCCTGGCTATACGGGCTATTCTCTCGCTGTCCAATCTCGTTACATGCTGATTCCACTCTCGTCGCCTCTGTCTTCCCCACCGTACTATATCTTGTATGCTACAGAGATCTCTTATTATGTCGTTCGGTATTCTGTCTCTCAGTGTTGTCCCAGTTATTGACCTCAGCGTTCTCATTTCTGATGTTCTCAGTATCCTCTTGGTTTCTGCTGTGTCACATCTTGTTTCTATTGCGTACGTCATGATCGGTCTTACACATGATTTGTATATGCGTACTTTCCCTTCCAGCTTCATGTCTTTGTTTCTCCAGATGACATCCCTCAGACATTCTGACACGTAATTTGCTTTATTTGCTTGCTTTCGGACGTTCTCTTTAACATCTCCATAACTACAATATTTCGATTCCCAGATATTGGAATCTCGAGACTTGTTCAATTAGTTCGTTGTTAATTACTAATTTGCATCTTATGGCTTCCCTTGACACTACCAGGGATTTTGTCTTGGCTGTTGATATTTTCATGTTGTAGTTCTTCGCCACTGTATTGAAAGTTTGTGCCATTCGCTGTAGGTTATCCTCGTTATCTGAGATTAAGATTGCGTCGTCAGCATAACAGAGGATTTTTATTTGTTTTTCCGCCATCTTATATCCATTTCCAGTACCTTTAATGTTTCCTATGATTTTGTCCATGACTAAATTAAAAAGCAATAGGCTCAAGCTATCCCCTTGTCTGAATCCCGAGTTGATTTCTACTTCCGATGTTAGTTCATTCTCGACTTTTTTTCTGGTTTTGTTCTTCATTAATATCTTTAATTAACCTTATCATTTTGTTAAGCTGATTTTTCTCCTTTAGTAATCTTAGCACATCTTCCAATCTTACACAATCGAAGACCTTAGTCAAATCTATAAAGCACATAAATACAGGTTTATTATACTCCAGTGCTTTCTCATCAATTTGTCTGGCTATGAATACGGCGTCTATTGTGGACCTATTTTTCCGAAAACCTTGTTGTTCCTCACTAATTGTGTATTCTTCATTTATTTTATTGGCAGTCGTCGCTGGGCCATCGAGGTGTAAACATCGTTAAAGCGCTCCGAAAAACCGGTGATTAAGAATTCTAATTATCTTATCAACAACAATAAAAAAAAACCCATTAGCAATAAGTGAGAAAAACAAAACAATATGTTCCCTTCGGGGAATCTTATTGGGTTCAGAAATGGACAACCAGTTTATCAACAACAAAACATACAGAGTGATCCAATAAATTTACAAATACCACAAGCAACCAATAACCAACTACAGTGGCAGCCAACAATGATGAAGCAACCAGAAAATGCAATGAACATGAATATGCCAACTATGCAACAACAGTATCATACAACTCCTATACAGACAGTAAATACCAACCAGTTCAGCTCTCAACCAGTTCAGCAGCAAATGCCGACATCAAGTAAAAATAGTGCAAATATCGAAGACAGAGAAACTCACTATATGACATCAACCAGTGAAGATGAAGAAGAAAATCAGACAAACAGTAAAAACGCTTGGCAAGTCATGGGAAGCAATAAAAGAAAGAAAATACATAACAACAAACCAAATCCAAGCGAAATTGAAACAGGTAACCGATTCCAACCGCTGTCGAAAGAAACAGAAGAAAATATTGGAAACGTCGAAACCAACAAAATACCAAAACCTCCACCAATATTTGTACACGGGGTACAGGATTTCAAAGAGATGACAAAGCAATTAGAGGAAATAGCCAAAAAAGAAGAATACCAGACAAAAAGTTTAATAAACAACGTTGTCAAAATAAATTGTGAAACACCAGAAATATACCGAAAATTGGTTAAGGAGTTCAAGGAAAAAAATATATACCATCACACGTACCAACTAAAAGAAGAACGAGCCTACAGAATCGTGATCAGATACTTACATCACTCAACCAATACTGATGACATAAAAAGTGAGCTATCTCAGTTAGGGCACAAAGTGAGAAACATAGTTAATGTAAAACAACAAAAAACCAAAGAACCACTTAATCTCTTCTTTGTAGATTTAGAACCCGCGCAAAACAACAAAGATGTCTATAATATAACAGGCCTACAGAACAGAGTAGTACACATAGAACCTCCACGAACTCAAAAAAACAGTATAATACAGTGCATGAGATGCCAACAATATGGACATTCCAAATCATATTGTAATAAACCATACGTCTGTGTAAAATGCGGAGGCTCACACAATACCACCACGTGCAAAAAGTCAAAGGAGACGCCAGCCATATGTGCGTTATGCAATGGAGGCCACCCAGCCAATTACAAGGGATGTGATCACTATAAGAAACTTACCAAAGGAAGCAATAAAAACAATGGAGAGCATCAAAACCCATCAGCAATCTACACAAATGATATATACACAAGAAACACACAACAACTATCCAATCCACTGCCCCAGGGCATGAGCTATGCTGAAGTAACTAAACGCAACCAAACAGAAGATACAACCACTGTGTTAAACAAGTTTTTGGAAGAATTCAAGAATCTATTCAACCAACTAATCCAACAAAATAGCATGGTCCTCAACATGCTTACCATGCTTATGAACAAAATGAAATAAATGGCTAAGTTTCTTCGAATAGCCCAATGGAATGCCAACGGCCTTCCAAGCCATACAGAAGAAGTGAAAATATTTCTAGACATAAATAAAATTGACATATTTTTAATTAGTGAAACACACTTCACAAACAGAACTTATTTTAACATACCTAAATATAAACTATATCATACTGAGCATCCTGACGGCACAGCCCACGGAGGTACAGCAATACTCATCAAAGAAAATATTAAACATCATGAACTACTGAAGTACAAAGAAGAACACATACAAGCAACGACAGTAAGCGTTGAAGCACTTCCATATAATGTCAACGTAACAGCTGTGTACTGCCCTCCTCGCCATAATCTAAAACGAGAACACTATGAAGAATTTTTCCAAACTTTAGGACCAAAATTCATTGCTGGGGGAGATTACAACAGCAAGCATACCTTGTGGGGGTCACGACTTATAACAACAAAAGGCAGAGAACTGGCACATGTTATACAAAATAAGAATTACTCATTTATCTCAACGGGAACACCAACATACTGGCCGACCGATCCCAACAAAAAACCAGATTTATTGGACTTCTTCATAACAAACGGTATCGGTATAACTTATACAGATATAACACCAAGCTATGACCTAACTACTGACCATAGCCCAATAATAGCAACGGTAAGTACAACAGTTATCACTAAAAAACCAAAACTCCACCTGCACAACAATAAAACAAACTGGGACACTTACCGACAAATAATTCACGATACTATCGAAATAACAACGAGGCTGAAAAAACCGGAAGAAATAGAAGAGGACTATAACAAATTTATAAACATACTACAGTATGCAGCTAAATCAGCTACCCCACAAAGTAGTCCCAACAGAAACATAAGTAATATACCTTTAGAAATAAAAAAACTGGTAGCTGAAAAAAGAAAGGCCAGATCTGCATGGCAACGAACACACACACCAGACAGCAGAACAAGATACAATCGCATCAGCAACAAATTAAAATCAAAGCTGCAAGAAGTCAAAAATGAGTCATTTACGAATTATATCACCAATCTTTCAAGACAAGACAACTCTATATGGAAGCCCATAAAAAGTAAGAGAAAGCCAATAACAGCATTACCTCCAATACGTAAAAATTCAACACCACCAGGACCATGGGCAAAAAGTGATAAAGAAAAGGCTGACCTATTTGCCGAGTATTTAGCAGAAGTTTTTACTCCACTAAATGACGACCAAGTACCAGAAGCGAACCAAATATTAGAAGAACCACTACAGATACAGGACCGAATAAAACTATTTACTCCAAAAGAAATTAGAGACGTAATTGCCACCCTAAACCCAAAGAAGGCACCAGGCGAAGATCTGATAACCGCAAAAATGTTAAAAGAAATACCCAAAAAGGGCATAGTTAAACTACTGCACATATTCAATGCAATACTTAGATGTGACTACTGGCCCAAAGCACTCAAAATTGGACAAATAATTATGATACCAAAGCCTGGCAAAAACCCTCTAGATGTCTCATCATATAGGCCTATCAGCTTATTACCAACAATCTCCAAGTTGCTTGAAAGACTTATCCTAAACAGAATAAATGCAGAAATAAATCCACAAAATTGGATCCCAGATCATCAGTTCGGATTTCGACAAAGCCATTCAACGATACAACAATGCCATCGCATAGTCAACGCCATTAACCAGTCACTTGAAAATCAGCAGTACTGCACAGCAGCCTTTATAGACATCAGTCAGGCTTTTGACAAAGTCTGGCATCCAGGCTTGTTATGCAAAATAAAAAGAATTCTTCCAGCAAGTTACTACAACCTACTGAGAGCCTACCTACACGAACGGCAGTTTAAAGTAAAAGTTAATGAAGAAGTCTCGGAATACAAGCCTATTCACTCTGGCGTACCTCAAGGGAGCATACTAGGACCATTATTGTACATACTATATACATATGACTTGCCTACAAATGATAAAACAACCATCGGGACATTTGCAGACGACACTGCTATTTTTGCCAAGCATGACGATCCTATTGCAGCAACACAAAATCTCCAAGAGCATCTAAACTCACTTGAAATATGGCTGAAGAAGTGGAAGTTTAAGGTAAACGAAACAAAATCATCCCATATAACATTCACTCTCCGGACTGGAACCTGCCCACCAGTAACCATCAATCAAATAAAAATACCACAAAGTAATCAAGTCAAATATCTAGGGCTACACTTTGACAATAAACTCAACTGGAAACACCATATAACAAAGAAAAGAATGCAACTTGACCTAAAAACCAAAGAACTTTACTGGCTCATTGGAAGAAATTCCCATCTTTCAATAGAAAACAAATTGCTAATATATAAAGCAGTGATAAAGCCAATCTGGACTTATGGCATTGAACTGTGGGGCTGTGCTAGCAAATCCAATACTGTGATTATCCAGAGAGCGCAATCCAAGATACTTCGAGCAATAGTTAATGCACCATGGTATGTATCAAACCAAACTCTACACACAGATCTAAAAATTCCATATGTAACCGAAGTCATCCGAGAAAACAACAGAAAACACCACAACAAACTAGAAGACCATCCTAATCCACTACTTCATCCACTACTGCAACCTGTCCACAATAGAAGACTAAGAAGAAGCTGGCCCTCCGACCTAAGAGGTAACTGAGGAAACATCGCTGGATGTTTACCTCTCCACGTCACCACATTTACAATAATTTAATTTAATGTAAGACCAACAAATTGACTTATAGATGTTTGTTTTATATCTGATTGTCAATAAAGGGAGATAATAAAAAAAAAAAAAAAAAAAAATTTTATTGGCAAGTATTTTTGTTAAGAGTTTAAGAGTTGTGCTCAGCAAGGTGATGGTACGGTAGTTGCATGGGTCTTTGCTGTTTCCTCTCTTGTGTATAGGTATTGTTATACTCGTCCTCCACTGGTCTGGTACACGCTAGCTACATATTATATCTTGAAAGAGGATCTCTATGTTTTCGATTAAGGTTTCTCCTCCGTATTTCAGGAGTTCATTTGGTATCCCATCGGGTCCTGGTGCTTTTCTGTTTTTTTACTTTACGTATGTTATTCCTTATTTCTTCTTTTGTGATCTCTAGTTCTGTGTCTAAGTTGGATTCGTCTTCATATTCTGTTTCTTCCTCTTCTTCAGGTACTATAGTACCTTCCTTATATAGTTCTTCTATATAGTCGGTCCATTGTTCTGCTTCTATTCTATTTAAACTTCTATATTCGTTAATGGGTTTTTCCTATTTTCTAGTATTTTCCAAACTTTTCTTTGCGTCCCATACAAATCGTGTTCCATTTCTTTGGTAAAGCGTGTCCAATATTCCCTTTTTATATTTCTTATCTTAGAATTAATGCCATTTCTTGTGTCTCTGTATTGATGGTAATTGTTTGGTGTTTTGTTAGTGCAGTATTGTAGGTACGCTTTCCTCTTCTCATACGCTAGATCCCTTATTTCAGTATTGAACCAGGGCTTTGATATTTTGATTGCATTCAGGTTAATTTTTCTGACCCCTATGCTTTCCTTTGCGGCTTATAATATATTATATTCTATTTTTGCCCATGTCTCATTTACTCCTTCACCTGTTGTTACTGGGTTTATCTCAAATCTTTGTTCTAAACGTCTTTTATACAACCATTTTGTGTTTTGGTTCTCTAGAGACTCAATGTTTAGTTTTTTGAAGTACTTGGGTGGTTTTTTCTTGTTTTAGGGTATTTTGAGCAAAAATTTTCCAAGCACCATTTTATGATCTGATCCGATATTGGGCGATGTTAATGCTCTTACGTCTAGTATTTGTTTAGGTATGATTTCTCTATTTGTAATTATATAGTCTATTGTTGATTGTTGGCCTTGCGTGATTTGCCATGGGTATTTGTGTGGAAAAAACGTGTTGTTTATTCTCAACAAATTTTAGGTACAGAATTCAACAAGGTACTCTCCATTTCGGTTCAATGTATCTTCGTTAAATCGTTGTTTGATATTATCTATGCTGTCGTTTCCTATTCTTGCATTGAGATCTCCAAGAATAATTATTTTTTCGTTTTTCTGTATCTTGTCGATTACATCCTGTAGTTTGTTATAGAAGTCTTCGGTCTCTCCCTCGGGTTTACTTATATCTGGTGCGTAGACTGATATGATGTGGAGTTAAATGTTTTCCATATTCAAAGTCGTCATCAGGATTCTATGGTTGATATAGTCGATGTTTTCTATGCTCTTTCAAATTTCATGTGGATTATAAGGCCCACTCCTGTGCTAGCATAGTCCCCCTTGCCTTTTCCGCTGTATATGAGTAGGAAATCTTGGTATTTTGAAGTTCCCTTTCCTTTCCTTCTGGTTTCGGAGAGCGCGCATAAATCTATTTTGTGAGTGTTCATTTCTATTAGTATCTCTTGGTCTCTCTTTGTCTTTGACTTAATGTTCCAGCATGCTATTCTTAATCCTTTATCCTTTTTCGTAGTCCTATTCTTTGCTAGAGTCGTCTTGAAAAAATGTTTCTGTCCGGTATCCGAGGCTTGGTGATCGGTTCTATGAGCATTTTCGTTTTTACCGTGGTAGGTCACTAGCCTCACCCTCGAACCCTCCTCCTTTATCCGGGCTTGGGACCGGCAACCCGCTGCTGAGCTACTCAGTTCACCCAACAGTGGATAGGCGGAGTGGTTTTTTATTAACATTTAAAAAAGAAAAAACTATTATATTTTATCATTTTTAGGTCTCTGGCCGCCATTGCATCTTCTCTCCAGGATCGTCTTGTTCTACATCGTTCTCTTCTAGTGGGTGGAGTCCATTTTTCATTTTTTTTTCCACCTTGAATCTATAAACATGTCCATACCAGTTAAGTCTTTTGGCGTCGGTTGTATCTATTATATCTATACCCTGTTTTTAAAATATGTAAGGAAAGTAATTCAAATTAGTGTAATGAATAAGAGGAGTAGGGAAGAATAAAGGGGTTTTAAATAATGAAGAATTTTTTTATTTACTGAAATATTGTTAAAAATATGCAGGTTTTTTTGATGAATTGTGGGAGACTTTTACTGTATTGTTGTAGCATCAAAGTTTTTCTTTCCTATTATTATAGAGGTGCTTGTTTAAAAAGTACTCAAAGTATCGAGTCAAACATTTGCGCTTATAGTAACTGCATAAAAGCTCGTATTGCGAAATATGTTTTAATTATTTCTATTGTTTATTTTAATAATTATAAAGAATTTAAAAAATTCTTAAAAAATTGGTCGAATGGATAAATAATTTGCAATAACTTTCGTTTTTAACCCGGGAGCAGTCGCACCGTTAGAAAAAATCTAACATTTTATCCTTTTCCGTAATAACTTGATGAAAAATTTTGCAACCTAACTTTCCATTCGTAAGTGCCTCGAGGAAGACTGGAGTAATGCGTAGGAATTTTTTATTTTAATCTTTTTGTTAAATTTTTTTATTTCCTTTTTCTGGAATTTATGGCTTTGGTGAGAACCAATTAGCTTTAAAATTGTTAAAATCAGATATTTTTAATACAACAAGTAAATAAAAATATTATAAAATAGAAATTTCTTTTAAATTCGTATTGTGAGGTTTTTTCTCTACGCCCGACCACTTACGTGACAGAAGTGAACGTGACTGCTCTCGGGTTAACGTTCGATTTGTAATAGATTTTTGTTTTTAAATATTTTTAATTTAGAAAACTTCATTTTAAGGGACAAGTATTTCCAAGAAAATAATAAGATGGATGAAAAAGTCACGTTTTTTTCTGAAATATTAATAAAAAAACCATCACGCAGTAAAAATTGTATTATCCACGGGAGGGTTCGAATTTTCTATTGACTTCCCAGAGATATTTCAGCTAAAAAATTGCGGCCAGTTATTTTTCGTTTTTTAAGCGCTTTTACGGCTTGGTTTCCGGGGGTTAGTTGAGAAAAAAAAATAAATACCCTTTATACAAGGTGTAACAAAAATACAGGTCATAAATTAATCACATATTCTGGGACCAAAAATAGTTCGATTGAACCTAACTTACCTTAGTCCAAATGAGCATACAAAAAAAGTTACAGCCCTTTGAAGTTGCAAGATAAAAATCGATTTTTTCCGATATATCGAAAACTATTAGACATTTTTTAATGAAAATGGATACGTGCCATTCTTATGACAGAAACATTTTAAAAATAAATTATAGTTAAATTTGTGCACCCCATAAAAATTTTATGGGGTTCTGTTCCCTTAAACCCCCCCAAATTTTTTGTACGTTCTAATTAAATTATTGTTGTGGTACCATTAGTTAAACACAATGTTTTTAAAACTTTTTTGCCTCTAATTACTTTTTGGAAAAGCTAGTTTTTGTCGAGATATTTTGAATATTTGTCAAATCCACCACATATTTGTATACTGTTAAGTACGATTGTAGAGACCTGGTAATAATATGAAAAATTTTTTATAAATTACAGTTTGAGGTATATTTTGAACCATATTAGAAAAGAAGCCACATCTCGATAAAAGGTGCCTCATCGGAAAAATACTAAGAGGCAAAAAATTTTTTAAAACATCCTGTTTAACTAATGGTACCGCAATAATAGTTTAGTTGGAACGTACACAAACATTTGGGGGGTTTAAAGGCGCAGAACCCCCTTAAAATTTTTATGTAAACATATTAAAAAAGAAGCTGCATCTCGATTAAAACTGGTGTATCGAAAACATATTAGGAGGCAAAAAAGTTTTAAAAACATTGTGTTTAACTGAGGGTACTACAATAATAATTTAATTGGAACGTACAAAAAAGTTTGGGGGGTTTAAGGGAATAAAACCCCCATAAAATTTTTAATGGGTGCACAAATGTAACTATAATTTATTTTTAAAATTTTCCTGTCATAAGAATGCCACTTGTCCATTTTCATTAAAAAATCTCTAATAGTTTTCGATATATCGGAAAAAATCGATTTTTATTTTGTAACTTCAAAGGGCTGTAACTTTTTTTGTATGCTCATTTGGACTAAGGTAAGTTAGGTTCAATCGAACTATTTTTGGTCCCAGAATGTGTGATTTAATTTATGACCTGTATTTTTGTTACACCCTGTATATTAGAAACTCATCTATATGTCCCGTAAAGAATGGTCATAAATTATACCACACATTCTGAGGTCAAAAATAGTTCGATTGAACCTAACTTACCTTAGTACAAATGTGCTCATAAAAAAAGTTACAGCTCTTTGAAGTTACAAAACGAAAATGGATTTTTTTCAATATATCGGAAAATATTAGAGATTTTTTATTGAAAATGGACATGTATCATTATTATAACAGGAATATCTTAAAACAAAATTATAGTGAAATTTGTCCACCACATAAATATTTTATGGGGGTTTTGTTCCCATAAACCCCCCAAACTTTTGTGCACGTTCTAATTAATTCATTATTGTGATGTCATTAGTTAAACACAACGTTTTTAAACAAATTCTGCCTCTTAGTATTTTTTCGATAAGCCAGTTTTTTTGAGATGCGGCTTCTGTTTTAATATATTTACATACAAATTTTATGGGGATTTTGTTCCTTTAAACCCCCCAAACGTCTGTGTACGTTCCAATTAAACTATTATTGTGGTACCATTAGTTAAACGCAATGTTTTTAAAACTTTTTTGCCTTTTAGTCTTTTTCTGTATATGAAGAGTTTTCGATATATGAAAAAAAAAATCGATTTTTATTTTGTAACTTCGAAGGGCTGTAACTTTTTTTGTGTGCACTATTGTATAATATAGAGGTAAGTGAGGTTCAATCAATAAATTTTTGACCCCAGAATCTGCAGTATAATTTATGACCAATCTTTTCGGGACACCCTGTATAAAATTCTCGTGTACTTTACGAGAAATTTTATATATCTACTCGGTAGGTCTGAGAAACGGGTGTAACCTATTTTTCATACCCCTAATAATTCAGTCCATACGCCATCCGTCATACGTTTATAAAGTGTGGTCCATACGCCATCCGTCATAAACATTTTTATTGTTTTTTGGACAAATTTTTTTATTATTTTTGATAAAGTATGATTAAAAAATACCTACAGCCCTTTATTTTCACCACTCTATCACTAACCCATCTTTTCTAATAGAATTTTAAAGACAATGAAATTAATAATTATTCTTAATAAAAATTATAAACGAATATGTACTTACAAAATACTGTTATCGGTATTTCCCTGGAAATATATCCAGCAGTCTCTGAAGAAGAAGCTCGACACTCAAAGTGAGCTCCTTTAAGGTACCTCGGAGTAGAGGCTATCACAAGTTGATTGACAGTCGTAAACGACTCACGACTTGAGTCTATCACACTGTCCAAAATTGTACCATTGTACCACCAAGTTAAAGTGGGTTTTGGGCGACCTAAAACAGTTAAAAAAGATGCTATAAGAAGTTTAATATTTAGGTTAATAAAAAATGTATAGGCTAATACACAGCCCGTCAGAGAAAACGGGTCACCCACAACATTTAGAAAATGTAATATTTTTTCATATATTTCTCCATTTTTTTTAAATTTGTTTTATCCTAAATGAATTATCGCGTGTAGTGAGAAGGTAGACCATGTCTTGAAAGATAATAAACAAATTCTCAAAACCTATTAAATTGATTATTTTGAGAACTGTGTGAACTATTGTAATGTTCTAAAGTGTTTTTAAGATATGTTACTGTGGGTCCCGGTTAATTCATAATAATGCAGCAGATTCGTGCAAATATTATAAGAATTGTGCATTTAAAGATAGAAGCATATAATTTGGACCACATATACTACACATACAAAGGTTCAAATTTAGATATGAGGCCATCTCAGATTTTGCCTTTTACAAAAATGGCGGGCATTCAATTTTTTTTTCTTTTTTTTATGGCATAGACTTGGGTGTCATTTAGCCAGTCACAACTTTTTTGTTTTCTGTTCATACATAAGGAAGGCAATGAGGTCCTTAGAGTTCCATAGCAAACTCTTCTACAGCTCTCTACTCAGTTCAAAAGCTGGCCGCTATGGACTGTCCAAGTTGCTCACCACATTTTCCATTATGTATCTTCTTCTTCTTCTTTTTTCATATGTACATAATATACCAAATTATCAGGATTAATAAGTTTAGAGGTTAATTTTAGTTTCACAGATAAATTTCATTAAACAATCATATATGTTCTGGCTGTTCAGAGACAATAGATAGGATACATTGAAAGGTGGAAAAACATTACATTTTATTAAATCTTTGATTAAATTATATGTGCATGGAATGGAACTATACATATGTAATAATACATATGTATAACTTTTGAACGAAAAGTCCGATTTCAACCAAATTTGGTATATGAGTCCTTTTTTGATGTTCAAGATCGAGCTCCTGAACCGGAAAAATCGATTTACCAGAAGTTGTGTTTTTGCTGATTTTTTTGTAAAATTATGTTGTTTATTTTTTTAATTCTTTCACTCTGTATATATTAATTTTTCAAAAAGGTATTACCTGCATTGAAAAGAGCGTAAAAATATTTTTAAGGCGATATTTTGAAGTTTTTAGTTACGTTAATTACAATATAATAAATGCATAACTTATCTTCACCTGTACCTATGTGCGGCAGATTCGTGCAAATATATAAGAATTATTGTGCATTTCATAGTAGAAGCATATAATTTGCACCTCATATACTACACATACAAAGATTCAAATTTAGATATGAGGCCATCTCAGATTTTGCCTTTTACAAAAAAGACGGGCATTCAAAATGGCGACTGTACATATGTGACTAATAGCGCGATAACTTTTGAACGAAAAGTCCGATTTCAACCAAATTTGGTATATGGATCCGTTTTTTGATGTACAAGATCGATCCCTCCTGAACCGGAAGGATCGGTATGGCAGAAGTTGTGTTTTCCTGATTTATTTTTAAAAATATGTTGTTTATTTTTTCAATTTTTTGACCATGTACGCATTAGTTTTTTAAAAAGGTAATACCGGCATTGAAAAGAGCGTAAAAATATTTTTTAGGAAATATATTGAACTCTTTAGTTATTTTAATTACCATTTAATAAATGCATAACGTATCTTCACATGTAGGTACCTATCTGCGGCAGATTGATGCAAATAATAATGTAAGAATTATTGTGCATTTAATTGCAGAAGCAAAAAATGAACCTATATACCAAATTTGGTGGAAATCTGACGTCTTGTTCAAAAGTTATCTTGCTATTAGTCACATATGTATAGTCGCCATTTTGAATGCCCGCTATTTTTGTAAAAGGCAAAATCTGAGATGGCCTTCTATCTAAATTTAAACTTTTATATGTGTAGTATATGTGGTCCAAATTATATATTTCTATCATTAAATGCACAATTGTTTCACATATCGGCTGCACTATAACTAGTTTAATCCCCCATCCCAATTAAAGGCCAATTGGCAACTGTAGTAGCCCTCAGGTAATTTTACGATAATTCATGAACTACCGGTGAATTTGTAACTTTTATTTGCTAATTAAGTAATCTTTAACAATGTTGATAATCTACTACCGGTATTCCAGGTATTTACATGTATAAATTACCCTGTCTGAAGGTGGGGTAAAAGGTATTCATCATTAAATTATGTATTGTCTCTTGGACGGATTACTGTTAGAGAAAATTCAAATAAATTTTGTTAAAATGGCTGAAATTTTTGTAACAGATTTCGTAATCAGTAAACGTGGGTGTAAGTTATCAGACAATTTATCAGATAATTTATCAAAGAATTTATCAAAGGATAATTTATCATTGCTAAATATCTAACTATTGAACTTATAATTACTTGGTAAAAAACAAGCTCTTGTAGAGCTATAATCATTACCATCGATCAGCCAATCGTGTCCACTGCTGGACATAGGCCTCCCTCGGTTATCTCCAGTGTTCTCTACACCAGGCCGCTTGTAGTTAGTTTCCCGCTACTCTTTTTATATCGTCGGTCCATCTAGTCGGTGGTCGCCCTCGGTTTCTTTTATAGTTTCTGGGCCTCCATTCCATGATTCGTCGTGTCCACCGTCCATCATGTGTTCTAGCTAAGTGCCCTGCCCAGTTCCACTTAAGCGTCCTAGCTCTTTCAATGACGTCTTGAACTCCTGATCTTTGCCTATTTGTTGGTTTGGTATGTGGTCTCGAAGGCTCAAGTTTAGCATTGCACGTTCCATGGGAACGTGCATTGCGGATCCGCAATTGCGTATTTTTGCGTCAGTGTTAAAGTCTCTGTACCATCAGTTTGTACAGGTAAAACACATTGGTTATAAACCTAGTAGAACTATACTTGATGGAAATAATATTTATAACAAATATTAATGGAACACTATAATGTTGTTTCAATTATTTTATTAAGAGATTTTAATTTTTGTTATTTTTTTTATAGATACATATTACATATTTTTAACAAACCAAGAACAATTCGCTCATATTTGCTATAGGCCCCGTGTTGGCTTAATCGGTTACTGTTCAAATTTATTTCTTACCTTTTAACCTAACTACCTGAGGTATTAGATTTAATCAATGGTTTCGAATTCACCTGTAGAAACTTTCGAGTTAGCAGGGTCATTAAGCACAAAAGTTGGCTGGTGTACATTTTGATTTGAAAATATTTGTCATTAAAATTTGCAAGTTGGCGAGTGTTCTTTACTCTTACACTTGCCTCCTTTTCAGTGAATTATTGTATGGCATAATAACGATGTAGGTGGTCTAAATTTTAGTGTAGGAAGTAGACCACCTACACGATGGACAGACGACGTCAAAAGGATTGCTGGGAATTGGTTGCAGAAAGCCCAAGATCGAAAAAACTGGAAGAAATTAAGGGAGGCCTATGTTCAACCTTGGATGCAGAAGGCTGGATGATAAATAAAGATGGGAAAATATCGAAAGTCTGTTCAGATTGTTACATTGCTGGAAATGGATTGGATTGTCTTGCCAAACGGTTTAGCAAGACAATGGAGTGTTAGTCGTCCAATTATACAAGAATCTTACCAATGATTTATTGAGGCCGGATAGAATGCTCCAAAGACATATTTATTATTCAGCAATCCTAAGGACTATTAAGTAATCAGCGTTTCTACTTTTCAATTAAGGTTAAGAGAATAGGGTTTGGTGGCCAGCAATACAGCAACGGGACCATTACTTACTGCTGTTCACAAAAGACGCAGACTTAGATTTGCCCGTGAACACGTCAATTGGACAATAAACGATTAAAACAAAGTATTGATTACGGATGAGTGTAGAATGTCAATTTATGGTAAAGATGGTCAACATAAGGTCCGCAGAAAAGTTTGAGAACGTTATGCAGCCTGCACTCTGTCACACTTGGTTGCTTTTGGTGGTGGCTCAATAATGTTTTGGGCAGAGATTTTTTTGAGGCACTTACGGATCTCATCTTGATTGAGAGGGACACATTAACAGAAACCCACACAAAACTGAGATTATACAACCTCATCTTATGCCACATGCTGGGATATTGGTAACGGTTTTCTGCTAATGCAAGATAATGCGAGATCACAAACGGCAAGAATTTAACACATTATTTTGAAGATGTTCATAACATAAGCATATAATAGCATATAATCAAATATTGAACCTTCTCAAAAGGTGTCTAAGATGTCGTATAAATATATGCTCCAACAATATGTGATTAGCTTAGAATTGCTCTCTAGTGTCTAAGATGTCGTATAAATATATGCTCCAACAATATGTGATTAGCTTAGAATTGCTCTCATTGCGAAATGGGGCACTTGCCCAAAAGGGACATCCAAAACGTGATCAGTTCTGTGCCAAATTAAATGATTAGTGTTAACCAGGATCATGGTGGCGACACACATTAATAACACGAGTGATAATTGCCTTTTTTGAATCAATATTCATTAGATTTACTTTCTATAAATAATGAGAAAAATAGAAAAAGCAAAAATTTCTTAAATTTTGTGGATGGCTCGTTTTCTCTGACGCGCAGTTTAGTCCAGAAAGCCACTGCGCATCCAATAGGAAAAATATTCTAATTCGGATTTTTTGCACAATATTACTCAAAAAGGACTCCTTTTAACAAATTTTCATGTTGCCAGAACCAAAAGTGTGTCAAAAATTAGTTAAAAGTTTTGGTTTTGTTTTTTTCTTAAAATTATTTTTCTTGCATGGAACAAAGTTTTTTTTAGATTTTTTGGATCATTCCAAACAGAAAAGGTATCTACTGACTTTTCTCTTAAGTTGATAGTTTTTGACATATTTATAGGCGATTAAAAATTTAAAAATTGCGTAATCGGCCATATTTAACCTTCAGAAACTATGTGAAAAACTGAAAATTTTAATGTTGCCAAGGTAAGTAGATATTCTTTGAACATCGATCAATGAAATCCCGAAGAGTTTTTTGCAATACAGTATTCAAAATTCCTTTGTTTTTTAATTGCTAAGCAAGCGTGAGCGACACTATTTTCCACCGTAGCATGTGTAATGTGTATACAGTATGGTGCAAATGAAAGGAATAAATTCGTTATTTCGTAGACCGGCGACTTTAAGGAAAAATCCCAAAACAGGTTGATTTTAATTTTTAAGTTATGATATTGTGGCATATATGGTATACTAGTGACGTCATCCATCTGGGCGTGATGGCGTAATCTACGATTTTTTTAAATGATAATAGGGGTCGTGTGCTAGCTCATTTGAAAGGTTCTTCAATTGTATATTCAGTAATATAAACATTTACATAATTATTTATACAGGGTGTCAAAAAATTTTTATTAAATTAAATTATTTGAAAAAAAAAAGAAGTAGAAGGACACCCTGTATAAATAACTATTTAAATGTTTATATTACTGAATAGATAATTGAAGAACCTTTGAAATGAGCTAGCACACGACCCCTATTCTCATTTAAAAAAATCATCGATTACGTCATCACGCCCAGATGGATCACGTCACTAGTATACCATATATGCCACAATATCATAACTTAAAAATAAAAATCGACCTGTTTCGGGTTTTTTTTCTTAAAATCGCCGGTTTACGAAACAACGAATTTATTCCTTTCATTTGCACCATACTGTCGGTATAAAATAGTGTCGCGCACGCTTGATTAGCAACTAAAAAACAAAGGAGTTTAGAACATTGCATTTCAAAAAACTCTTCGGGATTTCATCAATCGATGTTTAAAGAATATCTACTTACCTTGGCAACATTCAAATTTTTAGTTTTTTACATAGTTTTTGAGGGTTAAAAATGACCGATTTCGCAATTTTTAAATTTTTAATAGCTTTATGTCAAAAACTATCAACTTAGAGAAATGCCACTAGAGACATTTTCTGTTTGGAATGATCCAAAAAAACCTCAAAAAACTTTGTTTCATGCAAAAAAAAATATTTTAGGAAAAAACAAAAAAAGAGTTTAAAAAATTTTTGACCCATTTTTGGTCCTGGCAGCATGCAAATTTGTTAAAAGGGGTCCTTTTTGAGTAAGATTGTGCAAAAAATCCGAATCGCAATATTTTTCCTAGCGGATGTGCAGTGGCTTTCTGGACTAGTTTATATTATTTACTCTATTGAGATTTTTATGTCTACTTAATAAATTAGAACATATTTATGAAAAAAACATGCACACATTAAGACATGAAAAGGGACAAATGATGCAGAACCGATATCAAATTATGGCCAATGGAGAGAGGTTTTATAGCCAACTATACAAAGACAGCAATATATCCAGAGTTGACTTTTACCAAAGATAATTAATCAGCGATCTAAAATTTTACCGGATGTGATCCCAAATGAAGTTTGAAGGTCATTGCAAGAAAATAAAAACATGGAGATGAAGAAATAGAGGCAGGTTGCCTTGAAAGTGATTGGAACAAATTGTGACATACCCTTGTCAGGCTTTTTATTATATTTAGTAGACTTTACAAACCACAGGCCTATAAAATATATTTTCCCGTATTTATCGACTTTTTACAGGAATTATTACGAAACGACTATAAAATATATTGGAATTTTATCAAACCGTAGTTTTAGAAAATATTCTGGAAAAAACGACCATCTATTGGAAACAAATAATCTTATAGAAAAGTCTAGTGAAAATAGTAAACTACTAGCTTCAATATGAATGGATAATGAAAACTAATTCGACACAATAAGCCAAAAAAAGTGTTAAAATTTCCGATACAACGTATCGTACTTACTTCATGAAGACACCGTATCATCGAAATCGTTCACTACACGTTTGGTAGATATTTATATAAAATTGCAAAACTGACTTACAAGGACAAACATATAAACGGGGAATAGCTTAATCATCTGAGGTTTGCAAATAATAATGTGCTAAGAGATCAGAAGGTAGATGGGGGCAAGGAACCTATAAATCAACTCTACCTTTCTTCTTAGTCCAGGAACCAAAGCTTTTCACCTCGAAATTTTTACAGAATGGATCGGTTTGCTTGAAAATTTGAGAATTATTAGTGGATAGTCCATGGATTAAAATCTATATGATGCCGATAGGCGCTTTTACCATGGGGTTGGTTGCCAACCCCACCTGGGGGTGGAAATTTTTTATTATATTTTGACCGCAAAAGTTAATAAAAACATTTATTCTAAGCCAAATATGTTCTGTACATTTTTTTGATAAAATAAATAGTTTTTGATTTATTCGCTATCGAAAGTGTTGGTTTTATATCTAAAACATCAATGTTTTTCGATGGTATACTCATTTACGATTCACTCAATTTTCGCCGTAAACAAATTTTATCAAACCAAGTTCTTGGGAATTGAATTACCAACAACTTCATATTTAAACATTTTTTCGTATATCTGAAGCTAATCTTTCAATTCTGAAAAAAAAATGGCATTTTTTACTAAATTGCAAACGTTTGTTATTCGCTTTAAACTTCAGTTTTTTAAAAACTAATCATTCTAAGCCAGTCAAACTTCCACAATCTATAATACATAAATAAAGAAGAATAAATAAGGCTAATGACTAAAAACACCGCTAACTTACATTATTATGCTTCCAATTTGATTTCTCCTTTTTTTTTAATATATCGATTTTTTAACCGTATCTTTTTTTATTTTTTGTCTTAGAAAGTTCGTGAAAAAAGACTTTTGCAGGTTTTTAGAAGATATATAAGGCTATTAATATTAAATCCTTTTTAAAATACTCAGTCACAAAAAGAGGTGGCATTGAAAGGCTTGGTAAAAGTTGTTTTTGCATGATATTATAAGTTTTAATTGTCAATAGCTCACTCAATTTTTGCTCACTCAATTTTTGCCGTAAAAAAATTTTGCAAACCAAGTTCTTGAGAATTAAATAAGCTAAAATTTCAATTTAAATATTTTTTCGTATCTTTGATGCTAATCTTTCTATTTTGAAGAAAAGGGCATTTTTTACAAAACTACAATATCTCGTTATTCGCTTTTAACCCCATTTTCTTTAAAACTAATCATTCTAAAGCCGATCAAACTCCTAGAACCTATTAACAATACATAAATCAAGAAAACCAAATCAGGTCAATGACAAATTTTAATTAGGGTGGTGATTAGTGGGTTGTTTACGATCACTTTTTTGCTAAAAAAAAATAGGGACTCACATTGTTTTCATTATGTCACTTAATTTTTTAGCTAGAGATTTTTTTTTTGTTTCTGGACATACATCTTTTTAAATACTTTAAATTATTTTCAACAAGTTATCCTCGAAAAATGCATAATTTTCCCGTCCTTGGACTATGAAACTAAAATATTTAGCATTTGAAGAAGAAGAGCCAATATAATAAATTATAACTCGATTACTATTGGCCTTAAAGAAAATAAAAAACGGTTTTGTTTATATTTTCAAAAGGTACATTTTTGTTAAGTAAAGTTGTTTTGATAAAACGAAAACTTTTTGAGGTATTAGCAGAAAACTTATTTAAAATATTGATTTTTTTGATATAAAACAGACATATTCAATACGGAATAAATCGAGAACTATTAATTTTATCAAAAAAATATATACAACGTTTTTTGCTTATAATGAATATTTTTACCAACTGTTGCGGTCAAAATATAATAAAAAATTCCTTCCCCGAGAAGGGGTGGCAACCACCCCCATGGTAAAATCGCCTTTTGGCATGATATAGATTTTGGTCCTTGGACTATCCACTACTTATTCTCAAATTTTCAAGCAAATCGATCCATTTTGTAAAAATTGCGAGGTTTTGTCCTATTTTAAGCTTCATTACTTGGACTATTTAGAAGCGGATTATTTACCATATTTTGATATATGCAATTCCACCCCATCCCAACCAAAAACATTTCAGATTTTTCTCAAATTACATATACCCAACATAATTTTTGTTTAGTACAAAAATATCAACTCTTCCATTCCGATACAAAATAATAAGCAAATTTCCACAAAATAAAATATCTATATTAAAAATCTAATGAATATAGCCATTTTTCTATTAGGTCAGAAGAGTTATCAGTTATCACATTGTTGTAATAAATAAAAATAAAATTATGTGCTGTATCGGTAATTTGAGAAAACTATGGAATTTTATTTCAATTAGAAGGAGGTCATTATAAATTATTTAACCGTAATTTTTAATTCCAAACAACTGTTCATAATAAAAATTTTCGACATTTTGAAATATATAGGTACCTAGGTACTTTACTCTTGAGCTATATTCATATTTTTTTACATAAGCCGGGTAAGATTGATAAAATTTGATATTCGGTGGTTGCATTTTAGCATTTATACAATGCAGGACATTTTATGGACAACTTTTTTTAAGTAATAATAAAAAAATTTCCCATATGGATCCAACTTACATAGACACATTGTATATTTTTTATACTTAGTTTTTTATCACGTCGACAAATATTTGACGACTTCGTATTATTTTATTTTGCCTACTTTTCGGAACAATAAACTGGTGATAAAAATAATATTTGTAGGATCTATGTATGTCAAGTTTACTGGATAATTATTATAAATTCCATTATTATGCGTCACGCATGATTTCCTGAATGAAATGCTAAAATGAAACGCACTAACGAACCCATAATATTTTACAATAAAAATAATTTTTATCAGGTAATAAAATTATCTGGATTGTCAATATAGCATTACGGTACAATAAATAAAATTTTTAATAGAATAAGCGTAAGGCATAAAGAGTGTTCATGAATAATAATCAAACCAACGTAATATAGTTAGTAAGAGCTAAATAAAATTAAATTTCAACTGTGAATTAAAAAATATTCAACGTTTTATGCCAAGAGCAACTATTTTTAAAACTTCTTCTTATCCTTCATCTCTTTTTTATTCGACATGACTCTGTCTGATTTTTCAATGATTCTCCAGTAAGTTCTTATTCCATCGTTTTCGGGTTTTCCCACTGATCGTATTCTTTTTGGAGAACCATATCTAGCTCTCTTTACTACTCTATCTGATGTCATTCTATTTATATCATCGTTCCATTCTATTCTTCTCTTTCTTATTCAGTCCTTGATATTCTCCAGTTTGCGTCTCCGTCATATCTGCACTTCTAGCTCTACACCACAATGTTTTGTCATCAATTTTGCTAAGCATCTTCATCTCTGCTGCTTTTTAGTAAAATTATCAGTAGTAATTGCACAAGAGCTCTAAAATTATCGAATTTTTCCCGAGTGACACTTTGACAGTTTTAATTTCACGACCCTTCGGGTCGCGAAGACGAAGAAACGAATAACGAAAAAAAAAAGGTGTTTAAACTTAACGAAACTGAACTTACTCTTGTAATCTAATGCAGCAGTGACATTTTTTATTAAAAATCAAGGGTTTCTTTACGCTATTAACGGAAACTATGAAAGGCAACAAAACCTGCTACAGCTACATAGTCCAAACCAAAGTGATTCTCGAAACATGTGTCACACATTCCCCAACAAATTATCTTCCAAATATCGTTACCCACTTTATCTAAGGTTTAGACCATAAAATATATTAAACGTTTTGTATCATTACCAAATATCTAAAATCTACGACATAATATGCTCATCTACCATTATTGGAACAAAGCAAAATCCGTTGTTTTTCTGGATCTGCTAAAAAAATATATTTTTATCCCTAAATGTCGTAAATATTTCCGGTTATAAATCAGACTAATTAAAAGTAGAGATGGTTGTCACTTACCGCCTGTAACTTGACAGGATAAAAACAATTCACGTCCTTCCAAAAAAGGTCCTGCGGGATGGCCGACTTTAATTTCCCGGCCTTCTGCGTCAAATACTCTAGGAGCTGACGGTTGAGCTGAAATATAGAATGTTGCTATAAATACTGATGTTCTATACAGGGATTTGTTAGAAAGTAATTTGTGACCTGTTGTTATTATTAAATGAGCTCATTTAAAAAACTAATGTCTTTAACATGTTTTTTAATTTTCCATTGAAAGTAATATTTATATATCTCAGAGAACGGCAGTTCTCGCCAGTGGCGCATAACCCCCTACATGCGACACTATAATATACACGAAATGTTCGATTTTCTAAATCTGACTGAATTGAAAATTGGGCCAAGTCCCATTTTAAATTTTAGGAAAAGACTCGGCCTTCCATACGTCAAACATCCATTTTGGTGCAAGGGTATGGATTTTACGGCCCTTCCCATTTAGGGTCTGTTTTTCGTTCTCGTCCCCAAAATTCACAATTTCGAAAATTTAAGTCCGACCTTTGCGGCTTCTCATAGTACCTACTGATCACTACCTCTCCCATACATGTTGAAAAGCGGTTATACCATCTAAAAGTTACCAAGCTCAGAAAATGTGACTCAATTTCTATTTATAAACGGGAAAATGTTTGCGGGCATGTGTGTATGTGTGTGAAAAAGTTGCATCGATCTGAACTTTTTTTTCTGTATTTTAAAACGGGATCAGGGCCTATTCAGAACTGGTGTAGTTTGTTACTTTTGACCACACATACGCCAGATATAGGATTTCGTAGGTACAAAACGGCATATTTTTGGGGGATGTATAGGTATCTTAGGTTCAAGGAAAGACAGGAAAACAGCACATACACCAAATCAATGGCGTTAAGTTAAGCTTTCAAATGGTACATAAGCCGTCTGTACACTTACAGACGGCTCAGTATGAAAAACTAAACTTTGAAAATTTTGGTTTTTCAAGAATTACTCAAAATTTCAACCTACGAATGGCGCCAATAACTAAGCGTTTGAAACGAAAACATGAAACGAAAAATATGAAACATGAAAGGTAAAACACGAAAAGCAATAGAAAAAATTATAAAAAGAAGACTGAACGTTGTAACATTACAATTATGATATTTCGTTTAACAACGTTTTGTTTTCCATTTTTAGCAGCAATACGCCAGTCAATGGAAGCAAGAATAGGATATTACCTCCAAATTCTATCCTACTGCATGGATGAATTTTTAATGAAATTTTGGGAATAGTCTCTACTTATCTCCTAATTCAAAGTCTACCCTATGCCGATATGCGCTTTTATCTTGGAAGTGGTTCCCACCCCTTCCCGGGGGTGGAAAATTTTTTGTTAAAATAATCACGGAAGTGGCTAGGGAATACAATTCTAAGCAAAAACTGTACTATAGTTCTTCTTTGAAAACTCAATACTTTTTGAGATATTCGTGGTTGAAAATTGGCCGTTTTCATTGAAACGTAACACCTTTTCGAACAGGTTTTTGCGAATACCTTAAAAACCATGCATCTAACTAAAAAACTATATTGAACATTTGTGTCAACTTGAAATAACAGATAAACGGCCGATTTTAGGTATATAATGGTACTAATACGTTTTGGAATGCTTGAAAAGACCTTCAAAATGAGCAATAGAAAAAGTCGATCACATTCAAACTAAGCAAGATATGCTGCAAAAAAAATTGACGACTAATGTATTTTAAGAAAGAATGAGAAGTATCTTTAACCCCTCATCCACCAGAATTTAAATGCATCGGTTTTCATTTACAATACCTTTTATTATAGTGTTATCTCTATGTTAGAAAAGTTGGAGGGGATTAAAATCAATGGTTTTTGAAAAAAATAAGACCAAATTCAAGAGCGCATTTTTAAATTTTCTTAAAAATCTTCTTTTTTTTTCATGTAACTTGAAAATGATAAGAAATACGGTAATGAATAAACAAACAAAAATTTATCTATAAAACCTTACATTTTTGTGCAATATCTTTTTTCGTATCTCTTATTATTTTCGAGTTACATGGAGAAAAAGAAGATTGTTGAAAAAATTTAAAAATGCGCTCTATAATTTGATCTTATTTTTTCAAAAACCATGCAGTTTAAATCCGTCCAATTTTTTGAACATAGAAATAATACTAGAGTAAATAGTATTGTAGCAGGAAAACCATATATTTAAATTCTGAGGGATGAGGGGTTAAATACACTTTTCATTTGTTCTTCAAATACATTAGTCATCAATATTTTTTGCAGCATATCTTGCTTAGTTTGAATGTAATCGACATTTAATATTGCTCATTTTAAAGGTCTCTTCTAGTACTACAAAAAGTATGGGAAGCATTATATACCTAAAATCGACCGTTGCTCTGTTATTTCTAGTTGAATACACCGATTTGAGCATGCACCAAAAAACAAACTCTTCTCACCTACCGCTTCTCTTTTGTATTTTTTTAAGGTACAAAAATATTTAATATAGATAGTTTTTTCGTTAGATCCATAGTTTTTAAGGTTTTCGCAAAAAAAACGTCCAGAAGGTGTCATTTTTCAATGAAAATGGCCAATTTTCAACCGCGAATAACTCAAAAAGTATTGAGTTTTAAAAAAAAAGTATAACAGAGTTTTGCTTAGAAATAGATCCTCTAGCCAATTCCGTGGCTATTTTAACCAAAAAATTTCCACCCCCGAGAAAGGGTGAGAACCATCCACAAGATAAAAGCACACATCGGCATAGGGTGGACTTTGTCTCTTGAGCTATTCCCTACTTACTGTGAAAATATCAAGTAAATCTATGTAGTAGGATGGAATTCGTAGCCAAATATCCTCATTGACTGCCCTATAAATAATTTCGTTTTATTTTGTTCATTGTAAGTTAACCATTTATTATAATAATATAGAACTAATTTGGTGGCAGTGTTTATGTTATATTAATATGTTGTTATCATTAATAATTTATAACTTAGTTTGTGAAATAAATTTTGTTTCCGATATAAATCAAATTAAATCGATGCTTTAATTGCCTGAAATTGTATATTTCTATTATTCGAAAATAACATTATATTCCATATTGCAAACAAAACCATAATGATAAAAAAAATATTGATTTAATATACAGGGTGGTCCAAAGAAAACAATCCACCTCGATATAATTTGGCAGTAGTTATTATATTTTAAGGAAATGCCGAAATCGATTTTTATTTTGAAATTACAATTTTTTGATATATATTTTATACTAGTGACGTCATCCATCTGGGTGTGATGACATAATCGATGATTTTTTAAAATGGGGATAAACGTCGTGTAGTAGCTCGTTTAAAAGTGTGTTTAATTCTCTATTCAGTAATATAAGCATTAATATCATTATTTATACAGGATAGCCTAAAAATATTTTTTTAATTAATCTAACCCATTCAGGGTAATCAAGCCCATCTGGCAAAACTTAGAATTTTAAGTTCCAATTTATGTGAAGGTTGTCAAAAAGAAGCAGATTTAAACCATATTTTCTTTGAATGTACAAAATATACGGGCCATTCCATTTCAAATCACTCAATTTTGGAGCAAAAAAAATTTTGGACCTCCGATTTGTCTGAAAATTGGTATATAGCTTCTACGGGACGTAAAAATAAGATATTTAAGGTCAACAAATTTTCTTCTTCTTTTTTTTCTCAAAATGTTATTTTATGCGATTTTACAGTGATTTGGTGATTATTTATACAAATTTGCATTTTCTATCATAAAGTATCAATGGAAAACATAATATTTTAATAGAAGGAACTCAAAAATGTCATTATATGGCATTATAACAAGTTACTTTGATTCAAAACAAGCTTTTGATCAAATTTTATAGTGTAGAAAACGTTAAAATACCGTTTTTTATATTTTTCTCCATTCCCAAAATACATCATAATCGATTTGGCTGAAAATTTGCCCACAGATAGACAAAACATGGGACTTTAAGGGTCGATTTCTCATACCTGCGTTAATCTATGGTTCAGTTGAACCGGGTTCACGGGTGATCTCCGGTTCTGTTTGGAATGCATTTCTCATTGCGCGTTCATGTCAGTGCTCGTTCTACAGCTTTCGAGAAATGCCAATAGATGGCAAAAGGTAAAAAACTGTCGCCATTTTGAACTACCTTTTTTATGCTGTTTTTGAATAAAGTTAAATTTAAGTATTTATAGTCAAATAGTCATTTTAATAATTATAAATAAATATTATAAAAACACAAATAATGTTATCGTTTATCGTTAGGCTTAATATAATAAAATAGGATATATTTATATTATGACAGCGTTTCGTGTTAATACAACGCATGCGTAGTCCATGAAATCATCTGAACTGAGTTCTGAAATCTTTGAACGGCCGAATTCCACCGTTCAAGTTTAAACTGCCATCGGTTGAACGGGAACTGAGAAAGACGATTTTGACTTTAAACTGACGTTTACTAGAAGTTCAGGTTAAACTGGAGTTGAACTCGATATGAGAAATTGGCCCTAAGTGGTGAGAAGGATTTGAATTATATTACAATACCAAAAAAGCTACATGCAATATTATAGTCAAAAATATAGGCGCCTACTGTAAGTACAATTAACTCGAAAATATCGACTTCACGACAAAAATTGTTAAAAAGAAAGTGTAATAATTGTAAATACGATTTACTTGGAACAATTTCAGTTCCTACAATTTTTGTCGAAAATTTAAAAATGGCGGAGATATTGAGCAAAACAGGTTCTCCTTTAAAATCAAGATGGCTGCTAACGTAACGGAGGAATTCATTCGTGATTTTAAATTTAGGCTACTATTGACTCCCCTAAAGATCAGAAAAATAAAATTTTGGGCAGCTCGGCATTCAAGGTCAAATGCTATCCCGACTGGACTAATATATACTTTTGAGTCTGATATTACTATTTTTACCTTCTTTGTTATTGTAATATAATTCAAATCCTTCTAACCATTTAAAGTGCTATCTTTTGGCTATCTGTGGGCAAATTTTGAGCCAAATCGATGATAATGTATTTTGGGAATGAAGGAAAATGCAAAAAACGGTATTTTAACGTTTTTACACTATAAAATTTGATCAAAAACTTATTTTGATTCAAAATAACTTATTATAATGCCGTATAATGACATTTTTGAGTCCTTTCTATTAAAATATTATGTTTTTCATCGATACTTTACGACAGAAAAGGCAAATTTGTTTAAATAAACACCAAATTACTGTAAAATCGCATAAAATAACATTTTGAGAGAAAAGAAGAAGAAGATTTTTTGACCTTAAATATCTTTTATTTTTACGTCCCGCAGAAGATATATACCAATTTTCAGACAAATCGGAGATCCAAAATTTTTTGCCTGAGTGATTTGACATGGAATGTACCATATACAACAAACTGATGACTTGATAAAAAATTTAATCAAACATAAAATCCTTCCTCCATATAGCATTTGCTCCTTTTTGTCATTAACCTTTAACTACACGCGCTGGCGTATTGTGTACGCCAGATATAAGAATTCTACTGCAAATATATTTAAAAATTTAATTTTTGACCTTGTTTATCTCTCTAACCTATCACTGGAATGTGCTTTACAATTTGGTTTTAGTTTCGCTATAATCGGCGTTCTGGGAAGATCGTAATTTATCGTTTATTATTTGTGGTTTCCGGTGGTGGACAATATACGCCAGGTTTATATTAATACAAGTAATAATATAAGTACATATTTCAATTGTTTTTTAGCCATTATGGCACAAAATATATTTTCCTTTATAAACAATACTTTTTCTCCTGCAAAAAATCACATTTCAATAAACTTTTTATTAGTAATGTTATTTATCATGGAATCCAGTTATTCCATGATTCCAGTTATAAATCCCAATTAGCTTACTGAGAAGGAACTCCAAGTATTCCCTGATGCCGAATAAGGTTTATAACAAACAACTAAGGGCCGGTTGTTCGAACGCTAATCAAGAAGTTGATTATAATCAATCAGTTTATTGTAATCAATTTTCTTGATGGGAACCAAATCGAGACATCAAAAATACATGTAAAACACTAATCATTCATTGATTGTAGGTAAAGCAGTAATTAAAATATAGCCGCAGCTGTTAAATGATTAAAAATTGCTTATTATTATTATTGATTTGTTAGTAAAACAAGATATTAACATCAGAAAGAGTTTAATTGTGGTTTATTTTAGATTAAAACCAAAATAATAAAATAAATCAGCCAAAAATATCAACATAACCTCAAAATGTGATATCTGTCAGAAGTACGCTTAAAATATAATTGTAATTAAATATTTGTTAATGATCATTTTTGATTAGCGTTCGAACAACTGGCCCTAAGTGTATTTAAAAAAAAACAAATCCGCTGTTTTAACTGTATTTTCTTGTGGCATACACCACGCGTGTAGTTATGTTATAACTTGGTACGCGGGTAGTTAAAGGTTAAATAATAAAACCGTATATGACTATTATTTCTCACAATTTATTTCAAAAAGTAACCATAACTTGTAAGCACAGCTAAAGTAGTAACCTTTATTTTACCCCATTTGTTTAAAACCTTCTTTCCGTGACCCAGTCTAGTTTGTGTATTAATTTAGATGTCTTGATGGGTCCCTAGACGAGAAGCGAGTAACTATGTTTATTCCTTACTGATACTCAAATCGGTATTGTGATAATTAATTTCTTTTCTTTGCTTTAGGAAGAACTTAAAAAGTTGTGACTGGCTGAATGGCAAAACCCTTCCCAAAAAAAAGGGGTTTTAACCTAGATCAGAGGCCTAGCCCTGTATCTAATTTTTAGTATGTTCTATATTCACGGACAAAATTATTGCATATTTTAAAATTAACGTGTGAAATGAAATGTTTTGTGCTGGCCCCAGTGTCACAGAAATAGGATTTCTTGTGTGATGTTTTAAAGTAGGTATCATATAAATGGTATAATCGGATTTAAGTTTGATACGGGCTATATGGTGGCCAATAAAATTTTTAAATTAGATCTCATCAAGGTAAGTATTCACTATTCTAACGACATAAAGACCTCCGTTATGGTGAATTAACACGAATTTGTCACTTAATATGGCTGGCAAATGGAAACATTTGATCTTCGAAAATATTTCTTATGTTCATATCAGCTGTCATTCACTCAATCACCTCCACAAGTTAGGTATCACCTGTCCAAGAAATACCGCTCCATAGCACTATGCCGCCACCACCAAAATTAACGGTCTGTGGGAGATTACATCTGGCATGCCATTCATCATATGGAAGCAAGATTGACAAAACTTCGTCTACAGACGATGTTTTCGAACAGTATGAAAGTTGTAACCTCATACAGGTTATATATGGAATACCGTTCAGTATATGGAAACAGGATTGACAAAACTTCGTCTACAGAAGAGTTGGTCAACAGTATGTCAGTTATAACCTCATACAGAGCGTTAGTTTTGGTGGTGGCGGCATAGTGCTACGGAGCGGTATTTCTTTGAAGCGACATACCGAACACGTGGAGGTGATTATGCGAATTCCAACTTACATGTACCGGGTGTCCCAATAAGAATGGTTCTCGGCCATATCTCAGGAACCGTTTATAGTAGAGCTTTGAAATAAAAAATTTTATAACAAAAGTTGCCTCAGAAAAAGCCTGGAAATTATTTTCATAATTGTGGGACCACCGCTAGAGGGCGTAATTGAATGTCAAAAATTAAAAAATCTAAATTTTACAAAATTTTCCTAATGAAGGGGCACTGGAAATCCGATCGTCGTATTCTTCATAAAATTCTACGCATATTTGATTTGACAAGTTTAGGTCTACCTTTGGAAATAAGAGGTGGGGGTGAGTGGGAACCTTGTTATGAAAAACTGGCTGTGAGTCCGGTTCTGCTTAATCAAATTTTGCAAACTTGGTCTTGTTGAAGACAGATCTTTTTCTTCAATGTAAAAGTTATGCTTTCGAACCAACTTACTGAGTAATATGCCAGCTAGAAGGCGTTATTTAATTTCTTTCAGAAATCTAGTGTTCCTTGGAAAATATTAAACACAAACATGCATTTTTAATACCATATTACAAAATTAGACAAAATTAGCAACAGAATAGCGATAACCGCATGTTAATACCTTTTTTCTATCTCAAGATATCTTACAAAACGTGTAAATTTAAAAACATAACTATTACTGTCACCTGTAAACGAAATTCATTAAAAGTAGTGTGCTATGGAAACAACAAAGAAACATTTTCCAGCTGTCAACGTTTATTAGGTCTTTTCACCGCTTCTCATTTGTTTCGAGCCTCGTTCATATCTCGTATATTAATATTATACACGGATTATACGGCATATGACAGAGGCTCGAAACAAATGAGAAGCGTTGAAAAGCCCTATTACAAAGAAATAAAAACAACTATTTAGTGATGACATAAACGTTCAAATTTTTGCCCATCATTTTCGTTGCAAACATTTACTCTTTCAAGGGTAGATTGAACAGCAGTCTCAATTTCTGCTCTCGATATGCTTTGAATGGCGTTTAGTATTCTCTGGATAATGTATTCTAGAGTAGTGTATGATGGGCAACAATTTGAATATTTAGGTCGTCACTAAGTAGTTCTTTTTGTTCTGTGTTATATTTAATTTTAATAGTATTGTTTCTCTTTATATTGTTGTTTTAATTAATTATATTTTTATACGTTGACATCTGGAAAATGTTATTTTGTTTTTTTCCACAGCATACTACTTTTCATTAACTTAGTTTACCGGTGATAGTAACAGTTATGTATAAAATTTACACGTTTCTCGAGATATCTTGAGATAGAAAAAAGGTATCGACATGCGGTTTTCGCTATTGTATTGCTAATTTAATCTAATTTTATAAAGTATGATTAAAAATGCATACTTGTATTTAATATTTTCCAAAGAAAACTAGATTTCTGAAAAAAATTAAATAACGCCTTCCAGCTGGCTTATTACTTATTAGGATGGTTCAAAATTATCACGCTTACATTGAAGAAAAATATCTGTCTTCAACAAGACCCAGTTTTCAAAATTTGATTTAGCAGAACCGGACTTACAGCCATTTTTTCATAACAAGGTTCCCACTCACCCCCACCTCTTATTTGCAAAGGTAGAGTTAAACTTGTTAAATCAAATATGCGCAGAATTTGATGAAGAATACAATAATCGGATTTCCAGTGCCCCTTCATTAGGAAAATTTTGTAAAATTTAGATTTTTTTATTTTTGATATTCAATTACGCCCTCTAGCGGTGGACCCACAATGATGAAAATAATTTCCAGGCTTTTCCTGAGGTAACTTTTGTTATAAATTTTTTTATTTCAAAGCTCTACTATAAACGGTTCCTGAGATATGGCCGAGAGCCATTCTTATTGGGACACCCGGTACATTGAAAACATTCTAGTGGATCATGTTTTGCCATTTGCAAGCCACATTGGATATGACATATTGGTGCGAATGCACGTCTTCATGTCGCTAGAACAGTGAATAACTATCTTGATGAGATTCAATTTAAAAATTATATTGGCGAGAACATGGTCCAGATCAGATTTAAATCCGAACATAGCATTTATATGACATTTTAAAACATCGCATTCAGAAAATAAATCATATTTCTATGATAGTGAGGGGCTAAAAATAGCAGCAGGAAAAATTTCATTTCACATGCATATGCAATACTTTTGTCAGTGAGTATATTTCTACAATTACTCTCCTTTGAGGCATTTCTAATCTGTAAAACGTAAGTATTGTCAACCATTTTAATTGTAAAAAATATCTTAACTTAATGTTCTTTATAGGAAGCTTTGATAATGGCATGTGCTGTTGATAAAAGTAATTATACCTGATTAATAAAACATTTTATCTACTCTATCTCATAATATTGTGTATAAGATTTTAAAGTCTCATAATATTGCGTCATTAAAGATAGCAGTACGTGAAGGATTTAAAGTGTGCGTGAAGTAACAATGTATTTTAAATGGTATTTAATTTTTCGCACTGTTTTTTTGGCACACTTTCATATAATCAAATATCCTTAACTTTCGCGTTGTCATGGTAATGACATGTGAACAATAAATTACAACAAAAGTTTTGACAGTTTTGTGGTTTGAAAGAAGTTTGAATTTTTAAATGTCAATGTTCTAAAAATTGTAGAATAAAAATCAATTCCAGTGACGATGAGTTACAGTTTTTTTATTTGTTTATCGTAGATAAAATATTATATGAAACTGTCGTGAAGTACATTTTGCAAACTTACGCAATGTATAGCACTCGCTACGCTGTCGCTCGTGCTCTAAACATCGCGTGCGTTCGCAAAAAGCATACTTCACGAATTGTTTCATAAATATCTATTTACACACTATCAATTTTTTAAAAACATACACCTGTTGTCGGTCTGGCCTACATTTAGAAATGTGTACAAGTCATACAGTCTTTTTCAATTAAATTAATAAAATCAAAGAAAACATTTTTTATAAATACTTATGTTAGTATAAATACTTATGTTAGTGTATGTATTATTGAATAGATGATTGAATAACCTTTTAAATAAGCTAGTACCAGAGCCATATTTTTATTTAAATAACTTATCGATTACGTCATCACGCCTAGATGGATGCCATCAGTAATAGTATGGTATATATGTAAAAAATCATAATTTAAAAATAAAAATCGACCTGTTTCGGGATTTTTCCTTAAAGTCGCCGGTTAACGAAATAATGAATTTATTCCATTTGGCTTTGCCAAAATGTGTTTTTATTTTTTTTAACCATAAAGGTGATATTTATTACTAACCATTGGCACAAGTCATTGAAGTTAAGATGCACTAATACGTATACTCAGGTAATCTGCTAACAATCACAAGAAGTATTTTTATCTAACCCATTCAACAATGTAAAATTGTAAAAGCCAATTAAACTAGCTTACCTACTAATGTTAAATTAACCTGGTAATTTCTTGTCGGAGAATTGACAAAGTCTACCCGGCATCTAAAGACTCCTTGGTCGTGCATATTTACATTTTGTATCCTAAGTCTAGCTTTTGAGGGTTCATCTTCAGTTATAAAATAACTTCGTGAACCCAAGTCATCACTCATAGCCAAATGAGACGCTTTATCAATGGGACCATCCCTTGCATCCAAACTGAAAGAAAAAATATTGTTATAACATTTATTATTTCTGATACATAAATATTCCAAATAAGACAGTAACTTAAATTTTATAGAGCCGTATATATTATAGGGTGTCCCAAAAGTAGTGGAACGGTTGAATATCTCGCGAACTAAACATCGGATCAAAAAACTGAAAAATACGTGTTCAATCATTTTCAAAAATCTATCCAATGACAGCAAACACCAACCCCCACTACACCCCCTGGAGGTGGGGTGGAGGATAATTTTAAAATCTCAAATGGAAACCCCCAGTTTTTCTTGCAGATTTGGATTCGTTACGTAAAAGTAAGCAACTTTTATTCAAGATATTTTTTCGAACTGTGGATAGATGGCGCTATAATTGAGAAAAACGATTTATCCTGATACCATAGGTAAATTATAGAAACGTCTAATATCTCGAGAAATACACTTCCAAATGAGAAACCAAAAAAAGGGTATTTAATACTTTTCGAAAACCTATCGAATAACACTAAACATGACCCTCCAACCCACCTCCTGGAGGTGGGGTGGGGGTAACTTTAAAATCTTAAATAGCAACCCCCATTTTTATTACAGATTCGGATTCGTCATGAAAAATTAAGCAAAATTTATTCGAAACATTTTTTAGAATTGTTGATAGATGGCTCTTTAATTGGGAAAAAAAAGGTTTATTAACGCCATCTATCAGCAATTTTAAAAAATGTTTCGAATAAATGTAGCTTAATTTTTCATGACGAATTCGAATCTGCAATAAAAAGTGGGGGCTATTTAAGATTTTAAATTTACCCTCCACCCCGTCTCCAGGGGGTGGTTTGGAGGGTCATTTTTGGTGTTTATCGATAGGTTTTCGAAAAATATTAAAAACCTGTTTTTTGGTTTCTCATTTGGAAGTCTATTTCTAGAGATATTAGACCATTTCTATAATTTACCTATGGTATCAGGATAAATCGTTTTTCCCAATTATAGCGCCATCTATCCACAGTTCGAAAAAATGTCTTGAATAAAGATTGCTTAATTTTACGTAACGAATCCAAATCTGCAAGAAAAACTAGGGGTTTCCATTTGAGATTTTAAAGGTACCCCCCCCCCCCCACCTCCAAGGGGTGTAGTGGGGGTTGGTGTTTGGTGTCATTGGATAGATTTTTGAAAATGATTGAACACGTATTTTTCAGTTTTCCGATCCGATGTTTAGTTCGCGAAATATTCGACCGTTCCACTACTTTTGGGACACCCTATATATCAGTCTGGGCTGATTATCGGAGAATAGGCCATTTTTGGGAAAAGTTATTTACCACCAATTTTATTGCTGGAATCGAATCTTATGATTGCATATATTAATAATATAGATATGCAAAGTCCACAAATAGTGTGCTACTTTTTTTATAAACAAAATGACGCCCGAAAATCGTGTTTTTTTCAATTTTTGCTCTATACCTCCAAAGATTTTAACTTTAGACCAGAAACACTCAAATAAAAATTCACCGCAATTAAATTCTCCATAGAGACGTGTTTTTTCCGGTTTACTTGGACGAAAACTTTTCCCGGAAAAAGCGAGTTTTTCCAACAAAATCTTTAATTTTCAACTAAACTTTTAAATAAGTAGTTGTGAATCAATAACTAAATAACTTGGTAACGTAAAATCCCTTTCCTTATATATTATAATTCCAGAATCCGATGGAAATTGAATGAACAGTTTAGCAACAATTGAAATGTTAATTAGAAATTTACGGTCGCTATAATAACGACAATAACTATGATGCATAAGAATAACTATGATTTTTTCATAAAAAGATACTGTACCTATCTAATGTACTTTACAGAATTGAAATTGGACTATTTAAGCGGCCTCAGTAATATTTTAAATTTATAAACAATTGTTTGGCTTAAAAACAAATAGAATATCTCGGGAAATATTAAACTACATTAAAGTTTGAAAACGGTATTCGAAAGATAGCGGCAGGACGCTACTTCTAAAAGCAAAAACGTTTGATTATGACGAGTAGTTCCTGAGATACAACCGGTCAAATTTGACCAAAATTTACGGCAAAGATATAAACAATAGGATCATAATTTTAAAACCATGACCTTTTTATTTTTGTCCTCTTTCCCCACACCAATTTTCATATCTTTAAAATCATCATAATATATATTATTATAATAAAAACTATCGATAATACGTGTGAAAATTGCCAAAACTAGCAAAATTCCAATCAAAAATTAGGTTGGAGAAAATGTAACCCTCAAAGTTCAAAATCGGTATACGTTAAAAAAATGCATTTTCTCGGCTTCCCATGGAGCAATTTCCTTCATTCTTTTTTTGTTCCCAAGTAACTCGCGTAGAACCATCGAACTAACGCATTATTAAATGTCAAACTTGCTTTTCTTTTGCTATAATAAATTAATTTATTTACTATAACACAATATTTTAATTTGTTTAAATAAAAATTGTTTAAATAATTATACAGCTTTCAAATGAGAATATTTATGTTTTTAACTTTAAAAGGTACACTTGTAGTAAGTTTATCTAAAAAAAACCTACAACTGGAAAAATATGTAATTTTCTGTTCTTATAAATAAATTAATCTATTATAACAAAACAAAAGCAAGTCTGACATTTTATTAATGCGTTAGTTCGATGGCTCTACTCGAGTTATTAGGGAATAAAAAAAGAATGACGGAAATTGCTCCATGGGAAGCCGAGAAAATGCATTTTGTTAACGTATACCGATTTTGAACTTTGAGGGTTACGTTTTCTTCAACCTAATTTTTGATTGGAATTTTGCTATTTTTGGCAATTTTCACACGTATTATCGATAGTTTTTATTATAATAATATATGTTATGAGAGTTTTAAAGATATGAAAATTGGTGTAGAGAAAGATGACAAAAATAAAAAGGTGATGGTTTGAAAATTATGGACCTATTGTTTATATCTTTGCCGTAAATTCCGGTCAACTTTGACCGATTGTATCGCAGGAACCACTCATCATAATTAAACGTTTTTTTTTAAAGAAGCGTCCTGCCGCTGTCTTTTGAAAACCGTTTTCACAATTTAATTTAGTTTAATATTTCCCGAGGAATTCTATTTGTTTATAAACCAAAAAATTGTTTATAATTTTAAAATATTCCTGAGGCTGCTTGGATAGTCCAATTTCAATTCTGTAAAGTAAATTAGATAGGTATAGTATCTTTGTATGAAAAAATCATAGTTATTCTTCTATATAATAATCATTGTCGTTATTATGGCCACCGTAAATTTTTAATTTACATTTTAATTGTTGCTAAACCGTTCATTCAATTTCCATATACTTCTGGAATTATAATACATACGGAAAGGGCTTTTACTTTAGCAAGTTATTTAATTATTGGTGAACAACTACTTATCTAAAAGTTTAGTTGGAAATTAAAGATTTTGTTGTAGAAAAACCCGCTTTTTCCGGGGAAAGTTTTCGTCAAAGTATATCGGAAAAAACACGTCTCTATGCAGAATTTAATTGCGGTGAATTTTTATTTGGGTGTTTTTGGTCTAAAGTTAAAATCTTTTTAGTTATAAAGCAAAAATTGAAAAAAACACGATTTTCGGGCGCCATTTTGTTTATAAAAAAAAAGTACCACACTATCTGCGGACTTTGCATATCTATATTATTAATACATACAATAATAAGATTCGATTCCAGCAATAAAATGGCTGGTAAATAACTTTTCCTTGTATTTTGCTAATTAGCCCAGAGTATAAATATACTCAGTGACATTAGAAGTGTTACACGTAGAAGGAATCATTTCTTGGACTTAATTTTTTGGCAGCAAAATGACTATATTTAAAGCATACTATGATAACAATATCAATATTTTATCTTTTATAGTTGTAAAAATTAAGTTTTATCTTTAAATTTTTTTGTGAAAAGATCAATTTATGAAGATCGGTTGGTACAGAAATTTTTAGTTATTTTTCCTCAGTCTAATTGTATTCAGTGCAAGAATATGTCTCGAGTTGGAAGACACCAAAAGTTACCACCATTTTAGCAATTTTGACAGGGGTAGAATTATTTCCTATAGAGAAATGGGTTTGTCGTATCGCGAAATTGTCCGTAGTGTTAATTGTACTGCAATAACAGTTATGCGAGTGTATCGTGTGTGGACAAACAAAGATAGATGAACACGAAAAAGACCAAATGGTCAACAGAGGCGTACCACAGGGCATCAAGATAGGCCCTTTAGACTACTGGCTCGGCGAAACCGTTTTGCTACTACGCACGCTTCAAATCTCTGACCAATGGTTTGGAGCAGAAGGTAGACTTTTTACTATAGGTACCATATACAGTGTCATTCGAGCGTTTGGACTGGTTTCATTCCGCCCACGACGAGTGCTTCCTTTGACTGCGGACCACTGTCATCAACGTTTGAATTGGTGCAGAGAACGGCAGCATTGGGTGGCAGAATGGCATAATGCAGAATTCAGCGATGAATCGTGATTTTGTTTAGGTATGCATGATGGTCGTAAGATGATAAGACGCCTCCGTGGAGAGGAACAAGATTTGCTGTTAAGGGTTTAAGAGGCATCTACAAGAAGAGTTGGAGTAATGGTTTGGGGGTTATTGCTTCTGGTAGCCGATTACAATTTTTGTTTATTCAAGGCAGTATGACAGATGCGCGTTATGTTGATGACATCTTAGAAACCACTTTACTGCCTTATCTAGACGGCCGTCGAAACGTTCTTTTTCAGCAAAACAATGCGCGTCCCCATATTGCTCATCGAACTATGGACTTCCTCCAAGAAGCTAACGGTAATTTTTTGCCATGGCTACCCCGTTCACTGCGTTTAAATCCTATCGAACATGTGTGGGATATGATGGGGAGGAGACTCTTCACTTTGCACCATCCTCCACAGACTCTGGCACAGTTAATCCATGAAATTAAAGCTGCTTGGAACGAGGTGCCACAAGCAGACATCGATCATCTCATTTTGTCAATGTCTAGACGTTCATAGGAGTGTATTCAGCTAGGGGGTCGCCAAACACATTATTGTTTTTTTTTTTTTGATTACATGTGTCAACAAAAAGTCATGCAAATGTTATCGTTTCATTCTTAATGAAAATGTACCATGTTGCCAAAAAATTAAGTTCCAGAAAAATGATTTCTTCTGGGTGTAACAGTTCTAATGTCATAGAATATACTATAGCAAAAATGCAATCGGTTTACTAGATTTTCATAGAAGAACCTAAAATTAAATATAGTTCCAAAAGAAGTATGCATACCATCCTGACGATCAAGTTCTAAGTTTCTTAGTTTTATCTTGCTCCAATAGAAATAGAAAAGCATTTAAAGAATATTTTATAATATTATTATGGGTGATTCCATTTCAAACTCAATATTTGATCAAACAAATTTTGGATCTCCGATTTGTCTGAAAATTGGTGTATAGCTTCTGCGGAATTTAAAATTAAAACATTTAAGGTGGAACCGTCTTCTTCCTCTTCTTCTTTTTTTTTCTATTTGGTAATTTGGTATTTATTTAAACAAATTTGCTTTTTTGATCGTAAAGTATTAATGGAAAAAATAATTATTAAAAAGGAGGGACTCAAAAATGTCATTATAAGGCATTATAACAAGTTATTTTGACTGAAGACAAAGATTTTTAATCAAATTCTAGAGTAGAAAACGGTAAAATACTGTTTTTATATTTTCCTCCTTTCCCAAAATATATTTTCTCGATTTGGCTGAAAATTCCCCGCAGATAGCCAAAACACAGGACTTAAATGTCAAAATTGCCAACAGATTCATTCGGTACCAATGAAAATAGAACACACAACATCCAAAAATATACGAATTGAACGAGCCATGCGACAGGGTTGCGTTTTATTACCTCTATTAATTAATCTTTATTCGGAGTATATCTGTTGGTCCAGTGAATAAGTGGTTAAGTCGATTTTTTGCCGAAATGGGTTAAGTGCAATAATGAGTAAAAATGACTTCTCAGATGCTGTGAATAAGTAGTTAAGTTGTGAGCGGATTCTTGCCAAGGTTATACGTATGTATATCTTTGTCCATCTTTGAAATTTATGTAGTATTTAGATTAAGTGGACTTACCTAAAAATTTAATAAAATAATATCTTAGGAAACAAATGGTTAAATTAACCTGCCCAGTTATGATCAATAATCGTTTACTGTGCTTAACAAGTTAATTCGAGTTGAAGTTTTTGGTCCACTCTGGGCACTGTGCATTACTGGTCAACAATTTTGTTTACGTAACATTAACAAGGAATCAGTGCCGTTAGCTACAGAAAAGAAAAAATAATTATTGACTTTATTTCCTTTAATAATAGATCCTTCATTCCATGCATTTTATCAAAATCTAAAAACGAAAAAGGATGTCACCAATGATCCTGACCTGGAGGAATTTTAATCCTGACCAAGATATACAACCTAATTCAGAATAAATGTTTTTAAACTGTAAAATTATTTTAGTTAAATTTTAAATAAATATATATTCTTTTTTAAGTATGAAGTCATTAAACCGAAAAATAAAAAACATAGATTGACTTATTTTCAAGGTGAATAACTGGGTAAGTCTACGGTGAATAAAAATGGTTAAGTCTCATATCTCATTAACCTATTCACTTAGTAGTTTTAAAACTAAAGCTAAAACTAACGTTTTAGCATTCCATCATATAAAATCGATTTATGACATGTTGTCAAAACTTGTAATAGTCCAGTAGGGTTAGACGAATAACAGGCCTAACCTTGCATTAGGAGCTGCTCCAAATTTTATTTTTCTAATCTTTAGGGAGGGTCAATATTAGTATAAATTTAAAATCTCGACCGAATTCCACCGTTGCGTTAGCCGTCATCTTGATTTTAAACGAGAACCGTTTTTGCTCAATATCTCCGTCATTTTCAATTTTTTGACAAAAAGTGTAGAAACTGAAATTGTTAAAAATACGATTTTCTATAATTTTATTTATTATAATTTTTTTTGTGCGGTCGATATTTTCCGAGTTATGAGGGGAAAATAGTGACAGTTGGAGCATAATTATTATTGATTTATTGAATTATCTCGTTTATTATTAGTTTTATAACAAATATGTACCTGTACAAAACTGAAGAGAATTAAATTCTACACAATTTTGATCTCTTTCATTTTTTTGCTAAAATTAATATTTAAGGTAGTACGTATGCGGTAATGGCGCGAGCGTAAGATGGGATCGATTTTATAGCAATTGTTTTTGTTCAACATCTACGCCATTTTCAACTAAAATTGTTCAAAATATAATTTCCTACAATTTCTTTTTAACAATTTTTTTCATGCGGTTGATATTTTCCGAGTTACATGGGCAAATATTAAAAAGTGGTGGGGGGAGCATAATTATTGAATTGAATTTTGTATCCGAGCTGCCCCAAATTTTATAATTATATCCTTTAGGAGAGATCAATAGTAGTGTAAATTTAAAATCTCGACTGAATTCCGCGGTTTCATTAGCCGCCATATTGATTTTAAATGAGAACTGTTGTTGCTTAATATCTCCGCCATTTTCAACTTTTCGACATAAATGGTGGGAAAGAAAATTGTTGGAAATGCAATTTCCTACAATTTCTTTGGCACAATTTTTTTATACGATCAATATTCTCCGAGTTAAGGGGGAAAATAATGGAAGCAGAGGGGAAGCATAATTATTGAATTGTCTCATTTATTATTAACTTTACGACATAATTGTACATAAACAAAAATAAAGAGAATTATATTTTATACAATTTTTGAAACTTCCAATGAAACATCAACCAAACTAAGTATATAAAAGACATAAAAAGATATTATATACATTAAGTTCACTTATTTTTATTAACTAGCGGGTTTTATTGGTTGAATTTGTCTGTCGATATTTTAAGTTTTATGTCAGCTAATATATCGTGATGTTCCAACAATTTTTTTTAATTTTGGACCCTGTTGGGGGAATTTTCCCATTTCCCCCTCTTGTAGACCCGCCACTGGTTCTCTCGAAAAATTGTAGTAAATCGTAATTGCGACAATTTCAGTGCTTACACTTTTTGCCGAAAAGTTGAAAATGGCGGAGATATTAAACAAAAACAATTGCTACAAAATCACAGGTATTACGCTCGCACTTTTACCACATACGTACTACCTTAAATATTGATTTTATCTAAAAAATGAACGGCATCAAAATTGTACAAAATTTAATTGTCTTCATTTTTGTATGGGTAAATATTTGTTGTAAAACTAATAATAAACGAGATAATTCAGTAATTCAATAATTATGCTACAACTGTCACTATTTTCCCCTCATAACTCGGAAAATATGGACCGCACGAAAAAAATTATAATAAATGAAATTATAGAAAATCGTATTTTCAACAATTTCAGTTTTACACTTTTTGTCAAAAAATTGAAAATGGCGGAGATATTCAGCAAAAACGGTTCTCGTTTAAAATCAAGATGGCGGCTAACGCAACGGTGAAATTCAGTCGAGATTTTAAATTTGTACTAATATTGACCCCCCCTAAAGATTAGAAAAATAAAAAATGGGGCAGCTTCTAATGCAAGGTCAAATGCTATCCCGACTGGGCTATAATTCGTCTCCTGAAAACTAAGAAAAATTGACTTAACCACTTATTCACTGGAGTAACAGATATACTCAAAGATGCATTAGACGTGGTGCAAAGTAAAACCAAGATCAACGGAACCAGTATAGAGAACATCAGGGGGCTGGTGGTACCATCCTATTACAAAGAAACGCATAAGAAATACAAAATATAATAAATTGGGTAGTCGTCATAACGAAATATTAGGTTAAAATCTAAGTAAAATGTTTCCAAGCTGTGTCTCACTAATACCATCCATAATTCAATGTTTGCCTACGTGGTTAGTATTATGTTTGGAACAATTTTATCCAAAAGTGTATGGATCGTTAAGCCTATAGTTCTATTATCTTATATAACCCTACGTTTATGTTAACAAATTTGTATCAAGAAGTATTTCCCTTAAAATAAACGTTTTTCCCTATACAGTCGAACCCGCTTATTGGAATAGCCTTTGTACCAGGCAAAAATATTCTTATAACCGGGATATTCTAATAACCGATCATTGGTGGCTAGTCGAAATAAGTGTACCGAATATACGTAATAATATTATTTACATACTATGCCAATGTGTAGTTTTACATACTATGCCAATATGTATATCATAATATATGTACACCTACATAATCAGTATATGTAAATGGTTTTAGGTCTTTTTACTTCAATAATACAGTAGTGTAACTACTACTTATCTGTGTATGTGTTAAATACCAAATTACATTATATTATATATGTGAATGAATACAGTAGCAGTAGGTAATTAATATAAAATGTATGCAATATGTAGATATGTAAATATTTTCCTATTAAAATGCATATAACAAAATTACTTATTTTTTCTTGAGAAATTATCGGTAATTATAGCTTTTTGTTGTTAATCCGTGCGGTTATCCTTAATCCATTGGTTGAATGGAACTTTTATTGGCGGCAAGAAATGGATGAATTGAATTTAACAAAGCCATAAGCCTCTCTGGGTGAATTCTAAATAAACTGCTTCTAACAATTTTATAGCAGGCAACAGTGCCTTTGTGTAGACAAATAAAAATTACTTTATGACCCATGCATTTGTCGGCTAAAAATCGAATTGGTACTCGTAACAAAGTAATAAATATTTATTACCCTAATAATATCTAATCCATAATCCTTGACGACTGACCATAATAACCAAACATAATTTAAATTTTTAGTAAAATTGTAAAAAAAAATAGTCGTTGACCTGCAAAATATGCTAATAATCGGTATTATCTAATTAGAACCTATTCCAATAAAAGGATAAATTTATTAAGGAGTAAATGGAAACGTTTCGGGAACTCGAATTTATATTCCATAAACCGGGATATTCCTATAACAGGGATTCTAATAAGCGGGTTCGACTGTACTGGAATGGGATAAATAATAAGGAACCAAGCAAATATCTTTGAAACGAAAAGAACAATATTTATGAAACTTTGCATGCAAGTACGGTGATGCAAAAGGCATCTGATGCCATATTTTTTGTTACTTCTCCACTTCCGGTTTTACCGGAAATACCCTTAACTTATTTACTTTAAATAGAATACCCTGTATATTTTTGCAGATTTTAAAAGAACTTGTTATTTTTAATTCACACATACCAAATTTGGAAAAAAATTGTTAAAAGGTGTCTGTAGATGATTTTTACTATTAATACAAGGTAGTAGGAAATAAACGAGTACCATCTTATAATCCATACTATAGACTAAAATTGTTGTTTACATGCACTGCATGACTTATTTGAATTTAGTATAGTAGGTAACTGTTAGATGCTGAATTAATTGACAGAAATAAGTTGTATTAAAAATGGTTCATTTAAGTGAAAAATATCGTATAGAAGTATTAATGATAATCGGTTATGGTGAATTTTCATTTTTTGGAGGTAAATTTTACAAATCTATGGATTGGACGTAGAGCAGCGGTTCTCAATCTTTTTGTGTCATGTACCACCAAATACTTTTTATTATTTTTGTTGTCACCTAACTGAAATACATATCTAATTAGGTGATCTAATTAACTATAAAAGTGGTGCTGATTTTGGCTGTTTTTGCGTTTTGTGTACCAGCTCAAAAAATGAAATGTACCACCAGTGGTACATGTACCACAGATTGAGAACCGCTGACGTAGAGGATTCATAGAGTGGCCCGCTCGTTCTCCGGTCCTCAACCCGTTAGATTTTTTTCTTTGGTTATCAAGCATCACGCGTTTACGTTAGGCGACCATTATGCTTGCAGGGTTTGAGACTTAGAAAGTGACTTAGAAATTTATTTATAGGCTTGCACGTTGTCAGGAGGTGAACGGCATTTTCAACATTTAAATTTATTTTTTTTTTATTTTTATTATCATTGGTGTAATGTAAATAAATTAACCTATTTTGTAACTGTAAAGAGATTTATTTCTTGTTTTAAGAGTATTTTCATCCAAACTTGGAATGTATCTATGAATTAAAAATAACAAGTTCTTTTAACATCTGCAAAAAAAAAATAATGAAACCGGAAGTTAAGTAGTAACAAAAAATATGATATCAGATGCCTTTTGCATCACTGCACTTGCATTTAAAGTTTCATAAATAGTGTTATTTTCGTTTCAAAGGTATTTGCTTGGTTCCATACTTTATTCTAACTCTGTATGTGTCACAAGCAGTATGCGCAGAAACAGTAATTTTTTGACATAAATATTTATGAAACATTTTAATAGCGACATTTTCGCTGTAGGCGCCTGGGTTTCCAACTAATAATTTAAATTTTTGTGGTTGGCATTCCTGGCATTTAACCCACTACATGCACACTTTTAATTAACCGGTGAGCAATTAGTCTGATGTGTTATTATTAGCCTATATCATCTCAATATTGGGACCCTTTGTAGTTGGTGATTTATCAGGTTTGGATAATTTAGATGTGCTCGTTATGACAGTTTAAAAAAGTTTTGTACTGAAAACTGATTTATCTGGTGTTTGCTTTGAACTTTGGTAATTGTGAATTTGTCTGAATATTATAGTATCAGTAACCGAATACTTTTTCTAATGATTTAAAAATTACAGGAAATTCTTCCGTGTGAATATTTAAAAATTAATTTTAAGAATATATTTACGCATTTAAACATAATACTGATTTTACATATTAAATATTTACAATGTTTTATTAGCAAGCAAGGTCTTAAGATAATTAGAATATCTTGGACATTAATTTGCATTTAATTTGCAAATTAAGTGTAAACATAATGCAAATTTAATGTTCCAAAAAAATTTATTGCTCTTTTTATTAGGTTATTGAATGTTCTGCTAGCTTGATTATCAATTTATATTATCAATGCTATATTATCAAGTATCACATGTTCTGTTAACTTGATAATCTAGCTAGCAGAACAGTAGTTAAAAAATTGATAAATCATTTATAATTGAATGCCAAAGTTTTCTCTGAATTAAATGCAAATTTAATGTTCCAAGAAAAAAAATTTATTGCTCTTTTTTTAGTTATTGCCTGTTCTGCTAACTTGATAATCAAGCTAGCAGAACATTAGTTCACAAAATTGATAAATCATTTATAATTTAATGCCAAAGTATTCCAAGTTCCAAGAAAAAATTATTGCTCTTTTTTAAAAAGTTATCGCATATTCTGCCAACTTCATTTCAAGCTAGCAGTAGTTCAACATTGAACTTCAGTTCAATAATTATTATTTATAAATTATCAAATAATTAATCCCACAGTATTCTCTCAATTAAATGCAAGTGATATATTCAAACACTAAATTTAATTAACAAGTTAATAAACGCGGGAATTTTATCAATAATTAACAAAAGTAGATGCAATTAGAAACTCTATACAAAATTTACAATCAAGATTAGTGTTGCCCAAATGCAAGACCAAGACGAGACTTGCACAGTCTTGGTCTTGGTCTTGCACCAATACACCTGGTCTTGGTCTTGGTCTTGGTATTGCACTCCCAGTCTTGGTCTTGGTCTTGGTCTTGCAGCAAGAGTCTTGCCAGTCTCGCAGTTACCCACTAGTATATTGCTATTTATTAAATATTACTTTAGATCTTAGATTAACGTAAACGTATAGGTACATTTTCAGCTTGACTTAACATAGACATAGTAAAAACCAACCAAATTAATAAATGTCTAAACAACTCACATTGGGTGCGTTTGAGCCCACGATCTAAACTATCCCTGCCTATAGTCTAACGTCTAACTAACTGACCATGACTACCATGTCCCACGGGAGTCAGTCTGTTTCTTAATAAAAGTTTTCAACTTGTGTTTGGTGTACTTCGATAGATTTTTTAAAAATATTGAATACATGTAATTTTCAGTTTTTCGATCTCATACTCTTTTCGCGAAATATCGTGAGGTTCACATTTACAATTTAAAATTTACCCCCACCCCTCTCCGTGGGTGGTCGTGTTTAGTATCATTCGATAGATTTTTGAAAAATATTGAACGTACTTTTTAATTTTTCGATCTGACATTCATTTCGCGAAATATTCGCTTTTTTGTGAAACTGTGTGACTCACCCATTTCCTTATGCCCCGCTCAAATCGTCTGATTTTTTAAATATACACTGTTTTGCATGTACATACTAAACTTACCTTATCTTTATCTGACGATTTCGAGTTGTTCTAAGGATGTATATTTTTTTCGGGCCTCCCTTAACGAATTCCCCTGTATTAAAAGCCAATATATGGTAGATATATGGTTTCTCCCCATGTGATAACCTGACGCACTCCAGTAACTGCAAAAATCCCCGCCTGGGTTCCCCTACCATTAGATGCATCATTTTATTTCAATTTTTTATAAGATATATTTTTGCTTACAATATTTTTTTCGATAAAATACTTACTTTTTGAGTCGTTTGCGCAAAAACCGTCGAAAAACGTGTGTTTTTTTTTTTTGTTGAAAAATGAACATATTCAGTCGCAAATAGCTCGAAAAGTATTGACTTGGTTTATTTGTAGATGAATAAAAAAGAACAAAAGTTGCTTAGAATTAGTCAGTTTATTCAACCTTGACTTATTTTGAACCTTTGTTTTTTAACCCCCCAAGAAGGGGTGAAAGGTGAAACTCATCCCCAGGGCAAAATCACACATGCATCGGCCAATATCTCTTTTTTGGCGTGTTAGCTATGTGCACCCAAACATGTCAATCCAAAATCCTAACGGTTCTTTAAAATTTCAAGGTTTTATAATATTTTACCGTGAGTGAATGGACTATACAGGGTAGCTGGGCATTATCTTATCTAGTGCTTTTTCAGCAAAAAGTTTCGTTTGGCCTATTGATCTAATATCTAATTGCACACTCTGCAAAAAGTTTGTAAGTAGGACGTTTAGTCTTTACGATATGGTATTATTCCCACTAACTGGTAAGGAAAGACAATTGACTGGGTGTTCGTAACAGTGGATATGCTATTCGTATCATATTTTTATCAACAAAGGCGACATTATATCTTTAAAAGTTTCAATTTTATTATACTGTCGGCGGCGTCACACAACACAAGCAGATTATTTTATGAAAGGTATTCTCAAAATCTAGTACAATTACTTTCAGAGCGAAGGCGTTGTCTGATATTAGGAAAGAATGAAAATAAATATTTTGAGTGTTCTTATATGGATATTAAAATTCGCTATATATGCTGATCGTATTGTATAAGAGCTGTGAGACATTTTTGAGTAGGTATTTTAGGCAACCTGAAAATTTTTCAGGTGACTTTTCCATGATAGCCTAATACAAAAATGCCGGTCTGGCTGGAGGGTAGCGGTTATTTTCCCCAAAAATCCCCCCCAAAGTTAAAAAAAGGGTAAAAATTGTTATTACAAAAAATATCATTGACGTGACTTTAAAGTAAATTTAAATATTCAAATATAAAAAAATAAACAGGCCAGGCGATTTGAGGGAGATTTTAACTGTGCAAGATACTTGCACGGGCGTCCCAGGATTATTTTCAGGGGATGCATCTGAACTTCAGAAGATTTCATCTGAATCTGTACATACTATTAACGAATATAAAATACACAACTATACATACATAGCTATGTACATTCCTTCCGGACAGAGAGGTGCAATTGTTATTTTGACAGGGTATTTTTTAATATTAAAAATAAATATTCTAAAAAAGACAGGTTTTTTTTGGTGAAATTTTCCAACTACCATGTGATTAAACAAATTACGCGTGCATTATAAATGAAAAGCGCTATAGGTAAGCACCAGTGTGAGAAGCAGCGTATACCGATAGCTGTTTGCGTCCTCTGTTGTAACTGAGCGAGTCCGTTCGCTCGAGAAAAATCACGTGACCTGGCGATACCTATGTTGTTGTAAGTAACTTTTTTTAAATTAATTATAAATATATAGGTAAAAAAGTATAAAACTATAAGTAGATAGACAACCTGCGTTCTGGCACATCCCCTAAATCGCAACCCTTAAATATTAATAAATGCCAAACGGCTTAACGTAGGATGACGTGTGACGTATCGTTGGAAAGGGGATGAAAAAGGGGGTTGAACGCAGTATGTGGCGTGCGCATCGGAATATGCCAAAAGGGCATTACGTCATATCTTCGTTTCTATTGGTCCGATTTTGACGTAAGAGGGCTCGTCGGAACGGGGAGGGGGTAACGAATAAGTTGAGACAAAAAACAAAGATGGCGGCAGTGCCAAAAGGGCATTACGTCATATCTTCTTTTCTATTGGTCCGATTTTGACGTAAGAGGGCTCGTTGGAACGTGGAGGGGGTAGCGAATAAGTTGAGACAAAAACAAAGGCAGTGCCAAAACGGCATTACAGCATATCTTTGTTGCTATTGGTCCGATTTTGACGTATGGGGTGTCAAATAAAAGCGGTGGTGACACAGAAGCCAACTGTCAATTCTTCTTCTTCTTTTCGTTTGTCAATTCTTCTTCGTTTCCGTATAGTGCCTAACAGAACGTGACATTCGACATCTTCGTTTCTATTGGTCCGATTTTGACGTATGGGGTGTCAAATGAAAGCGGTAACGACACAGAAGCCAACTGTCAATTCTTCTTCTTCTTTTCGTCTATCGCAAATTGTACAGGGTGTAGTCAGAAAGTCAAATCAATTCTTCTTCTTTTCAGCTGTCACAGTTATTCTTCTAGTTGTTTGTTAAATATACGTTCACAGTTCCTTCTCATCTACCAAAATGATATCTGTCACTTCACACATAGATGCAATGTCAAGGGAACATTAGGTATGTAACGACTAAACGACAACGTAGAGAGACGTACGACTCATCGCTGATAACGTACACGACGTAATAATCATTCTTTTGATATGTCCAAACCATCCCTCTCTCCTGAATTTTATCAAATACAACGCAACGGTTTCAAATAAACTAGTCAAATTTCCCCTTTTCTACAAAGATCTTTAATTCTTTCGTCTATAAGTAATTTTTGATCAACCCCCGTATATGCAATTACTAATTTTTTTCATACGTTACATTATTTCACACGGAAATTCAAATCTGGACTTCTAAAATCTTTTATTTTATAATGTTTATTTCGCTAGTAATTTTTGATCAACCTCGTATATACAAGTAGTAATATTTTTCATACATTTCAATTAAAATAGGTGAAATGTGATACCAACATAAATTTATGGTGATGACAAAAGAATAGTGGACATAGAAAAGCGGTGAAGGCATAAAAATTGTGGATATTTATCATAATTTAAGAAAATCAAATCGACGACAGCATATTTTAGGAGACGTTTCTACTGGAAACATGAAAAAATAGTGTTGATGGTGTACCAAAGATACTAAGTAAAAAAGCGTCATATCACTCACATTAAAAAAAAAATTAAGCTTTTTAACCAAAAAAAATCTCAAAAACTTACCTTAATTATAAACAATTAACTACAGTAACAAAAATCGCCGACAGTTCGAAACAATGAAAAATGGAAACATTTCTTTTTCGTTAAAGCGTAAAACACACGAATGTCCACAATGAAATCCTACGAAAAAATACATTAGGACTACGACACTAATAGTTACTGCCTTCAAGGACGTCTTTTTTTTTTAAATTATTTATTTAAAATATCAGAAATGCGAGAGATTAAATTTTATACCTTTCGTTTCTAACGATTACAATGTTATATCAGACTGAAATAATAATTAATAAAAATTAATTACATTGAAAAAAATAAATAATATTCACAATTCTGCATTTTTCGAATCAGGTCGGTTATAGTCCAAATGCTGACTCATTGGATTGAGGTTACTGTCGCAGGGGGTCAAATCAGGTCGGTTATAGTCCAAATGCAGACTCATCGGATTGAGGCTATTGTCGCATGGAGTTCAATGACTTTAAATCGCAAGTTTGTTTGATTAATTGTTTAATAGTGGTTTAATTAAAAAGAACACGCATTTGTAACAGAAGCAACGTTACCTGTAGTAAAAGGCGTACCATCCACTTGCAAAAACATCAACAATAACGGGAAAAAAACTACAAAAAACATGACATTTTTTTTGTTTAAAAATTCTGTTTCTTTTGTGTTCTCCTAGTCGGAGATGTAAACATGATAAACATGTATACTTGTAGAAAAAAATACAGAGCGCAAATGGAAACTGCTAGAAGAGCAAAGTCATTTAAATTTAAGAGTAAATTATACTTAAAAACAAAAAGCTGAACTCTCAAAGATGTGCCACTAAACTAAATGAGTTATCCACACTAATTGATTATTTTACGCATGCGGCATTAACACGGTCAAAGTTAAAAATATTGTTATCTAGACTTGTATCTAACCAATCTAATACAAAAATTTCGAACTTCTACTTACAAAATACGCTAAATACGCTTACCTAGATAAGGATAGATAGGCAGTCTCTCAGATAGGCTAACAGAAGGGCGCAAAGATATGCAGAGACACACTAAGCCAACCAAACACCATCACTGAGACGCTAACAGAAGGGCGTAAAGATGTGCAGAGACACACTAAGCCAACCAAACACCATCACTGATGCGGTAACAGAACACCAGAGAGGTATGCACAGGCTCGCTAAGCTAAGCAGACACCACAGTTGACACGCTAGCACAACGCCAGAGAGGTATGCACAGACACGCTAAGAAAAGCAGACACCACAATTGACACGCTAGCAGAATGCCAAAGAGGTCAAACTTGGAAAAAATTTAATACAAATTAAATGTGGTGAATTCTCTGTTACACATTATACAGCCTAGCTTGGACTGGACTATTCTAAATAAAATTTCAAGGATAATCCAATTCAAAAAGTGTTTTTGTGTTAGGAAATAAAATACCAAGATGTTACTTGTTATTTATTAAAGAAATTATACTGGTATCATTTACTCTTAAATGAGAGTGATTTCTCTTCTTGCATGTGCTCCTAATGTAAAATGGTATTCCATTTGCCGTTGTCATTTAGTAGCAGATGACAGAAGTACTGCACACGAACATCTCCATTCATTAATTCACTTTACAAATGGATCTACAATGTTGGCTTACAAGAAGAAAATACAACGTGCAGGGAAAAGATTACATCCAAAAACTACATTTAGAAAAATTATTTGTTTGGATCATTGTGCTGGTGTGTTAAGAAACATTGCCTGTACTGATGGTCAAAAACCCCTTGGAATTGTTGTTATTAAAAACAAGGATAGGATCCTGGACACCCATATAAAAAGCATGGAAAACGGAAAGTTTACCATGGACAGTAAAGTCCTTTGTGAACATTTAAGTCAAACTTGGACAAAAATTCAATACAAATTAAATGGAGTCAATTCTTTGTTACACATTATGCAGTCTAGGTTGGACTGGACTGTTCTAAATAAAATTTCTAAGATAATCACATTCAAAAAGTGTTTTTGTGTTAGGAAATAAAATATCAAGGTATTACTTCTTATTTATTAAAGATATTACAATAGTTCCAGTAATTTCAAGATAGTTTTTCTTTGCAGTTCTGCCTTTTTATTTAAACCTAAATTCATTAGTTCAGTAATAATTTTACGTTTCTGAAGCATTTTTTCTCTGTATGATTTTCGTATGGTCATCCCACGTTCAGTTTTGTAAAATTGTCTTCTCTTTTCATTGGCTTCATATTTTCTTCTAATACCTTCCTCACCTCTTTCACACTTGCACGTTGATTTTACGTGTAGTTCATGCACTGAAGCATATTTTTCTAGATTGCTAACGCCTCTGCTCGCTAGGGTAGAAATTTCATTACGTATACTTCGACAGAATTTTCCTCTCGAATGTAACCACTCTAATTTAAATACACTTCTCTCGTAATGAGAGTGAGGTTTACCTAAAAGTCCATCTCCATCTCGACGAAGGGGTTTTTGACCATCAGCACATGCAATGTATCTTAAAACACCAACACAATGATCCAAACAAATAATTTTTCTAAACGTAGTTTTTGGATGTAGTCTTTCCCCTGCACGTTGTATTTTCTTCTTGTAAGCCAACATTGTAGATCCATTTGTAAAGTGAATTAATGAATGCAGATGTTCGTGTGCAGTACTTCCGTCGTCTGCTACTAAATGACAACGGCAAATGGAATACCATTTTACATTAGGAGCACATGCTAGAAGAGTAAAGTCACTCTCATTTAAGAGTAAATGATACCATTCTCTTGGTGACTCTTCGTAATCCTTTGCCATGTCCGCTGGCGAAAGAGCTTTAATACCACTGACACTCAAAAGAGCCAGATAGTCACTTTTTGACAAAATAGACATATCTTAACTGGCTATTTAATATCAAAGAACTGAAATCTCAAAACTGTCTCACTAGACTAAGAGTCCTTACGAAGTTGTTAAATTTATCTACCAGTACAGCCTCCCCCACCCTAACTGATTATTTCACGCATGCGCTATTACCATGGTCAAAGCCTCGTTGAATTTGCTGATATGCAGAAAACGTGACGCCACGCTCAGATTTTTTTATTTCACGCATGCGCCATTAACAAGGGCAAAGTTCAAAAGATCGTTGTCTAGACTTGTTACTAACGATGCTAAAACAATTTGACTTGCTGTTCTGACACACCCCCCAAATCGCAACCCCACGTTAGGTTAGGCCAGGGTAGCAGAGGGTAGCAGAGAATGTTGTGGGTAACGCTGAGACATGCTGTGACGCTCTGCTACCCTCTGCTACCCTGGCCTAACCTAACGTGGGGTTGCGATTTGGGGGGTGTGTCAGAACAGCAAGTCAAATTGTTTTAGCATCGTTAGTAACAAGTCTAGACAACGATCTTTTGAACTTTGCCCTTGTTAATGGCGCATGCGTGAAATAAAAAAATCTGAGCGTGGCGTCACGTTTTCTGCATATCAGCAAATTCAACGAGGCTTTGACCATGGTAATAGCGCATGCGTGAAATAATCAGTTAGGGTGGGGGAGGCTGTACTGGTAGATAAATTTAACAACTTCGTAAGGACTCTTAGTCTAGTGAGACAGTTTTGAGATTTCAGTTCTTTGATATTAAATAGCCAGTTAAGATATGTCTATTTTGTCAAAAAGTGACTATCTGGCTCTTTTGAGTGTCAGTGGTATTAAAGCTCTTTCGCCAGCGGACATGGCAAAGGATTACGAAGAGTCACCAAGAGAATGGTATCATTTACTCTTAAATGAGAGTGACTTTACTCTTCTAGCATGTGCTCCTAATGTAAAATAGTATTCCATTTGCCGTTGTCATTTAGTAGCAGACGACGGAAGTACTGCACACGAACATCTGCATTCATTAATTCACTTTACAAATGGATCTACAATGTTGGCTTACAAGAAGAAAATACAACGTGCAGGGGAAAGACTACATCCAAAAACTACGTTTAGAAAAATTATTTGTTTGGATCATTGTGTTGGTGTTTTAAGATACATTGCATGTGCTGATGGTCAAAAACCCCTTCGTCGAGATGGAGATGGACTTTTAGGTAAACCTCACTCTCATTACGAGAGAAGTGTATTTAAATTAGAGTGGTTACATTCGAGAGGAAAATTCTGTCGAAGTATACGTAATGAAATTTCTACCCTAGCGAGCAGAGGCGTTAGCAATCTAGAAAAATATGCTTCAGTGCATGAACTACACGTAAAATCAACCTGCAAGTGTGAAAGAGGTGAGGAAGGTATTAGAAGAAAATATGAAGCCAATGAAAAGAGAAGACAATTTTACAAAACTGAACGTGGGATGACCATACGAAAATCATACAGAGAAAAAATGCTTCAGAAACGTAAAATTATTACTGAACTAATGAATTTAGGTTTAAATAAAAAGGCAGAACTGCAAAGAAAAACTATCTTGAAATTACTGGAACTATTGTAATATCTTTAATAAATAAGAAGTAATATCTTGATATTTTATTTCCTAACACAAAAACACTTTTTGAATGTGATTATCTTAGAAATTTTATTTAGAACAGTCCAGTCCAACCTAGACTGCATAATGTGTAACAAAGAATTGACTCCATTTAATTTGTATTGAATTTTTGTCCAAGTTTGACTTAAATGTTCACAAAGGACTTTACTGTCCATGGTAAACTTTCCGTTTTCCATGCTTTTTATATGGGTGTCCAGGATCCTATTAATTATTATTTCAGTCTGATATAACATTGTAATCGTTAGAAACGAAAGGTATAAAATTTAATCTCTCGCATTTCTGATATTTTAAATAAATAATTTAAAAAAAAAGACGTCCTTGAAGGCAGTAACTATTAGTGTCGTAGTCCTAATGTATTTTTTCGTAGGATTTCATTGTGGACATTCGTGTGTTTTACGCTTTAACGAAAAAGAAATGTTTCCATTTTTCATTGTTTCGAACTGTCGGCGATTTTTGTTACTGTAGTTAATTGTTTATAATTAAGGTAAGTTTTTGAGATTTTTTTTGGTTAAAAAGCTTAATTTTTTTTTTAATGTGAGTGATATGACGCTTTTTTACTCAGTATCTTTGGTACACCATCAACACTATTTTTTCATGTTTCCAGTAGAAACGTCTCCTAAAATATGCTGTCGTCGATTTGATTTTCTTAAATTATGATAAATATCCACAATTTTTATGCCTTCACCGCTTTTCTATGTCCACTATTCTTTTGTCATCACCATAAATTTATGTTGGTATCACATTTCACCTATTTTAATTGAAATGTATGAAAAATATTACTACTTGTATATACGAGGTTGATCAAAAATTACTAGCGAAATAAACATTATAAAATAAAAGATTTTAGAAGTCCAGATTTGAATTTCCGTGTGAAATAATGTAACGTATGAAAAAAATTAGTAATTGCATATACGGGGGTTGATCAAAAATTACTTATAGACGAAAGAATTAAAGATCTTTGTAGAAAAGGGGAAATTTGACTAGTTTATTTGAAACCGTTGCGTTGTATTTGATAAAATTCAGGAGAGAGGGATGGTTTGGACATATCAAAAGAATGATTATTACGTCGTGTACGTTATCAGCGATGAGTCGTGCGTCTCTCTACGTTGTCGTTTAGTCGTTACATACCTAATGTTCCCTTGACATTGCATCTATGTGTGAAGTGACAGATATCATTTTGGTAGATGAGAAGGAACTGTGAACGTATATTTAACAAACAACTAGAAGAATAACTGTGACAGCTGAAAAGAAGAAGAATTGATTTGACTTTCTGACTACACCCTGTACAATTTGCGATAGACGAAAAGAAGAAGAAGAATTGACAGTTGGCTTCTGTGTCGTTACCGCTTTCATTTGACACCCCATACGTCAAAATCGGACCAATAGAAACGAAGATGTCGAATGTCACGTTCTGTTAGGCACTATACGGAAACGAAGAAGAATTGACAAACGAAAAGAAGAAGAAGAATTGACAGTTGGCTTCTGTGTCACCACCGCTTTTATTTGACACCCCATACGTCAAAATCGGACCAATAGCAACAAAGATATGCTGTAATGCCGTTTTGGCACTGCCTTTGTTTTTGTCTCAACTTATTCGCTACCCCCTCCACGTTCCAACGAGCCCTCTTACGTCAAAATCGGACCAATAGAAAAGAAGATATGACGTAATGCCCTTTTGGCACTGCCGCCATCTTTGTTTTTTGTCTCAACTTATTCGTTACCCCCTCCCCGTTCCGACGAGCCCTCTTACGTCAAAATCGGACCAATAGAAACGAAGATATGACGTAATGCCCTTTTGGCATATTCCGATGCGCACGCCACATACTGCGTTCAACCCCCTTTTTCATCCCCTTTCCAACGATACGTCACACGTCATCCTACGTTAAGCCGTTTGGCATTTATTAATATTTAAGGGTTGCGATTTAGGGGATGTGCCAGAACGCAGTTTGTCTATCTACTACTATAAACTAAATTAATTCTGTGTTCGAATCTTGTACTTCTTCAAACTCCTCATCTGAGCTTAAATATTCATTCCCTTTTTCTTCGTCAGACTCCCCTCGAGACTCAGATTCCTCTTCTACCTGATCTGTAAATAGTTGTAATATGTATTTAGAGTTAATTAAAAATTAATTAGTGATTAATTAATTGAGTTGCTACGTATTATTACTTATATAACCAATACTTAATACCTTTCCTTATATAACCAATCACATCAGGTTTTTTATTTCTTAGTATATGGACAAAACGTATTGTCGAGTGGAGGCCGCGAGAAGAAGCACTACGGAGCAGAGGACGCCCACTAACCAGATGGGCCGATGATTTGAAACATGTTGTCGGTAACTGGATGCAAGCCGCACAAAATAGAGATGAATGGAAAGAGCTGAGGGAGACCTATGTCCAGCAGTGGACGCGTACGGGTTGATGATGATGATGATGATATGACCAAAGTAGCTCATTTTTTTCCTTCATAGCGTTGAGTATTTCTTTTTCCTTTTTCATCTTTCTTAATGTTTCCGTGTTTGCTACGTGTTGTGTCCATGATATTTTTTACATTATTCGATAACACCACATCTCAACAATGGCAAGTCTTTCTTCAGATGCGCCCGTGATTGTGCAGGCTTCGACTGACGAGTCTGAGGAAGAAGAAGAGAATGAATATTTAAGCTCTGATGAGGAGTTTGAAGAAGAAGTACAAGATTCGGACACCGAATGTATTTAGCTTATAGTTTTATACTTTTCTACCTATATATTTATAATAATAAATTTGTCTTTTTCTATCATATTTGCAAAATCTATTGTATAGTACGTATTATTTTCCTTTAATTAAGGAAAAGTTACTTAAAAAACTATAATATATAATAATTACTCTAACGTTTCAAGGCACAACAACATGGGTATCGCCAGGTCACGTGATTTTTCTCGAGCAAACGGACTCGCTTCGCTAGAACAGAGGACGCAAACAGCTATCGGTATACGCCCTTTCTCACAGTGCTGCTTACCTATAGCGCTTTTCATTTATATGCACGCGTAATTTGTTTGACGACATGGCAGTTGGAAAATTTCACCAAAAAAACCTGTCTTTTTAGAATATTTATTTTTAATACTAAAAAATACCCTGTCAAAATAACAATTGCACCTCCCTGTCCGGAAGAAATATACATATATATAGCTATGTATGTACAGTTGTATATTTTATATTCGTTAATAGTATGTACAGATTCAGATGAAATCTTCTGAAGTTCAGATGCATCCCCTGAAAATAATCCTGGGACGCCCGTGCAAGTATCTTGCACAGTTAAAATCGCCCTCAAATCGCCTGGCTTGTTTATTTTCCTTATATTTGAATATTTAAATTTACTTTAAAGTCACGTCACTAACATTTTTTGTAATAACAATTTTTACCCTTTTTTAACTTTGGGGGGGATTTTTGGGGAAAATAACCGCTACCCTCCAGCCAGACCAGCATTTTTGTATTAGGCTATCATGGAAGAGTCACCTGAAAAATTTTCAGGTTGCCTAAAATACCTACTCAAAAATGTCTCACAGCTCTTGGACCATATTGTTCATAATGCGCATAAATCCAATTTTCCAAATTTTTGTTATATATTTTTTTGCGTCTCATTGTCTCTAAGCATATTAGGTCTGGATCCCGCGTATGAAAAAAAAGTTGATTAATAGCAAGCTGAAAATTTGTTAATAGATTAAGGGTATCTAGTCGGACAAACTTTGATGTATGGGAACACTGGAACAGGGGAAGTTTTAATTGCGGAACAGATTAAAAATTTGGAACGTCAGAACACGAAAACGTCACATGTATTTTGTCCGACAGAACTTCCAATTCATTTGTTACCGATTCATTAAAGTCTCATGCAAAAATCAGACTGCTATTTATCACTAAATGGGCATTTTAATGAGTGGAACACGTAGAACATGTCAAATGACAGGAATTATGACAGGTGATAAATAGCAGTCTGATTTTTACATGAGCGTTTAATGAAAGGGTAACAAATCAATTGGAAGTTCTGTCGGACAAAATACATGTGACGTTTTCTTGGTCTGACGTTCCAAATGTTTAACCTGTTCCACAATTAAAACTTCCCCTGTTCCAGTGTTTCCATACATCAAAGTTTGTCCGACTAGACACCCTTAAGCTATTAACAAATTTTCAGCTGGCTATTAATCAACTTTTTTTTCATACTGGGGATCCAAACCTATATTCCCGAACTAATATATTCCATAAAACGACACTCAATCCTAACTGCAAGACGCAAGAGTCTCGCAGGCTTAGTCTTGTTCTTGCTCAAGTCTTGCACGGTCAGTCTTGGTCTTGATCTTGCTAAAATAAGGCGGTCTTGGTCTTGGTCTTGGTCTTGCTAAAACGCAAGAACAAGACCAAGACTGCAAGACCAAGACCGATTTTGGGCAACACTGATCAAGATGCAGTAGAAATAAACAAACCAAGACATGTTAGATGCTACTAGGAGCACTTCCGAATAATAATTTAAAATGTATATACATTGTAAATCCCAAATCATGATTTCCAAAATTTATACATTGTAAATTATGATTCGGGACTGCTCCTAGTAGCATTTAGCGTGTCTTAGTGTGTCTACTTCTACTGCAGCTTGAGTGTAAATTTAGTATAGATCCATTCTCCTTCACTGCACAATTGAAGTTTTTGTACCATTATTAGAGAGATTTTAGACCCTCTACTTTTTGACGTACGTTAAACGTAAAACGTTATACTTGTCATGCGCAATGAGTGCGCAATAAGGGATAACGTATTTGCTTAAAATAGATTTTGAAACCCTTCAGAAAATACACACACAGATTAACGATAATTAATTGATTGGTTGACTTACCTGTTAAGGAGGGACAATCATAATTGTCCTATCTTACATTTCGAACATTTGTACTTATGGTAGTGGTCTTTTCGGGCCGCTGATCACAGTTTAAAGAAGCAGAAGAAGAAAAAGAAGATTATTAAGCTTCTTGACAAGTGACGCCCGCGCATCACTGTTTTTTTTTTTTTTTTTTTTTTTTTATTTTATTTTTATCGCACAAGACATGGGTGGGTTCAAAAGAATCAATGGGGGGGAGCGTACAAATGTTCGAAATGTAAGATAGGACAATTATGATTGTCCCTCCTTAACAGGTAAGTCAACCAATCAATTAATTGTCCTTCACATAACATTTCGAACATTTGTACTTATGGTAGGCTGTTGAAAGATTAAACAATATTGTGCGATAAATCAACAAAAGTACATTGCAATCCAAAAATGAATAGTACTTAGCAATTTTTTTTTTTTTTAGAAACTTTACACAAAATATATACATATGTATACCTAACTAATATATTAGAGCAATTATTAATTAAGATTCATGTTTATATTTTAATTATATGAGATGTGTACTTTCAACCAGGTACAAATAAACATAATAAGAAAATTAATGTTCTTACTAATATTAGTAACCTACACATGTAATATAATTACAATTACATACAATTACATGGACTCACCAGACAATACGGTTTTGCAAAGAGTCCGTAATCTTTTGCTAGAGGTTTATTATAAAAAATATTGAATACTTGAGAATTTTCTGTCCATCTCGCCGTCTCTCTAATATCTTCTATAATCCGGTTCTAACTCCCGCTGAGGTAGATGCATGTCTGACACTATACACTTTAAAAATATTAGTGTCTATATTTTTAATTTAAAAAAAATGTTATATCTATCTACTCAACGCCTGGGTAGATGTTGCTTTATACGTCTCTTTTTTTTTTTTTTTGTTTTAGTTATAAACAAATTGTCTTCCGATTGAGGACGAATGTTTTAGAAATCTCTAAACACTCTCAAATGTGTTTTTTGTTTTAAATAGGTTGATATTTGTGTATTTATTATTATTATTATTATTTTTTGGGGAAGTCTTTATCCTATGTTATATCAAAATGTCAAGTTTATCTTGATCCATGAAAATATTCTGAATTTTTATTAGGTACAGGGTTTGCAATCTCTGAACTGAAGTGAGTGCAATCAACATTACAAGTTTGTAAGTAATATCTTTCAGGGAAAGGCTTGTGAGACGAAATAATGTTTCTAAATAAAGTAATACTGGTAGAGGGTCCCAAGTTAATTAATATTTGGGCAATTAAGGTTTGAGGTTATATATACATTTGTAAAAAAAATTTAAAAATATTTTTATAATATTCTAGGATATCTTCTATCAACGCCAATGCAGCACTGTGAATGTTAATACGAGCTATAATTATAATCCGGTTCTACGATAGATTTAATAAAATTAAAATTTGATAATTCAAAGCAAAATGGTTATTATTTTATACTAAACCGTCACCATCTCTTGAAAACTGTATCACACAGATTTAGTGATTTGTTGTAATAGATGGGATGGAATCCTCAGGAATGCCTTTTCTTAAAAAGCTTGCCTGACAAGAATATGGAAACCCGAAGGATGTCCTGGATATAAAACCCCAAAAAAAATTCTAGATTAAATTTTTATCAGGTCCATAATTATCTTTTTGGTTGTGTAAGGTATGGTGGTCAAAGGTTGTGTACCAAGGCTGAAAAACATAAAATTTAAATCCATGCCAATCTAGAGTTAAGGCATTGGCTTTCTCTGATCCGGGGTCAGGGTTCAAAATTACATACCTTGCACATTTTTTTTTTTTTTAGGATATATGGCAAACATATCGATTTCTGGAATAAGAAGCTGCTCAAAAATTATAGTAACACAATTATCACTTAAAGAATACCTACTCTGTTTCTATTTTTAAAGATCTTGATTCCGAGTCAGGCAAAAGCATTATTTTTTTTTACTGTTACAGATGCAAAAATAATTTTTAAATTCCTATTTTCACAGAATTATTAAACTTATCTGCAAATGTTGAGTACTGTACACTACCCATCTTGTTAATGCAAGACACAGCTGTTGCGTTATTTATTCCTAGCAAAATGTTACAATTCCTATATTCGTTGAAAAAGGATTTCAAGCCACTATATGCTGCTAGTAACTGAAGTACATTTATATGTAGTTGTTGTTCATGACTCCAAAAACCATGAGTTTTGTTATCAATGCAGCATACCCGCCATGCTAAAAGATATATGCATCGCAAAATATTTCAAGTACATAATTGGATTATTTTATATTTTGCTCACTAATTGGTATGTTATTTAACCACCAATTGTAATCATTTTTAAGTATTTAGGTATGGTCATTTTAGTGTTATAACTATTAGTTTAAGAAAGAGGCTACTTTTCTTTTGTATTTATTTATATATTGTTTTTTTTTTTAGTATAATTTTCCATATTTAACTTCCATAAATGGACGAACTGTTACAAGCTGACCGATTAAGGCTGCAAATGATCTTATTTTACATGTACTTTTATTTTTGATGTTCTGAATACTATTAGATTTTTTTTTTGTCAGCAGGTGCAAAATATATCAGGTTCGAATCAAACGTAAAACCAAGAAAAGTTATATTTTGTGGGGGTGAAAGTATACTTTTCCTTTTTTTTATTTATAGTAAATCCCAAGCAGAAAAAACATAGAAAATGTTTAAACAATATTTTCTTTACATTTTAAATATGATTTTGAAATTGGTAAATGGTCCTCTAAAAAATTGACAAAAGTAAAGCCTCCTGTTATTAGATTATTTAGGGCTGGTTTTAAAGTTTTTGTAAATATAAAAGCCGAGATATTATTCAAACCAAACGGTAAACAGTTTAATTAATATAAAAAAGTTCTGTACTTAAATTTTAAATATTTTTTAGAATTTTAATGAACAGGAATAGCAAAATAGACAACTTTTAAATCTATTTTTGCCATAACCCTTGAAAATGAGCTTGAGGACTGACCTATTATAGTCTTCCAGCTTAAAATATGTGGCTTCTATAAAGCAATTCAATTGTTTTAAATTCAAAACAAAATCTCTGATTTCCGTCTTTTTAGGCACAAAAAACTACGAAAAATAAATTGTCCTTTTGTATGTGAAGAAGGAGAAATAGTAATTTTTAATTACTTTTCAAGTAATTTTTTTTTGTCATACGACCAGTTTGGGTCTATGAGAATTTTTGGTGCTCTCTCTTCAGAGGGCGTTGTTTTAAATAAAATATTAAAACCTTGACCAAACTTAAAAATTTCTTATCTGAAGTAATCCCTTTCCATATTTTAATACAGTTAGCCATATTACCCTATTAATTTTTATTGACATTTAGTATGACATCCTGGTTGTTCTCATTTGCTTTTGGTACTGCTGTCTGTTCGATTGTTTGCATCTCGATGCTAGTAGAGGGTGATTTGAGTACTGACTTTGTCCAATTCTTGGTCTGCTCAAGGTTGGATTGAAGTTTAAACGCTGCTGATTAAAGTTGCTAGATTCTGAAAGAACTCTTGATGGATGCTGAGTGGAAACAGCAGCTTGGCTTTGTGGTATAGTCTTTGGATAAACAGTGGTCTTTTGTGGCTTCGTAATGACTTCGAGATGACTTAATAAAGCTGATTTTGTATCTTTGTTTAATATTTTTGACAAAACCAAACAAAAAATTATTGTAAGTACACTTACTAACTTTGTAATATTAAGGTAGACGATAAAAATCAATGCAGAATGTGCAAAAAGCAGTTAAATATATTTTATTCTATTCTAAACTTCTGGGCTACTATAAGTAACTCTGCGAAATAGGAGTAGCTCAAAATAAAGATTTTCTGGGCTACTAAAATAGAACCCTCTTCTAGTTTTATTGTTTGAGGACAAACCAAACAAACATTTAATGTAAGCAGTAAACTTACTACCCTCGTAATATGAAATCTAGGCCAAATGTGCACAAAGTAGTTGAATAAATACATTTTATTGTATTCTAAACTTCTGGGCTACATTAAAGTACCTCGGAGAAATAGAAGCAGATAAAATAATCATAAAGATTGTCTGGGCTGCTAAAAAGTACCCTCTGCTGTAATTTTATTGTTTGAAGACAAACCAAACAAAAAGCTTGGTGTAATTAAACTTGCTTGTAATCTTAAATCGAAGTAGAATTTACAAAAGTAGTGAAATAAATATAATTCTATTGTATTCCAAACTGCTGGGCTACTGTAAAAATACCTCTGAGAAATAGAAGCAGATAAAATGATCATAAAGATTGTCTAGGCTACTAAAAAATACCTCTGCTCTAGTTTTATTGTTTGAACACAAAACCAAACAAATAATTTAGTGCAAGTAAACTTGCTTGTAACGTGAAATCGAAGTAAAATTTACAAAAGCAGTTAAACTAATATATTTTGTTCTATTCTAAACTTCTGGACTACTGTAGAGTACCTCTGAAAAATAGAGGCAGGTCAAATAATCATAAAGATTTTTTGGGCTGCTTAAAAGCACCCCTGCTCTAATTTTATTGGTAAACCCTTTATTTTGTTCTATTTTAAACCTTTGGGCTATAATTTTATTTTTAAATCCCTAATAATGTAGTCTGTATTACTTTGGGCTACCTTAAGGTATCCTTATTGACACAAACAATATAAATTTTTGCATAATATCATGTCTGTCGGACATTTTGCTACAAAATAAACATTAATAGGAAAACCACTGCAGTGTGGCAACATAGCGCCTGTTACATCTCTGTGTGTTTTGACAAATACTATTGACGTTTTGAGTATTTCGAATAGGGAAGAAGGCGAGATATAGTAACTATGACAACAGAGAAAATATATTGATAACAACAAAAAAGGACCCCAAGTTTGAATTTGGTTAAAATTGTCATTTCGTAAATATTAAATATTTATAGTTCGATCTATTCACACATAATTTAGTTTATCTAATATAAAATGATTCAAAAATATCTTATAAATAACTTGGTCTTTTGGGATAAAACCCAAAAATATCATATAAATACCTTAACTCTACCAGTTTCTGTTGCAAATTTTCATATTTCCGCCTCTTTCGGGATACACAATTATTCTCTGATGACTTTTGTGGTATTTTAAACACTTAGTCCTATCGCCAGGGGGGGTACAACGGCCTCGTTAATTCAGATGGACTTACTCAAGTTTTTTTTATGTATTTTGACCCGTAGAACACGAATTTTTTGGGTAACAGTTGATCCGGATGTCGATAAGATTGTTATAGACCAAGAACTTGAGGAATCAAATAACAGCGATTTTTGGCAAAACAAAACAATATTTTGTATTCTTTGGGCCATTTTAAGTAAAAAATATTTCTACAAGTTTTTTCGTAGGATGCACAGTTTTCGAGATAAACGCGGTTGAACTTTAAAAAAATCGAAAAATTGCAATTTTTGAACCCGAATAACTTTTGATTAAAAAATAAAATAGCAAGTCTGCTTACCGCATTTGAAACTTTAAGTCAAATTATATCGGTTTTGATTATTTGCATTGGTAAAAATTTATTTTTTTATTGTTTAACAAAGCTATAAACACGTACGGTTTCCCGTGCTTTTACATGCGTTTTAACGCATGTAACGTAGAAATAGTCTTGATTGCACTAGTACCTATTCTACCTATTCGTTCGATTTTAAATGAGAAATCATAGAAACATCACTCACGCACTAGTTGTTTGTAGCTTTGTTTAACAATAACACAATAAATTTTTAGCAATGCAAATAATCAAAACCGACATAATATGACTTGAACTTTCAAAGGCGCTAAGCAGAATTGCTATTTTATTTTTTAATCAAAAGTTATTCGGGTTTAAAAATTGCAGTTTTTCGATTTTTTGAAAGTTCAACCGCGTTTATCTCGAAAACTGTGCATCCTACTAAAAAACTTGTAGAAATATTTTTTGCTTAAAATGACCCAAAAAATACAAAATATTGTTTTGTTTTGCCAAAAATCGCTGTTATTTGATTCCTCAAGTTCTTGGTCTATAACAATCTTATCGACATCCGGATCAACTGTTACCCAAAAAATTCGTGTTCTACGGGTCAAAATACATAAAAAAAACTTGGTTAAGTCCATCTGAATTAACGAGGCCGTTGTACCCCCCCTGGCGACAGGACTAACTGTCTAATAATTTTTATAAAACTATTTGGAAAGCACTTGTGATCAGTACACGCACAGAAAAAAAAGAGTGATGCGCGGACGTCACTTGTCAAGAAGCTTAATAATCTTCTTTTTCTTCTTCTGCTTCTTTAAACTGTGATCAGCGGCCCGAAAAGACCACTACCATAAGTACAAATGTTCGAAATGTTATGTGAAGGACAATTGACATTTGGCAAATGTAACCTATAAAACGGCAGTTGTGTGCTATAACTTATTTTATTGAATTATTTGCCATAATGGAAGAAAATGTATTAAGACGTTCACCAAAGACAATTTACTACTTTAGGAACACAAAACATCCATCCTAAGTTTAACAAGACAATTCAATCAAGTGTCAGATTTCTCAAGAAATGGTGTAATGTAGAATTATTCTACCAGGGTTGCCAAGCAGATTATATTCAATTATATTATAATATGTTTATTACCTGATAGTTTTTTTTTAAAACAAATTTTGATTACAATTTTATACATCGTTACTATATTTTTTATTCTAGTTGTCTCTGGTTCAGCCCATATGACTTTTTTTTCGTTTTTTATGATTTAGATATATGACATTTGGCAATCTTACAAATACGTAATCCCTTAATAACGTGAACCTTATTTCTACCTAAATAAGGGGACACCTTATCCGCTAATAAAGTAATACGTTATTTTTCAGTTAATGCGCATGAGCAGAATAGCGTATAACGTTAAACGTTGCTGAAATAAGGGGTTTAAAAACTCTCTATTATTCGTTAATATTGCTTCAATAATACTGACCGTGTAAAGGTCGCCTTTCTGACAATTCAACAAAATTCCACTCTTATCAATTCTCAATGGTTCTTACTGCAAGATTTTCTAAAATAATTAAAAATATCATTTTACAATAACTTAACACCGGCTGGGCAATAAAAAAAGAACTTCGGTACCACCATTAAGATTTGTATCTTTCTATACAAATATAAGAATTTGTATATTTTTTTACAAATACCCGCTTTGCATGTGCTTAAAAAGTTTAAGCACAGTTTATCAATTTCTAAACTATTGTTCTGCTATCTTGAAATCAAGTTAGCAGAATATGCGATAACTTAAAAAAATGGCAATACATTTTTTCTTGGAACATTAAATTTTCATTTAATTTAGAGAATACTTTGGCATTCAATTATAAATGATTTATTAGTTTTTGAACTACTATTCTGCTAGACTGATTATCAATTTAGCAGAGCATTGTTGGAATTTGCTTATCAACTATAATATATTTTGTTATCAACTATATGATTATATTATCAACTATATATACTGTAGAATGAACATGTGAAGTCTTTCTTCCTGGGCGGGCATTTCTCCGAATGCATTACGGCGATACACTCTTACCTAAAATTGCATAAAGTATCATGTTACGAGGGATGTGATTGCCAGAACGGTATGTTTGTTCTGCGTTCGATATTTAGTCTGTGAGTATATCTCGTTGTAGAAACACGTATCTTAATTTTTTTGTATATTATTGTATTACGGTTTTTCGGTTAAAATAAAATAAATAGTTTGTTTACGTTTATTTGTACCTTTTATTATCTGATATTCCTAATAGGTTCTGGGCTCAGTTAGGTTTTAGCTCACCTGTATCCTCCTTAAGATAATAATTAAAAGTGTACAGTCGCGAAGTTTTCGTGGTAATCGAAATACAGAATGGCGGAAAGTGCGAAATATAACGTCGAAAATTTGAACGGCCAGAACTATCAGTCGTGGAGTTATTTAGTAAAAATGTTGCTCATTCGACGATTCGTATTTGAATCGTCGGTGTGTTAACACGTTTTGTTTTTGTTCTGTTTAGCGATCGACATACACGAGTGTGTTATTGTTATTTTGTTATTGTTATTGGAGTGAACGAAACTGTAAGTTTTGCACCAGCTTTGTTTAATTTATTTTATGTTTTGTTTATCAACGACCCAGTTAAATATTGCAAATTGACCTTGACCATAACTATGGCAAACTACCAATGTGAGAATTGTTTACATGAATTCCCCGAAAATGACAAATATAATAAGCTTCGTTGTTTTGGGGAATGTCAGCGAAATTTCTGTATGCACTGTTCTGGATACAACAAGACCATCACCAAAACTCTCCTGGACCCAAAAAATTCAAATCTAAGATTTTTCTGTAAACTATGTGATTCGCCTAGCCTCAGATATTTAAATGAAAAAATAACAAATCTATCAAAAAATCAGATACCTCATGAGAACTTTAATGCCTTAATTCAACTAACTAAAAAATTGACTGATAATTTGCCCGTTTTTATAGAGACATACGATTTATTAACCAAAAACGATGGCAAATTGGATTACCTTACAAAAAAAATTGACGAGATCCATAAATTAAATAGCCTAATGAATCCTGAACATCTTTTAAAATCGGTACGGCAAATGCAACAAGATATCTTCAATATATCGTCAGTTTTTTTCGGCTGTTCCGATGATACTATTAAGGTTCAAGTTGAAGACTCAAATTCATCCGAGATAAAATTGGGATTACAAAGGCTATCTGAAAACATCAGCGAAATATCTAATCAGATAAGTAATCTTTCCAGCAAACTACCTGCTATACAAACTGAAAAAGAGGTACCTAAAAAAAAGATAGTGTATGTCACTTCAAGCACCCAAACTGAAGGCCCTCAACATTTCCAAACCTGTCCAGAAAGAAAGTCAAAAGTTTCAGAAGATAAGTGTCATTTTGTTGTTATCAGTAACTTAACCGCAGCATACACCCCTATACAAATAGTACACTACATTAAAGAGAGGCTAGGTATCAAGGATTATATTAGATGTTACGCTCTCCCTAAAGACTCCAACACAGCAACTGGTTCCTCATTCAAAATAGGCATAAAATCCAAACCATCTATCGACTTATTATTTAATAAGGAAATTTGGCCACCTGGTGTCAACATTAAATGGTCTATAGAATCACCACACTCTGAACCAAAGACTTCATCTGAAGAAAATATGAATCCGAAGTACATCAGAAGCCAGGTTAGCTTGGAAAACCCAATTACCATTCCAAGCAACAACAAAAATGAAGTTGAAGACACCAATATATTTACAGACAAGCAGGCCATCACAATTTGCAAATCTCAAGAGCCTTTCCGTTCCCATATCAATTTTGTTAAGAAAGATACTTTGGAACCATCCATAAATTTGGATCCTTTAACACCACCAAGAGTTAGACTAACTAATAACTCGAACAGTCGATATCTTCTTGCAAGATTAAGGGAACCAGACATCTTAAAGGCAATTAAACTACATCTTGCTTTTCTTCACGATCAGCCTGCTTCTGTATTTTATGACGGATATACCAACACCAGCGTGAAACTCTTTTTGGCTTCCGAAGGATTACCTACTAAGACTGAAGAACTACGAAAAGTTCTTCTAGAATTTAACCATGCCTATGGAATTGGTCCAGCTGAAGTGGAAGCTGATCTTGCCGCTTATAGGTCCTATCTAACTTCGGAACGAATTATACACCTACAAAAGTCAAGGGAATGTCACCGAAGTTATTATTCCACTGGCTCTCCAAAGCGAAATTTTTAAACAACACGACGTGTTCTGAGGGACTAGAAACCTCAAATTATTTTAATTATTTTAGTGATGACAACTTTGGCATGGTTCTGATTAATATTCGTTCTATAAGAAATAAAACTGATGAATTGTTTTTGTTTCTGGAGGAATTAGGATTTCCTCCGATAGTTGCGGTTACAGAGCACTGGCTTGAAGTTAACGAGCCTTTTTTTGTAGAAAAATATACCACAATTGCCAGGTATGATCGTCCAAGTTCGGCTCATGGAGGCACCCTGATTCTCTCTAGAAATAATGATTTTTCTCTGGTAACAAAATATGACTTTTTGTTAAGTGAATCCTTCTTTGAGTTTTCCTTAGTTTATAATAAAAATCTTAATCTTTACATTATTTGCATTTATAGATCACCTGATTCTACCGTGGAACTATTTTTTCAGAACCTGCTAAATTTGTTAGATGACCTGCCTCATAAAAGCAGAAAAATTCTATGTGGTGATTTTAACATTAATTATGCTGCTGCTAGTGCTACCCAAGTGTCCCTGGCAAACATATTTGAATCGTATGGTCTCTCAATGCACGTTGATTCTCCTACAAGGATTACAAAAACTACATCTACCATAATCGATTATATTGTCTCAGATTTCTCACCCCTTGATGTCTGCTCTACAGTTATTAATGCGGGACTATCTGATCATGAAGCAGTGTATACGAAGTTTAACATCTTCAGCAAACCCTCCTCAAAAACCCGACGTTTAGGTAGGATTTTTTCCGCCCGGAATTTTCGTAAATTCCAAAATTTATGCTTAACTTCTGAGTGGCAATTTCCTTCTATAGACGTGGACTATAATTTCAGTGTTTTTCTAGATAAGCTTCTCCACATCTTCAATAAGGCATTTCCTTTAATTCCTATTAAGCCAAAACATCGGAAACCTTGGGTTACGAAAGGTATTCGCATATCAGCTAAGAATATGCGTTCACTACTATACATCAAGAAATTTACTACCAATGTTGCTGTCACTGAATATATCATGAAGTACAGGACAACATATCTAAAACTTGTCAGGTCAGCTAAAAAAGCCTATTATCAAAATCGTCTGGGAAGCTCTAAAAGTGTTGCAAAAGAGACTTGGTCTATAATAAACGATCTTCGAAATAAAACTCACACAGCTCAATCATTTTCCCTTCCAAATCCTGAAAGTCTAAACGACTACTTCGTTAATGTGAGTAAAAATATAACATCAACAATTTTGCCGCAACAAGATCCTATTTCCTATCTTCCTAATTCAAGACAGGTCTCGAATTCATTCTTTTTACGACCAGTCGATAACTCTGAACTTATCCAAACAATCAATTGTATCAAAAGCAAATCATCCTGTAGTACTGATGGACTATCTATAAAAATTTTCTCTAATCTTACAGAAAATGTGTTGGAAATCCTCCTCTCACTAATTAATGATTCCTTCGAAAAAGGTAAATTTCCAGAGTGCCTAAAGACAGCCATTATTATTCCTCTTCATAAGGGTGGCGAAAAATCTGATGCCTGCAACTATAGACCTATTGCCTTACTACCGGTACTCTCCAAAATTATTGAGAGACTCATTAAAACTCGACTTATGTCCTTTATCGTTGATAACAACATTTTATCACAAAATCAGTTCGGCTTTTTAACAAATAAATGTACCACTGATGCCATGTTTTCTGTACTACATGAGGTTTACCAAGCACTAAACAATAATCTTTATACTGCCACTGTTTTCTGCGACTATGCCAAAGCTTTTGATTGTGTAAATCACGACATCTTGATTACAAAACTAAATTTCTATGGAATTCGAGGTATTTCTTTGAACTGGTTCCAATCCTACTTGAATAATCGGAAACAACTAGTTAGAGCAAATGATACTGACTCTAGTCTCAAAAACATCGTCTGTGGAGTACCACAAGGTTCAGTATTGGGTCCTATACTGTTCCTTATCTTTATAAATGACATTACTAATTTAAAAATCAATGGGAAAATTTTTCTTTTTGCTGATGATACCAGTATCACTTGGAGCAACTCAACTATTGCATCTCTTCATGAAACTATAACTTCGGATCTATTGACGATAAAGACCTGGTCTGACTCTAATTTACTCTCTTTTAACGTAAATAAAACAGTAGCATTATCCTATAAAGGAGCTCTTCAACCTTTGCCACTTCATAACAGCCAGATCAGTACCGTTGATTCTGTAAAATTTCTTGGTATTTTTCTAGACAGCAACCTCAAATGGTCCCTTCATATCGATTCGTTAAGTAAGAAACTCGCCTCAGCTTGCTATGCAATACGATCTGTCTCAAGGGAACTCAATTTAGCATCTTCTAAAATAACATATTTTTCGTTGTTCGAGTCTCATCTTCGATATGGTCTTCCTTTTTGGGGTTCTAGTACAGCTGCTCAATTTGATGTCATTTTTAGATTGCAAAAAAGAGCAATAAGATATTTGTTTGGCCTCAGAAGATCTACACATTGCAGAAGTTACTTCAGAGATCACGAAATTTTAACACTTCCATCTTTATATATTCTAGAAACGGTTTGTTTAATTCGTAAACACCTTCATGTCTTTCCATCAAGGCCCAATCATCTTTACTCCACCAGAAATTCAATCTTTGATATTTATTTACCGATTCCATCCACTGAGTTAGTAAAGAAATCTATATTATATTCCGCAAAGAAACTGTACAATCATCTTCCGTTACAACTTAAATCTGCAACATCTTTCCCTAAGTTCCGAAAAATGACAAAAGCCTATCTATCCAAAAGACCATATTATTCAATAGAAGAATTTCTTAATGAATAACTAAGAAAATTGGGTTCCATGCGCAGTAGCATAAACTTGTCAGTTCCTTATGTTGTACCTATTTTATTTTATTTTTGTATGTTCAATTTGCAATTTATATATGTTTTGCAATAAATTGTTTTTGTCTTAGCTTTTATATCTTATACTGTACATTGTTGACGATTTATCTAATTTTAGTAAATTGTAGTTGTTATTTGTTATTTATATTATGTTTTTCTTTTGACTGTATGTAAGCTTTGTCCATAAAATTGTAAAAATTTTCAGTGGCAATAAAGCATATTTCTATTCTATTCTATTCTCATCAATGCTGATTTATGGGAAATAGTTTCGAGTGAGTTACCATTACAAGCAGACCGAAGCAGTTCTTGGAAAAAACAAAATGATAAGGCTTTGTCAACTATAGCCTTGCTTGTTGACGTTAATCAATTAGTGCATATCCGGAACAGGGAATTCGCGCGCGATGCGTGGGTAGCGCTAAGGGAGTGTTATCAGAAATCAAGTTTGTCTAGTATGGTGTTTTTGTTAAAGGAAATCTGTAGGCTATCGCTAGAGGAGAATGGTGATATGGAAGCACACATTAGTTTGTTAAGGACAGGTACTCAGCAGGAATTTTGCTGGGAAGTCTTCCAGACTCATACGAGTCATCGAGTGAATTTACTCTAGAATTTGTTACGAGTAAATTAATAGATGAGTACAGGAGACGTCAGGGAGCTTTGGGAAGAAATCAGGAGGAGTCGGTGATGAAATCAGTATATGAGGGTAACAAAAATAATGGCACTGCAAGGGTAGAAGCAAGGCAGTGTTATTTTTGTAACCGTAAGGGCCATTTTAAACGAGATTGCTTTAAGTACAAAGCGTTTAAAAGGAAAAGGCCAATAAAGTCACTGAAGGTACTGATGATGCATGTTTTATGGTCATTTATAGCTCAAGGGACGGAAAAGGGATTCTGCTTCGTGGTATGTGGAGCTTTGAGCCACGTGATTAATTACAAAGGATTCTATACCCAATTTGACAGTAGCAGAAAGGGCGTTGTAAGTTTTTCGAAGAAAGGGCAATACTCCGAGGTTCAGAGTATAGGGACAGAACTTATTGGGTGCGTGACTGGTTCGGGAGTGGAAAATTTAAAAATTGACAATCTTCAAATAGTTGTATATGCCGGGATTAGACTAAAACCTGCTTTCGGTGAAAAAGCTAACCAGTGCGGGACATAATGTGCAGTTCGATAAAAACGAGTGTAAAATCGTTTTACGCGGAAAAGTCGTCGCGAGTGCGGTGCCTTCACCGGACTTTATACAGCATACAAACTTTCAACTGTGGACCATGGTTTGAGAGTTTTGGAGCACTCCAGCAACTGTCAACATATATGGCATAGACGGTTTAGACACAGGGATATAGATGCAGTCAAACACTTAATGGAAAAGAACATAGCAGTCGGGATTGATATGACAGAATGTAGGATTAGGGAAACTTGTGAATGCTGTATGAAAGGTAAAATTTTACGTAAGAGTTTTCCAAAATTTTCTCATAGAAATACATTTAATATTCTTGACTTATTACATTCGGATATTTGCGGGCCCATGAAGACTGTTACTCCAGGGGGTAAACGTTATATTTTGACTATAATTGATAATTTTTCTAGATATACAACTATATATTTATTAAGTCATAAAAATGAAACGGTAAAATGTATAAAAGAGTTTATAGAATTTACGAGTAATCAGTTAGGTAGGGTTCCAAAAGTAATTAGATCAGATAGGGATGTCGAGTACGTAAATAATAATTTAAGGGAATTTTTAAAGGGTAAAGGTATAAAAATTCAACATACTGCAGGGTACTCTCCAGAACAGAACGGAGTTGCAGAGAGAAAGAATCGATCTCTAGTTGAAATGGCTAGGTGCATGTTAATCGATGCGGGTTTAGCAAAGAAATTTTGGGGGGAAGCGATAGTGACAGCCAATTATTTGCAAAATCGATTACCTACTAAATCGAAAGAAAAAACGCCCTATGAATTGTGGCATAAAGTAACACCAAATGTGTCGAATTTGCAAATATTTGGGTCTGCGGTTTATAGTCACATTCCCAAAGAAAAAATGAAGGATAAATTTGATCTAAAAGGTGAGTCACTTTTATTTGAAGGTTATTCCGATGAATCAAAAGCATATAGATTGTTAAATGTAGATACAGAACGTATTACAATTAGCCGTAGTGTGGTGTTTTTCAAGAGAAATATATGCGTCGAGAAAAAGAGGCAAAAAGTGAGGAAATATCCATTGGCTCCATGATGGAACGGGAGAAAATAGAGCCAAACGACGTAGAAGACAGAGAGATTGCAAATTTTGAAAACAAGGAGGAAATAGAAAATTCTACGGATACATCTAACAGGTATGAGAGCTTAAGTTGGGAACAATCCCATGACGATGACGGTGATTCTAACTATAAAATAGATACAGATCTCGATATAGAGAATCCAGGTGATCGTAGATCTAGCAGAGTAAATAAAGGTGTTCCACCTGAGCGCTACATAGCAAAGTTGACAGAATTCCAAGAAGAAGAACGAAGAAACTTTAAAGAAGCGCTTGAAGGAAGTGATAGTGAAAAATGGAAGCAAGCTATGCAAGAGGAAATCACGTCGTTAAGGAAAATTTTTTGTAAAAGCAATATTGATACATGTTTATATCGAGGATATACCAGCAGAACGCACTAAGTAATTTTTTTAGTTATTCAACTATTAATGCAGTCGTATATAAAAGGTATGTTCTATATACTGCAAAGACGCACTAAGTCGTGCTTATTATAATAAGAGAAAAAAATTTAATACTAAGTCAGTTTGACTGTTTCATTTACTAGCAGAATGCATTAAGTACTCTTAATGCAGTCTGCTTGTACTATTTTTGCGAAAACCGAACATACAACACTATATTAACTTTGACTTAGAACATTCTGGTTGTACAATCTGTATACCTACCGTTAGGTTTAATCAAAAGTTTAATGTACGAAAAAGAAAAACCTTTTTAAGAGAAAGTAAATAGATTTTAAATGCAGCATCTAGAGACTTGCAACTTTTTGCATTGTGTTCAGAATGATGTCGGGAAAAAGTCTACAATAGAAAAATGAATGGAAATGTTAATTGCATTTTAAACTACATAAAATGTATCCAAAAATGCATAGACATGTCAAGATAATTAAGGGCCAGGTTTTGTCACTCGTGGGCTTTTGGGGTCGCTGAATACGAATTCTAATATTAAAATATCAAAAATTTACAAAATTTACCTAATGAAAGGGCACTGTAAATCCAATCATCGTATTCTTCATAAAATTCTGCGCATATGTGACTTCACAAGTTTAAGTCTACCTTTGCAAATAAGAAGTGGGGGTGAGGGAACCTTCTTATGAAAAAAATGGCTGTTAGTCCGGTTCTGCTAACTCGAATTTTGCATACTTGGTACTGTTGAAAACAGCTCTTTTTCGTCAATGTAAGTGTCTTATTTTCGAAATAGCATAATAAGTAATAAGCAAGCTAGGAGGCGTTACTTAAAAATTTTCAGAAATATAGTTTTCTTTTGAAAATATTAAGTACAAGTATGTATTTTTAATCCTGTATTACAAAATTAGACCAAATTAGCAACATAATACCGAAAACCGTAAGTTGATACCTTTTTTCTATCTCTAGATATTTTAAGAAACGTGTAAATTTGAAACAACTGTTAATGTCACCGGTAAAGGAAGTTAAGGAAAAGAAGTGTGCTATGGAAAAAACAAAGAAACATTTTCCAGATGTAAACGTATATAATTAATTAAAACAACAATAAGACAAACAACACTATAAAATATAACAAAGAAATAAAAGCAGCTACTTATTTAGTGACGACCTAAATTTTCAAATTGTTGTCCATCATTTTTGATGCAAGCATTTACTCTTTCAAGAGTAGATTGAACAGCAGTCTCAATTTCTGCTTTTGAAATGCTTTGAATGGCGTTTCGTATTCCCTAGATTCTAGATGTTGTTTTCTGGAGAAGTGGACCTAGTGGCAAAAACAAGGTCTTTAATCCGTCCCCATAAATAAAAGCCTAAAACAGTTAAATATATTTCTATTTAATCTACTCCTGAAAGAGTAAATGCTTGCATCGAAAATGATGGGCAACAATTTGAACATTTAGGCAGTCACTAAGACTAAATAAGTAGTGCTTTTATTCCTTTGTTATATTTTATAGTGTTGTCTTATTGTTGTTTTAATTAATTATACACGTTTACATCTGGAAAATGTTTATTTGTTTTTTCCATAGCACACTACTTTTCCTTAACCTCGTTTACCAGTAACAGTAACAATTATGTTTAAAATTTACACATTTCATAAGACATCTCGAGATATAAAAAAGTTATCGACATGCGGTTTTCGGTATTATGTTGCTAATTTGGTCTAATTTTGTAACACAGGATTAAAAATGCATACGTGTATTTAATATTTACCAAAGAAAACTAGATTTCTGAAAATAATTAAATAACGCCTCCTAACTTGCATGTTACTTATAAGGCTATGTCGAAAATAAGACAATTACATTGACGAGAAAGAGCTGTTTTTAACTAGAGCAAATATGCAAAATTCAATTTAGCAGAACCGGACTTAAAGCCATTTTTTAATAAGAAGGTTTCCACTCACCCCCACCTCTTATTTACAAAGGTAGACTTAAACTTGTATAATCAAATATGCTCAGAATTTTATGAAGAATACGATGATTGGATTTCCAGTGTCCTTTCATTAAATAAATTTTGTAAAATTTTAATTTTTTAATTTTTGATATTCAATTGCGCCCTCTAGCGGTGGACCTACAATAATTATGAAAATAATTTCCAGGCTTTTCCCGAGGCGACTTTTGTTATAAATATTTTTTTCTCAAAGCTGTACTATAAACGGTTCCTGAGACATGGCCGAGAGCCATTCTAATTGGTATACCCGGTACATAATAATATATTTATCAAATTATAAGGATTAACAAATTTAGAGGTTAATTTTAGTTTCACAGATAAATTTCATTAAACAATCATATATATTTTTGCTGTTCAGAGACAATAGATAGAATGTATTGAAAGTTGGAAAAACATTACATTTTATTAACCCTTCGATTAAATTATAGGTGTATGGAATGAATTTTCCGCAGTCAAAGAAAGTGTGATTCAAATCACCCACTTTCTGACAATAAGTACAAAGATTTGAATAAAAAACTTTAATTCTTTATTATATAAATTATTCTTTATTATCTTTATATTCTTTAATTATATATTATATAAGTTATTCGAATTTACTATATTAATTTTCATCATTTACATCGTAATGATTTCGCCATCAAAAGATTTATCGTTCGTAATCATTCAAATCACAAAAAGCATTACACCCGCATTTCTTATGTCCCTCCTTTAATAAATGGAGAAATTTATGCAAATTTTTTATCCCATCCAGAATCTCACACGCATTGGAATTCCAAACCGATTTCGATGCCAGTACGTCTCTGTCATTGTCAGTTCACCAATAAAAGTGTTGAGCTCAGCAATTTGGCATCCAGGTTCTAGAACTCTTTGATTTATGTGTATCTAGTTCGGCTAAATATTCTGAATCCACCAGAAGTTGTTTCCTGTACATGTCTGTACTGCTGATCGATATGCAATTTTTAAAATAAATGTTATAGGGCACTTTCCTTGATCACTACCATATTTTTTGAACGAGAGTTTATACGTAGCCAAAGAAGTTATAAAAATAGAAACCAAATATTAAATCAACTTCTTTTTTACTCTATAATCATATAGAAATTAATGTTACAAGAAACAATATGTTTGAATTATAAAATTTAATTGATAAATAAACACACATAATTGGTAAACAAGTAATTATTTAATATTTTTACACTCTAAAAAATACAAAAAATGCAATACAAAAAATATTTAATATACCTACTATAGTAGGAGACGCAAGAATGCTAAATTTGCAGTTACTAAAGAGTTATAGGGACCTATTGGGTTGTGAAGATTAGGTCATAAAACCAAAAAAAAGTTAAGTTAACTTTTCCATTTTAGTGGAAACCATTCCATTTTCCTTCTTTTAATTTAATTTTCCATTTCCAACAATCGTTTTTTCCTATTATAGCGCCATCTATCCACAATTCGATAAAATGTCTCGAATAAAAGTTACTTATTTTTACGTATGGAATCCCAATTTGCAATAAAATTGGGGGCTCCTATTTAAGATTTTAAAGTAACCCCTTCACCCAACCTTCGTGGGTGGTCGTGTTTGATGTTGGACATGTATTTTTCAGTTTTTGATATAACGTCCATTTCGCGAAATATCGCGGGGTTCCTATCTAGACTTTTAAAGTTACCTCCCACCACTCTCCGTTGGAGGCCGTGTTTGGTATCATTCTATAGATTTTTGAAAAATATTGAAAACGTATTTTTCAGTTTTTCGATTTGATGTTCACTTCGCGAAATATTCGCTTATTTTGTGAAACTTTGTGACTCGCCCAATTCCTGACGCCCCACTCAAATCCTCATATTTTTGAAATATACACTGTTCTACATGTCTGTACTTAACTTACATTGTGATAATCTGACGATTTCGAGTTATTCTGATAGATTTTTTTTCGAGCCCCCCTTACCAAACTCCCCTGTATTAGAGTGCATATTATGGTAGGGGTTCATTTACAGGCTGCAAGGTTTCTCCCATGTGATTTTCTGACGCGCTCGAGTAACTGAAAAAGTCCCTGCTGGGACTCCTCTACCATTATCCACCTGATAATAGCACTGCAGCTATTAAGTTATTTAATCAATGGGAAGTGAAAAGTATTTTTGAAATTTGTAAAATTTAAAGAAAATACATTGACTTCAAAAATACTTTTCTTTTGCCATTCATTCAGTTGTCATAAGGGTGTAAAATACATATCAGTCGTTTCAATTATTTAGTTTACATCTTACATCAAAACCGATGAACTAGGAAGAGCTAGGGATGTCAACTGCGATGTGTATGCACGTTTCATCGATTTCAAGAAGGCATTTGATAAAGTACCACATAGAAACTAGATGATATCTTAAAAACATCAAGACTCCATGGTCAGAATATAAGACTAATCTCAAACTTATATCTTCAACAAAAGGCAACAGTGCGATTCGAAAATGAATTGTCCTAAATCTTCATAATCGAAAAAGAAGTTCGACAGGGTTGCATACTGTCACCAGCGTCCAGGAACCTGCAGGAGTGGCGAATTATTTGCGAGCAGGGCAAGATCCACAACGGATTGTCTAACCAGTTATGATGATGATCATTACAGTAAATTGTCAACTAAATTATAAACAGTATTAGCTATGCAGGCAATACTGTATTTCTGTCAGAGAATGCGCAAGGGCTCCAAAGAATGATGGATAGAACAAGATCTTGTAGAAACATGTTACAAATGGGCCCAAAATTAAATTTTAAGATGATAAAAATAACGATTGTTAGTTAGAACATCGACATAAACGCCCACGTTGCCATAACAGGGGAGTGCAATTAGAACAAAAACATGCATTGTTTCGAAAAAATTCAAACACGCTTATATATTTCTAAAACTTTTTTGGTAGTCTTTATACATGTTAAAGTAAAAAGTTCTACTCGCAGATTTGGCCGCTAATTATTTATTAATTGTTTAAACAATAACAATTTTTTGTATAAACAATTTTAAAAATATCGTTAAATTCATCATTTTACTTTGATCAAATATGTTTCTATTTTGTTTTTGATTATGTTGAATCCGAATATGGCATTGCAATTTGAAAATTCTTATACAGTATGTCTGAGTAGCTAGGAACCACACGGAAACCTTTTTTATTATCAATTTACGAAAAAACAGTCATTCTTCATAAAATGCTCTGGATAGTCAAAAATCTAAAACTCAACCATCAGATATCAAATTTAATCAATTTTATATGAGTTGTGTCAAAAATATGAATTTCGTTAAAGAGTAAAGTACCTCTATATTCCAGAATATCAAAAAATGATATTATGAAAAGTTGTTTGAAATTAAAAACTATGTTTAAATATACAATTACATCATTTTAATCGAAAAATAAATTTTTCAATTTTTTCTCAAATTACGAATTCTCATCATCATTTTATTACAATTATGATAACTATTTTATTATCACTTTTACGAAAAAAAGCTATTTTTCATAAAATGCTCTCCCTGGTCTAAAATCTAAGATACAACCATCAGATATCAAACTTTTTTAATTTTATACGAGGTATGTAAAAAATATGAATTTTTTTTCTTAAGAGTTGTGCCCTTATTATTCACAATATTTTAATTAGAAGGGTGTAGTGGAACACTTAAACAAATTTTTTAATTCCAAACAACTTTTCTTAATAACAATTTTCGATATTTTGAAATGTAAAGGTACTTTACTCTTGAGTGAAATTCATATTTTTTGACATACCTCGTATAAAATTAATTAAAATTGATATTTGATGATTGCATCTAAGATTATATACGATGCTGAGTATTTTATAAAGAATAACTTTTTTTCGTAAAACTGATACTAAAAAAGTTATCAATAGGTTCTAAGTTACGCAGACATAATGCATAAGAGCTAAAAAAAAATTTTGCTGAACATTTATTAATATTGTTAAAGCTTATTATTAAATGTATTTTAGGTAAGTTTTACAGAAAAAAGTTTAGATCACTTTGTATTAACATTATTTTAACTGGTAATTTTCGGTTTTTTATTACATTTTTGTTATCTTTCTTAATTTTCTCAAAAAGAAATAGTTTATTTCATTTATAAAGTAAAATAATTCAGTGAATTTTTAAGACTACATCCTTAGCTTTAAAAAAGCACTTATAAAACTGTAATAGGTCTGTTCAAACTTGAGTAATACCGCCTTAAATTCGTAATAATTCTATAAAACCACGAACATTTAAAAATTTACATTTTTTGAGGCGTCATATTATTATTGGAATTAAATTTTTGAGATTTTTTTATGGAAACGTCATTTAGCAATATGCTTGAAAGGTAAGTTGTGCAAAATTGAGAGCTTTATAAGAAAAATTGTATTAGTTACACATTTTTAAATAATTTTTAAACAAAATTCATGTAAGGCTCATTTTCCGCCCACACCGTACTTATGCCCTTACATTTTATTTCCTTTTTTTATAACCATAATATAGCTTAATTATTCTTCTTTCATGTTAAATTTGTAAAATTTCATTTGATCCATTAGTTAAAGCATTACATTAAAATAACTCAAGCGTGCACTTCGCCGTACGCTAGTTTACAGTGCGCCAATGTTTGTGAGAGGGGTGACGCGTTATATATAAAAAATTATAGAAGATACAGATTTAGTTCTAGAAAATTCTTTATATAAGGTTACTTTTGTAAAATTTTCTGAATTTTTGAATGGTCAAATCAGTTTTTATATAAAATTTATATTTTCGGAGTTATTTAAAAACATCTAATGTAGTTCATTTGTTTAATAAAAAATGAAGCAGCCACTTCTCGAGTATAACTTTTTGATATGTAGTGTATTAAACATTTCTTAATGACATTACAAAAAGTTCTATCTTGTTTGATTTTTTCCGAAGTGAAAATCTATATGCACTCCCCTATGAGAGATCCACCAGTAAAAAGAGTGGAGAAAATATGCTATGTAGATTGCAACTCTAAGTATACCTGGGATTATAGCTATGAAATAAAAACTAGTATTGAAATAACCAGAAGCTCTCTTAACGATCTTAGGAAAAATATCTGCAACATATCTTTAGATATCAATATACGCATAAAAATTGTTAAATATTAAAACCTATAGGAATAAAAGGCAGATATCGAGCATCTAGTTTTATCAAATCTGGCCTTTATATAAATCAAAAGTATACTTTCGCTAACCTAGCATCATCAGGGGCATCTGAAATAAGCTAAAAAAATGCCATTGTAGCAAGAAGTAGATGGAAAAACTTTGACAAAAAATCTAAAAACAAAAAATTACAATAACGTAGATTTATTTCATCAAATTAGTTCTGTTCAATTAGTAATTCAATAAGTCTACGTTATTGTAATTTTTTGTTTAACATCAACTTCGATTTTTTGTAATGTTTTTCCAGTCACTTCTTGTTACAATGGCATTTTTTTGGCTTATTTCAGACGCCCCTGATGATGCTAAATTAGCGAAAGTATACTGACTTGGGCCAGATTGAATAAAACTAGATACTCGATATCTGCTTTTTATTCCTATAGATTCGATATATTCGAGCATTCAACCGACTTCTATTTTGTTAAATATTAGGTCATTTGTTAAATATTAGGAATACGGTCTCGTTGGTTATCTTGTCCGTCAATGATATCCTTAGGATTCACTTGTCTAGTCACATATCGAAGGCTTCAATTTTTTTCTCGGTCGCTTAAGTAAGTGTCCAGGATTCTACTCTGTAGTATAATATTGAGAAGGTATAACATCGTAGGAGCCCTACTACTTTTATCTCCTGATTGAGGTTGTGGCTTTTAAGGAATTTGACCATTTTATTGAATGCACATTGAATGCAGCTTTCTCTATTCTACATTTATTTATTTCTTGTGAGTAAAATCTCATTGTTCGTTTACTATTGTTCCAAGATAGTTATACTGTTTTACTTGGTACACTGGTGTATTCTTGATAAGCATTTGGGCGTCCCTAATTTTATTTTTGCTGATGACCACGTTTTTGATGTGTTCACTTGTAGTCCAAATATTTCAATTTCTTCATTTATTTTTTATTAGTTGCTGTAAACTGTCCAAACTGTCTGCAAGAATAACGGTGTCGTCTGCGTAGCGGATGTTATTTAGGCGTTCTCCATTTAGGAGTATTCCATATTCGCAATTTTCCAAGGCTTCACTAAATATTTCCTCTGGATATAGGTTAAAAATATAATAGGTGAAAGTATACATCCTCGTCTAACGCCTCATAGACAAGCTAACACTTGAGCTGGTCGCATCTTCTATGTAACGGGCATATAAAGCCTTGAGACCATTCTCATAATATGGTCTCATTTTTCCTGATTAGAAATAAAAGTGTACCTATACGCTGTCAGTTCGTACGTAGAGGGGATATTTACAAATTCGCGAGCGCCAGTAGTGACAAGTGTGTAAACCTTTACCGGAAATTTGACATAAATGTCAAAGTGATTAATTTAAAATTAAAATTAAAAACATTAATTATAAAAAATATTAGTTGGTCAAAGCTGTCGTATATATTTTTACCTTAAATATATTTACGTTTTAAATACTGAATTTAAGTTTTTTTGCTGTTCCGTAATAGTTAATTATAAATTATTCTATTAATCTTAGCACCATCTACACGATAATTGTGAAAGTATGCGAAGTAAGAAATTCATATTTTATCAATAGAACGTCAAAATGGTTAGCAAAATCTTTAAAAAATCGATTACAATTTAATTACTTTTTTGCGTTGTAAATATTAAGCGATAACAATTAAATAATAAATTTAAAAATTACCGGTTAAAGTTGAATTAATAATCCGCTAGGAGCGCCACCAGCGAAGCTCAGAGCGTATACAGAATCTGTAGCAAGCGCCTCCACCATTTTTATAGAGCTCACTCCAAAAATAATGTGATGAGTTCATGGTAATGATTGGTCTGTTGGGATATCTCAATGTATTAATTTAAAACCGACTACAAAATAGAAAATTAATTATCTGTACCAACTTACCTATACAAAGGCATTCCTAAATTATCCTTAAACCAAAAAAGCATTGTAACGTTATCATTGGGAAGGGCTGGAGTTATATCACAAGGTAATTCCACGTCTTTTCCAGGTACGCCCCAAACAAGACGAGCTGGTACTGAAACAAAAGGAAACGCATTGTTATTTTTGATAATTTTTTCAACAAACTGTGGTTTAAATAATATCATTTTAATTTTGAAGGTAAGCCTTTATTAAATATTCCCGTGTATATTAGAGTAAAAAAATTCTAGAACAAAAGAAAGATCGCCATTGTTATAATTAGATCAAATGATGAACATCACTCGTTACTCATTCCCGAAGTCAAAAAAACATCCAGAAAAATGAAAGGAATCAATAACAATAGTCAAACGACTGGTATACAATCACTACACAATATTTGAGAAGGTTAATGAACTGAGGAAGAATACTGGAGAACATATACAAAGATTAGGTTTTTTTATAATAGTTACCTTACACTAAATTGTATTAAAATTACCAATTATACCAATACAAATAATTATATCATGAGTTCAGTCGATAAACTATAGCCATTGGAGAATGATAAGACTTTATCTTCAAATTATGAATGTTATAAAATGATAGTAAAATGTACCTACTTCTTTGAGTATATTTATTTTGTACTGTATGGTTTAAAATCGATTTATTCAAACAACAATTTGTTTACAATGACAACTATCAACTTCCAAAACTCAATCAATATCTCAACTGTCAACTTCTGTGTTTACAGATGAGTCCCTGAAATTGAAATTTACTAAACGCAAAAGCAAGTGAAAGTAAGTGACATAATTCTATAAGCAATTGAAAAAAAAACATGTCTTTTACATTGATTTGGATAATTCTGATATTATAAAAATTGACGGAGCTATTCTAAAAGAAAAATAATATCATTTTTTGAAAACATATTCGGAATTTTAAAAATTGTTGTATGAATTTTTAAAAATTTTGGAGCCTAAATTATAATGCTCTCAACGTCTTCCAAAGCTCATTTGGTGGGTATTTCTAAGTACCTTGACAAGTGTTTAGTAAGTATATGTTATGCATCGTTTTCCCGTTATTTAAGCTTAAGGGGAAAGGAGGGTCACCTATAAGAAAGACTTGAGTACTCGCCGAAAAATTCGATTACCTATTTATCAATAACTTTGCTTTAATACAAAAAGGTTTTTCGAGTAAGGAATTTATTTGATTATTTCTTATCTTCAATTTTGGCAGCAATTCCTTTTTTTTGTAAATAATTTTGTAAATACTAATTTTTACGTTTTTTATGAAAAACCGATCTAAAACATGCATTTTTTCACGAAATAATAAAATCATTCATCTTTAATAACTCAATATCGATTGATGTATTTTAATAACCTTATTTAACAATTTTTGAAGTTAAAACTTCTTTAGGGACGTTGTGCACTTTTTAGATGGAGAAAAAGCATTGAATACGCGACCATCATCGCTTCGGAGACATAAATTTTGTACGTTTATATTATGTGTATGTATATATTAACGGCCAAACCCGATTTCAGGAAAACAAGCTTCAGTTTGTCCTAAGCGCGTTAGGATAAACCAGTATGGCCTAGGCAAACTAGTTTGTCCTATCGCGCGTAGGCCAAACTAGTTGTCGTAGGCCAAACTAGTTTATTCTGATATAAATACACACACTTCAGGTAAAAATAGTTTGGCCTAGGCCAAACTAGTTTATCCTGATATAAAGATGCACACTTCAGGCCAAACTAATTTATCCTGAATTGTATGTTTTTATATCAGGATAAACTAGTTTAGCCTCGTCTAAACCAATTTAATCTAGTCGAAAGTAATTGATTACAGATTGGTTGCTGATTTTAACGTAAGTTTAGAAGACACTATTAAGACTTTTATGTATTTAGGGTAAATGATAAACCGAGATGGCACTTGTATGAAAGATAGAAGTAAAAATAGTACGGGGAAAACAAGCCACGAAAGCACTCCATGGAGTGATATGAAAGAACACTCTAACTAAAGAAAACAAAAAAGGGTTTTATCTACTCTATATCATATTATGTATCAGTTTTTAGTTTGTGAAAACTGTCATTATAAACAGCAGTGCGTGAAGGGTTTAAAGTGTGCGTGAAGTAACAATGTATATTAAATGGGATTTACTTTTTCGCACAGTTTCAATGGGTTTTTTGGCACACTTTCATATAATCAGATATCCTTAACTTTCGCGTTGTCACGGTGATGACAATATGAGCAATGATTTACAACAAAATTTTTGACAGTTTTTTGGATTGAAAGTAGTTAGGATTTTAAAATGTCAAAGTTCTAAAAATTGTAGAATAGAAATCAATTCCAGTGATGAAGAGTTACAGTTTTTTTATTTGTTTATCGAAGAGTAGATAAAATATTGTATGAAACTGTGCGTGAAGTATTTTTTGCGAATTTACGCGATGTATAGCACTCGCTCCGTTGTCGCTCGTGCTCTAAATATCGCGTGCGTTCGGAAAAACCATAATTTACGAACTGTTTCATAAATAATTATTTCAGGGCATAGTGAATATTATCCTACAAGAGCAGAAGAATGGCCAGTGACAACAATAATACGAAATAAAATACGAACAGTTGAATTGGAGTTTAAGAGAAGGTGTCTACAAATTACCAGGTGGGATAGCATAAGAACAGAGGAAATATGAAACAGAATAGAAGTAGAATGCTCAATTACAAAAAAGTTGTGGTAGTAAAAGTAGAGCCCTGAAATGGTACGAGCATGTACAAAGAATGCCGGAGACAGGTGGTCGAAAAGATTACTGGACTGGGACCCGCGGAAGGAAGACCTGCTGTGAGATGGGAAACTCACATAGGAAATGCTATGATAGATAGAGACCTCAGAGATGACGACTGGGAGAATAGAGTGCTATAGAAGAAGAAGAAAGTAATTCAGCGAACTAGTACAGCTTAATATAAATAATAAATTATTGATGGATTCGACCGTTACTTGATGGAAGTTCATTTTATCTCACAATAAAACACTGAAAAACGTTTGTTTTCTATACTTCCACAAAATTTATTACAACTATGTTATTACTACAGCTGTTTCGGCAAAGTGCCTTTCTCAAGTGATGGCACTTGAGAAAGGCACTTTGCCGAAACAGCTGTAGTAATAACATAGTTGTAATAAATTTTGTGGAAGTATAGAAATACTGTGATGGCACTTGAGAAAGGCACTTTGCCGAAACAGCTGTAGTAATAACATAGTTGTAATAAATTTTGTGGAAGTATAGAAAACAAACGTTTTTCCGTGTTTTATTGTGAAATAATAAATTGAATAAAATACTTTGTTCTTGGAAAAATAATCATTTTTATTAAACTTATATTTGTTTGTTACTTCGTAACAAACAAACAACAATATTGAGTTATATTCGGGGTCGGACGGACAGACAGCCTAGGTCAAATGTCTCACCTTTAGTACCATCTTGGTTTATAAGCTTTCATTTGACACCTCATTTGTTTTCTACCTGGTATAATGACGGAGGAGTTAAGTTCACAGACAGACAGACAGACGGACGGACGTGGATAGTTCAACGTTTTCACATTTTTTCAAAATTGGTGAAAACAATATAGTCCTGTCGCCAGGGGGGTACAACGGCCTCCTTAATTCAGATGGATTTATCCAAGTTTTTTTCATGTATTTTGACCCGTAGAATATGAATTTTTTGGGTAACAGTTGATCCGGATGTCGATAAGTTGTTATAGACAAAGAACTTGAGGAATTACATGACAGCGATGTCTCGCCAAACAATATATTTTTTTGTATTTATTAGGTCATTCTAAGCAAAAAATGTTCTGGCAAGTTTTTTCGTAGGATGCATAGTCTTCGAGATAAGCGCGGTTGAACTTCCAAAAAATCGAAAAATTGTAATTTTTGAACCAGAATAACTTTTGATTAAAAAATAAAAAAGCAATTCTGCTTACCGCATTTGAAAGTTCAAGTCAAATTATATCGGTTTCGATTATTTGCATTGCTAAAAACTAATTTTTTTATTCTTAAACAAAGCTATAAACAGTAATAAACACCTAGTGCGTGAGTGATGTTTTCAATGATTTCTCATTTAAAATCGAACAAGTAGGTAGAGTAGGTACTAGTGCAAACAAGGCAATATCTACGTAGGATGTATTAAAACGCATGTATTAGGTACGGGAGACACTATGTGTTTATAGCTTTGTTTAACAATAAAAAATAAATTTTTAGCAATGCAGATAATCAAAACCGATAAAATTTAACTTGAACTTTCAAATACGGTAAGCAGAATTGCTATTTTATATTTAAATCAAAAGTTAATCGGGTTCAAAAATTGCAATTTTTCGATTTTTTGAAATTTTAACAGCGGTTATCTCGAAAACTATGAATCCTACGAAAAAATTTGTAGAAACATTTTTTGCTTAGAATGACCCAAAAATACAAAAAAATGTTTTGTTTTGCTAGAAATCGCTGTTATGTAATTCCTCAAGTTCTTTGTTTATAACAATCTTATCGACATCCGGATCAACTGTTACCCAAAAAATTCGTGTTCTACGGGTCAAAATACATAAAAAAAACTTGGGTAAGTCCATCTGAATAAAGGAGGCCGTTGTATCCCCCCTGGCGACAGGACTAATATTAATTTAGGTAGTTCAGTGTATTTTTTTTTATTTTTGGACGAAACCTCATTCTCTTATTTATTATTTTTTATTTTATTTAATTATAGAAGAATATATTGATTTATAGCATGTATCATTATCTTCATTCGATGTATCATATGATACAATATAACGATGTATAATTTTTGCCCTCCCTGTTGGGAAGTGATTTGGGAGTTCCCCGCATGTAAAAGTCCTTACATGTACGCTAAATTACTTTCGACTCGGCTAAATTGGTTAAGACTAGACCGTACTACTTTATTCTGAAGTGTGAGTCTTTATTATGTCAGGATAAACTAGTTTGGCCTGAAGTATGTGTATTTATATAAGGATAAACTATTTTGGCCTAGGACAAACTAGTTTGGCCTACACGCGATAGGACAAACTAGTTTGGTCTAGGCCGCACTAGTTTATCCTAACGCGCTTAGGACTAACTAGTTTGGCCTAGGCCAAACTAGTTTGTCCTTTCGATGTTTTGTTGTGCCACGTGTCCTACCCAGGTCCATTTCATTTGCGCAATTCTTCCAATTACATATTCCACTTTCGTCATGTTTCACACGTCCTCATTTTGTATATGTTCCGTAAGAGATCCTTTGTCGTTCTCTATCTATTGGCTGATATATCTGTAAGTGTCATGATCTCCATTCTATAGGAATAGCTGGTAGAATACAACTCTTGAATACTCTTTTTTTTTACTTATTGGTATCTTTTTGTTCTTCAACAAATCACTGAGTTTTGCTACTGCTGCCCAAGTCATTCTGATTCTTCTAGTTATTTCTGCAGTTTGATTCTGTTTGTCTAGTTCTAGTTTAATCGTGTGACTAAGTTATATTATACTCTTCGACACTTTCGATATTACTTCCATCTAAGCCGATTCTAATATATTAATTTGTCATCACTTTTGTTTCATTTTAGTTTTTGTTCGCTGTCTAACTTCTCTCTCCGTTCTTATTTTTCTTGTTATTAGACCTTTTGATACATTTATTTGCATAGTTGCATTGTAGTATAAATATGTATTTGAGGAGTAGGTATTCTATGTACAGAATCAATCCTTGCGTTATTCATTCCTTTTAATACGGTCCAGAATTCTGTGGTATCGAAGGCCTTAAGGCCCCGTCTCACCATCAAATAATTGACAGTTATTTGATCAAACTTGACAGTTAGTGACACAAAGTGACAGTTAGTATGTATAGATTGTGTCACTAACTGTCAAGTTTGATCAAATAACTGTCAATTATTTGATGGTGAGACGGGGCCTTTATGATAATTCATAGATGCGAAATGAAGAGGTTAATTATTGTACTCGTTCCACTTTTCGATACGTGTCGGTTATTATCTGTAGGTGTTCTATAGTACTATATTTATTTGATAGTCTGTTAGTAATTATTTTAATAACAAGTTTGTACGGATGTGGCAACAGGCTCATTGGTTTGAAATTTTCGCGTTTGTGATATATTATATATTGTGTATACAGGATGCGCCAAACCTCTGGTTTTCTTTGATTACGGCTAAACTAATGTGTATCAAAGAGGTCTATAATTTAAAATTATTTTCAATTATACAGGGTGAGTCAGAACGACGGTATGAACCAAAGTTTTATTTTTTTAAATGGAACACCCTGTATATTAAATCATTTTTGAATACATTATTTAAAAATATGAAAAATTTGTATAAGGTCTTATAGGCCTGAAGTTAAGAATTTTCGAAATATTTACATTTTTATTGAGAAAAATGGTAATATTTATAGGGTTGTGGATTATGTTTCCAAGGAAAAAAAAATTTAGATGATAGGTCAAAGTTTTTAAAATATAATGTTATTTTTAAATGATTTAATATTTTTTACTTTTAGCCATAAAATATACAGTGTGATCACTATTTGCAAATACAAAATTTTCTCATTTTTTTTTAATGGGACACCCTGTATATTTGATTTGCGTTTTGTAGTAAATATTACCACCTCTCTTTTGGTATAAGGTTGTATGTACCTTGCATGTTTCGTTTTGTAGATATTTTTAAAAAAACTATAAATTTTACATTTTTGCGGATTTTTTATTTAAAAATTTTTTTGCAAAAAAAATAATTTTAATCTGGTTTTAAAAACATACATTAAAATATAAAATATGAAAATAAAAACGTAATTGAAGATTAAAATAAATCGTATGCTAGTACAATTCAATTGAATTTAATAACAAATTGAAGAATCTCAGATGCATAATCCACCAATTTAATAAGAATTAAAATGGTAAATAGTATTTTAAAACTGAGATTTTTCGTGTTGAAAGTTCTTACTGGTACATCCTTAATCTGCGACTTTTTCAATTAATAAGACAGCAGACGACCAATATAGAAAACGAAAGGGAAACGATCACATTCCGCTTTCATTCGTCTAGGAAAAACGGACAGCAGAGGAACTTTCAGTACTCAAATCCGAGTAAAGGAAATAAAAATAATAAATGATGGTTTTGCTTGTTTTCGATTCAGAGGGTTGCACACCAGCTAGACAGGCTCTGTTTCTACCATTTCAGGCGTCCTCGGTAGCTTTCGTTGGTGTGCCTACCTCTGGACCGAAAAACAGCTCTACCATCATTTTAAAGGGAATCTGAAAATTAATTCAAATTTCCCATCAGACGCAATACAGCGACATCTACTAACAAATTGAAGAATCTCAGATGCAGAATCCACCAATTTAATAAGAAGTAAAATGGTAAATATTATTTTAAAACTGAGATTTTTCGTGCTGAAAGTTCTTACTGGTACATCCTTAATCTGCGACTTTTTCAATTAATAAGACAGCAGAAGACGAATATAGAAAACGAAAGGGAAACGATCACATTCCGCTTTCATTCGTCTAGGAATGAAAATTATTAACTTTAGGCCTATAAGACCTCATACAATTTTTTCATATTTTTAAATAATATATTCAAAAATGATTTAATATACAGAGTGTTCCATTTAAAAAAATAAATCTTTAGTTCATACCGTCGTTCTGACTCACCCTATATAATCAAAAATAATTTTAGAATATAGACCTCTTTAATACACATTAATTTTGTTATAAACTTTTTTTGTATATCTCATAGTTTAGCCGTAATTAAAGAAAACCAGAGGTTTGGCGCACCCTGTATGTATATATGTTACAGTTGAAGTTGATTATCCAGTTGGAGTTGACTTTTACTAGTTCGAGTCAACTCTAACGGCTGGTTTCAGTAAAAGTTGATTATAAATATAAAATGAAGATTTTTATTCAACATTTACTAGTAAAAGTAGACTCCAACTAGGAAAAGTATACTCTTCCCAATGCCATTTAGTAAAAGTTGATTCAGATTCACAGAAACAGCCGATTCTAGAAATTAAATGTTACTGAATATGTTCAAATTAGTCTAGGCTGTATCGTCGCCCCCGTTAGGTAAATTATTCCGATTCGAATTTTTTGCACAAACTTACTCAAAAAGAGGTCCTTATAACAAATCTACTGGGTGCCAGGCAGTACTTTGATCGATAAATTGTTTAAACAATTTTTTTTAGACAAATTCACAAAAATAATTTTTTCACTTCGAATAATTTTTTTTAGATCATTTGGGTTATTCTGAGCAAAAAAAAGGTATTTTGTGATTTTTCTCTAAAATTGATTGTTATCGAGTTATACGCGAATTAAAATATAAAAAATGCGAAAATAGCCATTTTCAAGGCTTAATAACTCGGTTAAAATCCATTATTATGAAAGTCAGAAAGTGACCAAATCAAAGTTTATAGCCCCCTCTACAAGATCCAGCAGAAATTTTTGTCAATATCTTATTACTAAGCTGTAATCTTTAATTATTAACAATCAGCGCTAAGTGCGTATTAGGCGGCCGTCAATGGTGAGTGCTAAAGAGATGCACCATTCCAGCCGTCCAATGGTGAATCTCACTCGCACTCACGGCCGCCTCAATACACGCTTAGCGCTCATTGTTGATAATTAAAAAATAATATCTTATTAATGAAATAATGACAAAAATGTCTTCATAATCCTATAGAGGTAGCTTTAATCTTTGATTTTTTTTAGTTTCTGACTTTCATAATATATAATATCGTATGGCATTTTTGCCTTTCGGGCAGTTCTGGCGCCAATTACATATTTAACCCTGTTTCAAGTAACTAGTGTCGATGTACACTAGCCCAGGGGGACCGACGGCTTACCGGGCTCTCCGAGGCACGGTGAGACGGCTCGTGTCATTATTGGAAATGAAAATGGTTTGTCTTTGGCAGGGCTCGAACCAACGTGCACTGGCGTATGAGGCCAGCGATTATGCCGTTACTCCACTATCTCTTTACGCCGTTACTCTCGACTTTCACTATAATTATCTTTAACCGAGTTATTAAACCCTGAAAATAGTTATTTTGGCGTTTTTAAAATTTTAAGTCGCTAATAACTCGACAACAGTCAATTTTAGAGAAAAAAACTGCCCAAAGGATCTAAAAAAATTTGTATGAAGTGAAAAAATTATTTTTGCGAATTTGTTTAAAATCATTGTTTATCGCCAAACGTCACTAAAATCATTCATTATTGTACTCATTTCCCTCATTTTCGGCAGTAAAATAACACTTTGTTGTATTGAAAGAAGAATGTTACTTTACCTGCCGCGATTATAAATCAAATTAACCGAGATTGAATGTAAGTGGTCAATGGCAGGAATCGATTATTTATTTGAGTGAAATTAAAATTTATTTACTTTAATTATTAAAAATATTGTACAAAATTTATCTTATTATTAATAAAATTTATGTCAAAAAGTAAAATTCTGTAGTGTTTCGCAATTATATTCATACCAAATAAATCAAAACTTTACAGATTTAGTAATTAGGTTGGTATACAATATTGATAACTATCGACTAAACATCAAAACCGGGCATCATGCAAAAGTCATCTGTCATTACTGTCATACGAATTTTTTATTTCGTCTAAAATTAAAAAAATTTCCTCAAAGTTGTAAGTAAGTGTTAATGTTTTTTATGATTGATGATACAATTATGTACGCACCACCTCAATACTCTTTATCGAACGTGTCTGATGCTCGCTTCGCTTCCTCTGCTCGTAATATCAGATTCGTTCGATAAAGAGCCACTTTACTGACTTGGTACATAAATAACTATTAAACAATTTTTCGACCGCGGTACCGCGCGACACCCTGTGTATTTGTTATAAGGATTGTTATACGGATGTATTTCTTTCGAGGAAGTTTGTGCAAAAAATCAAATCAGAATAATTTACCTAACGGGGGCGACGTTACAGACTATACTAATAAGTAGTTGAAACGGTCAAAACAAAGAAACGCACACTCATCAAAAATGCACTTGAGATTCTCGTATAATCAACATTTACCGAATCGATCCAGGAAGAGTCAACTGCAACTAGTAAAAGTTGATTTAAATTTTTAAAATCAACTTTTACTGCTCGTTTCCCTTGGAGTTGACTCCAACTAGTTGGAGTCAACTCTAACTGAGAATCAACTTGAACTGTAACATATATAAATACTAAAGGACGCAGGCAACGCGCGCGTAATATAGGTATAGCACATCTTTTTGGATTGAGAGATAGCATTCAATTCGCGACCGTCATCTCTACAGTTATATCGGTTGCAGGAAGGATAGAGTGTGTACCCGAAGCAGCTTGCGAAGCAAGCGCATGAGGGGTCACACTATCCCTACTTCAATCATTATAACTGATTGGTTTTTAAAGTATTTTTGAAGTGAAGACTTCTTTAGCCACGTTGTGCACTTTTTGGATGGGGAGAATGCATTGAATTCACGACCGTCATCGCTCCGACGAGATATTAGTAATTTATATACTATAAATTACACCGCCAGCAAAAAAGCGCAGGTCCGCACCATGCCACTTTTGTTCCTTGAGGTATTCTCTGACCACTCATAAATTTTCATACAAATCGTTTGAGGTTCAACGAAATCGGAGGTAATAGCTCATATCCATCGTCAATGACTGCACTAATTTTTATGGCTTGATTACACGTAACGAGTACAGTGACGAGACAGCAAACTGTTACTAGACCGAGACAGTGGTGAGGACGAGAGATGGTTTATACGTATTTGGAAATTTTTGAATTTGGTGGCGAGTCAGTTCAGTTTCGATTCACAAAAACAAGGAGTAGTGTATTTATGGATCTTAACCCTACGTTAGGCGCGTCGTTATTGCTGACAAGCTTAGGCGCGTGGTCTACGATTGTAGACCAATAGTTTTTTGTCGTATAATACCGGATTTTGACAAAATTAACAAATTAGTGGTTAATAACATGTTTATTTATGTTCGCACTTTGATATTAGATATATTTTGTTCTTTGGCTTTTCTCATTTTGACAGTGGTAAAATTAAAAACGAGGTCATGATTTTTTGGGTCTTTATTCGCAAGTAAATGAAAATGGTCACAAAAATAAGCCCAATTTAGTAAAAAACACAAATATTTTTTATCTTTGCACTTATAGAATGACCAATAGGGATAAATAATAAAGAATAGAACTAAAAAGTAAAAAAAGAACAAAACTATTAAATAGTCAAAGTGGCACAATTTTAGTCCGTCAAACATTCAGTGCAAATATCCCCAAAATGATCCTTGAATGCCAATGTGTCACATCTTTGGCATGCCCTTCTTGTTGACATATTGCAAATTCATGCACAAATACAACATCGTCCCACGTAATTTGTTGGAAAATTAGGGGAAGGGGGTACGACTTCTTGAACTCCGAGCAGTACGCGAGCTTGTCGTCTAAGTTCTCTTAGCAGGGAAGGCATAGTTGATCCATATTTAATTTGCTGTTTGATTAGTTCCCATGCTAAGTTTTCAATGAAGTAGCTTCTTGAAACATTTTCATTTATGTTATTACCTTTATATATACAGCAGGTTACATATTAGCTTTATATATACAACTAAAAACTGGAACGCGCTTAGGCGCGTGGTCTACGGTTGTAGACCAGTGCTCTTTGAATAATTGTAAAAAAATAATGCAAACAGATCGGTGGCGTTTAGCAAACTGAAGAGTAAGTTGGAAGTATTAGTGACAGCTACTAAGCGGGATGGGGGCGTATGTGAAGTTTTATGCAATTGGCGACCACTTAAAATGGAGTGGTCTACGATTGTAGACCACGCGCCTAACGGAGGGTTAAAGCTAACATTAAAAATATATCAAACGGCTTATAGCACTGCTTATACAAGATTTGACGGATATATTATGAGAAGGAGATAAGGGTCTTTGGACTATAGACTATAGAGAATGGATTTTAAGAAGACCAAACCTCGCTGCTTCCGATTTCTTCGATTCATTGATTTTTTATTTCTTGTCTAGGTATATGTCGAATTAATTTTTTTTTATTTGACTTCTGGAGTTTTAGAACCAACAATATTTATTTCTTCTACAATCGATACATATGCTGCATCACGTTTTTGTTTATTTTTATACTCCAATGATTTGAAATTTCATAAGCACGGGTGTGACTTATACAACTGAACTAAACTTTATTGTCCTATCTGAGTTCCATTTGATAGCTATTTTAGCTATTGAGAATCAAAAATCACATTGATTAATAATACAAGTCGTCTCCTCTGATGAAGTGGTAATGTGCACAGTTACACAGCGAGTGTGGTTTACACGTACCGAGTGGATTGGCGAGTATACGATTGAAGGGTGGGAGGTGGAAGACTCGGCCTAGTAAATAGAACAAGATCCGAGTGACTGTCGCGCCATATGACTGGGTCGAGTGCTCGGCCAATTACTCGTTAGTATGTTTATACCAAACAAGCACTCGGCCGAGAACATTGTCTCGCTACAATGCTCGGTATATGTAATCAAGGCGTTATAGTGTATAAACGAATAAATAAAAATTTTATAAAAAAATAGTTAAAAACCCCAGTTTTGTTTAAATTTGTACAAGAATTTGCAACAATATTAAATTTGGTTAAATGCAGCCATTATGGAATAAAAATTGTATTAATTACTTATTTAAATTCAAACAATTTTATGCCTTTTAAGCCGATTATTACTTCTGTAAATTACAGAGCGATGGTTGTGTTCGGAAATTAAAACCACTAATTTTTTATTGCAACTCTCAGTGAGCACTGAAAGTTTAATTTGTCGGTCCCTCCCAAAACAAATCCGACTCTATTTTTATTTACGAAACCATGACATTTAAAAATTTATAGCTTTTCGAAATACAAAGTCGTATGAATATATAAAACAAAAGGTTTGTTTTCATGATTGCATTGAAATCACGATACATGCAGCATCAAATTAAATTATCCATTGAAAAACACCATCAAACAGATACCATTCAAATATGGAACAATAATCACTCAATTAACAGCAGACTGGCATTTGGCGCAGTGATATTCCGGTTTGGTAGTAGTTATGCTCTCTTCGTTCTGTTAATTATTCTGATATATTTTATTTGTTTTGTGAAATATCAGCGCTATAAAAATATATTGGCAAAAGTTATTTACGCCTGGTTAAAAGACCAACCTTTTTACCAAATCACTGAAAGATTTTCATGATCTGATAACTAATTTAGAAAAAACTACTGTATTCTATAATTAGAGCTCGTTTTTTAAGATAAATAAAATCGAAAGAATCAAACACATTCTTTAGTAACTAACAATTAGTTCGTGGTTTTGTTCAATAAGTAACTAGTGAAAAATTCAAATTCTAGGTAAGAAATCTATGACGTGTAAGAAAACTCATACACTGTGGGACCCTAGTGAATATAACATTAACCCTAACAACAGAACACGAAAAAGATTTATATACAAATGCGGAAGATTTTGATACAAAGGCAAAGAAATTGTTGCAAGATATACAAGAATAATAGTGAGAATGGTGCAGACTCGCCCGCAAAGTTTACAGTGACAAATCGACTTATTTATTAGAGAAAAAGGTAAAAATAAATTTTGCAATCCAGCTTTCGCAATAAAAATTCATTTTTTCAAAATGTTCCAGCACTGAAAATAAAGCAGACAGCAAGTTGAATTTTTTTTACATATAAAATAATACTGTTACTCCATTAAAATGTTACATTTTTAGGCCGTACCTTGCATTTGTTAGAAGAGTCAATTTTATTTCTTTAGTGTGTAGGGGGATCAGTAGAAGCTTAAGTTCAAGTTTTTGGGGTCGCCACCCTTGTCCCCCGGCCGCCATCTTGGAAATGGTGTGCAAAGGGGTTTCGCGCTATATCTCGTAAACTAATAACCCTACGGAAAATCTTATTAAAAATAAAATGTAGCACATTAAATTTTCTACAATTTTATTTCCATTACTTTTTATCGTCAAGTGACCAACAAAAAAGATATAAACAAAAATATGTAAAAATTTTTTAACAAGATTCCTTTTGGATGTTATAACTTTTTTTCAGTTCATTTTCAAATAAAATAACATTATAGCAATTTTGTAGAGGGTTTTTCAGCGAACAGTTTCCACGATAGATTTGTTTAATTCTGTTTATTTATATAAGTGTTACAGCGCTTCAAACTTGACCAGATTCTCGAATGCTCATAGGGATATAATAAAAACAAAAGTTAGGCTTACTTTTCTATTTATATATATTTTTTATTCATACAATTTATTATGATTTTAACATTTCTATGCACTTATTAATCTGTTTTTGATCTTTCTCCCCACTATAAAACTTATAACCCGAAGCATATATAGAAACGGCCCAAGAACTTGTTTGAGGAAAAATTCGCCGGTTCAGAAGAAGAATGACGCAACCGCATATTGCAAAATTCTTAAGAAGAGCAAAAAACGAATTTTTGTTATCAAAATCATAAAGTATGGTCAAAATTAGCCGTTCACCACACTGTGGTCAGGATCTTGAGATATAAGCGTTTTTGGGGTGTGCCGCTTGTTTTTGAAGTAACATAACTTTTTTCCTATTATATATTTTGGCTTAAAATTTTCCAAAAAACTTCTTAATGAATTATGTTTTATTGTTTTATTAGTTAAAATTATAAACTAAAAATTTGCCCCTCAACTTTTTTAAGTAAATATGAAACTAACGAAATATGATGACAAAATGTTTAAAAACTAACAACTCCTTTTTTAATGTGTCTAAATATTTAGGACAAATCCCATTGTTATCTACATACTTCAGAGATTAAACAGTAAAATTTTCAAAAGAAAATATTTACAGCGACCAAAGATATAGCGAGGTAAATTTGAAAAATCATCAAATTTGATTTTCGGCATTTTTGTATAAAATTTGATTTCTGAACATCTTCCACCAAATCTAGATATAAAATAAACTTCATATTCGGATTCAGCGACCTAGAAAACATAAAAATAGACCAAAATTGGTCATTCACCTTAAATTTGATTTTCGTGGTCGGCATAAAAATGCTCGTGCTGCCGCTCGATTAATATTAGATATAAAAGTATTTTTTTTTATTGTATTCCTATGAGAATTCGAGAATCTGGTCAAGATTGGAGCGCTGTAAAACCTAGATAATAAATAAAATTAAACAACTTTATAGCGAAAATTGTTCACTGAAAAATCCTCTACAAAATAGCTATGATGTTATTTTATTGTGAAATGAACGGAAAAAAATTTATAACCTCCAAAAGGAAACTTCTTACAAAATTTTCTCATATTTTTATTTATAACTTTTTGTTGGTCACTTGACGATAAAAAGTAATATGTATATATAAAATTGTAGAAAACTTAATTTACTACATTTTATGTTTAATTAAATTTTCTGTAGGATTGCTAGTTTAGAAGATACAGCGCGAAAACCCTTTGCAACTCTTTTTCCAATATGGCGGCCCGGGGACAAGGGCGGCGACCCCAAAAACTTAAACTTAAGCTTGTACTGAACCCCCCTACACATTAAAAAAATAAAATTGACTCCTCTAAGAAATGTAACATTTTAATGGACTAGGATTAATGGACAAATGACGGCGTCAGGATTTTTTTTAAATAAACATTAATTTTTGGTGCTACGCGCAGGACAACGGATACGTTCGCTCTGATTGGGCATTTGAATGACCTTTGATAATGATTGATACATTTTAATTGTTAGTACATTTCGAAATAAATAAATAAATTTGTTTATTGCAAAATAAAAACACATAATCTGTCCTTTGAAATAACACTTTTTTCAGCAAAAACTTTGTTTGTTCATATATTTTAACTTAGAAAATAAAAGTGTATTATTTTTAAACATATGCAATTATTTAAACAATTTTTCACAAGCAATAATCAAATTAGATTGATTTTTGTGAAATTAAAATATGAACATACAACAAAATAAAGAGTAAGAAAATAATATATTAGATAAAGATTGGGAGACATTTTGGTGGAAATCAACTTGTGTGAATCGAACACTCTCCTGCACGTAGCACCAAAAAAAATGAATGTTTATTAAAAAAATTCCTGACGCCGTGCTAGTTAACCGATTTTAATTTTGCAAATTGCAAATGAAAGGTACAACACTCTTCTATTTGTAAAAATAATTTAACTTGCTATCTGCTTTATTTTCAGTCCTGCAACATTTTGAAAAAATGATTTTTTTTGCGAAAGCTGGATTGCAAAATATGTTAAAATGATCTTAACTAAATTTACAGTATTGTTTTATCATATAATATAGTTTTTTTGGGTGAAATATGAAGGTACTAAGTGTAGCATAAATGGTTGAAAAACGTAAAATGCGAATACTTGTTTTTTTACGTTTTTTCGCAATTATTGCTAGTTTGCAAAAAGGGTAACAATTTTAAAATTTTTAACCAATCTTATATTGTAGGAAATATAACTAAGTACGCAACTTTTATTTTAGTGCAACTTCTCTCGGAAATGAATACTTTTAAAGTTACAATCAAAAACGAAGAATAAAATCGAATTTTTCCTTCATGTTTTGACATTTTGATTATTTAAACAATGTTCCGGACCTTTTTGAGTGGGAGGATAACTCAATTATTATATGGGTTAATTCCAAGCAATGTCTGCAAAAAAATTAGAGTCACCTCTCAACGTCCATCTCAAAACAGATCCGCCCTGAACTACTACTCTTCATATACCTTTCAGAACTTTCAAATACCTGCCTAAGAATTTTTCAGTTTTCAGTCTTCCTTGACCAGAGTACACATTTATTAAAGTCCGAATGTAAAATAAAAGTTAAGTAAAAACGACAATCACTGTTGGTTATAAAAATATTACCACTCATGCGGTATTTAAAAAGATATAATAAACGTCAGCAGCGTATAAAACATGGTTGTTAAAAACGAAAGTTTTTCTTCTAATTATTACTTCATCATAGAGACCACTGCATAGCGATCCCCGTTATTCCGTTCCTGATAATAAGTTTTTAGAGCTGCCAGGAATTAAAATTACATAGTACTTGAATAAATTATGGGACCGGAACTTGGAAATCTCAAATTTATGGCTTCCAGAATAAAGGCAGATTATTAAAGTGCAATTTTAGGTACGTAGAACACTTTGTGAACATTCAAATAAATTCAGGAATTTTTAGTCGGTGTTTCAATGGTCTGATGTTCATCTCCGGGAAGTTTTTAGTTGGATATCCAGTTATTTTATACCGTTATGTAGTAATAATTATCTGATTTTGAGATTAACTCGAGTATAAAGCTGAGAGTTTTATTTTGTAATCCCAACTTACCAGTGGTTTTATCGAGAAGTTAGAGCTAAACTTGAGCATATAATGAGAGAAATAAATGGGAGTTAATAAACGAAGCCAACTAGATCTTCCTTTTATTTTAGTATTATCTATCTTTTCGGGTACATAGTTAAAGCTCAGCTTTAATTAGATATCTTTAATTATTAAAAGAAAGAAACATAAATCAGATACGCGAACAATTGACTAGCATGTTAATATTATGCTCTATAGCCAGGGTGGGCAAAAGCTGGCCCCCGGGCCGCATACGGCCCATTTGCTTACTTTATCCGGCCCGTTAAAAAATCCTGCAAGTAATTTTTTTAAGAGTGTAGGCGCAAAATTTCGGGACACAGCCAAGTATTTTAAAAAAAATTAAACTCCGAGTGAAAGCTTATATATTGTTACCGATGCCTGAAAGTCCCTGAAAACTATAAACTTCTATTTCAAAACATGTATTTGGACAAGTCCTAGGCTTTCACCCAAAGAAATCGAAAGTAGAACTGGAAGTCAATATTTGAACTCTTCGTGTAACGTCGTGCGTCGATTGATATACGATTTTACTAATTTTGAGTCATTTTTACTAAACTAGAAGTGACTTCAAAACCGTAACTAAAGATTCAAACTCAACATTTCAATACGCTTCGATGGATGTGTCACATGTACTATTTTTGCAACTAGAATATGGCACTTCCAGTTATAACAATTTAAACGGAAATTTAATAAAAACCAAAAATATACATTTGTTCTCTTGATCTTGTTAGGGCACGTCGAAAATATATCGCTTATATTATTTCGGTGACTTTAAAACAATACTTCCGGTTGCAATTCTAAAACCGGAAATCCGATGTCAAATTTCTCATCTTTAATACCATCCCTGGGTTATAAGCTTTGATTCGACACATCATGTGTCATTCTATTTGTATTAATAACGGAGGAGTTGTATTCGCAGACGGAAGGATACGGACAGAGAGTCATGAAACCGGAAGTATATATTTGTTCTCGTCTTGCGAAGGCGCGTCAAATAATATATCACTTGTACCTCCGGTGACTTTAAAAGAGTACTTCCGGTCACATTTCTAAAACCAGAAATCCTAGGTCAAATTTCTCACCTTTAGTACCATATTTGGTTTATAAGCTTTCATTCGACACCTCATTTGTCATACCTCTACTCTGGTATAATGACGGAGGAGCTGAGTTTATGGACAGAGAGACGGACGAACGGACAGACGGACGTGGATAATTTAACGTTTTCACATTTTTTCAAAATTGGGTGAAAACAATATCTCATTCAAAAGACACTTTTTGTTTATTCTAAGGGAATTTCAGCCCTCGGTAATAATGGAATCTTTCATACTGCGTTGAAATTTTTCAATAATATCAATTAGTTTTCTCAGAATTCGAAAAAATGAATGCATTTAAAAAGCATTGGTCCGAAATTTTAGCCCTACGCTCTTAATCTCCTTTATGCGATTTTATTGAAATCAACAGCATTATGCCCGATTTCACCAACGATACCTAAATATTTAAGAATTACCTAAGTGGATTTAGGTACTTCCTAACTCTAAAACGGATTTCACCATACGATAAGAATTGCCTAAACCACTTAAGCATTACCTTACGTTAGGATACGGATTTCGATCTCCCTAAACTTTAGGTATTACTACTTATCGTTGACAGTCGGGTTATATTTTTACAATTTTGACTAATGTACTTGTGACGTTTGTCAATAATTTGCTTCTTACCTTAATTTTTCTGTTATTCTGTAATATTAGGTATATTATTAGTTGTAATTTTGTATTTTCTTTTATATTATTAATATAATATGTGTTGGAAAATATAGAAAATCCTTTGGAGTTTTTTATAGGTCTGTTAACAAAATTATGTAGTCTACCTACTACCTAACAAACTAGTGTTGTGTTTCAAAAACCCATTCATGATATAACTAAAAGTGTGTCATAAAAAAATTAATAATAAAAAGCAATTTTCAACATATTATTTATTTTAAAATTATTTCATTAATGACAATTCAACTAACTTCAATTTTTCGTCATATGTGAAATTTACAACTCTTTTATTTTCCTCCATTTCACTGTACATATACAAATAACATACAAGACTATATTTATTATATACAAACTTAATGCACAAATATCTAACTACTAAATAAAATAACTATAACAGTACAAAACTGAACAAAACCAAATTGGCAAACTAACAATAATGACAAATAATCGAAAAAGTAAGGAAATGTCATCTTATTCTTCTTTTTATTTATCAAAAATAGTTCAAACGTACCCTAGGTAATACCTAGGAAAGCATTTCCTAGATAAGCACTTCTTTTAGTTGTGAAATGCAATTGTTCCTAAGTATTGACTTAAGAAGTTCCTATCGATAAGAATTACTTAATAAGGCAACTGTTTAGGTATCCTTGGTGAAATCGGGCATTGTAACAGCATTAGTGTTCGTAGTGTTCACATAACCAACGAATCTCTATTTTCTGATTTTCTTAAAAGCGACTGTGTGTTTAACTTGGTGCAGGCGCGAATATTTTTCGGCCAGGGTATTTATCGTCTACCAGGACCACTTTTCCTTCGATTTTACCCTTCATAATCCTCAAATATGCTGTCTTTCTCCTTTTAATAATGGTCAAAAGTTCTCTGTTCCTTCCCAATCTGTGCGACACCATTCCGTTCGTAATATGACCGGTCCATGATATTTTCAAAATTTTTCTAAAAAGTCACATCTCAAAAGCTTCCAGCTTACTCACTAAGTCAGCATTAACAATCCAATAAAGAAGGATAGAATGGACATAACATTTTTCCAACCGATATCGGATTTGCAGATTGAATCTTTGGTTACTCAGAAACTTTTAATCTGAATCCTTGAAAAATATCGCTCCAATATGTTTAAATGCATTTATTCTTTTTTCGAATCCTGAGAAAACGAATGAAAGACAGAATGAAAGATTACATTATTACGGAGGACCGAAAGTCCTTTAGAATAACCAACAAGTTTGTTTTGAATGAGATATTTAAAATTAAAAATCACACTAATTTTTTCTTTTTTTTCACCCCTGTAACTTCTTAAAATAAACATAGAAGTTTTCATGGACTTTTTACCCTGGGTAATAATGCAATCTTTCATTCGACGTTTAAATTTTTCAAAAATACTTATTAGTTTTCTCAGGATTCAAAAAAAAATGAATACATTTAAAACATATTGGAGCAATATTTTGCGCCTAAGCCCTTAATATTTTAACGGACCATATTTGTTTAAAAATTTCGTAACATATTTTACTGGGCACAAATTGTTCGCATGTACACCCGAGTAAGACAATTTATTATTACTATTATTTATTATTAACAGTAAAATTTCTTTGTCCAAATGCTTTCAAATGATACTTAAAGTATTTTTGTAAAAAAAATTCTTAAGCGGATAAAAAACTCCACCAAAAAAATTCGCATGTGCGCAGCGTACATACGGGATATAGTTACCCGGATCGGGAGACATTCCGAAAATTTCATTTTGGCCCGCGCTTAAAAGTATTTGCCCACCCCTGCTCTATAGCATAAAATGTCGATCATATTTCCCCTCATTTTATATCCATTACAATTTTACAAACCTGAAGGCAACTAAGGGGATGCCCACAAGAATGATACCTTGTCCCCATTATGAAACATAAATTGTTGATGTACCTGGGTCCAGAGTTTCGCAGACGACACTGGAATAGTGACTAGAAGAAAATTTCTCTAATGACTACTACTGATGATAATACTGATGATAATACCGACGATAATACTGATGCTGCCGAACAGAGGCGATATACCTTTCACTACATAGAGAACTGCTGTCTGAAAGAGGACCTCTCCGCAAACCCTTCCAAACCAAATTGATAAACTTCACTAATAATAGGAAGCTTACTGGAGTGAGTAGTAATGACTGAGTGAGATGAACTTTAGGACGGACCTGGAAAGATTCAGTGACGTCAAATATCTAGGGAGAACCCTGGATTCCAAACTAAAAGGACCATTCGTACTACAATATAACCAAGATGGCTAAGCGACTCTTCTAGAAATGTAGATGATTTGCAGGTAAAACCTGGGAGTTAAGGCCAAAGGTAATCTGTTTTTATACACATGATTGATACGACCAACAGTTAAATCTGGTAGAAATAGACCTCTGCTCAATCTTGTGTGACCTGTTTCATCATCCTATACAAATAAGTGCTTCTAAATATAACAGTTGTCTTGAATATAGTACAGGAATGGCTTTGTTAAAGGCTATCACAAGTCTTCCTCCACAGGGGTTATTTATTTCAGCGGTGGCCCTTTTGACCATCCTGAGACTCAAAGAAAACCATATCTGAAGACTAATAATTCATGTATTTTAATATTAACACAAATACTTCTGGGTCTATACTTGAGGAATACATCTTTATAATGAACTCAGATGTTACGAAACAAGAACTATCCTTCACTGAACCGCTTGACATAATTGTGCCATATAGAGACCAAAACGTGCCAAATATTAATTATTGGTACTTAATATGGTTCACTGATGGATCTAACACTGCCCACGGCACTGAATCAGGAGTCTTTTGGGCAAACATGCAGTCAGAATAAATCTTATAGCCTAGGGCCTAGGTCAATATACAACTGTGCTTTAGGCGGCAGTTTTTGCTTTGGTGGCCTGCATGATAATTCGTTGGTAAATTATGTTTTAGTTTACAAAAGAGACCTTAATGCCAGACTATATCAAATGTCTGGCTTTTATTATGTCCAAGAATATCGCTGAGCAGTACCTATTATTTTTAAAGTCTTCATTGATCCTCTATAGAACTCACGTATCCTGTTGTAATGATGAATGTTGTTTGGTCAACCCAACAGAGCCAATGAATATGATGTTTCAATGGTCTAATGTTTATCTCCGGGAAGTTTTTAGTTGGATATCGAGTTATTTTATACCGTTATGTAGTAATAATTATCTGATTTTTAGATTAACTCGACTATAAAGCTGAGAGTTTTATTTTGTAATCCCAACTTATAGTCGGAGAGATAGAAGCGGATTTTGTGCGTGATAAGTAATATGGAAAAACTATACGGGGATACGTTGAATAAGTTCTGTACATGACTTTCACCAACGGCCGGAAACCAGAGTTGGGGCCGAGGGTAGTTATAAGGGGTCAAAGTCGTGGATTTTATTATTTTTTTTATGACGCTCATGATCGAGATAGTGCACCAAAATTTGGAAATAAGTAGGTCATGACGCAACTAAGTAAAATCTCTACGGGCGGAACGCTGCGTGGCCGACAAAGGGGTGGGGGCAGGGGTGAATATAAAAAATATAAAGGGTTTTTTGCGACGTGCTAGATTGAGATAGTGCACCAAAATTTGGGAATACGTAGACCATGACTTAGCTAAGTAAAATCCCCAGAGCCGGAAACCAGAGTTGGGGATGAGGGTAGTTATAAGGGGTCAAAATCGCTGTTTTTATTATTTTTTTTTGAGACGCTCATGATCGAGAGAGTGCACCAAAATTTGGGAATAAGTAGGTCATCACGTTACTAAGTAAAATCTCTAGGGGTGACAAGCTGCGTTGCCGCCAAAGGGGTGGGGCAGGGGTGAATACAAAAAATATTAGGGGTTTTTTGCGATGTTTGTGATTGAGAGAGTGCACCAAAATTTGGGAATAAGTAGACCATGACATAACTAAGTAAAATCCTCAGAGCCGGAAACCAGAGTTGGGCATGAGGGTAGTTATAAGGGGTCAAAATCGCCGTTTTTATTATTTTTTGTCTCGCTCATGATCGAGATAGTGCACCAAAATTTGGGAAAAAGTAGGTCATGAGGTAACTAAGTACAATCTCGAGGGGTGGAATGCTGCGTGGCCGATAAAGGGGTGGGGGTAGGTGTGAATATAAAAAATATAAGTGGTTTTTTGCGACGTGCTAGATTGAGATTTGTGCACCAAAATTTGGGAATACGTAGACCATGACTTAGCTAAGTAAAATCCCCAGAGTCGGAAACCAGAGTTGGGGATGAGGGTTGTCTTAAGGGGTCAAAGTCGCAGTGTGTATTATTTTTTGTGACCCGGTACAACATTTGTCCCCCCCGCAGCGTTCCGCCCCTGGAGATTTTACTTAGTAATGTCATTATCTACTTATTCCCAAATTTTGGTGCATTCTCTCAATCACGAACGGCAAAAAAACCCCATGTATTTTTATACTCACCCCTGCCTACCACCCCTTTGTACCCTAAGGAGTGTTCCGCTCCTGAAGATTTTACTTAGTTACGTCATAACCTACTTACTCCCAAATTTTGGTGCACTATCTCCATCATGAGTGCCACAAAAAAAATAATAAAAACCGCGACTTTTACCCCTTATAACTACCCTCTTCCACCACTCTGGTTTCCGCCTCTGGGGATATTACTCAGTTATGTCATGGTCTACTTTTGGTGCACTATCTCAATCACGAACTTCGCAAAAAACCCCTTACATTTTTTTATATTCACCCCTGCCCCACCCCTTCGTGGGCCACGCAGCTTTCCACTCCTGGATATTTTACTTAGTTACGTCGTGACCTACTTATTCTCAAATTTTGGCGAGCTATCTCGATCATGGGCGTCACAAACAAAAATAATAAAAAACGGAACTTTGACCCCTTATAACTACCTTCCTCCCCACTCTGGTTTCCGGCTCTAGGGATTTTAATTATTTATGTCATGGTCTACTTATACCCAAATTTTGGTGCACTATCTCAATCACGAACGTCGCAAAAAAACCCTTATATTTTTTATATTCACACCTACTCCCACCCCTTTGTCGGCCACGCAGCGTTGAGCCCCTATAGATTTTACTTAGGTACGTCATGACCTACTTATTCGCAAATTTTGGTGCACTATCTCGATCATGAGCGTCATAAAAAAAAATAATAAAATCCGCGACTTTGACCCCTTATAACTACCCTCGGCCCCAACTCTGGTTTCCGGCCGTTGGTGAAAGTCATGTACACAACTAATTCAACATATCCCCTTATAGTTTTTCCATATTACTTATCACGCACAAAATCCGCTACTATCTCTTAGACTATTACCAGTGGTTTTATCGAGAAGTTAGAGCTAAACTTGAGCAGATAATGAGAGAAATAAATGTGAGTTCATAAACGATGCCAACTAGATCTCCCTTTTATTTTAGTATTATCTATCTTTTCGGGTATATGGTTAAAACTTTAATTGTATATCTTTAATTATTAAGAGAAAGAAACAGACATCAGATAAGCTAACAATTAACTAACATATTATTATGCTGTATGCATAAATGTTGACTACCAATTTAGTGGTAGATGGGAGTTTTAAAAAAGGTGAATTTTTGGCCTTAAATTGTTAATAATTTAAAAAGTCTACCAAACTAACTAATGGAAATATAGAGGTTTCTGTTAATGAGGTTTCTCTTTTAATAAAACCCTCAAAACCTCTCAGATACCAATCTGAGTCAAAGTCTCCAACAGGCTTCTTTTTTAATTTATTTCCCTTCACTACTCGCCTTCGACACATCTTTTTCACAATGGTCGTCTGTTTTTTTTTGTAATACAACCTAGAAACATGTATTTTTATCAACTGAATGATCACCTATATTCGTCTGTTACTTCGTGAAAGTTAAGGTGTGCTTGTAAAATTTGTTTTACCAAATCCCTCTGAAAATCTAATAAATGTAGTAATAGTTTTTGCAGTTTTGATTTGATAAATGCCATATTATTAATTTAGAACAACCTGGCCAAGTACAGTGGAACCTCGATAACTCGGATTAATCGGGACCGCGGCCGATCCGGGTTATCGTAAATCCGGGTTAGCCGGAGAATATGGTAAAAATTAATAAAATACGGTATACTTACAGATAAAATCCGTTATAATTGAAAAACATGAACTACATATCTAAATTATTAAAAACATGCAAACACAAACCTAAGCAAACCGAAGCAAACAATACAAGATTGTACTACACACAATATAGTCACAATCGGAACGATGTTATGAACAATGAAAACCAAGACCGTTGTTTAAAAAAGAATTTTTTAAATAGTCTTTTAGTCTTTTTTAAACAATGCTAAAACAGTTTGAAATAAATAAAGGAATAACAGGTGCCTGTTGTTTCCGATAAATCCGAGACAATGACCGTCGCTCTGCCGCCGCCGAGTGCCATGAGTCATTTTCACTACCGTATTCATAGTTCAAATTACACAAATACACATTATCTCTCAAATATTATATTACATACTATCCCTTGCAAGATAATTCGGATGGAATTCCCAGATTAAGAGACTGGGCCGATATCAAGCACAAAATAATCTGGGGAATTCCATCCCAATTATCTTGCAACGGATAGTACATTTTTATTGTTGAAATATTTGTCTGATAGAAATCGGTCCGGGTTAGCCTGACTTCTGGGTTATTGGGGGCCGACTTATCGGGGTTCCACTGTAATGAAAAAAAAAACTTTTTTTCTTACTAATGCAATAGAACTTAAAAACATGTCAGTTCTGTCCACTCCACCAATAGTAATATTTTACTCGAAAACACATTGACATTTTTCAACTACTTCACCTCTGCTATTTTTGGTATCAGATATAGTAGCTTCATGCATGATTGTCAGCATCATAACATCTCTTTGATGTTTCCATTTGTGTCAAACATATGGTAGTAGAAAAATATTGAGTACAACCTTTTTCAATATTGTTTTTAAATTTTGGCAAATGTTTTCGATTCTGCTTTGTCTTATTTTAAAATATAGGGCAGTCAATGAGGGTATTTGGCTCCGAATTCCATCCTACAAGTCGATTTAATTGATATTTTCACAGTAAATAGAGAATAGCTCATGAAACAAAGTCTACCCTATGCCGATGTGCGCTTTTATTTAGGGGGTGGTTCCCACCCTTTCTCGGGAGTGAAAAATGCTTAAAATAGACACGGACGAGGCTAAATAACCTAATTTTAAGCAAAAACTCTTCTATAATTATTTTTTGATAACTCAATACTTTTTGAGTTATTCGTGGTTGAAAATTGGCCATTTTCATTGAAAAATGACACTTTTTCGGACGGATTTTTGTGAATACCTTAAAAACTATCAATCTAACAAAAAAACTACATAAAATATTTCTGTAGGTTATAAAAACAAAGAAATTCCTTCCTTCATAAATATTCTAGTTGAAATAGAAAGAGGGATATGGTAGGTAAGAAGAGTTTGTTTTTTGCTGCATGCTCAAATCGGTGTATTCAACTTGAAATAACAGAGAAACGGTCGATTTATGTGTATAACGATACTTACAACTTTTATAGTACTTGAAAAAACCTTTAAAATAAGCACTACTAAATGTCGATTACTTTCAAACTAAGCGAGATATTCTGCAAAAAAGTTGATGACTAATGTATTTTAAGACGAAATGAGAAGTGTATTTAACCCCTCATCCACCAGAATTTAAATACATCGTTTTCCTTCCCCAATACTTTCTATTATAGTGTTATTTATATGTTCAAACAGTTGGACTGGTTTAAAATCAATATTTTAAAAAAATATAAGATCAAATTTTAGAGCGCATTTTTAAATTTTCTTAAAAATCTTCTTTTTTCATCATGTAACTCGAAAATGGTAAGAGATACGAAAAAGATATACCACACATAAATGTAGGGTTTTTTCAGATGAAAACTACCTTTTTATTTTTCATTACTGTACCTCTTATCATTTTTAAGTTACATGGAGAAAAAGGAAGATTTTTAAGAATTTAAAAATGCTCTCTATATTTTGACCTTTTTTTTTCAAAAACCATTTATTTTAAACCCGTCCAACTTTCTGAACATAGAAATAACACTATAGTAAAAGGTATTCTAGAAGGAAAACGATGCACTTTAATTTTTGGTGGATTAAAATTACTTCTCATTCTTTTTTTAAACACATTAGTTATCAATTTTTTTGCAGCATATCTCGCTTAGATTTAATGTAATGGAACTCTAATATAGGTAGCTCATTTTAAAGGTTTTTACAACAACTAAAAAAGGTATTGGTAGCATTATACACCTAAAATATAGTTTTCTCTGTTGTTATTTTAAGTTGAATACACCAATTTGAGAATGTACCAAAAAACAAACTATTTTCACCTACCATATTATATCTTTTTGTATTATAGCTATAAGAGTTATGGAGGCAAGTGTCTCATTGTTTTTTTATAACTTACGAAAATTTTAATGTTATTTAATACAGTTTTTTTAGTTAGATGCATAGTTTTTAAGATATTCGCAAAAAATCTTTAGAAAAGGTATTATGTTTCAATGAAAATGCTTAGAATTTGAGTGCTGAAAAAACTTTTGCTTAGAATTATGTTTTCTAGCGAACTACGTGATAATTTTAACCAAAAAATTTCCACCCCTGAGAAGGGGTGGGAACCACTCCCCAAGATAAAAGCACACATTGGCATAGGGTAGACTTTGAATTAGGAAATTTGAATTTAGGAGGAAAGTAGAGGCTAGGCCCAAAATTTCATTAAAGTCCATGCAGTAGGATATAATTCGGAGGTAATATCCTATTCTTGCTCCCATTGACTGGCAAAATAAAGTTTCAGCCAGTAATAGACTGCTATTCCGGTTGTTCGTGTAAATTTTATATCCATTATTTCAATATAGCTTAATCAGTGTCATTACCAAGATGAGATAAGAGACGAAGATTTTCAGATTCCGCAGAAATTCCAGCCAATCGGAAAAAGACTTTAGCCTTAGTTATGATAGTTGAAAAAATCACTTAATTTTACCTGAAAGTTAGAAAATTAGAATTTTATTGGCTCAAATATGTTTTATTGCTTTCTAATTACTTAGAAATTATTTCATCCAAAAGAAGTGTGTAAATAATAAAGATATTTTCAGATTTCCGATCAGCTGCCAAAATACCTCCACATATTTCTCTTCCTACCTTCCTAAACAATAATTAAATCTAGGATTCCGTGAGATCCCGTGTTCATGAGTCAAAATTAAAAATATACAGTAATAAAAATAAAAAGGGAACCCCCGCAAGCGTCCTCGTTGTTGGTCGTGTGCCAATTTTGGCATTGTGCCCATCTTGAGGGGCTTTAACCAGGACACGACACAAACGCAACGTGTGGGTGAAGAGCGTGAACGTGGCCTCGGACCCTCTTTACTTTATATCATACGAAACACGGACTGTATTTTTCATTAGCGTATCCCTAAAAAATAGGGATTTAGGGTGAAAGTATAAAGACAAAACAATACGCCTACTTGCAACAATTCGAATTGCTTGAGTGGGATAAAAAAAACGTATTTATACTGAGTGAACAAAAATTACACCTTTTTAGTTTGCATATAAAGCTAAATTAAGCTATAACTGCAGCTATAACATCCATCAAACCAAATGCATAACCAAATAACGATGTAAATTCTTGTACAATCAGCGTCTTCTGTGGATTACTAATCAACATGGCTACTTAAACTGCTTTAAACTGCTGCTGCACGGAATAATAATTTGACCCAAAGGTTTCCCATTCAGAACCGACTACGAAGGTTTCGCAGACAATGATTTTTCTATGTCCCTCGGTTCTTAATACAACTATATTTCCTTGCATGATCATATCCCATGCATCTAGAGACGTGGCCAATAAACTCAAGCTTTCTCTTCTTTATAGAAAATATAATTTCAGGTTAAATTTTCAGGCTTTCCAGCACTGCCTGATTTGTGTCTCGATCAGTCTAGGAGATTTTGAAAACGCTGTTACAGACCTACATTGGAAAGACCTCTGTTTTAAACGAGTTCATTTCAGCCCAGCATAACCAACAATATATAGCAGTATCATCGTCCATCCTCAAAAGTCCACTGCTGAACATAGGCCTCCTCCCCTCATTTCCAACCCCATCTATCCTGCGCCGCTCTCATCCAGTTTTTATTTACCTTTCTTAAGTCGTCAATCCATCTTGTAGGCGGTCGACCGACACTTTTCTTGTCTTCTCTTGGCCTCCATTCCAATAACCTCTTGGTTCATCGCCCATCTGTCGTTCTGGCTATGTGTTCTGCCCATCTCCACTTCAACCTGGCTATCCTCTCGATGACGTCATTCACCTTTGTTCTTCTCCTGATTTCTTCGTTTCTGATTTTGTCTTTCAGAATTATTCCTAACATTGACGGCTCCATTCTTCTCTGCGTGACTCTTAGTTTGGCAGCCGAGACTTTAGTTAAGGTAAGTGTTTCTGATCCGTACGTCAAGACTGGGAGGACGTACTGATCAAATACCTTTCTCTTTAGGCATGTGGGCAACTCACTTTTAAAAGTTTCTCTCAGTTTTCCAAATGCTGCCCACCCAAAACCTATTCTTCTCTTCAGTTCATGAGTCTGGTTATCCCTGCCAATCGTAGTTTCATGTCCCAGGCATTTATATCTATCTACGAGTTCTATTTCCTACCCAACAATACTGATGTTCTGGTTGGGTACCAAATATGTCATTATTTTTGTTTTCGAGATGTTTATATTTAAATCTACATTTTCTGTAGCCACAACGAGTCCTTGTACCATCTCTCTTGCCATACCTAGATCCTCAGCTACTATGACGATATCATCGGCGAAGCGTAAGTTGTTTAGGTATTCTCCATCTATTTTTATTCCCTTTGTCATCCAATCTAAACTCTTGAAAGCATGTTCTAAGACCGTATTAAAAAGTTTAGGTGACATTGGGTGTCCTTTCTATTTTTCTCCGTGCTGTTAGTATGTAATTTGACAGTGGTTGTTGTCTGTAAGTATATTTTGTGTAATAATTTTATACCTATAAACTAGCCTTCATTCTTTAAGCGCCTGTAATATTTAAATATAAATATTACAGGCGCTATAGCAGTATGAAAAACACATAATACTTAACACATTAACCGCCACATTAAAATTTTTTGTTATTGCCTTTAGGCTCCACGTTCAGAATAGCAATGTTAACCCGCGAGCAGTCGCGCCGTTAGAAAAAACCTAACATTTTATCCTTTTCGCGATAACTTGATGAAAAATTTTTTCAACATAACTTTCCACTCGTAAGTGCCTCGAGGAATGGTGTAGTAATGCTTAAGTTTTTTTTCTTCTTAATATTAGTTATTAATATAGTATTAATTAGTATTAATACATCTATAATATTTCTAACATAGCAAGTAAATAAAAATACTATAAAATAAAAATTTGTTGTAAATTCGTATTGTGAGATAAAGTCTAACACGCGACTGTTCACGTTACACAAGTGAACGCGACTCATCCCGGGTTAATGTGAGTTATATTTTTTAACTCAGAGAACGCCTTTATCAAACAGAGTGTGAGTTAAATACAACTCACGTGGCGTTAATTGTGTTAACGATTCTGATTATTAGAATGGTAAGAAAATACAATATTGCCAATAGTATTTTCATTTTGACGAACCCAGAACGATCTTCTGACGAATATTGGTTAGTCTCGTTGACAATAGTTCCAAGACATTTTAATTGTGAAAACCGCTCAATGATATGTACATTAAAAACTAGTTTTCCAAAATTGTTGTTAATTTTTATGGAACGACCATCATTTTGGTTTTCCTGGTCTTGATATGTAAACCCTAAATTATTCACTCTTAGGTATAGCTGTATCGTCAGCATATCTAATGCTGTTAACAAGAACTCCACTAATAGAAATTTAAATACCACCAAAGCTACCAAAAATTAATTCGTTATATTCATTTTCTTCGGGTGCTTTTCCGTTGCGGATATTGCACACTAAAATAGTGTGCAAACAAAAATAGTAAAACAACTTTTTACTTTATTGACTGCTGTCATAAATAGTCTGGTAGTGCTTAAGTTAAACAATTTTTTTTAAGGTACGCAAATAGGATATTCTTGTTTTTTCCTGACCTTTTCCAAGCACCCTACCTTGAAGTATGGGCCATGGAAATACAAGTACGTCGTATCGTTGTTCATTACGCATTAGATGGAACAGGTATTCCAGTTCACGATATTATTATGGTCATGACTAATTAGGAATCTTAACCCATTCCATAGGAGATACAGAATGTTTTCGTTGGTAAATAGGTCTATATAGAAAATTCTCGAGATGCGTCTGCAGCACCATATTCTAAATGCTTGGAGTTTCTTTAGAGACGGAAGCTTCAGTTAGTATCCATAATTCTGCTAGAAGAAGCAAAGAAACCACATATTCTATTATAATAAACTAGAATTTTTGTGATCCTATATCCTTACCTTAATTTCTGTCAATAGGCCCAATATTTGTTTAAATTATGATTGCTGGTTATTGTCTCCATGTTGAGGTGTCTATAGCAAGATGTAATAAGTCTTAAAAATCTTAAGTTTTAAAAAAATTGTGACACGAGGTCGATATTAGATAAATTCCTTTAAGGAAATATACAGATCCATGCTTTTAAAAAAGGATCTTAGAGCCCTACGGAAGATACCAGTGAGTTGGCTGACTGACAAATAAATAGTCTAGATTCGCTGAAAAGAGAGAGAGCGGTAACTATAATAGACTAATATGAAATCAAAGAAAACAGTCAATAGAAAGCAATTAAGCATATTTTATGTGAATGTATTTATTAGCATTTCTTTTTGCTTTTATCCCTATGCGGGGTCAGCTTCCCCTCACACCATTTCTCCACAAGTTTCTACCTTAGATCATATCATCAGCAAATGCTTTTACCGACATCATGTCCTGCCTAAAAGACTCCCCCTAGGTCTCCTTTAAGGAAGCTGTAGTTTAAAAATCCTTTATATTAGGTTAGGTGACTTTAATAAACGCTAAATATGACCCAAACATCTTAGCCTATGCTCCTTTAATTATTTATCCTTATTTGTTCGTCCACTCATTAATCTAAGCATTTTCTCCACATATATTCGTTCCTTTCTTTTAAACTGCCCAGAATTCAGTTCCGTAACTCATAGGCGGTGTTACAGCTATTTTATAGAATTTTCCCTTCAGCTTTCAGGACTTTTTTAGGGGGGTGATTATAAATCACCACCTAAATAGCATTCCAAATGAAATAATTAATTAATGGTTACCGGTTCACCACATTTACTTTCGTATTGTTTATAATGATCTGTAAGTTTCATCGGTGCAAAGTTCTTAGTTTTGAAAATGCTGAAGTTATAAAGGTTTGAACGAGTCTCTAATCATGAACGTATACAATTTTATCACTCATAACTTAATAAATTCTTGTCTTATAAGAAAACAGTGTATCTAAAACATTCAGAAAAGTGAAACTTACATTTTTTACTCCTTGACATTTTTGTCATTAATAATCATTTTTACCAATTTATAACCATTATCCATACTAATAACCATTTTCAATTTTGTTGCAAAACGAAGATACAGCCGCATCATATTTTAGTCCAATCAGAGAGTGCAGCAAGCACCTTAGTCTCTCATCAGGAGGCACATATGCTGCTTTCTCTGATCCAACCAAAAAACCCCGGCGTGCAGTCACGGATTGCAACGAACGAAATGGCATATATGCCCTAGCGGCAACTGCTAGAAAAAGATCAAGTTTTCACTCTAATGGCATATAAAACAACGTAATGTTACTCTACATCCCACCAGACTGAAAACAATGGGTACCTTCTCTGTTTACACCTCTGAGGCTTCTACAATTTGCAAGCCATACTGATATGGAGACTAAGGAAGATGAGGGAATTTTATAATTTATAATTATAGTATTTTGTAGTTATCGAAAAACTGAACTTCTACGTAGACTGATGTCGCAGTTGCGATGAGTCCGCGACTGCTAAGTGCGAACACTAACTACGACTCTGGGACAAGTCTTGTTCGCGACAAGTCGCGTCTGCGATTCTCTAATGAGATCTGGCCTTTAGTATTCATGTAGAACTACTGGTTTGGTAATGTCTTTTTAATTTTTAAAACATTATTTTTTTCCTGAAATAAAATACAATAAAATAATGTTATCTTGGCATAAATATACTTAATATATTTGTATAAACTCTTGATATTTATTATTCACAATAATATTAAAAAAAAAATAACGCAAAAACACAATCGCATTTTATAATTTCAAAATGTATCCGCCTATGATTGCTGCGAAGATGAAAGGTGATTCCTTCTAAATATATGCTCGAAGTAATTTTAGTTTCCTCTTCAGAGAAAACCGTAAAATGTTGTTTGTAACGCTAGTGAAGTTCTATCATTCTTTTGTGGAGAAATGGAAATTGTGACATGGTAAAAAATTTCGTAATGTAAGAAAAAATATAAATATATTTGAATTAAATGTGTGAGGATTTGATCAATAGCTAGTTAAAAGGTACCTTATAAGATAAATAAATAGTACCGAAAATTAAAGTGGCAATCTAACAATAAAACACTGAAAACGTTTGTCACTATACTTCCACAAAATTTATTATAACTATGTGACTACAGCTGTTTCGGTAGAGTTCCTTTCTGAAGTGATTTAGTTTACTATGGGTTTGCCTTTTTTAAAGTCTTTAATTGAAGAGGTTGACGAGTGGGGAGCTGTTTGTCTCGAGTTGGTCATTCAGAATTATATCTTTATTGTTTAATTTAATATTTTTCATAGATTCTAATAAAGATAGCTTATGGCCTCTATTTTGAATATGCAGAATTTGAAACTCTTCATTAAAAGTATGATTATGATCTAGAAGGTGAAGTGCGTATGTAGAAGTGTCTGTTTTTCTATTGTTGAAAGCCCTTTTGTGTTCTGCTATCCGTTTGTCAAAGGTTCTACCAGTTTGACCGATGTAAGTTTTCGGACAGTCACCATAGTTTAGAGCGATGTTTAGAGCACGAGCGACAGCGGGGCGAGTGCTATACATCGCGTAAGTTCGCAAAAAGTACTTCACGCACAGTTTCGTACAATATTTTATCTACGATAAACAAATAAAAAAACTGTAACTATTCGTCACTGGAATTCATTTCTATTCTACAAGTTTTACAACTTTGACATTTAAAAATTCTAATTTCTTTCAAACCGCAAAACTGTCAAAACTTTTGTTGTAATTTATTGCTCATATATCATCACCATAACGCGAAAGTTAAGGATATTTGATTATATGAAAGTGTGCCAAAAAGCAATGCGAAAAAGTAAATCCCATTTAAAATATATTGTTACTTCACGCACACTCTAAATCCTTCACGCACTGCTTTATATAATGACAGTTTTCATAAACTAAAAACTTTTACATAATATGAGATAGAGTAGATAAAAGACTTTTAGAACACCATCTGTGTACCTTCAATTGGTGTATAATTGTATCTGCTTCAAACTGCTGAAGTTTTAATATGGTTTGGCCTTTGAGCTACGTTGACGTAAAACGTAAAATTTTCTTGCAGTATCGCGTACCGCATGTCAGTGTTGACGTTTCTATAGTTAAAAGAAAAGTGGTACAGTGTATTCCTTTGCTATAAGTTTGGCAGCCAGTTCATCCAGTTGTTCTACCTTTATGTCGAAACCACTATTTTACTATTTTTAAGTTACCAATACTTGAGAATTTTTTGTAGTTCAGTTTATAAAGGATTTTCTAAGCACCTCCACCATTTTTTTAATATTCTGCCCTGTTCATAATTTTCTTGATCAAATTAATAAAAGTTATTTTATTTGGAGCAGTATTTTGTTTTACAGCAGTGTGAAAAAAATCGTTTCGTAGTTGATGTTTAAAACAAATACAGTCATATAAGGCAAATCCACATTTAAAACGAAGGAGAATACTGCCGTGCTTAGCGAAAACGCCGTATCTGCAAAAATCTGAAAAAATTAGATTTATACATTTTTCTAACCCAAATGTGCATATCTATCTTATTTGCTTACTAAAAATGACGTAAGTTAAGCCAAAATACATTAAACACAACGCATTTTATGCCGTATCTGCAAAAATGTTCATGGATACTTAGAATAAATGCGTCATCTGAAAAATACTTAGAAAAAACGCCGTATTTAAAGGTCACTTGCCGCCTTTATCCTAAGCAGGCACTAGATGCGGCGTTCTGCCTAAGCATTTGACAGATTTTTACAGCATGTGTAAAATTTTTAATAAGGTTAGTTTGTTGCCATTTTTCAACGTGAACGGTTGTTTGATATAATTTTTTAAATATGTCAAATAGAAAATAGAACAAAGTTAATACTGCAGAAGGCTATTTTTTCTTTATCAATAGAAAATCTAAACACATATGTTTGAGTTGTTGGTGATCAAGAAATAATGTGAGGTATAGCGGAGTTTCCTATGTGTATGAATATTGTTGTTCATTACATCAGGCATTTTAAACAGTGCAAATTTTATAAAGTTTGTTCGAAATAGGAATTTTGGTACGAAGTATTTTGATCGCAGTACGTCGTAGAATTTCCAAATAAAAAATGTGTTATAAAAGTACATAGTTAAATCAATGTATAATAATTAATAATTAAAAATAAACTTGATCGTAAATGTTAATCGTTTCTGGAATGTTTTTAATTTTAAAATTTAAGAAACACCCCTTAGCGGCAAACTTATTAATTCCAAAATTATTTCCAACACTTTTTTTATCCATTTTCATGACAGACTTTTATAAAAAATGTTTTTTGTTCTCCTTTTTCATCGTTATATTGTATTTATTATACAGTCGACTCCCTCTATAACGAGAACTGAAATGGCAGACTAATTACCTCGTTATACGGGGATCTCGTTATATCAGACAACAATTATATTGTGCATACATACCTATATCGTTGTCTAAAATATTAGCTTTCTATTATATAGTGATGCCATTCGGAGCAATATAAGTTGCTAAATATTGTTTCTTCGACAATAAGGCTTCGCCATCATAAATTATAAATTTTTTTACAATATTCAGTATCGGCCAATAAATAAACAGAACAGGAAGAACTTTATTATAGGTAGGCGTGGATTTTTATTAAAGCACTACCCTCGATATCTTCAGTGGAGTCGGCCTCAACAGAAAACAGTGGAGGCATGTAGTCGAGTCGGCTAAAACCCACGAAGGGTTGTAACGCCACGGAGTATTAATTAAGTACTACCCTGGAGAAGTGGAGAACCGCACAGATGTTGGGAATTTATGTATACAGGTAGGTAGTTGGGCTATTTACTTATAGCCATTACAGCGCTAAAAATAGATAAAGAATAATAAAGATACATATTTTACGATTTCATTTTTCCTCGTTATAGAAATGTTCAGTTCAATAGGAATTTTATGGGACATCTAGTGTACCTCGTTATAAGCGAAACCTCGTAATAACCGTGTTCGTTATAGAGAGAGCCTACTGTATTATAAAATAAGAAAATGCTTAGCGCAAACGCAGTACTGCATTCTTCCTAAGGAGGAAGAAGTTAATTTTTATGTAGTATAGGTACTTAGAAAGAACGCAGTAACATGAGTTTTTAGAGTAAATAAAATATATTTTGCCAATCTTATGTATAAATATGAATTCTATGATATTTATTATGTATATAAAGTAGAAAACAAAAAAAAATTCTAAATAGTTTTCAACGGCTAGACATTTAAACAAAAACCGATTTTACTCAAATGCGATCTCTCTGCAGATACGGCGTTTTTCCTAAGGACGGCAGAATATGCAACTGTATGGCATACCTACCGGATGTCAGAGTCAACGTCCTGAAATATCCATGTCAGTAGTTAAGGGTTAAATATGCTAAAAAAATATAGACTGGGAGACTGCACGGATATATGAATTACATTAAATATTTTATAATAAATAAGAAAAATGCATTACTTTAATATATAGGGTGTCCCAAAAGTAGCGGAACGGTCGAATATTTCGCGAACTAAACGTCGGATCGAAAAACTGAAAAATACGTGTTTAATTATTTTCAAAAATCTATCCAATGACACCAAACACCAATCCCCACTACACCCCCTGGAGTTGGGGTGGGGGTAACTTTAAAATCTTAAATGGAAACCCCCAGTTATTCTTGCAAATTGGCGACTTTTATTCAAGACATTTTTTTCGAACTCTGGATAGATGGCGCTATAATTGGGAGACGATTTATCCTGATACCATAGGTAAAATTATAGAAACGGTCTAATCTCTCACGACATACACTTCCAAATGAGAAACCAAAAAACAGATTTTTAATCTTTTTCAAAAACCTATCGAATAACACCAAACATGACCCTCCAACCCACCCCCTGGAGGTGGGGTGGGGCGTAACTTTAAAATCTTAAATAGCAACCCCCACTTTTTATTGCAGATTCGGATTCGTCATAAAAAATTAAGCAACATTTATTCGAAACATTTTTTAAAATTTCTGAGAGATGGCGCTAATAAATCGTATTTTTCCGATTAAAGCGCCATCTATTAACAATTCTAAAAAATGTTTCAAATAAATGTTGCTTAATTTTTCATAACGGATCCGAATCTGTAATTAAAAGTGGGGGTTGCTATTTAAGATTTAAAGTGACCCCCCACCCCACCTCCAGGGGGTGGGTTGGAGGGTCACGTTTGGAGGTATTCGAAAGGTTTTCGAAAAATATTGAAACTGTGTTTTTAGTTTCTCATTTGGAAGTGTATTTCGTGAGATATTAGACCGTTTCTATAATTTACCTATGGTATCAGGATAAATCGTTTTTCCCAATTATAGCGCCATCTACCCACAGTTCGAAAAAATGTCTTGAATAAAAGTTGTTTACTTTTACGTAACGAATTAAAATCTGCAAGAAAAACTGGGGGTTTTCATTTGAGATTTTAAATTTACCCCCAGGGGTGTAGTGGGGGTTGGTGTTTGATGTCATTGGATAGATTTTTGAAAATGATTGAAAACATATTTTTCAGTTTTTCGATCCGATGTTCAGTTCGCGAAATATTCGACCGTTGCACTACTTTTGGGACACCTTGTATAACAAAGGCTTTAAAAAGTTGGAGGATGGAGCGTTGTAGCGGAGGAATAGACCAGGACCTGAAAGGAAGGAACGTAGAAGACGATCTAGAGAACAAACGGACAAAGTGGCGATTGTAAGTCGGAAAAGGACGCAGAACGTTTTTTTTTTTCTTTTTTTAATGGCATGGACTTTATGTCATTCAGCCAGTCACAACATGAGTATTAGTGTCATGTGTAGTATGTATGTTGAGTAAGTGTCTTGTTACTTTGCAAAGTCGACGTCATTATCTTTGCAAAGAGACGCTAATTGTATCCGAACGTCTGCGGTCCCTCCGGTGAGTACCGATCCCACAAGTACAGAAACTATATTCATTTATTAATTTATAATAAATGAAATATTTCTGACCCTGGTGAGATTCGAACCCACAACCTTTCGGATTTTTTCGATCCAAAGGTAGGCGCTCTTGCCACTGAGCCACGGAAGGGGTCACGCAGAACGTTATAATCCGACATCTTGTAGTAATAGTTTGAAAAATAACAACTATATCCAGTCTCTCACATTTTCATGTAAACTTGATTAACATAACTAGAATCGGGACTCCATACTTGGATGCTGGTTCAACTGGCATACCCGATCAGGGCAAATTTGGGTTCAGGATAAACATGGTCTCTAAGTCACCGCGAGTCTGGAACTTCTAACGGGATAAAACTAGATTCCCAAAGGAATAACCAGGGACTAGCAGACAATTTGGGACACTATGGGACCGTAAATAGATGGAAAAAATACAAAGAGGCAAATATGCGAAGAAGCAAAAGATACAAAGAAAGGAACAAAAGGTATAAAAACATGTTACTCTTTGACAGGGGTCTCAAAGAACAACCTACATCCTGATGCACAGCTGGAAAATAAAGTAAAATTTAAAAGGTTTACCGAAAAGAAAGAAAAATACTTGTTAACGGTGGATCTAATGATGGGCTGAATTTGTAGGGCCCGAAGTTGTAGTTGCAGTAAAAGCAATCATAAGCATTTTTTATATTTTATTTATTTTGTTTTATATATTTTATGTATTTATTTTTAATAAGTTAATTTAAATTACTATTAGTAAATAATAAATATTTATTTCTAAACCATAGAAACCCCACCTGTTTGATTTTGTTTTTACTTGTAATATGAAACAAAAAAATATGTTTTCTTTTGCGCTTGTCTTTTAAAATATTTTAAGAAAAATAATAATATACCAAAGAATACGTAATTATTGCTAATAGTAATAGGCGTCACCCACCTGTGTTTTCAATTTTAATTAAGTTTAAACAGCTTTGATATAAACTTCTTATTAAAGATTACCTTAAAATAGAACTTTACAAAATCTTGTAAGCAACTGCATCAAATTCCGCATAGTCTGGAACTGAGACTGAAAGAGATTACAGAATATGGCGATGACTCACAACTTAAGTATTTTAGAGATAATTTTGAACTACAGAAGAAAGCATTTTATTTATAGAGTATTAGATCGACAATGCCTATTTCAATTTACTTTAATACACTTAAGATTTCAATCAATGCAAGTAGTCCATTCTTTCACGGTTTTTGCTCTAAATTTTAAAGAACCGCTTGGATTGACATGAAATTTGGCATACGCAAAGCTTACATGTCAAAGAAAAAAAGTGATATTGTGCCGATGTGTGCTTTTGCCCTGGGGGTGACTTTCACCCCCTCTTGTGGGTGAAAAAATATAAGTCTAAAATAAGTCCGGAAATGGATAAACTTACTAATTTTAAGTAACTTTTGTTCTATAGAGCTTTTTCGCCAAGTCAACACTTTTCGAGTTATTTGCGAGTGAATATGTTCATTTTTCAACAAAATAACTACATTTTTAGACAGGTTTTCACTAATAACTCAAAAAGTAAGTACTTTGTCGAAAAAAACGTTCTTAGCAAAAATATAGCCTGTAAAAAATTAAAAAAATGGTGTACGCGTTAGGTCGCTGGACCTCATAAAACTAGAGTTACAGCCAATAAAAAATAGATTCATATTCACCAAATTTCAAGTAGAATATTTCGAAGTGAAATATCCAAAAAATTAAGCACTTTTTGGGGAAAACCCATTATATCTTTTTTAAAGTGTTTAAAAAAAGCTTTATTTCAGTTTTTATAAAAAGTTTCTAGCATTAAATTTAAGCAAGTTACGCTCAAAATAAAGTTGGTCGCTTTTGTTTTGGCAAAAAAAAATCGGAATGACCACCCCCTAATTAGCAACTTAAATGAAATTAATCGTTACCGCTCCACAAACTATTTACTTATATTGTGTTTATATGATCTGTAAGTTTCATCGATTCAAAGTGCTTATTTTGAAAAAAAAATTTGGTTTTAAAGTAAAATTTTTAAAAATTTTAATTTTGAAAAATATGTTTTTTTTTCCAAATAACTTAAAAATTGTTAGAGATACCAAAAATCTCGGAAAACAAAAAAAAGTCAGCATTACTTTTCTGAATATCATGTATTTTTTTGTTTTTCTGTTAGACAAAAATTGATTGAGATATGGTGTTTCTAAATTTGCATACATTCGTGATGAGTGACTCGTTCAACCCATTTTAACTACTGTCCTTTCAAAAATAAGGATTTTGAACCGATGAAACTTACAGATCATATAAACAATACATACACGGGTCAAGAAACTTGTGAAGTCGTAACGATAAGTTCATTTGAGATACTAATTAGGGGGTGATTTTTCCGATTTTTTTACCAAAAAAAAAGTGACTAACTTTATTTTGAGCGTAACTTGTTTACTTTTGACGCTAGAAATTTTTTTATAAAACAAAAATGAAGATTTATTTAAACACTTTTAATAAGCTGTAATGAGTTTTTCCCTAAATGGGCTTAATTTTTGGTTATTTCACGTTAAATTATTCCATTTGGAATTTGACGAATATGAACCTATTTTTAATTAGCTATAACTCTGCTTCTACTAGGTATAGAAACGTGATATGTAAACCATTTTTTAAAATTTTTTAGAGGCTATATTTTTGCTAAGAATGTTTTTTTGACAAAATACGTACTATTTGAGATATTTGCAAAAAACCGTATAAAAGTGTGGTTACTTTGTTGAAAAAATGAACATATTCACTGGCAAATAACTCGAAAAGTATTGACTTAGTGAAAAAACTCTATAGAACAAAAGTTACTTAGAATTAGTCAGTTTATCAATTTCCGGACTTACTTTGGACGAATACTTTTTTACCCCCAAGAGGGGGTGAAAAGCACCCCCGGGGCAAAAGCACATATCGGCACAATATCACTTTTTTTCTTTGACTTGTTAACTATGTGTATGCCAAATTTCATCTCAATCCAAGCGGTTCTTTAGAATTTAGAGGTTTTGCAATATTTTACTGTTAAAGAACGGACTAAAGTGTTCATTTTGGAATAAAACTAGAAAATAACTAATCTTTATTAGGGTTTTATTTTTTTAATATTGGTGTAGGCCGTGACGATAGGATAGGTTGCGAATTTTTATCGTTATGAGAACTTTTATCTCTTAAATTTTATTTTATTTTATTTTAGTCACGGTAAATTTTACGAATTTTTGTTCTGATTTTTGATATTAACCCTAGGATGTATAAGCACTCATATTTCTACGTTATGGCGTAACATAGAATGTCAACCGTATGGGCGCGTTTTTCAAGAGCCACAAATTTTCTCTTGGTATAAAAGTAAGAATGTTGAGATGTTACGTCTTCTCTGTCCTTTTTTATGGTGTTAAGTGATGGACCTTGAACGAGGATATGTGCCGAAAGTTGGAACCATTTGAGATGTGGCTATATCGGGGAATTCTTAAAATCCAATGGACTGATCGGGTCACAAATGAGGAGGTCCTTAGAAGAATGGGGAAGAACCGAGAGGTACTGACCACCATTGAATCTCGAGAGTTGGAATACTTTGGACACATTATGCGAAATGAATCCAGATATGCCCTCCTACGAGCCATCCTGCAAGGAAAAATATATGGAAAGCGAGGTTCAGGAAGAAGAAGAACATCCTGGTTAAAGAACCTCAGAACCTGGTTCAACACAACATCTGTGCAGCTTTTCCGCGTTGCCGCAGATAAGGTGAAGATTGCCATGATGATCGCCAATATTCGTCACGAATAAGCACATCAAGATGAAGATGGCATAACATGAGTTTCACAGACTCGGTATGTAAATAAAGTACTCAAAATAGATTGGACACTTACACTCCTGACTTTGTGTGCTTATTCTTCCAATATGTGAAGGGCACTCGGAACTTCTCCTTTTCTTTCTATGAACCAAATCTATCCCTAAATTTTCTTTAGGCAACTCGATAACATTACCCATATGTCTTCGGATGGTTTTTGTAAGTTTAGGGTTTCCAGCCCTTTTTTTCATAAATAGTAAAATTAACTCATTTACTAAATTTTTAAGAAAGTATCTTCTTTTATTTGTTTTTCATGCAGCAAAAAATTTCTTTTGGTTTGTATAAAGGAGAAATGCGTTAACAGCTGCTACATCCATAATGTTGTACCACACGGCTAGAGGCCAACAAAACGTTTAGTTTGAAGATTTACAGTGTAGTTACTGATCTGAATTTGATCAACCCCATTTTTTGTTTTGTTGTAAAATTTGACAATTTCGGGCTTCTTTGCTGGACTCTAAATATCTACAGATTGATCATGGTGCATTGAACTAAGAAAAATGACAGCTTTATTTTTGTTTGGCACGTAATTTACCAAAGTCAAATTATCATTGAATCCAAAAATAGAGGAAAAGGCGCATCTTTCTTTTGAAGCTTGAAGTTCGTGGGGAATATCTTTCTTATATTTTCGTAATAGCCCAAAACAAGTTATTCCTATAGACAGTAAATGATGTGCTAAAGAAATGCTAGTAAAAAAGTTGTCAATTGTCAAGTTGCGACCAGAATTTTTTATGGAAGCGGTCAAGGACCTTACAACATTTCCCCTACATTTTGTTGAATATTTTCACCAGTTTAACCACCTAAGTATATCTGCCCATCAACTGTATATCCTGTTTGACTTTCACACAGCCAAAAAAAATTAATGCGGTATTTTGCAGGTTTCGATGGCATGTACTTAATAAAACTACCACGTCGCGACCTCTAAATGCAAGTATCTGTTCGTCAATGGTTACATTCAATTCTGGTACTAAAACAAACTGTTCGGTACTGTTTCACAAATAACTCCCATACATATCGGACATAAGTAAATTTGTCAGTTTCCAACCTAGTTGAACGTGTTCGTCGGTCATCAAATCGGATGAATTTTCTTATATTTTCAAACAGATTTACTGCCATTGTAGCTTTATACAGTAGGTTATATAATATATCTAAGAACAACTCTCTGATAGTATTATCCCAGTTCCCTCAATATTATTTTTTATAGAAAGGCAATGTACCTATCTAATGTGCTTTACAGAATTGACATTGGACTATTTAAGCGGCCTCAGAAATATTTTAAAATTATAAACAATTGGTTGGCTTATAAACAAATAGAATATATTGGGAAATATTAAACTAAATTAAATCACGAAAACGGTATTGGAAAAAAAGCGACAGGACGCTTCTTTTAAAAGGAAAAATATTTAATTGTGATGAGTGGATCCTAAGGTACCACCAGTCAAAGTTTACCGGCACTTACGGCAAAGGCATAAACAATAGGATCATAATTTTCAAACCATCACCTTTTCATTTTTGTCCTCTTACCCCACGCCCATTTTCGTGTCTTTAAAATACTCATAACATATATTATTATAATAAAAACTATCGATATTACGAGCGAAAATTGCCAAATAGCAAAATTCCAATCAAAAATTAGGTTGAAGAAAATATAATCTCAAAGTTCAAAATCGGTATACGTTAAAAAATGTATTTTCTTGGCTTCCCATGAAGCAATTTGCTTCACTATTTCTTTGTTCCCAAGTAACTCGAGTAGAGCCATCTAACTAACGCATTATTAAATGTCAAACTTTCATTTGTTTTGTTATAATAAATTAATTTATTTATTGTAACAAAAAATTTTTATTTGTTTAAATAAAGATTGTTTAAATAATTACACAGCTTCAAATGAGAATATTTGTGTTTTTAACGTTGAAAGGTACACTTGTAGTAAATTTATCTAAAAAAGTCTACAACTGGAAAAATATTTAGTTTTCTTTTCTTATAAATAAATTAATATATTATACCAAAACTAAAGCAAGTTTGACATTTAATAATACGTCAGTTAGATGGCTTTACTCGAGTTACTTGGGAACAAAAAAAGAATGAAGCAAATTGCTCCATGGGAAGCTGAGAAAACGCATTTTTTAACGTATACCGATTTTTAACTTTGAGATTACATTTTCTCCAACCTAATTTTTGATTGTAATTTTGCTATTTTTGGCAATTTTCACTCGTATTATCAATAGTTTTTATTTTAATAATGTTACAAGTATTTTAAAGATATGGTTTTAAAATTGGTTTGGAGAAAGAGGACAAAAATAAAAAGGTGATGGTTTGAAAATTATGATCATATTGTTTACATTTTTGCAGTAAGTGCCGGTCAACTTTGACTGGTTGTATCTCAAGAACCACTCATCACAATTAAAGGTTTTTTGTTTTAGAGGAAGCGTCCTGTCGCTTTTTTTTCAATACCGTTTTCGTGATTTAATTTAGTTTAATATTTCCCGAGATATTCTATTTGTTTATAAGCCAACAAATTGTTTATAATTTTAAAATTTTCCTGAGGCCGCTTAAATAGTCAATAGTTAAATAGTCAATTCTGTAAAGTACGTTAGATAGTTACAGTGCCTTTCTATATAAAAATCATAGTTATTCTTATTTATCATAATAGACCAGTAAGGATCTGCGAAAAAACGTCTATTCTTGGATGTGAGAGGTGGCATTCGGATTTTTGCAGATAAAGTTAGGTGACACCTTCAGTAAAAATAATTGACTTATGCTCCTTCTCAAATACGCCCGGAACATTAATTAAAAAATTAAAATATTTAAAAATTTCGAAAAACATCGATTTTTTTCTGCTTTCTTTGCTTATAACTTTAAAACGATTCGTTTTGGAACAAAGTCATACAGAAATAAAATAAAGATAATTGAATTTTGTACGATATACGGCTGGTAAAAAATGTCTGAAGGTATTACCTTTTCTGCAATATAGCAATAAATACAAAATAAGGGGGCAAAATAAGTCTGTTGTTATTCAATATTTTTTAACCACTTTGGTGGCACCTAGAACCTTAGTAATTCACTTAGGAAATTATCTGTAACATACCTAAATTGTGTACCAAATTTCATTAAAATCGACCTAATAAATTTTGCATAATAAATTTTGCAATCTAAATGTTTTTAAAAAAGTTAAATTTTTTTAAAATCTTTCTGAACAAAAAGTAGAGCATGTAGAAGTTGGCTAATTTTTTTACATATAAAGAGGTACTCTACCTATCTAATACACTTTACATAATTAAAATGGGATTATTTAAGGGGCCCCAGCAAGTTTTTAAATTTATAAACAATTTTTTGGCTTATAAACAAATAGCTTTGTTTAATAATAAAAAAATTATTTTTAGCAATGCAAATAATTAAAACCGGTATAATTTGACATAAACTTTCAAATGCTGTCAGCAGAATTGCTATTTTATTTTTTAATCAAACGTTATTCGCGTTCAAAAATTGCAATTTCTCGATTTTCTGAAAGTTCCACCGCGTTTATCTCGAAAACTATGCATCCTACGAAAAAACTTGTACGAATATTTTTTGCTTAGAATTACCAAGAAATACAAAAAATAGTACATTGTTTACCGGGTAGGAAAAGCTTAACATTCCTGGACGACTGTGAAGATTACTAAGTCGAGGCGCAAGCCGAGACTTAGCAACACAGAGTCCAGGAATGTGGCTTTTCCTACGAGGTAAACATACTATTTTTCCGCAAATCGTTTAAAATTCGACAGATATTGATTGATTTAAAAAAAACGCGATAATTTTATTCCCAAATAAATGGTGCTTTGAAATTCCTAATAAAATTACTTGGGTTACTATGGAAACGTATTGAGGTTGAATTGTCAAACTTGACAATGTTTTCTATCATTTATGTAGAACACTGACAACTGTACGGAAATATCATTTCCTTACAGTAAGGAAATGACATTTCCTTACAGTAAGGAAGTCCTGACTTTTTCTTCAAGAAATTTTGACAGGAATGTCAAAATTTCCTGGCGATTTGCGGAAAAATGTTTTATTTTGCGAAAAATCGATTTTATATAATTCCTCAAGTTCCTTGTTTATAACAATCTTATCGACATTCGGATCAACTGTTACCCAAAAAATTCGTGTTCTACGTGTCAAAATACATAAAAAAACTTGGGTAAGTCCATCTAAATAAAGGAGCCCATAGCACCCCCTCCTGGCCACAGCACTAATTTGTTTATAAGCCAAAAAATTGTTTATAAATTTAAAACATTGCTGAGGCTGCTTAATTAATCCGATTTCAATTCTGTAAAGTGCATTAGATAGGTGGAGTACTTCTTTATAATATGTAAAAAAATTGACCAATCTTTTTATGTTCTAGTTTTTGTTGTGGAATATTTTAAAAAATTTTATTTTTTTTAAGTTTAGATTGCAAAATTATTATGCAAAAGCTAGTAAGTCAATTTTAATGCAATTTGGTGTACGGTTTTAGCACATTACAAAAAATTTTCTAAGAGAATTAGGAAGGTTCCAAGTGTAACATAAGTGATGGGAAATCATTGAATAAAAACAGGCTTGTTTTGCCCCCTTATTTTATATTTATTGCTATTTTGAAGCAAGGGTGATAAATAAAGACATTTTTAACCAATCGCATCTGATAGAAAATTTAATTATCTTTGTTTTGCTCCTATAGGACTCTGTTCTAAAATGAAAAGTTTTTAATTTATAAGCAAAAAAAAGTAGAAAAAAACGAAATTTTTTGAAATTTTTAAATATTTTATTTTTTTTATTAATGTTCCGGGCATATTTGAAAAGGAGCATAAATCAATTATTATTAACGAAGTTATCACCTAACTTTATCCGCAAAAATCTGAATCCCACCTCTCACATTTACCTAAAAACAGATCCTTACTGGTCTATAATTATTGTGGTTATTATAGCGACCGCATATTTTTAATTAACAATTCAATTGTTGCTAAACTGCTCATTCAATTTCCATCGTCTTCTGGAATTATAATCGATACGAAAAGAGATTTTATATCACCAAATTATTAAATTATTAAACAATTACTTATCTAAAATTTTAGTTTTAAATTAAACACTTTTTTGGAAAACCGAGGAAATCCGGGGAAAATTTTCATCGAAGTAAATCGTAAAAACACTTCTTTATGCAGAATTTGATTACGGTGAATTTTTAATTGTGTGTTTTTGGTGTAAAGTTAAGGTCTTTGGAGTTATAGAGTAAAAATTGAAATCACATTATTTTCGGGAGCCATTTTGTTTATAAAAAAAGTGACACACTATGTGCGGACTTTGCATACCTATATTATTAATATATATAATCATAAAATTCGATTCCAGCAATAAAATTGCTGGTAAATAACTTTTCCCAAAAATGGCCTATTTTCCGATAATCTGCCCAGACTATTAAGGTTGTGCGCTAATTTTGCAAATTATTGTATGCCGTTAAAAACCCTAGATATTGATGGAACACATAGAAGGAATAAAAAAGATTGATATCTCAGAAATTATTGAATGCAACATTTATTAAATTTTCATTATTGTCGCGATAAAATTATTTTCGATACAAAAATGTAATACCATTACGCGATAATGCATATAATTTCTCTGTAGTTATGTATAATTCAGAAGGCAAGCTTTTAAATCTTGAACATTTTTAAATGGACAATATTAAAAGCATTTCAATAATGAAAATGGAAAACACATTTTATAAATAACTACCATCAAGCTTGAAATAAATATTGCAGGAATTGTTGAATTAATTAAAAATCACAATCTTATTGGTAACAGGATAGCGATTTATCTACCTTTTCATATTCTTTTATTTTGACTACTAAACTAGTGTTACAGTGCACATAATTATCATTTATCATCATCATCACTCTGTTTGTATTTATCCCAATGCTTTTTTGTTTTCGTTAATTATATTTCTCTATAATGTTCTTCCTCAGTCCTACCAATATTATTATTCCCATGCTTTCTTCTTCTTCTTCAAGTACCGTCTCCTAATCGGAGGTTGGATATCATCATCACTATCTTTACGCTATCCACCGTTATTCTAAAGAGTTCTATAGAACTGCATCTAAACTAGTCCCCTAAATTCTTTAACCATGACTCTCTCCATCTTTCTATACTCCTTCCGCCACTTATCTTTCCCTGTATTATCAGTCTTAGCATTTCATATCGCGGTCCCCACCATGACACTCTCCTTCTTCCTATACTCCTTCCGCCACTTATCTTTCCCTGTATTATCAGTCTTAGCATTTCATATCGCGGTCCCCTCATTACGTGTCCCAGATATTGTAACTTTCTTACTTTTATTGTGTTTATTATTTCGCTTTCTTTACCCATTTCTCGTAATACTTCCGTGTTCGTTTTCCCCTGTGTCCATACTATTTTAGCATCCTTCTGTAACACCACATTTCAAATGACTGTAGCTTATTTATGTGTTCTTGCTTTAATGTCCAGCTTTCAAGTCCATATTGTAGTATCGAGAACACGTAGCATTTCAAAGCTCTTACTCTCTAACAGAGAACTGTTTTCATTTTTACAAACGCATTTCTTGCTATTTCTATCCTGGTCTTTATTTCTGTTGTTTGATCATTTTTCTCTGAAATCCAGGTCCCTAGGTATTTGTATTTATCAACTCTTTCTATCGGTACATTTCCCAAATATATGCTTGTTTGTATGTTTGTTTTCTTAGTTATTATCATGTATTTGGTCTTTTTTATATTCATTTTCAGTCCACATTCTTCACAGAAAATGTTTGTTTTGTTTAGTAGTGGTTGGAGTTGTTCAGCAGAGCTTGCCATAATCACGGTGTCATCTGCATATCTTATGTTGTTAATAGATCTTCCGTTAATTATTATTCCTTCACTTTGAGATAGCAACGCTTCTTCAGAAATGGCTTCACTATATGCATTAAAGAGTAATGGAGACATAATACATCCATAATACATCCATAATAATACATCCCTGCCGAACTCTTCTCCTGATTTCAATTTTTGGACTTGGTTCGTTATCTATTACAGTTTGTACTCTTTGATTCCAGTAAAGGTTTGTTATTATTCGTAAGTCCCTTTTGTCTATGTTTTTTGTCTTTAGAATTTGGACTAATTTTTCATACCTTACTTTGTCAAAAGCTTTCTCAAAATCAACGTAACAAACATGCACATCCACATTCATGTCCATGCATCTTTGAGCTAACACATTAAAAGCAAATAACGCCTCTCTGGTTCCTAGTCCGTTTCTGAACCTCCATGTTTCCAATGTTTGCCTAAACGTCTCTCACCAGTCGTCTTTGGTATTCATCTCTTAATCCTTACAGGAATTTGCAAATCAGCTATTTTTTGTTATGTAAGATACATATTGGAAAATTCTCATCTTAACGTATGCCCATCTTCTGTATTTTTTTTTTTCAGATTTAGAACATTTATTTGGTCGAACGGTCGAAGAATTACCGACCGAGGAACACTTTATCATCTCGTTAATACGAAGATAGTCAACGCTTGAAAACAAGCACATCACACAAAGAAGAAGAACATTTAGTGACCTACGGGATAGTTGGTCTTATGGCAGTTCTATAGAATTTGCCTTAGAGTTCAATTAAAATCTTTGTTAGTCGCAATCATCTGCACATATTTCCCACTACCCTGAATATCGATCCTGTATACATATACAAAACTATCATTAAACAAGCTACTTTCACCATCTACTATTATTATCGTATCTTTAGTAGTAATTCCATCTATGAATAAACACTATGTTGCTGTCATAATTACCTTTGGTTTTAAGTGATTATCTCCAATTTTCTGTGCTGTTAAAAACAATATTAACTGCCAGAAATCTCGTTTTGAAAGTGTTCTATTATTATCCAACCGTAATGAAAATAAATTAGGATGAAGCATTGAGCCCTGACAGAATTCTAGTTTAACATGAAAAAAAAAACTTTTTCACATATTTCCTAATACCTACTAGGTGTTGTTCTAATGCATTGAGTGACCATTATAGTACAACCCCAGGTACTTTGCCACATGCTTTCTCAAAATCAATAAGACCATTACACTCAATATGAACAGCAGCTACCGCATTCGTCTATCAATTACTCGTACCATAACATCTGTTTGTGTCCCATTACTCTGTACATTGTTCGCTATAAGTACTAGGATACTGTTTCTCCATTCATCTGAAATTTCTATTTCTACATTCCTAATTTGCTTTATTAAAAAAAACTTTATACAAGTCCTTCTCCAGATACGCTGTGACATAAGTTTTGTCTATATTTGCTTTATTGGCCATACCAAATCGTTTGACCTTTGTCAGAATATGATCACCGCCCTACAAAAAGAAGAAATAGATGAGAAAGTCATTCTAATAATCACGAATTTCTATTTGATCCAGTGTGTTCAAATTAGTGTCGATGGAAGGTTTACCGACCAGCTGAAGATCATGTTAGAGCATATTTCTAATATACTATGAACAAATTTCCAACTCTCACGAACCTAGACGTTTAAAAATTATTAATAGCACAGTTTTTATCCCTCGATGAAATCCTTTTATGCCATCGATGAAATCCCACAGCATTTATGAACATTTTATGTTTTATACAAACATATCTCTCTTCAATCCTGACCCCCGGAGGGAGTGTAGTGGTCCACGTGATGTCGTGTATTGTCCGTCTCCAAAGATCTCTGTCTCTGGTCATTTCTTTTAACTCATGCATAGGTCTTTTGCATATTCCTGTAATCTGATCTATCCATCTTGTTGGTGATCTTCCTCGTGATCTTCGGCCTTCCACCTTTCCTTGTATAATGAGTCTTTCCATGTTTTCTATGTTGGCTCTCATAACATGTCCAAAGTATTTTAATTGTTGGAGATGGACTTTACTGGAGAGCCGTTGGCTAACTTTTGAGCTCTCTTAAAATCGAATTAATTGTTCTGTGGTCGGTCCAAGGAATTCGTAGCATTCGTCTCCAACAGAACATTTCAGTGGCATCTACCTTTCTTCTTTCCGAATTTCTCAGGGTCCAAGATTCACATCCGTAAGTCAGTATTGGGAATATTAAGCAGTTGATTAACCTCATCTTTAACGCTCTTGAAATTTGACAGTCCTTCCATATTGTGGTCATTTTTGCTATGGCGACATTTGCTAGATCACATCTACGTTTTATTTCTTCCTGTAGTGACCCTGTGTTTGTGATTAATGATCCCAGATATAAGTATGAGCTCACAACCTCAAACGGATCAATTGTGGTTATATGTGGACGATTGTTATGTAGTCTATCCAATATCGTGATCTTTGTCTTTGATATGTTTAATTGCAGACCAAATATTTGACTTTCGTTTTCAACCAGTCGTATAAGATTAATCAGCTCTGCTTGATTATTTGCAAGAATGGCTGTGTCATCTGCGAAACGTAGGTTGTTTATTTTATGACCATTAATTAAGATGCCTTTTTCCCAACCTTCAAGTGCTCTTCTCATAATATGCTCTCCATATATGTTGAATAATTGTGCAGAGAGTATACATCCCTTTCTGACACCCCGTTCTGGATGAAATTCGTTTGAAAGTATGTGAAGCACTTTAACTGATCCAGTAGTGTGTTCGTGTAGTTCAGTTATAAGCGAAATAAGGTGTTGGGGTACGCCCACTTCTTTTAGAATTTGCCATAAGTGTCTCCACTTGACCCTGTCGAACGCCTTACGATAATCTATAAAGCATATATACAGTGGAATATTGAATTCCCTAGATTTTTCGATTATCTGTCTTATATTTAACAGGTGTTCTCTAGTACCTCTACCTTTGGTAAATCCAGTTGGCTCTTGTGGGATATCTCTTTGAAGGAATGTTTTTAGTCTCTCGTTGATAATATGTAGCATTATTTTACTGGCATGTGATATAAGAGAAATAGTTCTATAATTGTCGCATTTATGGAAGCTGCCTTTTTTTTACAACATACAAACATAATACAACATAAAAAGTAAATGAGATGTGTCAGAGAAACTGTGTTATAAATAATTTTCATAAAGACTATTATTATCCTTAGAATTAGGATACATCAAAAAACTTCGCTACAAACTCCGACGATATTGTACTAGGTACTAACAACCAATCTAAATGATCTATAAACTTTACTTGACCGCGTGAGAACTGAGAGCATAAAGCCTAGACCTCAAAATTAATAAAACCAAATTCATGGTGAACATGGTAAAAACTGAAGAGCTCTAGAGAGTAGGCAGATTCAGCTACCTCGGAACTATCCTTAACTTACAACCGCGCTGAATAAATTAGTCCATATTTACCACAGCAAAATGTACTTACTTTGCAGTGGTGACCTGAGCTTATAGACCAAGATGTGGATAGTGAAGTGCTACGTTCTTACTATACGAAGTCCAAATGTGTACGTTGACATAACACACTGAAAAGAATATCGAAACATTCCTTACGCGAATCTACAGAAGGATGTCGAAGACATCTTTTGCAAATCATGTTACCAACATAGAGTTTCTACAGCACATGAAAAAACAAGAACAAGTGTTTAACTTAGTTAAACAAAGTTTGAGGAGGTTTCAGCTTATTAAATGTTATGGCTGAAAAACCTCCAACAATGACCTGGGATCACCCCTTCTCTGAACTGTTTTGAAGGGCGGTCAATAAAACAATGATGGATTTAATGATCAGCAATATCCGGACCGGATAAAACACTGAATAAAAAGAAGAAAAATTACAACTTTCGTCTTTGTTGGGATATTATGTAAGCTTGTCGTCAATTATAATTGATCACAAAAATATTTTCTTGAATATTTGACCCATTCTATCTGGATTAGTTACAATAAATACATCTATATTATGTAGAATAAATTTCCGATCTCACAAAAACCTTCAAACTCTCTGTGATTCCTAATTTCAGAAGATACATACATTTCGGCAGTAACAGATATGCGGATTTTTGTAGTGTAGTTATAGAAAAAAAATGCAACCAACCAAAAAATATCTGAAAGGTATATTTACGTTTTCACAAATATCAATTCTGAATCCGAACCCACAACAAAACAAAACAAAACAAAACACTGTGACACTTTATTTTAAGTTATGCAGGTTGGGCTTAACATACGTCAGTGTACACCCTTCTTCATGCGTGCACCCTAAATTTAGATCATCCACGCTGAAAACAAATAAAACGTTACAAAACGAGTAGCACTAAATTCAAAATAAAACGATTTCTGCTACGATTTACACTCCAAATAGCACAAAGACAAATGACATATGGCTGCGTTGCTATGCCAGGTGCACACGAAAGTTATTTTAAGAGGAAAAGTGAAATTAAATCATTGGTTAAGCAATTGAACGTTGTGGACATTGTTTTTGCGTTCACGCTTTGTAGTGTAAGTCAAGGTAATCAACTTTATGTAAAAATTAGACGCGTGCACTCGTACACACATTCGGATCTGCATCCTTCGTCAAATAATTTTGTTTTGTCTCGGCCATAAATAATCAATAAACACAATAATGAAGTTTATCGCCAACCGTCACTAAGTCATTCATTATTGTACTCATTTGCCCTCATTTGCGGCAGTAAAGTAACATTTTATTGTACTGAAAGAAGAATTTTATTTTACCTGCCGCAATTAATCGAGATTGAATGTAAGTGGTCGATGGCAGTAATCGATTATTTATTTGAGTTAACTTACAATTTATTTATGTACTTTAATTATTAAAAATATTGTACAAAATTTACGACATTGTTAATTACCTAAATTTATGCCAAAAAGTGATATTCTGTAGTATTTTGTAATTATATTCATATAAAATAAATCAAAACTTTACCGATTTAGTAGTTATTCAATATTGATAACTATCGATTAAAAATCGAAAGCGGCCATAATGCAAAAGTTATCTGTCATCAGTGTCATGCAATAGGGCTTTTCATTCACAGTCAATTGTTTCGAGCTGCTGTCATAATATGTTGTATAATCCGTATACGCTTTGAGCTCGTACGTAGAGAGGGATATTTAAAAATTCGCGAGCGGCAGTAATGACAAGTCTGTAAAGGTTTACTGGAAATTTGACATAAATGTCAAAGTTATTAATTTAAAATTAAAATTAAAATCATTAATTATAAAAAATATTAGTTGGTCAAAGCTGTGGTATATATTTTTACCTTAACCCGGCACCTGCCACATGGGGTGCTACTAGCACCCCATAACCCACTTTCATCAAATATTTGGTAATTCATGTTTGGTTCCGTGCTGTGCGTCATAGTAGCTTTCTATAATATTATATAGTATAGATCTGTTTGCGTTTAAAGTAGTTATTTAGTGTCATTTAGAACTTGTAGCTCTAAAGAGGAATTGGGGTGTCATCATCTGGCAGTTTAAGTTTTAAATTTTTTTTGTGTTTTTGATAAAAAGGTCAAATTTACCTTTTTTTTTTGGAATAACTGATTTAAATTATTAATATAGACTCTATACTCAATAAATTTTATTTTTTTTAGATATTTTACTTCACTTCATTTATGATGGCTTGGTACTTGCTAATTTGCTTATAACACCTTTTTAATTTTATTTTTTAAATTTTATAATATATTAGTAGCTAATAAGTTAATAAAATATATTTTTTATATTCTTTTGTTACACAACACATTATTTCGTTTATAAACAAGTAGATCACAGAAAATTTTTAAGGGGTGCTATGAGCACCCCAGATGGCAGTTGACGTTTTGCAAAACCACGTGGCAGGTGCCGGGTTAAATATACTTACGTTTTAAATACTGAATTTAAGTTTTTTTTTAATGTTCCGTGATATGTAATTATAAATTAATCTATTAATCTTACCGCCATCTACACGATAATTGTGAAAGTATCCGAAGTAAGAAATTAATATTTCATCAATAGAACTCAAAATGATTAGCAAAATCTTAAAAAAATCGATTACAATTTAATTACTTTTTTGCGTTGTAAATATTAAGCGATAACAATTAAATAATAAATTTAAAAATTACCGGTCAAAGTTGCATTAGTAATCCGCTAAGAGCGACACCAGCGAAGCTCAGAGCGTATATATTAATATTATACACTGATTATACGACATTTGACAGAAGCTTGAAATAAATGACAATCGATGAAAATCCCTATTAATATGACGTCTGAAATTTAAAAAAATCTTAAATTGTAAATTGTTAGTAAGTGTTAACACAAACCAATATCAAATTGTTGGCGATAAAATTTTTTTATGCACCACGTCAGTAAAGAGTCTTTATCGAACTCGTCTGATAAAGACGATAAAGACTCGGTCGATAAAGAGTAACTTTACTGACTTGGTACATAAATAACTATTATCACTGTGGAAGTTTATATTACCAGTTTCATTTGTTAGTATTTATATTTTCTATTTATGTGATTAATATTAAGTTTTTGCTTTTAAAGACCATCATATTTCCGATTAAGTTCAACCATGATTGTATTTCTTATCTCTTTGAGAGCACTGAAAGACAAAATTAAGGATAGTAACTTATGTGAAAACTGAGCGATTTCCAAGTGAATTTTCCTACGAAAACTGAATTTTATTTTGGAAAAAAAAATCGCAAGCGCTGCGACGATTTCCTCCCTTATGCCATAAATCGATACAATCGATCAAAATAGAATGGCACTGATTATATTTTGAACATTTTTTTACAAAAGAGCTACTGGTGCTTTAAGGGTGTTCATTTGTTCATTATGATCTAAGGGAGACATAGTAATGGATACAGAAAACAAATCGATGGTATGGACAAACTATATAGAACAGCTGTTTAACGACAACCGAGGCACAATAGATAACGAATAATTCGTTGAAGAGACTGGACCAGAAATAACAGAAAGCGAAGTAAAAAACACCATTAAAGAACTGAAACTGAAAGCTGTAGGACCGGATGAAATACCGACAGACATATTGCAACTTATAGCCGACTGCAATAAACATGTGGGCGGCTGAAATGCAAAGTGGTCTAAGTCATACAAACCTGTTTCTGAGATAATTGATGTTTTTGATTTTTTGCAATAATTTTGTAATGACTGACTTTAGTTAAACAATTATTTTTTAGTTACTTTTGTACAATAATCTTTTATTTTTTAAAGCATATAACGTTTTTTTTAGCGTGTTTTTCCTTAACGCTATAGCCAAAAAACTGACTTAGACCACTTTACCTTAAGTAAGTTTTAATACCAATTTTAATTAATTAGATGGGTAAAAGTGGTCTAAGTCAGGACTTAGACCACTTTACCGTAAAACGTGACTTAGATCACTTTGGCTTACATTAGTTGATACTTTTAGCTATCTGGGAAAATGAAAAATAAAAAAACTGGTAATAATAAAAAGTAGCTTACTTTATTACAGTTCAACTTGTATAAAAAGACATGATAGGCCTACATCAGATAAATGTTTTTTTAATCAATGTTTTCGTCTTGCTCTGGTTCAGCCACCTCTTCCAGAAGTCCAATGTCCTCAACATCATCACCTGTGATCAAGTTACGGTGGAACCCATGATGAACGGGTGGAATATAGTCCAAAAGGTCTAACATATCCCTTTTCTTCTCTTTAGTCGCAGGACGGGGAGCATTGTACAAGTGACTTTGTTCAATCAACCCAACAGGTATTTGGTCATTGTTTCGATTTTTCTTTGTCTTTTGTTTCGACCAAGCGAGAGACACTGATTCAAACTGTACATCTTTCTGTAGAGTTTCCTTGTAGAAAAGGACAAAAGGATCTTCTCTGATAAATCTGATCCACTGGGTTTTCAGCCAGTTGAAGTTTCCTTTATCAACGTTCACTGACCGTTTAGTTACAGCATCAACTAACTCCGTGGTGGAATAGAAGTCCTCTCTGTCCATTTTTGTTAAGTGAAACGGATTCTTACTTCGGCATTTCAGGATGGCCTCATTCCACTCATTTGGGGAATAAATTACCTGTAGCTTTTTCTGCGCATAGGACTCGATTGAAGCAAAGTCCGTGTCATTTGGTAAAAATGAATGGCCACTTACCATGTATTTCAAATCAATTACATCGATAGACGTTTCCATCTGTGTCAACTTTTGCATAGCAAGAGCAAAGTTCCAATTTCTGTTTTGTCCAGTACATGTATCGCTGTACATAACAATATGTTTGCAATCTTTAGCCCTTGATAGCAAGTGCTTGGTTACGCAGGAACTAATCTCTTGGGAACCACGGGAAGCTTGGGTTTCGTCCCATGTGTACATAAACCCTAACCCATTTTTGAGTTCGTGACACCCTAAATTGTACAAATACATGTTTCGCTTATAATAAGCTATACCAGTAGTAAGTCTAGGAAATGGTAAAGCCTTTTCCAGCTCAAATGTGAACGCATAATAGTTTGGATCATCTTTTGATTGCTTTGCGTCTTCGTCCTTTGCTGACCTAGCAGCTTCTGCTTTTCTTAAATGCAGTTCATGCATTGCTTTCAAATGTTGTTTTTCCTGCTCATTTTGTAATACGTTCAATTTAGTTTTAAACACATCGCATTTTCCGCAAGTATCTTTTAGAGGGGAATGAAAATGTAAGTTGAACTCAGAGTTAAATGTGCGACGATACACCGCCTCACTGACAGGATCGGCTTTCCCATTACAGTATTCTAAATACGACTTGTACGTAGCAGTGATGGTCAAGTGTGATGGTAAATACTTTCTGTTAGGGTTTTGAGTCCTAGTGTAATGCGATTGGTACGCAGGAAAAGAGAATATATGTTCCCTAACAACATTCATACGATCAACAGCAATTTTGTTGGCTGGAACATGACAGCCACGTTCGTCCAATCCAGGTGCTTTTCCATCTTTTAGCTTCTTCAAGGATCGCGTCAATCGACCGTGGCTGATCTGAAAGGTGTCAACTAAATACTGTCTACAAACATTGATGTTGTTGCCATCCACATTATGAATGTAAAAATGGTTGGACGCGCTCTTGTTTGGGCGGGAACCATCCCTTGGCCGACGACATTTTGGGATTTCTTGCTTAACCAAGCCACACAAATAGGCATTTTGCAATTTGAAAGATCCCAACTTCCAAAAAACTGAAAAAGCATGTTTCCTTGCTTCTTCATCAATGTTATTGTCACATTTCTTTTTGCACAAGCACGGAGTATTTCTAAATAATTTTGCTAGAACTGTTTTACCTTTCTCTGTTTTATAGGACGAACCAGAATTCCTTTGCTTCTTTCTAATTTGTCGCTTGCTTTCTCTTCTTTGACGTTTTCGTGTCCTTTTGGGTGGCTCTTCTTGAACAGCAACTGGAATCATTTCATCATGTCCTTCGCCATCACCATCACCAGCAGAATTTTCAGGGTTTCCAGAGTGCCGAGAGTTATCTGTAACAAAAAACACATATTCGTTTATACAGATTGAACTATAGCTGTACGCTCTAAAAAAAGTACCTATACTACATTCGCTCTCGCGAGATTTTTTTTGACACTGACGTTAGTAATTTCTTTTTTGAAAAGTTCAGTTGTCAGAAGTGACTGGAAATTACTACAAAACCAACGCACCTGCTCATATCCAATATTATTAATAGTAAACAGACATAAAAATAACATAAACCTTACGCCAATCAATAATTATTTATTTAAACCATTATAATGTATTGATAGCAAATGAGAAAATTATTTATTGTACAAAATAAAAATATTTTGTAGAAATAAACTTCACAAAATTTTATGAGATTAGTAGACACTCCCACTATTTCTAATAATTCTTCTTTTTTTAATGAAAGATTAAGTTTATTTGAGTTGATTTTAGCAGTTAATAGTGTGAGGTAGGAATTTTTGTGTTGTATGTTTCCTATTCCGAATGTGTCAAAAAAAATCTCGCGAGAGCGAATGTAGTATAGTAATGTGTAGATCTAGGCCCAGCCCGGTACAAGTTTTGAAGTTAGGTTCATAATTATTTATTTTCTTACCTGAACTAAATTCATCAGAAGGTTGGAAGTCATCTGATCCTGAGTACTGAAGAACGCTAGGCTCACTAGGTGTATCATCGTCTTCCATCACCGTGAACTTTATAAACACAACAATAATTGGCAAAAGAAAGCAACTGTTTCAAGCCTCAGCTGGTATGACAAGTGAATGAACAAATCGATTTCAGGCAAACTGGTCTAAGTCTGACTTAGACCACTCTGCCGGCCGAATATACAGCTGACATCAGTCAGGCACAGTAAGCTTCTGCGCTCTAGCGGATTTTTAGGCGAACTACGACTTGGGTCTCTTTGCCATAAAATGAAATCAGCTGCTGGCAATCCAAATATGACCATAACTCAAAATGACAAAAAAAGTGACTTAGACCACTTTGCCTTTCAGCCGCCCATGTAATTGTCGAATTATTTAATATCATATACAGAACAGGTATATTACCTAAAGAAGGGCTTCTATCAACATTCGTGAATATAGCGAAAGAGAGAAACGCCAGACAATGTGGCGAACACCGTACCATCAGTCTAATGTGCCACATACTCAAAGTATTTCTAAAGATTATTCATCGTAGAATATACAAAAAGTTAGAACAAGAATTGGACAGACTCAGTTCGGATTTAGAAATGCTCAAGGAACCAGAGAAGCATTATTTGCAGTAAATGTGCTAATACAGAGATGTTTAGATGTAAACCAGGACATCTATGTCTGCTTCCTAGATTATAACAAGGCATTCGATACGGTGAAACATAATCCGTTAATAAAACTACTGAGAACAAAGAGCATCGACACACGGGATATAATAATCATAAATAATCTGTATTATGAACAAGAAGCTGTCATAGGAATAAATAATTTAAACACCAATAAAATAAAAAGCAAAAGAGTCGTTAGACAGGGCTGTGTCTTGTCGCCATCACTGTTTAATGCATACTCAGAAGAAATATTCAAAAAAAGCATTAGAAGATGAAGTAGCCGGCATAAAAATAAATGGCCTACCCATATGTGAAATTAGATACGCCGATGACACAATACTAATAGCAGAAACTACTACAGATTTACAAAGAATTTTAGATAAGGTTGTTGCAACGAGTGAAGAATTTGGTCTGTCACTAAACATAAAGAAAACGAAATTCATGGTTATATCAAAGAAAAATATTAGAAACATAAATCTACATGTAAATAATCAGACCATAGAACGAGTTCAGAATTATAACTATTTAGGGACAAACATTAGTGAAATAAACGATTATACCAAAGAAATCCGAATTAGAATAGAAAAGGCTAGAAGTGCATTCACTAATATGAAACAAATATTATGTAGTAGAGACCTCAGCATAAATCTTAGAAAGCGAGTACTAAAATGTTATGTATTTCCTGTTCTTGTGTATGGTGTGAAGACATGGACTCTCAATAAACAATGCCTCAATAGATTGGAACCATTTGAGATGTGGACGTATCGAAGAATGCTGAGAATCTCCTGGACAGACAGAATAACCAATGAGGAAGTACTAAGGAGAATACAGAACAGCAGGGAGATACTGGATTCCATCAAAATAAGAAAACTTCAATACTTGGGTCATATAACACGTGGTGAGAGATATGAACTCCTAAAATTAATTATGCAGGGAAAGATTCAAGGAAGGCGCAGCATAGGTAGGAGAAAAATGTCCTGGCTGAGAAATCTCAGTGAATGGTTTGGATGCAGCTCAACTGAACTTTTTGGGATGTAGTATCAAAAGTGAGAATAGCAATGATGATTGCTAACCTTCGTCGCGGAGATGGCACGTAAAGAAGAAAAAGATTATGACCTAAACCTGTAGGTCAGTGTCCGTGATTTATTCCTTCATGCCACTTGAAAGTTTGTTAGTTTTCATGATCAGGAACCTTAAAAGAGACATAATGGAAGGACTTCACGAAAACGCACCCGAGCACCTCAACCCTATTTTTTTTCTTTTTTAATATTACATATTCAGTACACAAAAAACATAAAGGATAAAGTGGTTCTTGAACTTCGTATTCGATATTAATTTCTTGGTCTAGCCTATCTTTGATTACTTTCAATAATTGTGTGTTATTATTTAGAAAAAAAAAATATATCCTTTCTCTCGTATCATTCCAAAAGTATTCAATAACTCTTGTTTATAGAGATGTTTAAAATTTATGTACACAATAGTATATTATGGAACGAGCATTTAATGATGGTCATTATGAAGCGAGTTTCGTATAAAGTACGAGCTTTATAATGATAATTAAATGCAAGTTGTATACACGATTTTTTATATGATCATTCACAATAAAAAATATATTCAAATTTATTAATTTTGTAACGCAAACAAAGTAAGTAGTTTGTGAGTTTGACAGTTTGTTTATATAATATTGAGAACTGTCAAAGCGTATGTGTTTGACCCGCCATTAGTCACTGCGCGTGTGCCACCTTTATTGCGAATGCCATATTGCGATCCTATTCGTTAAAAATCTGTATCGTAATGAAAATCTGTATCATAATGAAGTTCATTGTGATACAGGTAGTGACATCATGATTGATATATTATAGTATGAGAATAGAAAAATAATATATGGAGCATGTGGAGGTATAGTATTTTTACTACAAAAACGTTATTACGTAGGTCAAAATTTTTGACGTAAGAGAACTGTCAAAACATTAGAATGTGACTTTTCATTATTGCTGTGTTTATTATAAACACGGCAATATGAAAAGTCACTTTCTAATGTTTTGACAGTTCTCTTACGTCAAAAATTTTGACCTACGTAATAACGTTTTTGTAGTAAAAATACTATAACACCACACCAATAAAGCCTCTATACGTTGGAATTTTGACCATGCAAGACTCCATGCATTCGCACAATTACAGCTGAACTGAAAACATAGCCACGAAATACTTGATTTATACTTACATGTAGCATACATAATACGCTTACCACTGAGTTCGTTGATGATTTCTTTTAGTCTCTTTTACATATTATCTATAAGATGCTATAAGGTTGTGGTCTCCAAAAAGCGCCGTACAGAGTTACGCCATACGTCGCGCTTTTATGCTTTTATAGCAGTTGCACGCTGAATTCAGCATACAACAAGAGACCGTATCCATTGTTTAATTTAAGTATGTAAATGACAGATATGGAGTAACGCTATACGCGGCGTACGTCTTTGTTATTAAAAGTGATAAAAATCATCCAAATGGATTATAAACCTTCAAAAGTTTTTCGATGTAGTCGAACCATTATCAGCGAAACATCTTGACACTAGTTGAAACTAGTCACATTTTTTTTCATAGAAACCTTTAAATTACTTTATAGTATGTAATTGCAATAATAGAAAATAAAATTATGATGACACGAGATCGACGTTACAGGAATCATTTTAAGAGAACATGCAAATAATTGATCTTAGAATTCAAAAGATTTAACTTACGTCAATAATTTCAAAATACCAATATAAAGAGAGAGGGATCCCATATAAGATTTAAAAAATTTAAAAAACTTCTGCTTCTTCTTTTTCTCTGAAGAATAGCTCTGGAGATGGCTTTATAAGCAGAAAGCGCTCAGCTAGGATTTATATGTTTTACACATTTCAAAAGTACGCTTCTCCCTTTTTGACAGTTGTGATATTTTAGAGTTGTGACACTATTTGACTGGAGGTACGATATGGTTTTTTAGCACTTCTATAAGAAAACAATAATTAATATTAGCATTTGTTAAACACTGTTCTCTAACCAACTATACACACTATCGATCTAAATCTAACTATATAAATAAAATTCTCATAAACTTGCTTTCGATTTTATTTCCGATATAACTTGTAGAGGAAATGCCTTTATTTCATTACCAGTTATTTGTATTTCTGAATCCTTTGTGACTAACGTGCCAACACTGTAAACATCCGGTGAACTTTAAATATTACCACGGCTACGCATTTTAATGAAATGCGTACAGAGCTTTCGCCATGTGTCAAGGAATGATAAAAAATTCGAAGAATATGTGTCAAATGATGGAGCTGTATTATTGCCAGAAAAAATATTTTTATGATTCAATCATTGGAATGTTACCACGCGAAACAAATCCTTGGGGTTAAAAATACCGTCATTCATATTTTTTGAAATATTTACAAAAAATTTCAGTTTTATTTAAAAAACAAATAAAATACATAGAAATGGTTTTATAATAGTTTATTTTGGCATTGGTATATAAATCGTTGGATGACTCAAATTAATGTTATTTTTGCAAACTATGTATGTTTTTAGATGATTCTCGTTGATTGTGATACTTAAATTTGGGAAGACCCAGAAGGAAATGGATAGATCAGATCAAAGAAATAAAAGCAATAAAGGAAAATGTATTGATTAATTAAGGACGACGACCAAGTAAAGGAGGAACCCAAGATCTTAATCCGACGCCTAAGAGGGCACAAGAATATGAGAGGAAGAAGCAGAATTTGATAAGCAGTAGTTCAAAGATGCATGGATATGAATGTGCATGTGCAGTGTGCAGGTTTATTAGGTTGATTTTAAAAATGCATTTCACAAAGTCATTATCATTATCATCATCATCATGCAACCCCTTCCATCCACAGCTGGACATAGGTCTCTCCTGTTTTTCAGCACACTTCAGGGTTATGTGCGTCTTGTTACCATTTCTTGGACATTCGTTCAATGTCGTCCATCCAGCGTGTTGGCGGTCATCCTTTGCTGCATTTTTCTTCTCTTAAGTGCCATTCAATTAGTTTTCTGGTTCATTTTGAGTCTTTTAGTCTCGCTACGTGACCTGACCAACTTCATTTCAGCTTGGCTATGCGTTCGACGACATTTTAGTGATGCCTGTTCTTTTCCTCAGGACTTGGTTCCATATTTTTGTCACGCAGAAAATCGATCTTTCCATGCGCCTTTGTGCTACTCGCATTTTTAGTGCTGTTATTTTTGTGAGCGAGGGAGTTTCTGCTCCGTATGTTACAATAGGAAAAACCATTGGTCAAACGTCTTCCGTGTTCCCTTAAAGATATCTCTTAGTGAACCATACGCCGCTCAAGCAAGTGTTATTCGTCTTTGAAATTCACAGGTCTGATTATCACTGCTTATTCGGATTATTTCATGACAGAGGTATATGTAGCTTTCTGTCAATTCAACCAGTTGATTTTGGATGGTTAGATATTCGCTGGGAACTAAATTTTTACACCTATTCATACGTTTTCTAATTCGTGTAGCATTTGTTGTGCTTCACCCATATCTTCGGTAATAAGCACTATATCGTCGATAAAACGCAGATAATTGAGTATTTACCCATCTATTTTTATTCCTCTTAGGTCTGGATCCCGCGCACCAAAAAAAAGTTGATTAATAGCTAGCTGAAAATTTGTTAATAGCTTAAGGGTGTCTAGTCGGACAAACTTTGATATATTTTAACACTGGAACATAGAAAACTTTAATTGTGGAACAGGTTAAAAATCTGGAACATCAGACTACGAAAACAACGTCAGATGTGTTTTGTCCGACAACTTCCAATTGATTTGTTGCCTTTCATTAAACTCTCATGCAAAAATCAGACTGCTATTACTAACCAACATGATTTCGCGCATTTGACATGTTCTTCGTGTTCCATTAATGGCCAGTTGCCCAGTTGCCCAAGTTGCCCAAGTTGCCAAGTTGCCCAAATGCCCAGTTGGTGATACACACCAGTCTGATTTTTGCATGAGAGTTTAATGAAAAGGCAACAAATCCATTGGTAGTTCTGTCGGACAAAATGCATCTGACGTTTTCGTAGTCTGACCTTCCAAATTTTTAACCTGTTCCACAATTAAAACTTCCCCTGTTCCAGTGTTCTTATATATCAAAGTTTGTCCGACTAGACACCGTTAAACTATTAACAAATTTTCAGCTTGCTGTTAATCAACTTTTTTTTCTTATGCGGGATCCACACCTATATGTTTTTCCAACCCCTATCTGTAATAGCAAGCTGAAAATTTGTTAATAGCTTAAGGGTGTCTAGTCGAACACACTTTGATATATTGGAACACTGGAACAGGGGAAGTTTTAATTGTGAAAGAGGTTAAAAATTTGGAACGTCAGACTACGAAAACCTCAGATGTATTTTGTCCAACAGAACTTCCAGTTGATTTGTTGCCCTTTCATTAAACTTTCATGCAAAAATCAGACTGCTATTGCTAACCAACATGATTTCTGTCATTTGGCATGTTCTTCGTGTTCCACTCATTAAAATTCCCAGTTGGAGGTACACACCAGTCTGATTTTTGCATGAGAATTTAATGAAAGGGCAACAAATCAATTGGTAGTTCTGTCCGACAAAATACATCTGACGTTTTCGTAGTCTGACGTTCCAAATTTTTAACCTGTCTCACCAATAAAACTTCCCCTCTTCCAGTGTTCCTATATGTCAAAGTTTGTCCGACTAGACACCGTTGAACTATTAACAAATTTTCAGCTTGCTATTAATCAACTTTTTTTTCTTATGCGGGATCCAGAACTATCTGTTTTCCCACTTAGCATTTTAAAGGCGTATTCGAGTACCGTTATAAATAATTTAGGTGAGAGAGTGTCGCCCTGTCTCACATCTCGCTTGATATGTATTTTTCTGCTAGTATCATGTAGTTTTACACGCATTGTGGTACAATATTTGTATCAACTTTGTAAAGCGGTGTTATTCTACTTTATTCAGAGCAGTTATAAGGGTAAGAACAGAACAAGTGGGTCGCGGTGGAGGTGGAGGTCGTGGTCGATGTCGATGTCGATATCCATGTAAAACAAACACATTGTAGTGAATGGAAGAGAACAGAGCAGGTAAGTCGCGGTGGAGGTTCAGCGCGATGCCATCTAGGAGGTTTACATCGATGTTTTTGAAAATAAAATGAGTTTATTTTACATGGATGTCTACTGCGCGGTCTAAAATGATGCTTCCCTGTGATTGGTCCGTTCGAAGCCAAGTTGTCATTACCTGCGCTATCTGAGTTGATACTTATTATATAATCCCTTTTTTGTATTCAGTTTACTTTTAAATTTCTAAAGTAATTAAATTCAGTAAATTTTTGAAATATGAAGGAGAATCTGATTATTTGTAGCTGACATTTCATCACTATCATCATTTGACTGACGCAACATCGCAAAAGTACAGTTTTTTGTCATTCAAATTTCATTAAACTACTTCACTTGATTGTGGCTCTAGCTCGACTGACAGCGCATTTGACCACCTTGCTATGTGCTGTCGACATCGATCGCGACTTAACTAGTAGCATTCACCGCGACCTACACCTCCACCTCGACCTACTTGTTCTGTTCTTACCCTTTGGGGTCTAGTTTCACGGTGTCGGAGGCTTTGTGAAAGTCTACGAAGATAAGTACCATGATCTGTTATATTCTATCGATTTTTCTAATTAAGGGTTTTACTACTTGTAGGTGATCGTTTGTTTCGAATTTTGAGCGGAATCCAGCTTGTTCTTGGGGCTGGTAGAAATCCAACTTTTTTTCTAGTCTTGTGGTTACTATTCGGGTAAACATTGTAGAGATGTGGTTTAATAAGCTGATTGGTATATAGCTTCCTAAGTGCTCCTTGTCTCCTTTATTGTGTAACTTGACAAATCCTTTTTGAAAGTAAGACATTAAGGAAAGAAAGTAAGGAAAAATTGCTCCATATTTTTAATACAATAAAGAATGTGTGTGTACTTTGTGCGCACATAAGAAGTTATACTTCTATTATATAATTTCAAAGAAATAAATATACTTAACAGGTTATTTGTATTTTATTTAAATATTAAACTAACTTTCTTACCTACCACTTTTTAAAAAATTTTATTAAAACGATACCAAAAATAAAAAAAAAAATATGAATCGTCCGGGATTTGAACCCGGGACCTCTTGATCTCCGGTCACACGCTCTCTCACTGAGTTATATTCCCTTCGCTTTGACAGGTTACAATATTTCTCATACATACTGACAAATTTAATAGACCAAGTGAAGTATACAAAAATACTTTAAATATACTTACTATTATTATAAAATATCTTATTCCCGAGGAAGACAAATCCAAAGACACAAAAATTATAAAAATGTTGAATTTGTTGCATGTGAGAGTTCATTGTAAATGAAGTAAAAGACAGACGTACTCTCAATTATTTATTTTAACTTCCGACGACCGGTTTCGCTCTCTAAAGTGAACCTTTGGAGAGCGAAACCGGTCGTCGGAAGTTAAAATAAAATAATTGATTAAGAGTACGTGTGTCTTTTACTTCATTTACAAAAATTATAATAAATAATACATTTACTAAAAACACTAATATATCCTTTTAATGACTTATTTGCGCTGACAGCGCTGATACATACATATCTTGAAAGATTAGCAACGAACTACATACTGTCTGTGTGCGCATGCGCCCGGTATTATAAAATTTCACTTTCGATCGTAAAGAAGTATAACTTCAAAAAATATTAAAAAGGGACTTTTTCTGGGTAGGAAATCCCAGCTGGGTAGGAAATTTTTCTTTGTTAAAAATTAAAAAATAAAATTAATTTCTATCCTCCTGGGATCCCTACTCACCCGAGGGACCGCAGACATTAGAATATAATTCGCGACTCTCTTTGTAAAGAAAATTAAGTCGACTTTATTGAGTAATGAGACATTTACTCAACACACGCACTACACAGTACTGTATTATATGATTGCGAAATCAACTGTACGATGCCAATGGTCTTAGTTGCCTGAGTTTTAGAGGTATTTAAGCTAAATAAAAAAAAATCCAAGAAAATAACGAATAAAAATAAATGTTTACAAAATATTTACAAAAGTAAACACAATTTTAACTGTCGTTTCCTGGTTTACTTCTTATTCTTCCTGCAAGTAAGTTTAATTGGGTCTCTCCATAAAAGAGAAGAAAATTTGTAAATAAAAATTTATTTTTTTTTGAGATGTCGGGATTTGCTTATGTTTAAATTAGCTTTTACCCTCAGTATACTCATTTATTACAGCGAGAGATAAAACATAATAATTATTAAAAATATAAGATGTAAATACCTAAAGCTTTGACTTAAACTTAACGATGATCTTGTTTACGCTTTAAATTATTGCTGAACGCAATTATGTGATTTTAGTCATAGACGTACAAAGGGATAATAAAAAAAATATTTAACAGGATGTACTACGGACCTATAGAACAAATAGAAGAAAAGAAACAAATTGTTTAAGTTAAATTTTTAAAGAAAAGAAATTTTAATATTTTAAAAATAAATTTTAATATATGTTTTCCAATTATTTAAGGCTAACCAAATATCAGTTTACACATTATCTGAGTTGAATTTAAAGGAATCAATAATATTTAAGGAAAAGGATTTTTATCCAAAGCTGAACATCATCATCATAATTAATCAGCCAATCGCGTCCACTGCTGGACATAGGCCCCTCTCAGTTATTTACAGTGTTCTGTACGCTGGGCCGCTTGTAGCCAGTTTAACGCTCCTCGGTTTCTTTTATACTTTCTGGGCCTCTATTCCATGATTGGTCTTGTCTACCGTCCATTTTGTGTTCTAGCTCAGTGCCCTGCCCAGTGTCACTTAAGCGTCGTAGCTCTTTCGATGACGTCTTGAACTCCTGATCTTTGTCTGATTGGTTGGTTTGTTATGTGGTCTCGAAAGCTCACGTTTAGCATTGCACGTTCCATTGCTCGTTGTGTAATACAGTTTATTAAAACAGTATATTAAAATGTATTTCGTCAAAATAGGAAGGTATCCTTAAATGTCATAAACATTTGTCTAATTTGGGGTGGCAAAATTTATTTAACATATAACATACACTAGACAAAGGACAAACAGATAATAATTGATTGCCGGTACTACCTCTACTACTTTGGGCTAATGAGCAAAATACAAGGAAAAGTTATTTACCAGCAATTTTATTGCTGGAATCGAATCTTATGATTGTATATATTAATAATATAAGTATGCAAAGTCCGCAGGTAGTGTGCTACTTTTTTTATAAACAAAATGGCGCCCGAAAATCGTGTTTTTTTTCAATTTTTGCTCTATAACTCCAAAGATTTTAACTTTACACCAAAAACACCCAAATAAAAATTCATCGTAATTAAATTCTGCATAGAGGCGTGTTTTTCCAGATTTACTTCGACAAATTTCCCTGGAAAATGAAAGGTTTTTCCAACAAAATCTTTAATTTTCAACTAAAATTTTAGATAAGTAATCGTTAATCAATAATGAAATAACTTTACAATATAAGTTATTTTTGTATAGATTATATTATAATTCCAGAAGACGATGAAAATTGAATAAACAGTTTAGCAACAATTGAATTGTTAATTAAAAATTTACGGTTACTATTATAACTACAATAATTATGATACATAAGAACAACTATGATTTTTGTATAATAAGATACTGTACCTATCTAATGTATGTTACAGAATTGAAATTGAACTATTTAAGCGGCTTCAGATATTTTAAAATTATAAACAATGTTTGGCTCGAGAATGGCTATTTTGCTATAGAATATCTCCAGAAATATTACACTAAATTAAATCATGAAAACGGTATTGGAAGAAAAGCGGCAGTACGCTTTTTATAAAAGAAAAAACGTTTCATCGTGATGAGTGGTTCCTGAGATACAACCGGCCAAATTTGACGGACATTTACGGCAAAGATATAAGCAATAGGATCACAAGTTTCGAACTATCACCCTTTTATTTTTGTCCTCGTTCTCCACACCAATTTTTATATCTTTAAAATATTCTTAACATAGATTATTATAATAAAGACTATCGATATTACGAGTGAAAATGGCCAAAAATAGCAAAAGTCGTATCAAAAATTAGTTTGGAGAAAATGTAATCTCAAAGTTCAAAATCGGTATACGTTAAAAAAATGTATTTTCTCGGCTTCCCATGGAGCAATTTTCTTCATTTTTTTTGTTCCCAAGGAGCTCGACTAGAGCCATCTAACTAACTCGTTATTAAATCTAGAGTGCTATGTATTAAGAGTATAAGTCAAAAATGAAAATTTTTTATTAGGACTTTTCAAAGTCTTTTTTACCACTGATGAAATAACTATTACAGCTGAGTATCAAAATGGTGACGAAATATGATTAATAAATTAGTAATTAACTATTTTACTTTCTACTTTGCTAATACCTTATTAATTATATAATTCAAAATATAGAAGAATCTCGAAAAATCTATTTTATGACTTATACTCTTAGTACATAGCACGTTAGAAATGTCAAACTTGCTATTGTTTTGTTATAAAAAATTAATTTATTTATTATAATTTTTTTTTAATTTGTTCAAATAAAGATTGTTTAAATAATTATAAAGCTTTCAAATGAGAATATTTGTGTTTTTAACGTTAAAAGGTACACTTGTATTAAGTTTTTCCAAAAAAAAAAAATTTACAGCTGGAAAACGTATGTAGTTTTTTTCTTGTAAATAAATTAATCGATTATAACAAAACAAAAGCAAGTTTGACATTTAATAATGCATTAGTTAGAGGGCTCTACTCGAGTTACTTGGGAACAAAAAAATATTGAAAAAAATTGCTCCATAGAAAGCCGAGAAAATGCATTTTTTTTAACGTATACCGATTTTTATCTTTGAGATTACATTTTCTCCAATCTAATTTTTGAATGGAATTTTGCTATTTTTGGCAATTTTCACTCGTAATATCGATAGTATTTATTATAATAATATATGTTACGATTATTTTAAGAATATAAAACTTGGTGTGGCGAAAAAGGACAAAAATAGAAAGGTGATGGTTTAAAAATTGTGATCCTATTGTTTATATCTTTGCCGTTAATGCCGGTCAACTTTGACCGGTTGTATCTCAGGAACCACTCATGATAATTAAACGTTTTTTCTTTTAAAAGAGCGTAATGCCGCTTTTTTTCCAATACCCTTTTTGATGATTTCATTTAATTTAACATTTCTCGAGATACTCTATTTGTTTATATGCCAAAAAATTGTTTATAATTTTAAAATACTTCTGAGGCCGCTTAAATAGTCCAATTTAAATTCTGTAAAATGCATTAGCTAGGTACAGTATCATTTTATACAAAAATCGTAGTTGTTCTTATGTATCGTAATTATTGTGGTTATTATAGTGACCGAAAATTTTTAATTAACAATTCAATTGTTGCTATAATTGTTATGCTATAATTGTTGTAATAAGTTATTTAATTATTGATAAACAATTACTTATCTAAAATTTTAGTTGAAATGTAAAGATTTTGTTGGAAAAACCCGCATTTTCCAGGTAAAATTTTCGTCGAAGTAAATCGGGAAAAACAAGTCTCTATGCAGAATTTAATTACGGTGAATTTTTATTTCGGTGTTTTTGAAAAATTAAAAAATTGAAAAAAAAACACCATTTTCGGGCGCCATTTTGTTTATAAAAAAGTAGCACACTATCTGCGGACTTTGCATACCTATATTATTAATTTATACAATCATAAGATTCGATTCCAGCAAAAAAATTTGTGGTAAATAACTTTTCCCAAAAATGGCCTATTCTCCGATAATCTGCCCAGACTATACGTCAGGTACATATTGAAGATGGAGGTACAATATTGTACTGGCGTCCCAATTGTTTGAAATCATTTTCCAAAACGATCACAAAGAGTTTGGGAGATAATGTGTTCCCATATTTGACTCATGTTTTGATTTTATACATTTTATACCTGTTTGTAATTTTACGGTCATGGCTTACTTATCATGCTATTAATGATAAGTTGAATAGTTCCTTTTATTTCCTAGAAGTCTGTTTCCTCCAAGTTTTACGGCTTGTATAACGACAATATCTTCTCCCGGAGAATTATCGAAGATCTTCTTGTTCCATTTTCTTCAGTGCGTTCCTGATTGCGCCTGTTGATATATCAGCCATTAAATCTGATCCTTGGTTGACTTATTTTTGAGTATGAAAATGATTACAATTAATACACTTATCATACGGATTTGAAATATAATCAAAGGTTATTAAAAATATAATAAAATTAGATTTTTAAAAGGGACGGTACCACGCTTTCAAAAAATGATATAAGTAAAGGATCGATATCTGATATCATATTTGTATATAAATGGAAGCAAACGGTGTAGTCGGTATCTAGATATGAATATGAACGTATCAAATCGAGTGGAATATAGAATATAATACTGGTCAATTTCAGACCGCACTGAAAGTTCCTAGGTTACATCGGAGAAAGAAATTCTTAAGATTAAATTGGACAAAGAAATATGTATCTGCATATAAGAATAGAGTTTTGGAGATGGAACAATTTGTAAATAGTGCGGCAAATCGATAAGTTTTATTTTTTCTCTCTCTTTCTCGTCCGATAACTTAATTCCAAACTGGCAATAAAATTATAATTACGGTTACTTTTTATAATTGCAATATTTAAGTAGTAAAATATAAAAAAAAACCAAAAACTAAGTTTTCAATCTAATAGAACATAAAACAACAACCAAAAATGTTATTCTACATCCTACCAGACTTAAAAACAATGGGAACCTTCTCTGGTAACACCTCCGAGGCTTCTACAAATTGCAAGCCATAACGGATGCTGAGACTAAGGAAGATAAGGGAATTTTACAATTTATAATTCACGTTCCATCTGCTCAGCGCGGTAAAGTTCCAACGGGAATGGTTCCCTTCGTATTCCAATCAGAGTAAACATGTAAATCAAAAATGAATAACCATTTTCAATTTCGTTGTAACACGAAACTGCAGCGGTATCATTATTCCAATTCAATCTGAGAGTGCAGCAAGCACCTCTACCGGTTTCGAAACTTATTAGTCTCTCATCAGGAGCCACATATGCTGCTCTCTCTGATCCAACTAGGGCAAACCCCGGCGTGCAGTCACGGATTGCAACGAACGAAATGGCAGGGATGCCCTAGCGGCAACCTCTAGCAAAATACAAAGTTTTTAATCTAATAGCACATAAAACAACATACAAAAATGTTATTCTACATCCTACCTGACCGAAAATAATGGGAACCTTCTCAGGTAACACCTGCGAGCAGTGGCGTGCTGGAACTTTTTAAGCGGCCCGGTGATTTTAGGCCGCTTTTCTAGCCTCCCATCCTCATTTTACCTTCTATTATTAGGATATTTTATTCGTTATTTATAAAATCAAAAAAACAAAAATATAAATTATTTTTAAATTAAACATAAAACTTTGAACTCAATGATTTTTTTAATTTGATATTTTTTTATTTAAGAATAAGCAATGTTACAAATAATAAATAACATGTATGACAATATTGTATGCAGTAAGGCAGACACCATAATTTCCTGAATAAATACAATATGAATATGATGTAATTAAGATAAAAGTAAAATAAACTTTTGAGAATTTTTCAATTATATGTGTTAAGCAGAATTTTAGTAAATCATTTATAAAAGAGAGTGCAAATACAAGTACAGTGCAAGTACTTTAATTTATATTTATATTTAAAATGTTAATACAACGCAATGATCGGAACATTATTTTAAAAACCTTTTATAAAATAATTACTAACTCTTGATCAATAAATTCTGCATTAAGTAAATTTTTGAGCAAATTCATCGATTATTTCATCATTTTTAAGCTCATACAAAGCTTATTTTTTTATAGCCATTAGCATAATTTTTTTCAAGTGATCTTGTGTTAAAGTCATTCTTAATAGATTTTTTTTATGTATTTTAACGTTGAAAAGCTTCTTCCGCAAGATAATTGAGTCACCAAAAGAGTTAATAAATGCTTATTATAATATTTAAGTTTAGATAAGCACACTGATCTAAGCTGTACTTATATAACAGCAAGCTATACAATCTTTAGGTACACTTTTTAATACCACACGGAGGTGAAGTTTTCACGATATCAACAATATTGTCATTTGTTACTTTATGTTCATTATCACTACAGAGCGGAATATATGCAAAGTGCATATAGATGCATATAATGCATATTTTCAGATAACAAACACAACATTGCATATTTGAGCTAAACACGATTTATTTTGCATATTTTAAAAATAAATTATATAAAAGTTTAAAATTTTCCTCTCTTAGTTGGAATTTTATAACTTCGATATGAACGAGCTCGTTATTTATCTATCTATCGCTCATCTGGACTTTCCCATTACTACCTGAATTTAACAATTATGGGTGTTCCCAGAAAAATATTATTTTATTAGCATAGCAAGTCGTAGGTACCTACCTGCTTTTAAGGGTCTAATAATTAATTTGTCAGTTTCCGGCCAACATTTGTTTAAAGTAAACGTTGTATCGTATTTAGTGTTTTTGAAGTGATTGGTATATATTAAATTTAAATATGTCTACCATTCAAAAACGTGCTTGGATAAAGTGTTTTCCCGAGTTAAAGCTAAGTGGAGACAAAGTATTTTGCAAGGCCTGTTCCAAAATCGTAAGTTACATTCATTTTCACATTTCATTTTTTAAATGAGGAACTGACAAACAAAAGCATCATGTCCCACAAAAGAAATTTTTCTGGAAAGAGTGTTTTTATTCGACAAATTCGCTTTTACTTCTATAAAGACGGACATAGAGAGAAGCATCAAAATACAAAAATCCATCAAATTGCAGACAATTCCGCTTTTGTTCTTCAGCTTAAGTAACGTACTTTGTTCTTTAAGTAACGTACAAATCGCTAAAGAACTTATGTTCATAAAAGTTAATTTTAGTTTTTTACCAGATCTAATTAAGTCATTAGAACAAAGGAATTTACAATTAAGTGATTCGGTTAATCTTGTTAACACTTTTTCTGCTCATTGTCAAAAAATTCCCGGAAATACAGGGATTACAATTAGAAATAAATTAAAAAATGTTTTAGAAAAAAATGAGGGAAAGTTGTACGTATTTTTGAAGGCAACTTTTCTGAAGATCTTACGACTTAATATATTGTTTTATTTTTGAGTATTTTTAATATGCATTTGAATATTTAGACAAATTTAGAAAAAATACCTGCATATTTGTAGTAAAAGTAATGCATATATATGCGCATGTTTTGGTAATGTTGTGTTGCATATATTCCGCTCTCTAATTATCACATAGATTAATAATATCATCCTTCATATTTTCTGTAGACTGAACATATTCATCATTAACTCGATCTTCTATAACTTCAGTATTTTGCAAAATCCTATATTTTAATACAATCCATTTATCAGCAAAATCCACGAGTTCTCTAATTGCAGTCGCAGATATGGTAGGCTGAAAATTTCTTCATTTTTCAGTAAATGATTTAAATGCTGTTAAAGGTATATCATTTTTTATTGTATCAAAATTTCTAGGATGTAGGGTGCTTATATCATCATAAAACATTTATCTTATCAAACCGTTTTTCAAAACTTCCAATAATTCGGTCAAAAATTTGCAAGACGTTTTTCATTTTTTATTCTGCAGAGTAAATATCAAGTAACATGTATGTACTACATACATGTTACTTGAAGGAAATTGGAAAACCATAAATATATTTGTATTCAAATAATTCATTTATTTAATCATTCATTTAATTAAACTTTATTTTACAATTTAAAAAAAATTACATTTTTTGAAATGTTTTATTAATATTATTAGCAAAATTAACATTCGATTAGAAATTTAAAAAAAAATTCTTTTTGTCATATCTAAAATTTTTTGTTAAAAAAACCTATTTGACCGGCCTCAAGAGGCCGCGGCCTCTCGGTGATTGCACCGATTCATTTATATGGCCAGAACGCCACTGCCTGCGAGGCTTCTACAATTTGCAAGCCATAACGGATACTGAGACTAAGGAAGATGAGAGAATTTTACAATTTATAATTCACGTCCCATCTGCTCAGCGCGGTAAAGTTCCAACGAGAATGGTTCCCTTCTTACCCCAATCAGAGTAAACATCTAAATCAAAAATGAATAGGTTCAATTTCTTTGCAACACGAAACTACAGCCGCATCATTATTCCAGTTCAATCAGAGAGTGCAGCAAGCACCTCTACCGGTTTCGAAGCTTATTAGTCTCTCATTAGGAGGCACATATGCTGCTTTCTCTGACCCAACTAGGACAAATCCCAGCGTGCAGTCCCCACTTCGTTCGTTGTAATCCGTGACTGCACGCCGGGGTTTGTCCTAGTTGGGTCAGAGAGAGCAGCATATGTGCCTCCTGATGAGAGACTAATAAGTTTCGAAACCGGTAGAAGTGCTTGCTGCACTCTCTAATTGAACTGGAATAATGATGCGACTGTAGTTTCGTGTTGCAACGAAATTGAAAATGGTTATTTATTTATGATAGTAAAATATAATTATTCACCAGAAATATGGAACCCCACTTCATAAACGCAATTTGGAAAAATTAAATTCCTCTAGGCTAGTTCAAATGTCGCTGCGGGACAGTTTAAATTTGTATAAAATTAATCACGCTAGGTCGAAGTTTCTTTCTGAAAAACAGTTTAATAAATCCATACCTGAGGATAGTAAAAAAACTATGAAACAATGGTATGTGAAAAGATATTAGAGGACAATTTCTTGTATAATATAGCTAAAGAGCAGGTACATAGCTAATTTGGCGATTAGAATTTGGAACGAAAATTTTGCGTGGAAACCTTATTTACTTCTCAGAGGTTAATTTATCCTGTCAGAATTTTATCATGATACTTCCAAAGCAATCCAAGATGTCCGAAATTGTCGAAAAACTTACGTCGGTCAAATTGGCAGAACTTTTGAGAAAAGCATAGCAGAAAATAAAAGGGATTTCAATACCAGAAAAAAAGATTACGCGCATGTACTTCACCTTCTAGCTAGATCATAAAATTTAATTCAATAACAGTAGCAAATTCTTCATTTTAAAAATAAAAGCCTAAAGCTATCTTCATTAGAAACTATGGAGACTAATAAATTAAAAAATACAGATATAATTCTGAATGAGCAACTTGAGACAAACAGCTCCCCACTCCTCATCTTACTCATTAAGAGAGTTTAAAGTGTAGACGCATAATACAAACTTCTTCTTCTTAACGTGCCCTATCAAGTCCCCTTGACGTTGGCGATTAACATGGCGAAACTGTCTCTGTCTCGAGCTATTCTAAATAGGTGTTCTGCTTTCTTTATTCCTGTCCACTCCCGGATATTCTTCAACCAAGAGGCCTGCTTTCTACCAATTCCTCTGCGTCCTTCGATTTTACCCATCATAATAAGTTGAAGAATATTATACCGGTCTCCCCTTACTACGTGTCCAAAATAGGCCATCTTTCTATATTTGATGTTATCAAGCAGCTCGCGGGTAGCATTTGCTCTCTTAAGGACTGCCACATTTGTCAGCATAATACAAACACATCATTTTAGAGAGACATTCTGCCTAAACAGCTGTGGTGATATTAATTTGTAATCAATTTTTGGTAGATACAGGGTGAGTCATGAGGAACTGTACATACTCCTACCTCGCATAGAGGTCCCTATGGGAATAACAAATGACCATTAAATCTGCTCCCATTGTTTAATAATATAAAGGGCGAGTTTCGCATTTTGACAGAAATTTATATTCGTCATAATTTTTGAACGGTCAGATCGATGTCTCTTATTTTGGTCAATCGTTACACTATTACCACCTAACCAACTGATTTATTCAAACTAGAAAAAAATCAGGTCCGGCTTTAAAAACTTAGTTCGTTTGAGTCTTAGAAAAAATTTCACCCTGTGTACGCTTTTTGAAAACTCTAATATTAATTTTACAAATTAGACAAATAGGCAATTAAAATGACATATTTATTTTTTTCCTCATACGATTACTTTTTTTTTATAAAAAAACCAATTTTGACTATGAATTAAAAATTTGGTAAAGTGAACCATAGATTTAAAAAAAATTAACTTTTATTACAAAAATTAATTTTTTTAAACAAATATTTGATTGATGTTACCACCCAATCAACTGATTTATTCAAACTAGAAAAAAGTCAGGTCCGGCTTTAAAAAATTAGTTCGTTTGGATCTTAGAAAAAATTTCACCCTGTATACGCTTTTTGAATACTCTAATATGAATTTTACAAATTAGACAAATAGGCAATTAAAATGGCATATTTATTTTTCCCCACACGATTACTTAAATTTTTTTAAAAAAATTAAATTTGTCAAAATCCCAATTTTACCATAAAAATAAAAAAAAATAAACAACGTTTTTCTTAAAATTAAAAGTTTCACCATTTTTTTTTTCTATAACACGTCTAGATATAAAACTCCCCATAACACGTCTCTTTGGACTCTATAGTTTAACATAGAAGTGATCAAATAGATAAATTTTAAATTTTTTCAGTTAATTTTTGCGATTTAACTTTGCAATTCACGAAGCTGCACCTTTTATTTTTAAAAATTCATAACTTTTACGAAGAGAAGACTAAGAGTCTACAACAATTGTCATATTCTTCACAATGGTTAAGAGATATGTGCTGTAAAAATTTCAGAAAAAAAAATTTAAATGTAACGTTGTAGCGAGTTAAACCGTGATTTCATCGTATTTTAAAATTTATTTTTGAATAAAAAATTAAGTAATCGTGTGGGGAAAAAATTAATATGCCATTTTAATTGCCTACTTGTCTTATTTGTAAAATTCATATTAGAGTTTTCAAAAAGCGTATACAGGGTAAAATTTTTTCTAAGACCAAAACGAAATAATTTTTTAAATCCGGGCCTGATTTTTTTCTAGTTTGAATAAATCAGTTGATTGGGTGGTAAGATATTAAATATTTGTTCAAAAAAATTAATTTTTGTAATAAAAGTAATTTTTTTTAAATCTATGTTTCACTTTACCACACTTTTAATTATTATTCATAGTTAAATTTGATTTTTCTATAAAAAATTAAGTAATCATGTGGGGAAAAAATAAATATGCCATTTTAATTGCCTATTTGTCTAATTTGCAAAATTCATATCAGAGTTTTCAAAAAGCGTATACAGGGTGAAATTTTTTCTAAGACCCAAACGAACCAATTTTTTAAAGTCGGACCTGATTTTTTTCTATTTTGAATACTTCAGTTGATTAGATGGTACTAATGTAACGATTGACCAAAATAAGAGACACATCGATCTGACCGTTCAAAAAATATGACAAATATAAATTTCTGTCAAAATGCGAAACTCGCCCTGCATATTATTAAACAAGGGGAGCAGACACTTTTTAATGGTCATTTTGTTATTCCCCATAGGAGCTTCTATACGAGGTAGGAGTATGTACAGTTCCTCATGACTCACCCTGTATATTGAAAACAAAATTTTTAGTGTTTTATTTTTAGATATATTTAGGTATTTTGTTATTTATTTATTGTTTTTACCATTATATTGTGTAAATATATTTATGTTGAGTTATAATAGTATTAAATTAATTCACTTTGTTTAATAAACAAATCAAAAACGATAAGTTATTTGCCTATATTGAATATGCTTTGCCTAAGATTTTGGCCTTTTTTATTAAAAATATTTGCCCTTTTTCAATTTTTGTTGCCTATAAATCCGAGTTCTGATAATTATAATGTAAATTCACCTAAACTTTTTTTACTCTTTGCAATCACGTAATTTATGTATACAAACTGTAGTTTCCTTCTCAGTTAGTTAAAATAAATAAAATTGCTTAGATAGACATTCTATTTTGCATTCATTTATTTTAAAGGTCTATACTTATTTCATTTTTCCTTTCCGGAACGTCTCTGTATTCACTTTGACTTTAGTAAAAAACTCACAAACGCTCTGTAAACATCTCATCAATATTATAATGCAATCCAAGTAATTTGCAAAACTCAATTATCTCAACTGGGTATATTCATAAGACCTTCTTCCTCGCATCTAGCGGTGAGAATAACGGTTAAATCTGATGAAATGTCTTACAGGTCAGGCGTAAAATGAGATTAAATAATCCCCGAGTTTGTGTTAATTACTAGACTTAAGTGGTCCTTTGGAAGCCTTGGCCAGATTTCCTAAATTAAATAATTCCACCGAAAATGACCTAGGACCAATGTCTCTCCTAGGACGGTCGCTATGAGTTGAGAATTAAGATGATTACTATAATAATTACGGAATTATGAAATTGGTGTCATTCGGGTGAGCTGCGGGTAACGGGCTGATGTTTGTTAGTGCCACTTGAAATTATATCTACACGGAAGTGGTGCAGTTTTGACAAATTATCATTGCTGAATTAAAACCGGGATATTAAAGCTGAAAGGGTTGATTGTTTTAATTGTCCTAATAACCTTATTGTTTTAAAGTGGAATTAGTTGTATAAAGCGCACAATGAGCAGATTAGAAAAGTAAAATTTATTCACATATATTATGTTCCATGGAAAGTTCAAATACAGAAGATAAAGTAGTGAAAAAAACAAAGATAACCAATGATCCAAAAATCTAGTAAGTTTAGTTTAATAAATACAAGTATATGTGTTTCTTGCTGTTTTCAATTTTTTCCTGGTCCAGTCTGCTTCTAGCTTCTTCCCATCCTATACCTACCTAATGTTTTTTAATGTACTTTTGTACACATTTCCTTGACATATTTTAAAATCTTCCGTGTTCTGCGCAATAAAAATTTTATGGTCTAATGTAATGTGTAAAGCAGCGTTTTCCAACTGGTAAGTCACTGGCGGATTTCAGATTAGTCGCGTCGTAGCTCTTACAGTAGCTGAGTAGGGTACAATGGCCGTGTTCCGTATTTTTTTCTATCGTCATGGGTGTTACGGATGGGTCGCGAATATGAAAAAACATTAGAAGTTGGGTCGCGCAACATAAAAGGTTGGGAAACACTCGTGTAGAGTATTGTAGCGCCTAGTGGCAGTCCCATTGCCTTACATTTCTATTCCAATCTCTCTGGGCTTCATCAAGTTATTTCATATATTGAATATTATCTACTGGAGATATACAGCATCCCTGGCTGAATTAATCAGTAATTAGGAACCCTTCCGATATTTTGTTTCCTAGTTTCATTTTAGAGATAAGAGTCTCTGTGAAGGTCTTTCAGGGGCAAAATGTGAGCAATATGTTTATTAGTTTTCTCTAGGACTTGCCATTGATTACCAACAGGTAAGGTGTCCAAAATATACTTTTGTTAGATCCAGCATTAGTAAATGTAATTCTTGTTATCTCGAAAGCCTTTTTGTTCTTAGAAATATCTTAGAAATATAACATAATAAGTGAGTCTTCTACAGCTGGCGCCTTTTCTCGCATCCTAGCTTTCCCCGTTTCCTGTTAAAGTAATTTTAAGTTTTTATTCTCTGGCAGTCATTGCATGTTTGTCTCTCTCCAGGACCTTCCCGGTCTACCTCGTTTTCGTATAGTAGATGTAGTCGATTTTCTTGTCCTTTTTGGAAATACATTTTCAGAAAATCTCTACATTATGATAAAAATGCTGTCTATGGTGGACCTGGCGGCTCTGAATCCAAGTTGCATATCAGGTTCATGCGGATTATATTCTTTGCAAAGGTCTTTTAACACTTTTCATACATTCGACTTAGTTTGCAAGTAACTGATATTCCTCAGTAATTATTAAGGTCTTTTTTACCCTCTCCCTTGTGTATCGACGCTATCCATCCCTATTTTTATGTCGGTACAGGCTTCCCACGTATATATCTCTTAAGTGACAATATATTAATTCATTTTATTAGGTAATATTATGGTGGATCCACTTTTTAGAAGTTCTGCAGCTATTCCTTCAGGCTTTTTTAAGAAGGTATTTGGAAAAAGATCGATAGAACGACACGAGGAGATTTCTTACCCCCAGATATATATTTAGTGCAGTATAATATATTAATTCATTTTATTACGTAATATTATGGTGGATCCATTTTTTTTAGAAGTTCTGCAGCTATTCCTTCAGGCTTTTTTAACAAGGTATTTGGAAAAAGATCGATAGAAAGACACCAGGAGATTGCTCAGCCCCAGATATATTTAGTGCAGCGGTTTCCAAACCTACAATTGCCATTTTGATCGCCAACCTGCGCAACCTTTACCCCATTTATTTTGATAGACTCTCCCAAAATCTGCATTCCATTTCCTAGTGATGTACTGTTATTATGCTCTTCTTTTTTTTTTCAATATTGGTTCGTAATGTTCTTTCAATTGCAGTGTTGTTGTGTGTTCTATCATAATTTCTTCACTTTTGTTTGTTCTGAGATTTTTTGTTTGCTCGCAAATAGCGTTAAGACTAACGGTTAAATCTGATGAAATACAGGTCTTACAGGTTAGGCGTAAAATGAGATTAAATAATCCCGGAGTTTGTGTTAATTACTAGACAGCCTGGCCAGATTTCCTAAATTAAATAATTCCACCGAAAATGACCTAGGACCAATGTTTCTCCTAGGACGGTCGCTATGAGTTGAGAATGAAGATGATTATTGTAATAATTACGGAATTATGAAATTGGTGTCATTCGGGTGAGCTGAGGGTAACCGGTTGATGTTTGTTAGTGCCACTTGAAATTATATCTACATGGAAGTGGTGCAGTTTTGAAAAATTATCATTGCTGAATTAAAACAGGGATATTAGAGCTGAAAGGGTTTATTGTTTTATTGTCTTAATAATAGCCCTTTTTGTCTTATTAACTTGGAAATAGATGTGTCCATTGCACAATCGGCAGAATAGAAAAATCTTATAATAAAATTTATATTCAAATATTTTCCACGAGAAGCCCAAGTACAGAGAATTAACAAGCAAAAATAAAAAAGATAATCAATAATTCAAAAAACTAAGAAAGAATACGCTCAACTACGCTCATATTTACATAACTATTTAAGCCAACACTGCATAATAATTCCTATTCTCCATCATCCCCCCCCCCCGTTAGATATACTCCAACTGGGCATTTTAATAAGTCCGACACGTAGAACATATCAAACGACAGGAATTATGTTGGTGATAAATAGCAGTTTGATTTTTGCATGAGAGTTTAATGAAAGGGTAACAAATCAATTGAAATTTCTGTCCGACAAAATAAATGGGACATTTTCGTAGTCTGACGTTCCAAATTTTTAACCTGTTTCACAATTAAAACTTCCCCTGTTCCAGTGTTCCCGTTCATCAAAATTTGTCCGACTAGACACCGTTAAGCTATTAACAAATTTTCAGCATACCATTAATCAACTTTTTTTGATACGCGGGATTCCGGCCTAGTACTAAATTATGGACTGAAACCTGGACACTGAAGCAAAAACACGTAAATAAGCTACAGTAATTTAAAATTGGGTATTACAGGAAGATACTTGGAATAGCATGGACAAAAAAGAACACGAATGCGTAAATATATGCGAGAAATGGGCAAAGACTACAAAATAATAAACACAATAAAAATAAGAAACTAAAAGGGGTAGTTCCCTGGGTTGGCTCTATACCTTATAGTTAAACAAACTGGAACATGAAGTAAAACCACTTCTATGTAAAAGGTATATTTACTAAAATTTTTAAAAATCCCAATGGATTGAATTAAATGTGTTTATCAGAACGTTTTCGAACCTATCGGTCCATCATCAGTGAATCTAAAATCAAATAAGTAGTCCCACTATTAAAATTAAAAAGATGGTTAAAATTATGAAAGTTAAAAAAGTGTGGTTATGATTACTTACTTGAATACTTGCAAAATAGCCCCAGAACCAAACAGTGGTTGTGATCATATATTAATCTACCTTATGCTAAAATAATATTGTAAAGGCTAAACGCCGATGTTCATGGATATAACCTCTGGGAACATGGTGATACTCTACCCGAAGACCCAATCAACCCTCTTAGGTCAACGATGACTACCAAGTGTCAAAGATTTGTAAGGAAATGCTTGATGTGACATTGACAGTTGAGGAAGAAGGTAGTCGATTTTCAAAAGAATTTAAAACAAAAGTCATGATCCAAAACGATGATATGGTAAAGATTTTAATATCTGAAAATGTCTGTTATTTAAATCTATTGTTTTTAAAAGATGTGTTTTACAAAATAAAAATTATTTTTAACTGTAACTACAAATTGACTGTATAAAATAAAATTAAACTGATCAAATTAATCGAGATGAAGAAAGTGAGCTGATTAGTAGTAATGAGAGAAATAAAAATAAATAAGAAGGTGGTGAGATAGAAGAACATTTTAAATTTTGAATTGGGATATTATTATACAAAGAAATTACTATGTCAAAAACATGTATATTGTATTGGTGGTTGTATATGTAGAAGGGAAATTTTTATTTGAATGTAGGTAAAAAAGTTAAAAAATAAATAAATTGGAGTTAAGATGTAGTCAATCTGATAGTAGGAAATGTATGATTAAAATAATGCAATTATTATGAAACATTTTTTATAAAATTGAGAAAATTCTTGTGACACAATGGTAAATATGTAAAATTGAAGATAAATAATTGTAGGATTATAGGTGAGCCCAATTGATACAAAATAAAGTTAAGATTAAATTAATATGGAAAACAGGTGTAATGAATAAAATAGAATTAGCAAAACAAAATTAAGAGAGTGAATATTGTTATAATTTAATTGCAATAATGACTGAGTTTAAATGTGAGAACTGAAATTGGAAAAGGTCAAAGACAAAAAGCAAAGGAATGTGATGTAGGGTCAAAGCCTAGGTGAAATGAGGGAAAGAGAAGGATTGAGAGAAAATTGGGTATGAGGGTTGAACTGAATGAAGAAATGAAATGAAAAAACAGTGAGAAGATAGTAGGGTGAATTAATTGGATTTTGATTAAGAGGGGTTCATGTGGTTAGTAATGATTAGTGTGTGTAAAGGAGTTTGTAACCAGTGAGGGAACGAAGAAGATAGTTGAAAAGGGGTGAATAGGTTAAAGAAGATAGCGGATAGGATAGAAGAAGATAAAGTTATAGCAAAGTAATAGGAATTATGAGAATAATTGACGGTGAATGGGGACAAAATTGTGGTTAAGGAATATTTGTCGATTGACACAGTTGGGACTTTTCTTAAGGTCCTTGACAATTTCCAAATCCTCGTATAAGTCTAAACGGAGTGTATTTTTTTGTTGAATGTTGTGTATCAACTGGACACCATCAGGAATCTTAAGTTCATGTTTATTGACTTCTAAATGGTGTGAAAAGGCTGAAGTGGTGTCTCTCTTACTGTGTTCTGCCGATCGGGTGGAAAGGGATCTGTAAGTTCTACCAATGTAGGTAGCATCGCAGTCTGAATAAGAGAGTCTGTATACCCCACTACGGCTCATGTAAGTAAAAATAAGAAAGTTACAATATGTGGGACATGTAATAAGGGGACAGCGATACGAAATGCTAAGATTGATAATTCGGGGAAAGAAGAGGTAGGCATATGGAAGAAAAGCAGTAGGGATTAAATGCAGTTGAGTAGAATGTAGAGAATTCAGAGCATCTGTAGTTAGAGTAAAGATAGTGATGATAACACCCAACCACCGACTGGAAAAATGGGAAACTTGGATACCACTTACATAATATCTGAGTTAGTAAGTCAAAAGTGGCAAGAGACTCAAAAACTCTGGGGATAGCTTATATTATAATGTAAGCTTGTAAAAACAGATCACTAGAAAATAGAAAATGAATTTTTATATTTTATGATATATTCGTTCCATTGAAAATTTTTTTTGGACTATCTCAAAGTCTCAAGAACTTTTAACTACATCTATCAAATGGATTAGGTCCTATATCTTGTTTTTACTATAAAAAATTTTGGAAAATTTTCGATAAAATTATTTTTAATGGAAAAATACCCGCTTAAGTTAGAAGCGTATAATCCTATTATCTAAATTATAATGCAATACAATATTATTGTGCATCATGTACCAAATTTACACGTTTCTCATTTATATCCAAATTTATGCAACAAACTTAGTTGTTTTGCAGTATCTGCTTCTGCAAGGGACTCTTAGACACTAAAAACTTATATAATCCCTACATACCGGGAATTACCAGCCATAATCCATTCCCCATATTAGAGTAAATGTTTGTTGAACACACATATGTTACACTACATTTCCGCTCTGCTTGTACGCTTGTCCTCGTACCCATTGTCAAAGCTTTTACGGAACAATGCAGAATTTTGCTTATTGTTCCTCTGATATAACTCATGACGTTTTGGCTTGCGCGTAGAAATTTGTTGACAAAAACAACCTCTAAGCGGAAATTCACCTGAAGGTTTGGGTAAAACTCCAAGTTGCATTATTAAATATATTTTTCTAACTGTTGCACAGAAGCAGAGTCGTCTCTGTTTAGTTTTGGTTTATGGATTATATTTCCCTAAAATTTATTTCACTTAAAATTTGTGTTAAAAGAATTTAAATAAAGTATATATGTGTAGTTTTCACTACACAGTGTTCACAAAGTAACACGTAAATAAATAGAAAGAAATTCAGGCAAACTCCAGAAAAAAAATTATAGAGACAAGATAGGTGACTCTCCGAGAGTAGCGAAGAAATAAATCTGGATAAAAAGTATGTAGAAGGGATATAAAAGTAGATAATAGATGATCTGGGTAATAAGTATGAAAGCTTTAATTTGCAACAAATAATTAAGAAAAATAACAGGTTTGATAAACACCCCAGAACAAACACTTTTAATAACGATAAAAGGTATATAATCACTGATATATAGGAGAGATTGCAGTTACTTCATTTAACTATTTAATGTTCTAATTTAATTTTCTATTACGTAAGTATCTATACATTTTAACGTTTATTTAACAACACTTTGTATTTTGCAGAATGGTAAAAAACAGTAAATTGTTATTCTGATTTAACAATGTTTACATTAATAATTTGACTTATATTTGACAGTTGACACTTATATTGTACCTACTTGTTAGTTTTAGTTCTAATAAATCTAATAAATTTTGTTGGTTAGATACATAATTAAATTAAGTAAAAATAAAAAAAATGACTTGTTATTTGAGTAAGGTGGAAAAACCATATGTATAACATGGGAATAAAGTGCCTTTTCCTCCCTTGAATGATTACTGCCCTCCTAACTTCATTCTCGGAAGGAAAAGAATAGATATTTTTTGCAATTCCGAACTTTTTTCACAATTACTTTAAGAATAAACGAGTATATCAAACTTTGTAATACGTCATTTTAAAGCTTTTTCCATATTTGTACTAAAAAACCATAAGGTTCCCCGTTTTCCATTGATTTGAAAAGGAAAGTGAAAAATGTCATTTTTTGACACTTAATTGCTTATAAATAAAAATAACCGCCAGATCCTACGCAGATACGATGGACAAAGGGTCGCTGATGCCCATGCATCACACGTTTCCGCCCCAACACAGAGCGGAAAAAGAGACGAGCGACAAATCAGCACAGCACACAGCGTCCTACCCAGACGGCGATATCATCAATGTCACCATGTCTGGTGATGATGACTAAAGTCCCACTATTACCCCACCCCTGGATTAACCCGGGATAGATGACTCTCGATTACTGAAATGGCGGGAACAGTCAACAAACCACTCAGGATCCTACAGGTAAATGTCGGGAGAGCCAAGGTGGCGCACGACCTGGTCCATGCGAAAGCCCTGGACATCGGGGCGGATCTGATAATTATTCCAGAGCCGAATAAGAATATTGTCAGGAATTTCGGATGGATATCGGATACGCTCTGCGATGTCGCTATCCACCTTATCAACAAGAACATATGTGTAGATAAAGTCACAAGAAGGGAGGGAGTAGTAAAACTCAACCTGGTTGATGTGGCTATTATAGCCTGCTACATCTCTCCCAATATCAACATGGCGACCTATCGGGATAAGGTGGATGGCATCATGGAAACGGCTTTGGTAGAGAAAGAATATATTATCGCTGGAGACATTAATGCGAAATCTGTCCTGTGGGGATCCCCAAGGAACGATAGTAGAGGAGAGGTATGGAATGAGTGGATCTCCTCTGTCGATCTGTTAGCCGTGAACAACGGCAAGCATACTTTCGAGAGAGGGGACTCACGCACCCATATCGACGTTACGCTGGTGACAGACAAGTATGCCAGTAGGGTCACGAAGTGGGATGTGCTAGATAACAATCTATTCACATTCCACAAGTATATCTTCTACGAGGTCGGCACCAAGGGGAACATCGGTGGCGGCCGAAAGGTTGTGGCATTCAATAGGGCAATCTTCACCGAGAGAGTTAGTGACTTACGCGGGGAAGTCACGGACTTCTCCAGTCTTAGAAGTGCCATAATACGCGCGCATAAGGCCAGCACTAGCAGCACTCAGGTATCGTATACGGTACCGTATTGGTGGAATGAGGATGTGCAAAATCATCGCACGCAGTGTTTCAGACTGAGGCGCATTGCACAGAGGAACAGAACCCAGCAGGCCAAAGACGCGTATAAGAACGCAAAAAATGACCTGAAGAAGATCATCAGGAGGTCTAAGCGCGCCTTCTGGACGAACCTGTGTGATGCGCTTGAGAATGACATTTGGGGTGAGGCCTACAGGTTAGTCACAAAAACCCTTAAGGTCGAAACCGCTTACAGACTTACTGATGTAAAGAAACGAGACATTGCGAACATCCTTTTCCCCAGGAGGCCTGAACTGCTGTTCTTGCCGGCTTTATGTGAGCACCCAGAAGCTGTCACCACCATGGAGCTCTCCAGGGCCGTGGAAATGATAAAGGCAGGGAAGTCGCCGGGACCCGACCGCGTGCCGCCAGAAGCCATCAAAATTTTAGTAACTGTTCAACCTGAGTTGGTGAGATCAGTACTGTCCCGGCTCCTCGTGTCCCAGGTTTTCCCGGATGATCTGAAACGGGCACGCCTCACATTAATACCAAAACCCGGAAAAAAATCCGGAAGAGGCCAGCGTCTATCGACCGATCTGCCTTCTTGACTGCCTAGGCAAATTGTTCGAGAATATAGTTAAAAACCGCCTACAAGCGGAACTAGATGCCTCAAATGCCATTTCTGACAGACAATATGGTTTCAGGAAGGCGAGATCGGCGGTGGACGCTGTCAGGCGCATCACGGAAAACGTCGGGAGCACTAGGAAAGGTTGGGCTGTACTGATCATGTTTGACGTAAAAAATGCGTTCAATTCGGCAAATTGGGGGCGCATCATTAGTAAGATGGAAGCTCTCAACATATCCGTTTATTTGATAAATATTGTCAAGAGTTATCTATCCAACAGGGTTATTATCGTGAACAAAAACGGAACGAGTAAACTCACGGTCGGCGTTCCACAGGGGTCGGTCCTTGGGCCCACGCTGTGGAACATTCTTTATGACGGTGTATTAAATCTCCGCTACGGAGAGAATTGCGAAGCTGTAGCCTACGCCGACGATCTAGCTATCCTAGTTACCCACGATCACTACTTGGAGCTAGTGAATATAGCGGAAAGCTGTTTCGGGCGGGTGAACGCCTGGATGAATGAGACTGATCTTGAACTTGCAAGCTCAAAAACAGAGGTGGTGGTTCTTAAGGCACCCAGAGGCGGACCAGACTTGGTATTCCGTTTTGAAAATAACATAGTCAAACCTTCCTCTTGCGCCAAATATCTGGGCGTAGACCTCGAGCGTGGACTGAGGTTCACCAAGCACCTTACGAGGGTGGTAGGGAAGGCGGAGGCACAAACCGGGGCCCTCCGAAGAATAACACCAAATATCGGAGGGCCAGGTAGTGCTGAAAGGAGACTGTACCTCCACACTATACAGTCCACCCTTCTTTACGGAGCTCCAGTCTGGGTCGAGGTTCTACGCTATAAGAAATATAGAGACGTGCTAAACAAGGCGCAGAGGAAACCTCTGTTGAACGTAGTCAGCGCATACAAGACTACGTCTACCACGGCCTTACAGGTGATAGCAGGCGCCCCTCCTATCTACCTGTTAGCCAGGGAAAGAAAAACATTATACGAACAACAAAACGGTCACCTTCCGGAGGTAAGAGCGGCTGCCAGATAGCAGCTTCTCACGGACTGGCAGGCAGAATGGGAGGCGGAACATAACAAAGCCCAGTGGACCAAAAAACTCATCCCGAATGTAGGGACGTGGTACGCTTGCAAGTTTAAGAGGGTTAATTTTTATTTTACTCAATTTTTAACTGGACACGGGTACTTCCGGGCGTTCACTCACAGAATCGGCAACACTGATGACGACGTGTGCCGGACATGTCACGTGAGGGAAGACGCAGAGCACTGTGTCTTCCGGTGTAGCGTCTTCACTCTCGAACAGGCCGAGCTCAGGAACAGATTCGGTGAGGTAGGCCCAGATAATATAATTAACGTCGCGATCGAGAACAAAATAAATTTTTAATTTATAATTGACATCGTTACGGCCATCGTAAAACGTAAAGCGGCTCTAGAACGGGTAGAACAACAAAATGGGTGAAGTGGGCCCTTAAAGTCAGCAGAAAAAAATAATAAAAAACTAGAAAAAATAAAAATAACAGTAAAAAATAAAAAAAATAAATAGAAAAATAAAAGAAATTAAAAAAAATTCAAAAAAACAACACTCTTCTCAGTAAGATTTACAAACATCGTATACAGAGATATACCCCTATTCCCTTATCTTACGTTAAGAATAAGATTTAGTAATATCGTACATAGATACACATGACCTCAACCCCTACTTTATCTTTATTTTCAATTCAACACGTCACTTAAAGATCCCCCCCTATCCTCCTATCCGCTCTTAGGAAGGTGAGGATAGCATAGCAGGGCTTATGCAAATCTTCTTGGGACCTACTTACAGACCGCGCGGAATATCCCTATGTATCGTTCACTAATGAACACGTCCAGGGATGTTCCGGGTCGGAAGAGGGGGTGGTTTTAGTTGGTAGGCGGCTGGTTATGGGGGGCACGCGGGGCGCATGAACCATACTCTGGTCTGTGGGGCCCAGCGTGTTCTCCTCTCCTGTCCGAGTCCAACAGTACTAGGGACACCTTCCCTAGTCTGCTAAGAGCGTTCCACCTCAATCCAAAAAAAAAAAAAAGATCCTACGCAGGAAATGGTTACAATCTACTCTTATAGGTATTACCTGTCGAAAAAACGCTTCAGTACCCTGGCTGTTCAAGTGTCATGGAAAAAATCTTATTACCCTGAACTATTAACACAACGTTCACATTCATTATAACGACGTTCGGAAACCACTCAGTACGTTTCAGCGCATGACGCATAAAAATTTGAGGCATACAAATTTCAGTAATGTTTATTTGGCCGCATACCGTGTTATTCTTATTATTTCTATGATGTCGATGCTTTTAGGACTGAAAAAATATAAGCATGCAACACATAATCCACGTGATTTCACAATAAAACTGGGTGATACTCTAAAAATTTTGAAAAGATCATATAATGATGAGACCGCTGGGACGCAAAAGGCTACCAAACTGAAAACAATGGGAACCTTCTCTGGTAACACCTCCGAGGCTTCTACAATTTGCAAGCCATAACGGATGCTCAGACTAAGGAAGATGAGGGAATTTTACATTTTATAATTCACGTCCCATCTGCTCAGCGCGGTAGAGTTTCAACGAGAATGGTTCCTTTCATACTCCAATCAGAGTAAACATTTAAATAAAAAATGAATAACCATTTTCAATTTCGTTGCACGAAACTAGAGCCGCATCGTTATTCCAGTTCAATCAGAGAGTGCAGCAAGCACCTCTACCGGTTTCGAAACTTATTAGTCTCTCATCAGGAGCCACATATGCTGCTCTCTCTGACCCAACTAGGACAAACCCTGGCGTGCAGTCACGGATTGCAACGAACGAAATGGCAGGGATGCCCTACCGGCAACTGCTCTCAAAAAACTAAGTTTTCAATCTAATATCACATAAAAAAACATCCAAAAATGCTATTCTACATCCTACCAGACTGAAAACAATGGGAACCTTCTCTGGTAATAGAGAAGGTTCCCATTCCTTGGTTGGAAGGGATGGAAGGGAACCATTCTCGTTGGAACTCTACCGCGCTGAGCAGATAAGACGTGAATTTTAAACTGTAAAATTCCCTCATCTTCCTTAGTCTAAGCATCCGTTATGGCTTGCAAATTGTACAAGCCTCGGAGGTGTTACCAGAGAAGGTTCCCATTGTTTTCAGTCTGGTAGGATGTAGAATAGCATTTTTGGATGTTGTTTTATTTGATATTAGATTGAAAACTTAGTTTTTTGAGAGCAGTTGCCGGTAGGGCATCCCTGCCATTTCGTTCGTTGTAATCCGTAACTGTACGTCGGGGTTTGCCCTAGTTGGGTCAGAGAGAGCAGCATATGTGCCTCCTGGTGAGAGACTAATAAGTTTCGAAACCGGTAGAGGTGCTTACTGCACTCTCTGATTGAACTGGAATAATGATGCGGCTGTAGTTTCGTGTTGCAACGAAATTGAAAATGGTTATTCATTTTTGACTTACATGTTTACTCTGATTAGAGTACGAAGGGAACCATTCTCGTTGGAACTCTACCGCGCTGAGCAGATGGGACATGAATTATAAAATGTAAAATTCCCTCATCTTCCTTAGTCTCAGCATCCGTTATAGCTTGCAAATTGTAGAAGCTTCGGAGGTGTTACCAGAGAAGGTTCCCATTGTTTTCAGTCTGGTAGGATGTAGAATAGGATTTTTAGATGTTGTTTTATGTGATATTAGATTGAAAACTTAGTTTTTTGGGAGCAGTTGCCGGTAGGGCATCCCTGCCATTTCGTTGCTTGCAATCCGTAACTGCACGTCGGGGTTTGTCCTAGTTGGGTCAGAGAGAGCAGCATATGTACCTCCTGATGAGCGACTAATAAGTTTCAAAACCGGTAGAGGTGCTTTTTACACCCTCTGATTGAACTGGAATAATGGTGCGGCTGCAGTGTCGTGTTGCAACGAAATTGAAAATGGTTATTCAATTTTGATTTACATGTTTACTCTGATTGGAGTACGAAGGGAACCATTCTCGTTGGAACTCTACCGCGCTAAGCAGATGGGACATGAATTATAAAATGTAAAATTTCCTCATATTCCTTAGTCTCAGCATCCCTTATGGCTTGCAAATTGTAGAAGCCTCGGAGGTGTTACCAGAGAAGGTTGCCATTGTTATCAGTTTGGTAGGATGTAGAATACCATTTTTGGATGTTGTTTTATGTGATATTAGATTGAAAACTTATTTTTTTTTTCTTTTTTTTATTCTAAACAAATTTAAAAATAAGTAACACATACCTAAATCATATAAAAAACTTCAATATGGCGTTCGCTGAATATGTCTATACTTATTTGTTGCTTAGAAAATTGCAAAATAAATCATAAATTATGAGATTTTATAAATGTCCATATCTTATGTAAAAATTAAGTTAGAGCCTTCTTGTTACACTGAATGCTGTTGCTTATTGTGCTTAAATTATATTTTAAATTTAAAAGCAATCGGTAAAATATTTTAAATGCTATTTAATTTGTTTATCCCAAATTCATTTTTTTTTTTGCAACACTATAAGTAAGAAAATTGTGAGAAAATTGTGGGTAACACTTCGGAAAATTTATGAAAGAAGGATATTTATACTATTAACTTAATTTAAAAAAATGACAAAAAGTAATTTTAAACATTTTAAAATTATTTTGCAAAAACATGTCAATTTTTTGCTTACTTAAAACCAATTAGAATAACTTTTTAACCGTGACCCGTAGAAAAATTATTTTTTTATATTTAGAGAGACTGCATTTTTATACACATTTATAAAGAAAAACAATTGTCCTAGGACAATTAGGGACGAAGTTAACTCCCCTCCTTTTTTAAATATACATGTTCTTGCAAAATAATTTTGCAATATTTAGAATTATTTGTTGTCATTTTTTTTTAACCTTTAACTACCCGCGCATCAAGCTATAACATAACTAGACGCGTGGCGTACTTTATACGCCACAAGAAAATACACCTATAAACGGCGGATTTGTTTATTTTTTTTTTGAAAAAATACTTAGTTGTTTGTTATAAACCTTATTCATTCGGCATCAGTGAATACTTGGAGTTCCTTCTCAGTAAGCCAATTGGGATTTATAACTGGAATCATGGAATAACTGGATTCCATGATAAATAAAATTACTAATAAAAAATTTTTTGAAATGTGATTTTTTACAGGAGAAAAAGCATTGTTTATAAAGAACAATATATTTTGTGCCATAATGACTCAAAAACAATTGAAATGTGTACTTATATTACTACTAATATTAATATAATCGTGGCGTATATTGTCCACTACCGGAAACAACAAATAATAAACTGTAAATTACGATCTTCCCAGAACGCCAATTATAACGAAAATTAAACCAAATTTTAAAGCACATTCCAGTGATAGGTTAGAGCAGAGGTTCTCAAAGTGGGTGACGTGGCACCCTGGGGTGCCTCAAGCATTTGCCAAGGGTGACGTGGAACATTTGAGAAAAGTCGATCAACCGGCCGCTGCGCCACTGTCCAATCGAAACCTGTTGACTATTTTGTGTACTTGTGTACAGGGCTTTTTATCGATTGTCATTTGTTTCGAGCTTCTGTCATATGTTGCATAATCTGTGTATAATTTTAATATAGACAGATTATACGACATATGACAGAAGCTCGAAACAAATGACTGTAAATAAAAAGCCCTATTCTCGATGGCGACCGAGAAACAAACATCCGAATTCGACCGACGCGACTGCTACCTGCATTCATTCCACACTATTACCGTTGATTGAAATATTAATATTAATATTAATATACCGTCCAATACCTCAATCAACGCTATTACTATTCCACAGTTTAATTCATGCAGCCGATAAGTGAATACAGTTAGATTTAAAAGTTGAAGTTTTGGATATAACTGCAGAAGAAAAGTGACGACGTACAATGCATGTTAGATCCAGATATGACCAAGAAGACTGATAATGTGCAGATGTCAAACAGCACTATAAGCAAGAGAATTCACACTATTTCAGACTTTCTAGAGAGAGAGCTTATAAATAGATTAAAAATATGCGAATTCTTCAGTTTACAGGTTGATGAAAGTACCGACGTTGCTGGACTTGCTGTTCTGCTTGTGTTTGTGCGGTTTTCATTCGGGATGAAAATAGAAGAAGCACTCCTAATGTGTAAAGAGCTTAAAAGTTATGCCACTGGTGAAAAATTTCCAAGCCCATCCACGAGTATATAAGAAAAAAATGGTATAAAGTGGAGTAAATGTGTGGATATTTGCAGTGATGGAGCGGCTGCAATGGTTGTTAAAATTAGAGGGGCGGTGTCTAGAATAAACGTAGTGGCATAAAATGCCTCCAGCAGTCATTGTATCCTACACCGCCATTCTTTGGCAACTAAAAAGTTGCCGCAAGGTTTGAAAGACGTATTGGATGGTTCTGTGAAAATAATTAACCATGTGTGAAGAGCCGTCCGCTTCAAGCACGCCTTTTAAAGCTCACCCCTGAAGATATGGGTATGGATCAGTTCAATCTATTGCTGCTGTCAATTGGCTGCTAAAATTGGGATACCATTCATATATCTTCGAAATAATAAATAAAACCACCACTTCGCTTCAAGCAAAGGAGGAGCACAATTAGATAAAATAAAAGCCTTGTCTAAAAAAGTTACATTTTTCAAAGCATGTGTTGAAAAGAGGAACCTCAAAAATTTCTCTCGATTACAGGAATTTGTTATAACAAATGAAATCAATCTTCAAACGAACTCCTTTGAAATTGTTATTGCTCATTTGCAAGGTTTGGAAGAAAGTATTGTAAACTATTTTCCTGACATTGACTCAGATGACTTATATAGCTGTGTACTCAATTACCGTGAAGGAATCCAAGAAGAGTTCTGGATGCAAGTATATTCAGAAAATAATGTTTTTCTTATTTAGCTAATGCCTCGACAACTAATGGTCATTGGCAGGGTAGGTACAGTGAATTTTTGCAGGTAGGTACCTAGTGTCATGTGTAGTGTGTGTTGAGTAAGCGTCTCGTTAGTTTGCAAAGTCGTCGTCATTGTCTTTGCAAAGAGACGCTAATTGTATCCGAACGTCTGCGGCCCCACCGGTGGAAAATAATGTTGTTGGTAAGGTTGCTGTGAAAAAACTTGTGTTCTTCACATCGACTTATCTCTGTGAGTCTTCTTTCTCTGCATATGCTTACATTAAAAACAAATACAAAAGCAAACTACAAGTATCAAGGGATTTGAGGGTCAAACTTACAAAGATTCCCATAATCATAAAGGATATAATTAAAACATCATCGAAATAGTTTCATTCATCACATTAAGTAAGAATATTTGAGTAATAAATGTACTGTATTTTATTGATCTGAAATAAAGTTTATATTGAAATCAAATGAGCCTCAGAATTGTATTATTTTCATTTTTTGTCGTTTCCCAAATCGCTTCAAGGGTTGGTGTGCCTCGAAATATTTTTAGCCCTACAAGGGTGCCGCGACTAAAAAAGCTTGAGAACCGCTGGGTGAGAGAGATAAACAAGGTCAAAAACTAAATTTTTAAATATATTTGCAGTAGAATTCTTATATCTGGCGTACAAAATACGCCAGCGCGTGTAGTGAAAGGTTAATGAAATTAATAGTGTAAATCTTTTTTTTTTCCTAAACTATCGAAAGTTATACTGTAACTTCATCATTTTCTGACTTATAGTGTTGCAAAAAAAATTAATTTGGGAAAACAAATTTAATAACTTTTAATATAATAAACTTTTTGACCAACTGCTTTGAAATTTAGTGTATGATTTAAGCACCAAAAGTCTCAGCATTCCGTGTAATAAGAAGGTTGGGAGTTGATTTTTACATAAGTTATGAATATTTATAAAAACTCAAAATTTATGATTTATTTTACAATTTTCTAAGCAAGCAATAAGGACAGACATATTCAGCGAACGCCATATTGAAGGTTTTTATACGATTTGTGAGTTTCTTACTCTCATTTACTCTTACTATATTTGTTTTAAATGCTTAACTTTTTGGTAATAGACAAAAAAGTGAAAATTTATCGCTTTTCGATCTTCATTTGTTTATAAATATGTATATCATCAAAATTGGCTGCAGGAAACATATAGGTTATTACTACAGATGCTCATATTACTAAAAAAATGATTTTGGCCTGGAGGGGGTTGTGTCACCAATATAATATTTTTTTTCCTTATTTCTCTGAACTAAATTATTACCAATAAAAAACAAACCATTTACCAATAAATTTTTATATTTACTTTGACTTACTTCTGTTAAATGGCCGGTATATAAATAATGGTATAGCTAAAGACCAAAGGGATAATCCAAATAGACATTAGAATTTCCGCAACGGGCCTTTCCCTTCTTGCCTTATTCAGGATAACACTTGTACTCCCTAAGTATCCACTTTTGGTTAAAATTACATGTAAACTGGATATAAACTCTTATGTAAGGGTCAAGCAATGAATTGGGGACACATCCAAGATATAGTGTCGGTAAAGGATTTTAACAGAAATATTCATCTCGCTTTAGGCACAGGCTTTATTATAATCAATATTATTTCCAAATGGTATAAAATAGACGAATTTTTGAAAATATTTACTTGGTAGATCAGTATCTATAATTTTTTTATAGTGTGGTTTAATAAAAGTTTAAAAACTCGTGACGACGAAACTAACAAGATATACTAGATACAAATTAAAAGAAATGTTTCTTTATTTAATGCTACTTAATGTCATAGAAATGGGAGGACTAAGAAAAGAAAATCTCATTGGTGCACTTCTGAATAGACATGGAATTACTATAATACAGATAGTATGGTATAACTAGACCCAAACCCAGACATCCAAAGTGAAGGTTATCCTCCAATACCAAATTGTTCTATATGGTCCACAAAATGTTCAGAAAAAAGTCACACCATTTTGAGCGTCCAGATTGGGGGGAGATGGGGGAGAAGTCCGTAAATTAGTAGTTTTCTTACGTTTTTCGTCAATATTTCTAAAACTATACTTTAGCGTAAACAATCTTCTATACAAAAATGTTCTACATAAAATTTAAAACAAAAAAGGTCGTGTACATAATTGTTACAAAATCAACAGTTCCAGAGTTACGGAGGGTGAAAAGTGAAGGTTTCCGATACTTTTTATATTTTTTGGGCAATTTCCTACTTATTTTCTTTAACACGATTTTTTTTTTATAAATCAATTTGCTATTTCAGTGGCCTATGGTATGTTAGTGATAAGCCCTTGAAGAAACGTCAACCTCACTACCCAAAATCATCATCAATTGCCCAACAAATATAAAAAGTATCGAAAACCTCCACTTGTCACCCTCCGTAAAGGCGGGTTGACATTACTAGTGAATAACGAACGTGGCTAACGCTTACCTATTTTGCCCGTGCTATTGTTAGATATTTTATTATCTATTTTCAAACTCGAGCAGTACATTTGCATTTATTCAATGCATAGATACAAATGTACTGCTCGAGTTTGAAAATAGATAATAAAATATTTAACAATAGCACGGGCAAACTACGTAAGCGTGAGCCACGTTCGTTATTCACTAATAATGTCAACCCGCCTCAATTCTGGAACCGTTGATTTTATAACAATTATGTACAGGACCTTTTTTGTTTTAAATTTTATGTAGAACATTGTTGTATAGAACACTGTTTACGCTAAAGTATAGTTATAGAAATATTGACGAAAAACCTAAAAAAAAACTACTAATTTACCGATTTCTCCCCCATTTCCCCCCAAAACCGGACGCTCAAAATGGTGTAACTTTGTACTGAACGATATGTGGACCATATAGAACAATTTGGTGTAGGAGAAAAACTGTTATTTTGGGATGTCTGGGTTAGGCCTTTTTTGGACGAATTATACTATACTACCTCCGTAACTTTAGAACCGGTCATTTTAGGAGGATTATGCATAGGACCTTTTTTATTTCAAATTTAATGTAGAACAAGCTAAACATTGTATAGAGGGTTGTTCATGCTAAACCGTACAGTTTCAGAAATATTGACGAAAAACCTAAAAAAAAACTACTAATTTACCGATTTCTCCCCCATTTCCCCCCAAAACCGGACGCTCAAAATGGTGTAACTTTGTACTGAACGATATGTGGACCATATAGAACAATTTGGTGTAGGAGAAAAACTGTTATTTTGGGATGTCTGGGTTAGGCCTTTTTTGGACGAATTATACTATACTACCTCCGTAACTTTAGAACCGGTCATTTTAGGAGGATTATGCATAGGACCTTTTTTATTTCAAATTTAATGTAGAACAAGCTAAACATTGTATAGAGGGTTGTTCATGCTAAACCGTACAGTTTCAGAAATATTGACGAAAAACGTAAAAAACTACGAATTTACCGATTTCTCCCCCCTCTCCCCACCAAACCAGACGCTCAAAATGGTGTCACTTTTTTCTGAACATTATGTGGACCATATAGAACAATTTGGTGTTACTGTGTTTGGTGAGGATAACTTTCACTTTGGATGTCTGGGTTATGCCATCTTTTGGATCAATTCTAGCATACTAAGACGAATGTGAAAGTACAACGCCGAGCAGAATACATCGATAAAGAAAGGGGAGACCTGGAACACATAGAACTTACTTCAGAAGAAATTGGTCTAGATATTACAATAAAGAAATAATGGATGCGTTAAAAGAAACGAAGAGTGGGATAAGACCTGGGCCTAAATTTCTTCCTGAAACTACTATAAATTATAGATTACTAGCATATTGATGTTTTAGCGATACTCTTGTACCAAATATACAGGGTGTAACAAAAATGCAGGTCATAAAGTAAATCACATATTCTGGCACTAAAAATAGTTCGATTGAACTTAACTTACCTTAGTACAAATGTGCACATAAAAAAAGTTACATCTCTTTGAAGTCACCAAATAAAAATCGATTTTTTCCAATATATCGAAAACTATTATAGATTTTTTATTAAAAATGGACATGTTGCACTCTTATGGCAGGATCATCTTAAAAAAATATAGTGACATTTGGCAAACTATAAAAATTTTATGTAGCCCCTCCAAAAAATTTGTGTACGTTTTAGTTAAAATATTATTTTGGTACCGTTAGTTAAACACATCGATTTTAAAACTTTTTTGCTTCTTGGCACTTTTCCGATAAGCCAGTGTTTATCAAGATATTTTGAATATTTCGCACCCTAAGTAATATAAGAGATTAACTCAAAATTTGTGATAACTATGATGTTATAATGATAAGGGCACAAAATGAAATTCTACTACCGGTTAGCGCTGACAGAGAGAGAAAAAGAACATTAATGGTTCGGTAACTATATTTTGTGCCTCTTTTTCACGCTTCCCGACCACGTCTCGTTTTTACTGGTACAAGGTAGCAATCAGTAACATGTCTTTCTATGACGAAAATCCTGGTGAGTTTGCGTTTTAATAGTTTTATTATAAGAACAGTTTTTATTTGAGCCGTTATATTTTGCAAAATGTAATACCTAAATAAAAATGCGTCTAATACATAATAGTTCGCTATTTTGCATAAACAGTGAGAGGGCATTAATAATATAAGCAGGAATCAAATTTAATCAGTTCCTTATTTCTGTTATGTTTTTTTTGTACTAGGTATATACTATATGGGACTACTTGAAAGTATTTTTTCCATTACATGTAATTAATGGAATTTATTTATATTATTTTTGAAGTTATACTTCTTTAAGCGCGATGGAGAGTAAAATTTCATAATACTGCGCGCATGCGCACACAGACAGTATGGCGTTTAGTTGCTAAATCTTTCAAGTTATGTATAAATATATCAGTGCAAGAAAAGGTGTGAAAAGAACATATTAGTGTTTTAATAAATGTATTATTTATTATAATTTTTGTGCCTTTGGATTTGTCTTCCTCGGCAATATAGTCGAGGCGTTGAAGCACAAAAATAGGACTTACTGTCGATTTTTGGCGCAGTAAGAGGGATTTCAATGCAGTTTGGTGCGTTGGATTCGTGAGAATGTCAGGAAATTTTGTGAACTAATGTAATGGATAAGAAATCTCAAATTGCATTTGTGCATAAGAAAAATGCATTTCAAAAATGCATTTTGGTAAATAGTAGGAAAAATTGACTCAAATTTCTTACTCGGGGGGTTTTTGTGGTCGCTGAAAACGAATATGAGGTCGTCGAGAGCGTACAAACTATCTGGTGCCTGCAGCGGGTGTAATAAACGTCTTCCTCTGGAGTATTGTGGTAATTTATCATATAATTTGCTTAAACTCATTACTCGAGGGTTTTTGGGGTCGCTGAAAATGAATATGAGGTCGGCGAGAGTGTGCAAACTACCTGGTGCCTGCAGCGGGACGTCTTCCTCTGGCCTATTATGGTAATTTGTTAAATAATTGGCCCAAACTTGTTATTCGGGGGTCTTTGGGGTCACTTAAAATAAATACCGCAACGACTAAATTCTAATTTCATATAATTTAAAGCAGTTTGAATTAAGGCGCAAGTGGATGATGTGGTTTTGCCTTGAGAGAAAATTACTAGATACAGAATGTACTTAATGGCTGTTGCCAAAAATAAAAAGATTGTAATTGGAAAAATTCTTTCATCTGTTGATGCATTTACCCAGCATTTAAAAAGGGTATATTTACAAACACATATTTGGCTGCATGGAGAGGATAGTAACATGAACCCAACCGATTGGGGATGGGAATTACAAAATAATGTATTAATTCCAGTTAGAATGACTCAGCCACCTGGTCCTCCAAACATTTTAAATTTAATATTCTGTAGTTGTAAGTCAGACTGCGGCAACTCATGCGGGTGCAGGAAGCATGGGTTAGTTTGTAATTTAGCCTGCAAAAATTGTGCAGGCTCTGATTGCACAAATATTGCATTGGACCCGAGAGAGGAAGGCAATAATGAAGAAGAAGATGACAATGATGAAGAAAATGAGTTTTAAAGATAAATTACGATAAATTTTGTATAATGAACTTTTTTAACCATAAATATATTACAATAATAAAAATTTATGTTTATTTATAATCAAAATACCACCCTTCTCGATCACTATAGTTACATCGAAGAAAATAGATTACCCCAAAAACCCCCGAGTAACGAGTTTAAACTAATTATATGATAAATTACCATAATACTCCAGAAAAAGACGTTTATTACACCCGCTGCATGCACCATGTACTTTGCACACTCTTGCCGACCTCATTATCATTTTCAGCGACCCTAAAAACCCCCGAGTAACAAGTTTGGGCCAATTATTTAATAAATTACCATAATACTCCAGAGGCAGACGTTTATTACACCCGCTGCAGGCACCAGGTAGTTTTCACACTCTCGTCGACCTCATATTCGTTTTCAGCGACCCCAAAAACCCCCGGGTGAGAAAATTGAGTCAATTTTTCCCACTATTTATCGAAATGCATTTTTGAAATGCATTTTTCTTATGCACAAATGCAATTTGAGATTTCTTATTCATTAAATTAGTTCACAAAATTTCCTGACATTCTCACGAATCCAACGCACCAATCCGCATTAAAATCCGTCTTACTGCAAAAAATCGACACTTCAATCCTTCAATGCCACGACTAATAAGATATTTTATAATAATAGTAAGTATATTTAAAGTATTTTTGTATTAAATTTGTCAGTATGTTTGAGACATCTTGTAACCTGTCAAAGCAAAAGGAATATAGCTCAGTGCTAGAGCGTGTGACCGGAGATCAAGAGGTCCCGGTTTCAAATCCCAAGCTTTTTTTATATTTATGGTATCGTTTAAATAAAAAATTTTTAAAAGTGGTAGGTAAATAAAGTTAGTTTAATATTTAAATAAAATACAAGTAACCTGTTAAGTATATTGATTTCGTTGAAATCATAATAGAAGTATAACTTCTTACGTGCGTACAAAGTACACACGCATTCTTTTTTTCTCATTGCTTGTAGTTATAGTGCAATTATCAAATAACAAATCTGCCAAATTTCACATTTTTTACTTAAATAATAAATAAGTATGTTATTTGAAACAAATAGCTGTACCTACTTAATGTTGGAAACCAGAATCTTTAAATGCCATTTCCCAAAATCTACTTTTTTGAATTGTGCCTCTATATTACTAAGGGTGCGATTTGTCGAATCCACCACATATTTGTATATCCTTAAGTTCGATTTTAGAGACTTGTTAGTTCATAACCTAAAAATTTATTAATAATTTACATTTTTATTTATATTATGAAACATATTAAAAAATTAGCAATATCTCGATAAAAGGTAGCTTATCGAAAAAATACTAGGAGGCAAAAAAGTTTTAAAAACACTGTGTTTAACTAATAGTACCACAATAATAATTTAATTGGAACGTACACAAACATTTGGGGAGTTTAAAAGTACAAAACTCCCATACATTTTTTATGTAAACATATTAAAAAAGAAGTCGCATCTAGATAAAAACTGGCTAATCGAAAAAATACTAAGAGGAAAAACAGTTTTAGAAACATTGTGTTTAACTAATGGTACCACAAAAATAATTTAAGCGGAACGTACAAAAAAGTTTGGGGGGTTTAAGGGAACAAAACCTTATAAAATTTTTATGGGGTGTGCAAATTTCACTAATACTTTTTTTAAGATGATCCTGCGATAAAACTTCCACATGTCCATTTTCAATAAAAAAACCCTGGGCGAAAGGCCCCAAGTGCGTCCGACTGTTCGCCTACACTGTTCATAGGCAACATTCTCTTTTAGCTCTACTATCTAAATGAGAGTTCCTTGATAACTTCCTGTCAAGGGTAATACCAAGGTATTTCACCTCTTCAGAGAAGTTCAGAGTGCAGTTTAGAATCCTAGTGGGTATTAAGCCCGGAATCCTTCTTTTTTTGATGAAGAGGACCATCTCTGTCTTTTTTGGACAGATACTTGGCCTAATCCTAGGACAATTTCCTAGCGAGGGAGTAAAATTCGGCGTTATTTTGGGTAATTTACCTTCGAATTCGTTTTCTTTGATTTTAATATTTCGACGATGTTAATGCAGGTTTACTCAGAACCATTGAGGCATACTGCAGACCTCAGACCTGCTTTGAGACCTGCTTTTCGGCAACGATACACAGTTCCACAGATCCTTCTTCATCTGCGAAAACTAATTTGGATCAATATCTATATGTTTCATTCTTTTTCCAGCCCCAAGTTTTAGGATCACAGTGTTTGCCGAGCTATGACTTAATCTGGTGATAAACTCGAAGATTGTGGAAATGGGCTGCATCTTGTGTTGGATGAAGCGATGATAAATTAAATGTACTTTTAGTCACTGACTTGGCGAATCGTTTTTACCTCATGCAATCCAGAGAAACATCTTTATTTCCAGCATATAAAGAGACGGAAAGATATTTGCAAAGGATAGTGAGCAAAGATAGTTCAACTTTCTCAGTGATAAATAATGCTGGTCCGCTAGCTAACGCAGAATGTTTCTGCAAAATTTTGATACATTTAAGCTTTTCGGTCTTGTAAGGAGTTTATGTTGTGTCGCATTCTGAAAAAGCATGAAGAAAGAGCAAATATTTTGCATGACGTAGGACGTAGCCATATATAAAACTTAACGAAGATTATAATATTGAATAGACTTTTTGAAAACCAACCTTTTGAAGTTACAAAACCATTGCACTGCATCCATCCCTCCATTTTAATGCAGTAAGCAAGATAAGAATGTCAATGTCATCTGCTACAACAGTCACAGAATCATAGAATGGAATGCAGTAAGCGCAGAGCGGATGATGACTGTATCTGCATCTGATTCAGCCTTGTCAACACTAAAACACATTTCTGATAGAGCTGTTTTGAGAAGATCTATATCTATTAAGCTTGTTTTGTTCTATAATTAATTTATTACAAATAATATATTGATCTTGAGATAATTTTGGTATGGTGCTCTTATAAAAACTTCATCTTTGTCGATTGGTGTTTTTCGTGCAACGCAAGAACGAGGTATGGTAAGTTTTGTGGTAGGGGAAAGGGACGAGAAATCAATATTAGTATATATTAGTCTAAGAGCTAGTCAACCCTCTGACTAACTGTCGTCCTGTAAGGCTAGAAATTTGTATAGTGATAATTCATAGCACACCAAGGCTAAAAACCATCACCTGCACTCTGCAGGAATCAGCCGTGCACGTGTATCTACCAGGTGAATCGAAAAGTGCATCGTTTAGGGGAAAAATAAACTTTCTCCTGTAAAGTTTAAATTTAAGTATGTGTTTGAGTAAGTCATTTAGAAGAAATGTGTACAATGACAGGCGATTGTGAAAAGCACAAGACCTTGCCAGGCGAGGAGAAAGGTTAGAGGTTTTTCCTAAAATTATTTGTTTTGCATCGAAAAAAGTTCTTTTTATGTTTTTTGAATCATTCCAAACAGAAAAGGTCTCTAGTGATTTTTCTCTTAGGTTAACAGTTTTTGTTATTTAAGCGATTAAAATTTTTGAAAATTGAGGAATCGGCCATTTTTAACCCTAAATCGGACATTTAACTAAAACCTTCAATATTGCTAAGGTAGGTAAATATTCTTTAAACAATGATTGATGAAATCCCGATTAGTTTTTAGCAATACAATATCGAAAACCCGTTTGTTTTTTAATTGCTAATCAAGCGGGCGCGACACTGTAGTATAAGTGAGGACGTTTGAGTGTGCATAAATTCATTATCTCGAGAAAAGGCAAATTTGAAGAGAAATCCTCAGACAGGTCGATTTTTATTCTTAAATTAGGACTTTCTGGCATATATATAATACTAGTGACGTCATCCATCTGGGCGTGATGACGTAATCGATGATTTTTTTAAATGAGAGCAGGGGTTGTGTGATAGCTCATTTGAGAGGTTATTTAATTCTCTATTCAGTAATATAAACATTAACATAATTATTTCTACAGGCTGTACAAAAATTTTTTTTTATTAAATTAATTTAGACAAAAAGTAGAAAAAATTTTTTGTTCACCCCGTATAAATAATTATGTTAATGTTTACATTACTGAATAGAGAATTAAATAACCTTTCAAATGAGCTATCACACAATCACTACTCTTATTTAAAAAAATCATCAGTTACGTCATCACGCCCAGAAGGATGACGTCACTAGTATTATATATATGCCAAAAAGGCCTAATTCAAAAATAAAAATCGACCTGGCTGAGGATTTTCTCTTCAAATTTGCCCATTTTCGAGATAATGGATTTATTCAAACTCAAACGTTCTCACTTATACTACAGTGTGATCGCCCGCTTGATTAGCAATTAAAAAACAAAGGGGTTTTTGATATTGTATTGCAAAAAACTCTTCGGGATTTCATCAATCAATGTTAAAAAGAATATCTACCTACCTTGGTAACATTTAAATTTTTAGTTACACGTCCGAATTAGGGTTAAAATGGCCGATTTCGCAATTTTCAAAATTTCCAATCGCTTATACTATAACAAAAACTATTAACCTAAGAGAAAAATCACTAGAGACCTTTTCTGTTTGGAATGATTCAAAAAACCTAAAAAAACTTTTTTCGATGCAAAAAAAATAATTTTAGGAAAAACCCCTAATTTTTCCCCTCGCCTGGCCAGGTCTTGTGCTCTTCAGAATCGCCAGAAACATCAAATAATGAAATTAAACAAATTTTTAGTGAAAGTTATTGCTTTAAAATCCTTCTATAGAATAATTGCTTTAACTCATTTTATTATAAAGTGATCAGAAAGACAATTTTAATGTCCCAAAAGAATTGGTTGAAACGTTTTCAGTTATTTTTACTTATAACTTTTTATCCTCCAATTTACGGTAAAAAGTTATAAGAAAAAAAGTTGTACACAAGTTAATTAACTACAAATAATATTGTTGTAATTCTGTAGGATTGCTAGTTTAGGAAATACAGCCCGAAAATCCTTTGTACCCCTTTTTCCAAGATGTCGGATACGTTTGGATAATTTAGTTTTTTTTTATAAAAGTTTTATATTTTTCATTTGACTCTAAAAAATTTGTACTTCACTGCAAATTTAAAATTACACATTATAAGTTTTTTTACTTCACTGTAAGTTTTGTAAGTTTTTTTAAACTACATTATACAGCTAACCACTGAGATTTCCCTTTTATTAGTTTCCTAAAAATGGAGTTCCCCACAGTAATAAACAATAATAACTCCAATACAGTATTACATAGTTCTAACGAGGATGCTGACGATTCAATGGTTGAAAAAGGATTTAAAAATAATATAAATGTATTTATTTAACTCGGTATTTCAAAGAAAGTGCTCCGCTTTTCCATTTCCTGTGAGCTTTCGTTTATTTGTCACTGTCACTTGTTTCCAGCAAAAGTAAATGACACTTAAATTAGTGCCACATTTTTTAATTTAAAAAATTTTGTCGTATGCGTCAGGATTCCTTTACTAAACTAAAAATATCTTAAATCTGGCGCCTGGGTAATAGCTAGAACCATTCTGGAAAAGATACGGTGCTGTTGTTTTTAATATGATTACGTATATTAGAAGTAATGGGTAAGATGAGAAAAGCCTCTGTTGTTAGGAAATGTCCTTTATAGAAACAAATGTTTATTTGTTTTATGAAATATAATCTAAATATCATATAAAAATATACAGATAGTGATAATTCGTAAATAGTTTATTTACGAATTCGCAATTTATATTACGCAATTCAAAAAAAGAAAAATTTTCAAATCGATTTTTCTAGAAAACGATGTATCCCATCGACTTAATACAGGAGTACCTTTTAGTTGTAGAATATCTCACAATTTATTAATCCAGAGTAAAATTTTTAAAAATTGAAGATAAAAAAGTTATGCGATAAAATAACTGTTGCCCTACCCAAAACGGACGCCTATGACCGGTACTAGAAATTCGCAATGCATGGAGTCAATTTATCTCTGGAAGATAAACATATGTACCAATTTTCGTTTTTCTCAATAAAAGCGTTCTGGAGTTATTTAAGAAAAACTAATTACAAGACGCCATCGTCAAAGAGCTCTAGCTCCCTTAGGAAGCACTTTCGGACTAGGTGAATCGGGTTAAAATATTTTAAAATTATCTGAGAAATCCCCTCTCTTCGTTTGTTGGTAGAGTTTCTGGACGACTTGTATAGATTAAATTCGTTAGAAGTTATTAATAATGCTTAGAACTTTTAAATTATTAATCAACACTATTTTGCTTGTCAGTTGCCATTACTGTAGCCACGTTATACTTGAAATCTAATACTTGTTTAAATTTGAAAATTAAAATTGAGCTTAAAAATGCCTTAGTATGCTAGGGCCGATAAATTTGTTAGATACAAGAGAGAAAGGATCTAACAGACTAACAACCGGATATACGCCTGTCAATGTGAGCAAGAGTTACCTCCGAATTCTATCGTACTGCATGGATTTTAATGAAATTTTAAGAATAGCCTCTACCTATATCCTAATTTAAAGTCTACCCTATGCCGATGTGTGCTTTTATCTTGGGGTGGTTTCCACCCTTTCTCAGGAGTGGAAAATTTTTGGTTGTAATACCTACGGAATTCGCTAGAGAACCTAGTTCTAAGCAAATACTGTTCTATAATTTTTTTTGAAAACTCAATATTTTTGAGTTATCCGTGGTTGCTAATTGGCTATTTTCATTGTATAACACCTTTTCTAACGATTTTTTGCGAATACCTTAAAAACTTTGCATCTAACTAAAAAAATATATGAAACATTTTTGTAGGTTATAAAAAAACAAAGAGCATTTGCCATCATAAATGTTATATTTATTATACAAAAAGAGAAATAGTATGTGAAAAGAGTTTGTTTTTTGGTACATGCTCAAATTGGTGTATTCAACTTGAAATAACAGAGAAACGGTCGATTTTAGGTGTATAATGCTACCAATAACTTTTGTAGTGATTGAAAGACCTTTAAAATGAGCAAAATTAAAGGTCCATTATATTCAAACTAAGCGAGATACGCTGCAAACAATATTAATAACATTGATAACTAATGTATTTTAAGAAAAAAATGAGAAGTTATATTTTAACCCCCATCCACCAGAATGTAAATGCATCGTTTTACTTCTGCAATACCTTTTATTATAGTGTTATTTCTATGTTCAATAAGTTGGACGGGTTTAAAATGAATGTTTTTTGAAAAAAGATAAAATCAAATTATACAGCGCATTTTTAAATTTTCTTAAAAATCTTTTTTATTCTCCATATAACCTGAAAATGATTTCATCAATCGATGTTTAAAGAATATCCACCGACTTTGGTAACATTCAAATTTTAAGTTTTTCACATAGTTTTTGAAGGTTAAAATGGCCGGTTTCGCAATTTTTAAATTTTTAATCGCTTATATGTCAAAAACTATCAACTTTAGAGAAAAGTCACTAAAGACCTTTTCTGTTTGGAATGATCCAAAAAACCTAAAGAAAACATTGTTCCATGAAAAAAAACTAATTTTGGGAAAAAAACAAAAAAAAAACGTTTAAAAAATTTTTGACCCACTTTTGGTCCTGGCAACATGCAAATTTGTTAAAAGTTTTGGTAAATGTTTGAGTAACATTGTGCAAAAAATCCGAATCGGAATATTCTTCCTACCGGATGCGCAGTAGGGTGGAACGAAAAAAATGATTTTATAATTTCAATGTGTAATAGTGATAAAAAGTTGCCTATAGCCATTGTGAAGCCACAAATAAAATATTTTTTAAAAAAATATATTTTTAGAGGTGCCGCAAAAGGGTTGAAAGTTAGAATTTTTAGTTAAATTTTGCAAATTTTGATGATTTTGGTTTGGTAAAAAATGTCTTTTGTAATGTCTTAATTCCTATTTTAATTGATAAATACACACTCTAAAACTACTCTTTCAAGATAATTTTAGTTTTAACTTACAACAATCCATTGTTTATTTTTACTAAAACTGGCAAAGTTTGAACTCGAATTCCACATTTAAAGAAATATTTAATAGGAAAAATTTATTTCATTCCTTAATACAATTTAACATTCTGACATTTCAATAGTACAGGAACCTGGATCAACCTTGCTAGGGTATATAACTTCTGCTTCCGGAACAGGTGAAGCTAAGTATAAAAGATAATGGAGCATTTTCAAGAGGACAATCTTTTGAACATTTCCAATATAACAGCTGTCGGATTTGATGGAACTGCCACTAACACCGGCATTAACAATGGTGTAATTGCTTTTATAGAAAAAAACCTAAATAAGCCGCTGAAGTGGCCAATTTGTTTGTTCTCTGCCAATGAATAATTGCCTTTGCATCATTTGTTTTGCACATTGGATGGAAAAACTAAAGACCTTAATGAATTTGGAGGGCTTTTAGGCAAAGAACTTGAAATCTGTAACCAGCTTCATGTGGTTAATTTCGTTCCCATACAAAACAACCTCCCTACTCTAGAGATTAAGGATGACCTAAGCACAGATCAATAATATTTACTTGAAATGTGCAAAGCAATCTCCGGTGGTGTATATCCTTCTGATCTTTCGATAAAAACCCATGGGAAATTAGCTCATTCACGATGACTTACGTTGGCCAATCGCCTTCTTCGGTTATATGTTGCAACAGAGAATCCTTTAAATAATCCGAAAACTGTAACTATGTATGTGATGAAGGTGTATGTCCCAGTCTGATTTCATATCAAACTGAAACGATTTTGTGTAAATGGATCAAAACAACTATGGAGGCTCATCAAATTTTCACGTTATCTTTGTGAGGAACATCTCTAAATAATTAATCCAGTAATTCAAAGGAATGGGACAAGAGAAAACATATAAGGGAGCTAGGTCTGCTGCGACTTTTGAAGCCAAGATCGGAACTCATAAATGGTGTAAGGAAGTTTGTTGTCCCGAAGCTTAACTTTAATGCCAATGACTTACATTGATATAGATATAATTAACTGAGCGGTAGAATAAAATTACTTAGTCTCCTATGACAAAACATAGAACTGGCGAGGACTTAAAAAATATATAAGTGAAGCAAGAGACCCTAGTTGTCAGGTACAGTGTGTGGATTTTCCGTGTTTTCCCTGTCATACACAGGCAGCGAAAAGAGCCATAAAGCTCGTGACTGTGTCATCTCTTAGTGTCTGTGGCCTTGAAGCAAAAATGGCTTTGTTAGAGCAAAGATTTCTTCCCAAAAGATCATGCCCAAGTTTGAGACAAAAAACCATTTTATTTAAGTATCAAGATAAATATTGTAACTAAAGAAATCTTATAGCAATGTGTACATATAGCAATAATAGCATTGTTAACTGTTATTAGAAACAATGTTTGACTAAGAAATGTTAGTTACGTCACCAGGTTAAATATAAAAAATATTTTAAATTTTCTGTATTTTTTGTTAAAAACCTATCTTTTCAAAGCTCTTGCGGCACCTCAAGATGTAAACCTAGAACAAAAATATTTTGTAGTTTTATTGTAGACATGATAAGGCAACTTTCTAGTGCTATTAGAAAGTTCCATGAAAGAAAAAAATTTTTTTCCTATCCTTTCGTTCCACCCTAATGCGCAGTGGCTTTCTGGACTAATTAGGTATATCCAAATTGTTTGTTATGTGTCTTCGCCGCCATCAGTAGCTGCCTGAGTCAGGTGTATGTTTTTAGTGTTGAAGTTTGAGTCTTCAGTGTCAAGTGATTATGCAATTTTCGGCAAAATTTGTCTCAGAGACCGATGTTGGAAGTGACGTCGATGAAACGTACTCGATGAAAAAAAATTTTATTTTAAGGCTATGGGTACATAATTCGCAAATATTTTACGTGTATCCCTTCTTTTTCTGTCTTTACACGGCAAATTACGTGTAGTAAAATTCACACTGGTGTGGATATGTAAACATTACTAGAATGTCATTCTACTTGAAAATGTCATAATTAATTTAAAGAGATGGCTTTTGAATGTTCTTGGATAACTGTTATTTTTATAATTGCAAATTATTAATTCAGTTAATAAATGTGATAATTTTTTCACTAACTATGTTTTCAGTGATTGTAATAATTTATTTGTACAACAAAAACTAATAATCAATCGAGAAAAGAGGAAAAGTGTTAAAGTGATTTTTTAATAATATGTTGTTATTTTGGAACGCTTACAATTTTGAACATCTCTAACAACAAAATACTTGGATCACAGGATATATCTGATGTATTCTCTGCTTGGATCTTCCACAAATAATACACAATAAATAACTTTTTATTAAGTTCAGGTCTTAAATCAATTATTTATCAAATACACTATATATCAATAATATTTAATCAATTTCTCAAAATATTCCCGATGCAATGTCAAATATTTAAAATTGTCACTGATTGTCAGTGTCTGACTGACAATATATGCTGACAATATTATATTCGGTTGAGTGCGTTGTAAGACAAAGACAGATTTGGAAAATATTACCACGGCATTGTGTTCATTTTTTTCAAATCCTGAAAAAACCAATAAATATTTTTGAAAAATTTAAACGCAGAATGAAAGCCTAAATTATTATCGAGGGCCGAAAGTCCCTTAGAATAAATAAAAAGTTTATTTTGAATGAGATATTTGAAATTAAAAATCACACTAAATTTTCTCTTAGTTTTTTCACCCCTGTAACTTATTAAAATAAACATTAAAGAAGTTCTCAGGGACTTTCGGCCCTCGCTAATAACGTAATCTTTCATTCTGCGTTTAAATTTTTCAAAAATACTTATTAGTTTTCTCAGGATTCGAAAAAAATGAATCCCCATTTGAATAGCATTGCAGCCGAAAATACGTACCGATCCTCTTAAGGAAAAAACGTGCGAACAAGTGCTGATAATTTAGTAACCCACTTGTAAGGAGTAAAAAGTGAAGATATGTACAAAAAAACAACAGTGGAAAAATTGAGCTTGTTATTCACAAAAATGAGATGTAATATAATTGTTTTAATGTTATTTGGTACTTTGCTAATGTTTAACGAGGCTTAATAAATTAAAAATAAATATCATTCTTCCTTAATTTTACTCCTACGCTTGAAAGTGTGTCAATGGAAACATTTTTTATGTCGGTCTCTGATACCGATGTTAGCTTTAATGTTCAGAAAACCTGTTAGTTGCGGAAGGTTAAGCAGATAGGTACTTTGACTTGATAATTTTCCATTGAAAATTAGATAAGAGTGCTTTTGTGAGGCATAAAAAGGTAAGTTTCTACCAAACTAAAGGTAAAAAATTTTTTTGTGGAAGATAAAAACATAAAAGTTATAGCAGAATAAGTTGGCCAAAAATGCCCCCAACCGATCAGCCCTACGATTTGCACACAGAATTTTTAATATAAAAGCTGAAAAAAGAAAAAAAATCAGGCTGTTTTGTTTTGAAAATATACATCTTCCTGATTTTTTTAGATTTTTTGAAGCAAAATTTAGCTTAAAGAAGAATAAAATCTAAAAAACCGTCTTTTCTCGATTCAGGAGATTCTATGGTATCTGGAAGCCAAAAGTTTGTATTAAGGCATGATTTTATAACCTTTTACATAGCCCCGTATAGCCCCGTATAACACGGGGCTGATCGGTGTTGGGGCACTTTTGACAATCTTATCCCGCCATAGCCTTTCGTAGGTTATGTAAAAAAGTGAAATACAAAAGTAATATCTTTTTATTACATACAACTTTACTATTTAATTTTATTCATATTATATAACCTATAGTTCTGCCGAAAATCCTAATCAACTATGTTGTACCCTTAGAAACTCACCCCCTGTCACTTCACGTTCTTAGATTTCCCGTAAATTATTTTCCCTTTAATGTATGTTATATTTCCTTCCCTTAGCAATGGGTTCTATTTACTATTTTTTGTCACGTTTTACCGAAATCCACATTTCGAGATACATGGTAGACTCAGTGCAAATAAGTACAATTTGATAAAGCAGGATAAGTAATAATGGGATACAGTATATTTTAATTTGTGTATATATTTTTATTCAAACTCCATTTTTAAATCAGTTAAATTTATACATAACATATTATGTAGTGTTCGTCCGCTATAAATTTTCATATGCATACCGAATCATTTTCAAATAAATTAAGTCAAAACATAAAGTGAAACGAACGTCGATGTGTATATACATTTTGTATACTGTATACTACATATTATTATACTACACACATCGGCGTACGTTTCACTTTATGTTTTGACTTAATTTGTTTGAAAATGAATCGTGACGCATCGGAAAAGTTATAGCGGACGAACTATACCTATTAACATATTTTATATCCATAAATCAAAGTATTTTCAAATCAAAATAATAAATTACTTTTAAAATCCTCTAAAACAATAAAAGATTGATATAAGATTGTTCCGGGAAAATGTAAAACCGCGAGATAATTACAATTGTCTTTAAGTGATTTTAGTTGTCTACTTGGCAGCCAGATCGTGGAAACAATTTATTAACTTTTTGGCAGGAATTTGGGGTCGTTAGCCAGAAAATTGTAGTATTTATTCTTAAGTAATGCATAATACATTATGTATACATTTCCTATGTTTTAAAAAGGCAGTAAAGTTTTTCTTGACTTACTTTCTGAAGAAAATATTAGAAAATATTTAGTAGTTTTTATAATAGATTATACGTGTAATACAACAACATCGTAAATTAAATAAATCCTTATCGCTCTCTTTGTCTTTATATTTATGTGAGGTATGTCTCCTTATTTCAGTTTCCCGTAATAAAAATAAAAACAAAAAGAAGAACTAAAAGTAAACACAAACTCCAACTCTCACTATACTAGCAAAAAACCTTTGAATAACAGAAAAAGAGCACTTTTCAGAGAAATCTATATTGAAACTTTTTTAAATTGTTTAAATTTGAAATTTTCGACATGGGTAGATTAAGAATATGTAAAACTAAATAGGTAAATGATTTCGAAAATTAACAAGTAGGATTAAGTAACAACAAACAAAACCTTGACAATATACAGTGTCTGTAAAAATAAACGCTTGCGCTGACCAAAAATCCGCACTCTTTTTACATCAGCACGACACGAATCTGTATACGATGTCGTTAAACGACATTCAGGGGCGAAGAGTATATAAGGAGCTATTCACACAGTTCTGTCTAGCGGCTGACCCACTACTTTGTGCCGTGTAATTTGGGTTGCCTATATGAACTTTCCATTCTAAACCAACTCAAGATTAAAAAAAGGGTGTCCACAATATGTCTGCAACGAATACTGCAATTCTTTGGTCACGTGGTTCGCAGAGGTGACGACAGTTTGGAGAGATTAATTGTTTCTGGAAACGTTCCGGGGCGAAGATCAAGAGTACGATCACCAACTAGATGTCTGACCAAATAAAGAATTCAGCTGGAAACTCATTCTGCGAAGCTCATAAAGCAGCTGAAGATAAAGACCAATGGAGAAACATTGTTAGGAATATTGGAAAAAATCACGATCCTCAGTAATGGGGAAACGACAAGAAAGAGAGAGAGATATGAACTTCAATCGGCAAAATGGGCATATAAATAATAAAGTTTTGCTGTATTAACCAGTTTAAAAATTCACATTGTAAGGCATGAATGAATAAAAATTTGATTCATATAGGCAAGCCAAATTACACGGCACAAAGTAGTGGGTCAGCCGCTAGACAGAACTGTGTAAATAGCTCCTTATTATGCTCTTCGCCCCATGTGTCGTTTAACTAGAAAGTCTGGCTTAGCATACCTACCTAGAAAGCCCGAAGGGATTATTTGGGCCCCAAGTTCTTAAATCAATAAAAACTCAGTTTAAACAAATTATATCAACTCTAGACGATAGAATCTGATTTTATATTTTAGTTTCATTGTCTAGCAAATTCGCTGCCTATCAAAAGCATTTGGAATACCATACATTTTGCAGTTTTTGACATTTGCCACACATTGCCTTGTTACAGAGGTGGCACTGATTGGAAGTATGATTTCCTTTACAAACTATTTTCAACTGATATTTTGTTAGTTTTTGGATAGTAACAGTGCTGGTAGTTGGTAGAACCGGTGTTGCTGGGTGAGTACTAGATTTCGGGAGGCAAGGTGTGGACTCCATAATCCTTCACACATACGAAGAATAAACTTACGAAGACTAAGTTTACTTCCAGCCACTTCTTTATAAATAATCCATGAATTTATTGCTCCTAAGTTAAGAGTATTATAAAATACGTGCATGCATAGGCCATCGTGTAGTATAAAGACGCGAAATTTGGTTCTCTACATCAACCATTTATTTGGATAGTTCATAAAAATTTACTGTTTCAGGAATTTTTTTTCCGTAGACAGCAACATCCACTGATTGATCCAACGAGCTCAACAAAATCACATTTTTGTCACTCTTTCTTTGATATTCCGTATTATTTTTTCGTCGTTCTGGAATATAAAGGTAACATACAATTCTCTGTTTTCACACTTTACGCTTATAAAATCTTTCTTTCTGTTGCTATTCAAAGTACCCAGAAGACTTGTTGATTTCTTTTACAAGGCCAATTTCAACGAAGTGAAGTATTTATCTGTCGTAAAATTTTCGCCCTTTTCCAGTTGATTTTCCATTATCCGCAAAACAACGTGTTCACCAACAATAATTGTATCTTTATTGCGTAGATAATCAGTAGGACCAATAAAAGGGTAACCGTTTACAATAAACAAACAACGATCATACATTAATATAATTTTACCCATTCATGAAGAAGTTTTCTGGAAAATTTCAAGTCAAAATATGTTATGAGAAAAAAGTTATGTGACTTTATAGACCAGTGGCACTCTTCCAAAAAACGCTTAATTCTCGAGATACTGACCACAGTGTGGTGAATGGCTAATTTTGGTCTAACTTTATGTTTTTGATGGTGCTGAAAATGAAAATAAGGTTTAAGGTTTAAAATAAGATTTTGAATTTAGATGGAGGAACATTGTCAAAATCGCAATTTTACAAGAAAAAAAAATGAAATCACGTTTTTCTTAAAATTAAAAGTGCCATTATTTTTTTTTCTATAAAGCATTTTATTCTTTGTACCGTCTATTTTAACATAAACTTGATTATAAAGCTAAATTTCAAATTTTGTCACTCAACTTTTGCGATTAAAGTTTGAAATTCAGGGATCTGTACCTTTCATTTTAAATAATTCATAACTTTTATCATTGGGACCGTGCAAGTTCGGAAAAGCGACACCTGGTTTCTTCGCTCTACATTTTTATTCGCACTTTTATTTATATTGGCTAATCGTATGGTCCTGGTTGCTGGATAATTGTCAAGGCCATAGTCCAAAAAAATAATAAGAAGAAAAAATAAGATTCAGGTTATGTTATTAAAATGTAAACAATTGTATGTAGTAAATAATATTAGTTATTAAAATGCAGTAATGGAAGCAAAATAAAATTAATTACATTTACATTTATATAATAATTGCATTTCATATCAATATTGTGGAGCAATTTATAATTTTCTTTCTTCATTGACAGTAGATATGAAATATACGTCAATTTGACAATTTCAATTGACAATGAATTATTTAAGAAAGTTACAATATTTCTCCGCTATTCTCGCACGATCGGGTCTCGTATCGCCTCCAAGTACTTGCACACCGCGAATAATGAGACAGAAAGATTTTGCCACTGTTCCCCCACGTAAAATTTAAAATAGACCTAATTTTCGTCTTCACCACCATCAAAAATATAGAGTATGATCAAAATTAGCCATTCACCACACCGTGGTCATCACACCGTGGTCATCACACCACACAATATCTCGAGAAATAAGAATTTTTGGTGGTGTGCCGCTCGTCTATAAAGTCACATTATACTTTTTTTTATTATATATTTGGCTTAAAATTTTGCAGAAAGCTTCTTCATGAATTATGTTTTATTGCTGTCTTGGTTAAAATTATAAGCTAAAAAGTTTGTCACTTAAATTTTTTAAGTAAACATGAAACTAACGAAATCTGACGACAAAATGTTTAAAAATTAACAACTCCTCTTTTTAATTTATATAAACATTTTTGTACAAAGCTCGATGTTATCTAAAATATCTCAAAGATCACACAGTAAAATTTTCAAGAAGAAATATTTACAACGAGCAAAGATACAGCGAGGTAAAGTTGAAAAATCATCAAAATTGATTTCTCGCATTTTTGCATAAAATTTGATTTTTGAACATGTTCCACCAATTCTATAAATATAAAAATAAACTTCATATTCAGATTCAGCGACCTCGAAATCATAAAGAACCACCAAAATTGGTCATTCACCTTAAAGTTAATTTTCGTGGTCGGTATAACGTAATTTTAGGGGTTGCTGCCGCTCGCCTATATATGGACTTAAAAGCTCGACATTGAAGCAAAAATACATAAAAAAGCGACAGTCATTTGACATGTGGTGTTATAGAAGGATGCTTAAAAAAGCAAGGACACAGAAGAAAACTAACGCGGAAGTATTACGCGAAAAGGGCAAATAAAACAAAAGAATAAACATAATAAAAATAAGCAAGTTACAATATCTGGGATATATCATGAGAGGACAGCGGTATAAAATGCTAAGATTGATAATACAGGACAGGATAAAAGGAGAATGGGGAATACAAATAATTAGAGTACCATGGTTGAAAATTTAAGGGATTGGTATAAATGCAGTTCGATAGAAATCTTCAGAATAGCAACCTCCTATTCGGAGAGGGCAATTAAAAAATAAGAGGCTGACTCCACAAGCCACAGCATTCTAATAGTAGCATTCATCAGTAACCATAACGAAATTGGCATCTATAACACATAATAGTTATTTATGATATAAGTGTTAAAAGTACACGTTTAAGGCACGCATGTGAAAGTTTGCAGAATGAGCGATAGCGAGTTCTGCAGTTCACATGAATGCCTTAAAAATGTACTTTTTAACACGCATATCACACAATATTTTTTCTACAAACGTAATTACAGAACAATATCTACAAAAACTTTTACTTGAACTTGACTGACATTCCATTTTTATATTTTTTTGACAATACATCAAAATTGCCTATACGGTCAATACGAACTGCAGTGCCTTAAAATTTTTTTAAAGCACTAGTGCCTTAAAGTAGCATTTTTAACGCTCGTATGGAGTGCTAAAAATTGCATTTTTAACACGGTTTTAGAAAAAAATATTTATGATCTATTAGAATCCGAAATTTTATTTTTTAAACAAATTAATGTACATAAAATATGTCTGTATTAATAATTAATTATTATATTGCATTCATTTTAATCGTTTATGTCAACTTTATCGAAAATATAATTTTAGATTTACCGATTGTATACATAATTGATGAAGTTAATATAAACTATAAATCGTTTTACGTCAAGCATACAAATATTCTGTTACATATACTCTCTTTAATGTCAATTGACAAAACTTTAAACCTAATAAATATCAAATAAAAAATCGTAGGCATCCCAAGCCAAACTTTTCAAAAAGTTATTTTTAAGCTGACGATAAAATTATTGCGCTATCCCCGCATTCCTGATTCCGTAAACATTTGTAACCCATTCTTAAAAATACCGAAACCGGTTACTAAAAATAGTTGACATCCTTCTCATACTTTTACTTAATGTGCTGCCATTGTTCCAAGAATGTCGGTAATTTTTCTAGAGCCAGGCATTTCTCTGTCACATAAAACAAGGTAATAAAATAGTAGTCTGAATTTGACTCTAAGTCCTATTATAGCTAATGGATTTAATTATTTAAGAGGCAATTGTTAGAGGGGTGTTATAAATTTAAGAAAAGTTCCTTTTATCTTTTCTTAAACAAACAAGAACTAAAAATTTAAAAGACATAATTTACATTTTATTTATCCGACCTAAATTTCTTCTTATTCGTAACATAACCTATCAGCTGCGGATGTTCTTCTTTTTGTATACAAATGACTCTGTCTGTTTTTCAATGTGCCTCCAGTAAGTTGTCATTCCATCGTTTTCGTGGTCTTCTCACTGATCGTCTTTCTATTGGGAACCGTCTCTCGCCGTCCATTCAAAAAAGGATACCAAATGAAAGAAAAGCAACTTAAAATAATCTTCTATGCAGACGACGCAATACTAATCTCTCAAAGTGGAGATGATTTACAACACATGCTGCACCAATTTAATATAACCGCTAGAAAATTTAACAGGTTAATTTCCCGAAAAAAAGAATATATGCATGTTTATAACAGCTAATCTAATAATTTGTAAATTAGAGCTATAAGGTCAGATAATACAATAAGTGATGGAGTTTAAATATCTAGGCATCACACTACCTAGCTACGGAAAGCTCTAAACAGAAGTGGAAGATCAGGTGTTCAAGCAAACAGTGCTGCAGGATGCCTGAATGAAACAATATGGAGAAATAAAAATATCGGAAAAGATAATATGATACTACTCTATTTGATGTCATTCGGCTGATGTGGTCGTTCCATTCTACTCTTCAATTTTTTACCCAGTTGTTAATGTTGCCCACCTTGCATCTCTGTCGTGTATCTGAACTTCTAGCTTTATCCCATAGTGTCTTACCATCGATTTTTCGAAGTGTTTTCATCTCTGCTGTTTCTAGCATTCTTTTTGTTCTTTCTGTATCAGGTCGTGTTTCTACCGCGTATGTCATTATTGGTCTGCTGACTGTTTTGTAAATTCTACCTTTCACTTCTTTTCCGATATTTTTATTTCTCCATATTGTTTCATTCAGGCATCCTGCAGCACTGTTTGCTTGAACACCTGATCTTCCACTTCTGTTTAGAGCTTTCCGTAGCTAGGTAGTGTGATGCCTAGATATTTAAACTCCATCACTTATTGTATTATCTGACCTTATAGCTCTAATTTACAAATTATTAGATTAGCTGTTATAAACATGCATTTATTCTTTTTTTCGGGAAATTAACCTGTTAAATTTTCTAGCGGTTATATTAAATTGGTGCAGCATTTGTTGTAAATCATCTCCACTTTGAGAGATTAGTATTGCGTCGTCTGCATAGAAGATTATTTTAAGTTGCTTTTCTTTCATTTGGTATCCTTTTTTGAATGGACGGCGAGAGACGGTTCCCAATAGAAAGACGATCAGTGAGAAGACCACGAAAACGATGGAATGACAACTTACTGGAGGCACATTGAAAAACAGACAGAGTCATTTGTATACAAAAAGAAGAACATCCGCAGCTGATAGGTTATGTTACGAATAAGAAGAAATTTAGGTCGGATAAATAAAATGTAAATTATGTCTTTTAAATTTTTAGTTCTTGTTTGTTTAAGAAAAGATAAAAGGAACTTTTCTTAAATTTATAACACCCCTCTAACAATTGCCTCTTAAATAATTAAATCCATTAGCTATAATAGGACTTAGAGTCAAATTCAGACTACTATTTTATTACCTTGTTTTATGTGACAGAGAAATGCCTGGCTCTAGAAAAATTACCGACATTCTTGGAACAATGGCAGCACATTAAGTAAAAGTATGAGAAGGATGTCAACTATTTTTAGTAACCGGTTTCGGTATTTTTAAGAATGGGTTACAAATGTTTACGGAATCAGGAATGCGGGGATAGCGCAATAATTTTATCGTCAGCTTAAAAATAACTTTTTGAAAAGTTTGGCTTGGGATGCCTACGATTTTTTATTTGATATTTATTAGGTTTAAAGTTTTGTCAATTGACATTAAAGAGAGTATATGTAACAGAATATTTGTATGCTTGACGTAAAACGATTTATAGTTTATATTAACTTCATCAATTATGTATACAATCGGTAAATCTAAAATTATATTTTCGATAAAGTTGACATAAACGATTAAAATGAATGCAATATAATAATTAATTATTAATACAGACATATTTTATGTACATTAATTTGTTTAAAAAATAAAATTTCAGATTCTAATAGATCATAAATATTTTTTTCTAAAACCGTGTTAAAAATGCAATTTTTAGCACTCCATACGAGCGTTAAAAATGCTACTTTAAGGCACTAGTGCTTTAAAAAAATTTTAAGGCACTGCATTTCGTATTGACCGTATAGGTAATTTTGATGTATTGTCAAAAAAATATAAAAATGGAATGTCAGTCAAGTTCAAGTAAAAGTTTTTGTAGATATTGTTCTGTAATTACGTTTGTAGAAAAAATATTGTGTGATATGCGTGTTAAAAAGTACATTTTTAAGGCACTCATGTGAACTGCAGAACTCGCTATCGCTCATTCTGCAAACTTTCACATGCGTGCCTTAAACGTGTACTTTTAACACTTATATCATAAATAACTATTATGTGTTATAGATGCCAATTTCGTTATGGTTACTGATGAATGCTACTATTAGAATGCTGTGGCTTGTGGAGTCAGCCTCTTATTTTTTAATTGCCCTCTCCGAATAGGAGGTTGCTATTCTGAAGATTTCTATCGAACTGCATTTATACCAATCCCTTAAATTTTCAACCATGGTACTCTAATTATTTGTATTCCCCATTCTCCTTTTATCCTGTCCTGTATTATCAATCTTAGCATTTTATACCGCTGTCCTCTCATGATATATCCCAGATATTGTAACTTGCTTATTTTTATTATGTTTATTCTTTTGTTTTATTTGCCCTTTTCGCGTAATACTTCCGCGTTAGTTTTCTTCTGTGTCCTTGCTTTTTTAAGCATCCTTCTGTAACACCACATGTCAAATGACTGTCGCTTTTTTATGTATTTTTGCTTCAATGTCGAGCTTTTAAGTCCATATATAGGCGAGCGGCAGCAACCCCTAAAATTACGTTATACCGACCACGAAAATTAACTTTAAGGTGAATGACCAATTTTGGTGGTTCTTTATGTTTTCGAGGTCGCTGAATCTGAATATGAAGTTTATTTTTATATTTATAGAATTGGTGGAACATGTTCAAAAATCAAATTTTATGCAAAAATGCGAGAAATCAATTTTGATGATTTTTCAACTTTACCTCGCTGTATCTTTGCTCGTTGTAAATATTTCTTCTTGAAAATTTTACTGTGTGATCTTTGAGATATTTTAGATAACATCGAGCTTTGTACAAAAATGTTTATATAAATTAAAAAGAGGAGTTGTTAATTTTTAAACATTTTGTCGTCAGATTTCGTTAGTTTCATGTTTACTTAAAAAATTTAAGTGACAAACTTTTTAGCTTATAATTTTAACCAAGACAGCAATAAAACATAATTCATGAAGAAGCTTTCTGCAAAATTTTAAGCCAAATATATAATAAAAAAAAGTATAATGTGACTTTATAGACGAGCGGCACACCACCAAAAATGCTTATTTCTCGAGATATTGTGTGGTGTGATGACCACGGTGTGATGACCACGGTGTGATGACCACGGTGTGGTGAATGGCTAATTTTTATTATACTCTATATTTTTGATGGTGGTGAAGACGAAAATTAGGCCTATTTTAAATTTTACGTGGGTAAACAGTGGCAAAATCTTTCTGTCTCATTATTCGCGGTGTGCAAGTACTTGGAGGCGATACGAGACCCGATCGTGCGAGAATAGCGGAGAAATATTGTAACTTTCTTAAATAATTCATTGTCAATTGAAATTGTCAAATTGACGTATATTTCATATCTACTGTCAATGAAGAAAAAAAATTATATATTGCTCCACAATATTGATATGAAATGCAATCTATATATAAAAGAAAGTCGAGTTATGTTAGTTACACTGATAATAACTCGAGAACGGCTCATCAGATTGTTATAAAATTTTACAAGTGTATTCTACCGGACTGGGAATAGGCATAACTCTGAATTCATGCCCGTACGTCATAAAGGGGCTTGCCCACCCTGATATATTTTTTTAATTTTTTGACAAACCGTTTTTTCTTAATTTTGTATGATGTAGAAGCAAAAGATACATACGATCCTAAATTTTCACTTTTTTATCTTCAACCGTTATTTTTTAATAGCCATTTAAATATTTTACATCTATATATATATATATATATAAAAGAAAGTCGAGTTATGTTAGTTACACTGATAATAACTCGAGAACGGCTCATCAGATTGTTATGAAATTTTACAAGTGTATTCTACCGGACTGGGAATAGGCATAACTCTGAATTCATGCCCGTACGTCATAAAGGGGCTTGCCCCCCCTGATATATTTTTTAAATTTTTTGACAAACCGTTTTTTCTTAATTTTGTATGATGTAGAAGCAAAAGATACATAAAATCCTAAATTTTCACTTTTTTATCTTCAACCGTTATTTTTTAATAGCCATTTAAATATTTTACATCTATATATTAAAGTTGAGTTATGTTAGTTACACTGATAATAACTCGAGAACGGCTCATCAGATTGTTATGAAATTTTACACGTGTATTCTACCGGACTGGGAATAGGCATAACTCTGAATTCATGCCCGTACGTCATAAGGGGGCTTGCCCCCCTGATATATTTTTTTAATTTTTTGACAAACCGTTTTTTCTTAATTTTGTATGATGTAGAAGCAAAAGATACATACAATCCTAAATTTTCACTTTTTTATCTTCAACCGTTATTTTTTAATAGTCATTTAAATATTTTACATCTATATATATAAAAGAAAGTCGAGTTATGTTAGTTACATTCTCGTCCCGGACGTCGAAGAGTAAGGTCACTGCTAGCACACCCCACTCTTACCGACGAACAGCGAGAAGCCTGAGAGCACCAAGTGCTGAAGAAGCGGCGCACGGTTAGCCCTAAGCTATTAGTTTGGAACCAGCGTGAAAAACCAACGACGCTTGGCCGTGTAAACCAAAAAGGTAGACGGATTACTGGGTTTCAGAGGAATACTCTGGCCCTGGGCTCGAGCGAGTTCGCTCGCCCCGAACTCTACCTAGTGTTCACATACGGTTACAAGAACAAGTGCGAGTAAGGGGGCCAAACTAACTGCGAAAAAGGCTTTCAACGAGGGACCCACCAGCAGCAGGGTAAACTGCACCCATCAGGTAATTATAGTCACTGTCTTACGCCGGAAAAGCACGGAGGGGTGGACAAGCCACCTTTATCCCTGGGGTTTACCCCCCAGAACACCTTGAGGCTGAGGTGCCCTCCGATCGCTCGACTTGCATCCTCACCCATTTGTAATGCCTTCTTCTGTAAGGTCAGTCAGCTCCACCCGGTCGCTTCGTCCTCGGACGACGACCTCGACAAGCGTTGCCACCACCACCACCACCACTACAGCCACCACTACTGCCAACCAGTTCTCTTCCTTACATCAGGAAGGCACTGTACCCCCAGCCAGAGGTTACAACCGGCTCACGGCGGAGCTAGACCTCGAGACGCTTAGCGCGGAGATGGAAATCGTCCGCAACAAGTATCGCGAGGCCTACCTTCGCATCGAGCAGGACGACGCCTCCAACCCCCTTCTGCAGCGATATGCTAATGATTTTCCGCCTCTAAGAACACCAGCACAGGCTGGTCCTCAGCAGCAGAGCGCTCGGAATATTCACGGTGCCATACCCAAAGTCCCAACTCAACCGTCAAAGCAAGCACCCAAACAACCGAAACAACAATCTTCTCAACAGCAACCCTCTTCTCAACCACAAGCAACCATCAGCACTGAAAACAATCCTGAACCGAACGATTTCGTCTTCCAAAGAAGACAAATAAGACAAATGTCTTACGCCAATGCCGCAGCCAATCCACGTCCCAAAACCCAAGCCAGAAATCAAAACGTCATCAACGCCATAAACGATCCCACACTGTCCGAATATCTAATCAAAGATCTCCCAAAAGATCTTTGTAACAAACGTACCTTCTTTCGGCAAATAAATGCCACCACTCTTTTGTCCAACAAAATTCACTCTTGTAAAGTTCTCTCACATGGAATCGCACATCTTCGACTTTTTAATCCTATAAATGCAGGGGATATCGAGAAAGCTATCCACACAGCAACTGGCCAAACCATGGTTACGGTCCATAGCCGTAGCAGAAATGCAAACACTTCCGCTAAAGAGCCTACCTATCTCCTCTGCATTACCGGAATCGACGTAGATTACTCCGAGCAGGAGGTCACCGACTTGCTCACAGAACAGCAATTCCCGGTCGAAAGACTGTGGAGAGTCAAAGCCTATAAAACAGGCAAAGACTCTAAAGTGATCAAGGTGGTGACCAAATCCTTGGAGAGATTTACGTCAGCACTGAGCCGAGGCATAACTCTAGATGGCGAAATCTACAATGCCGAACTCCCTCATGGCTCCGACCCTACAATCCCTACCCCAAAATATTGCAGCAAATGTTGCATCAACGGACATTCCATCGACGAATGCCCTCAAAAAGCATTCGTCTGCCCCCACTGCGGCGGTAACCACAAGTCCAGCGCCTGCACCAAACAGCAGGAACCCAAATGCCCGAATTGCGGCGGTGACCACCCCGCATATTCAAACAAGTGTCCAAAAAGACACACCATCCCCTCCGCCCAACACGAAATACAGCCACTCACGATCGAAAGATCATTCCCCCCTTTCGAACTCCCTACTGAAACAAAGAACATCTTGTCTATTCAGACTGCTCTGTTGCTTAACTTGTTGCCTGAACTTCGCGAGCATATCGCTGCAATCACGGCTAATCTGATTAGCCAAGTCTACGACCACTCCACAGTGGTCCACGGGTACGGGAGCAATGTCACGGTGACATTCCGCCCCAACCACTAAACACCCCCCTTTTATGGATTTCACCCTAGGCACAGTCAACTGTCAGGGTCTCTCCAAAAAGAGACCCCTCATCAAGAATATCCTGTCGAAGCATAACATCCAGATCCTCGCACTCACAGATACTCTGTCGAAAAACGATCCACACTTCGCAGGATATTCGATCATCCATCGAAGCCGCTGTCAGGTTTCACGTGGGAATGGTATTCTCGTGAAACACGGAATACCGCACAACATACACACATTCCCACAAAATTTTCGTCCACCTGATGTGGACTTCCTGGCAATTGACGTGCACATCCCCAACAACGAAACCCTCACGATAGTCTCTTACTACAAACACCCGGATCAACCACTCAACAGGCATTTGCTAGAGTACTTTTCGAGGCTCGGCAAGGCTGTGTTGATGGGCGATCTAAATTGTAGACACACACAGTTTGGTGATCATCGTCAAAACCCAGAAGGCATCCGCCTCACGGATTATCTACTAGACCTTCCTATTTCAAGAATCACCAACACTGAATTCACGTTTTTGAACGCCAATGGGGCTTCTATTGTCGACCACATCCTAGTTACTAGTAACATTCTGGATCGGTTCGGGGATAGATGCCACATAGGTGATTCGATAACGTCAGACCACGTACCTCTTCTTGTCGACACCGACATACTCATTCCAAAACAACCAAACCCTCCAAGATCTATAAGAGACTATCGTCACGCTAACTGGACTGAATTCCAAAACTTCATCACACAAAATCTCCCTATGTTAGGCGAACTCGATACTAACGATAGTATCGACACCAGTGCAACCAATATCGAGAACCTCATCACTGAGGCGATCACGCACGCAATTCCACTCAAACAAATAACTTATACATCACCGGCACTTCCACAATACATCATTGCCAAAATTCAACAAAAACGACGTCTTCTACGTCAATACAAGGCCAACAGAAACCCACTTATCAAAACAGAGTACAACCGGATCTGTGCCAGGATAAAGAGGGAGATATCTGTCCTAACGGCTCGCCGGTGGGAAGATGCTACCTCAAAACTGGACTACAGAGACGGAGGTAAATTCTGGCAAAAATTTAAAGTCCTAACAAAACAAAAATTATCTCAACCATCTCATCTGTTGGTCAACAATCACATAGTCAATTCCCCAGAAGGGAAAGCCGAAGCATTCAGAAATTCGCTTCAAAACAATTTTCAAACGCCAGATAACCCGAACTTTGATCGCATATTTAAATTCAACACAGAATACATTGTAAATGTTACTCTCAACCACTACATTCCAGTCTATGATCCGATCATGGACCCCCTCACAGACAGGGAAACGGAGAGCTTTTGCCAAATCGGCAAAAACAGCGCTCCCGGACCTGATGGCATCAACCGAAGGTGCCTCAAAAAACTTCCAGAGAGTATCATCCCTCTTCTAACTAAAATATTCAATGCATGTCTCAAAAACAGCCACTTTCCTACTCCTTGGAAAGTGGCCAACACCATCATGCTTTTGAAAAAAGGCAAACCCCCAACCGACGTGGAATCCTATAGACCAATTTCATTAATCAATACTCTGGGTAAGGTTCTTGAGCTAATCCTAAAAGAGAGGCTCAATAACTTTCTCGAAAACCACAATATCATACCAAAATTCCAATATGGATTCCAGTCAGGTAAATCTACTAAACATGCATTAATAGACTTCACTACCAAAGTTACTCAAACCATCAACGATGGTTCATTCGCCATAGCCACATTTCTGGATGTGCAGAAGGCTTTCGACCAGGTCTGGCACGACGGGCTTGTTCGGAAACTTCTGGACATCGGGCTTTCATTGCAATTTACCAAAATTGTACACTCCTACCTCCACAATCGTACTGTCAGAGTGAAAATATGCGATCAAAAGTCCACCCCCTTCACTCCACAAGCTGGAGTTCCCCAGGGTTCAGTCCTAGCGCCGCTGTTGTACATTATCTACAACAGCGACATCACTAACCAAAATATCCCAGGTACTCGGCTGTTTCTCTATGCGGATGACACGACTCTGCTCTCAACTACCTCTCGATACAACCCAAGACTCCTCTTCAGAAGAGCCCAGGCTCTGTTGGACGGCGTCGGCGAATGGTGTTGTAAGTGGAGAGTCACGCTCAACGCGAACAAAACAACAACAATTGTGTTTCGCGCCCCTTCTGTGTCAAATAGAATCATTCGCAATGAAGACGACCAATATCCTCTGAGTTTGTTGGGAGAAAGGCTTGTTGTTAGCCCGACTGTGAACTATTTGGGAGTTCTGTTTACCAGGACTCTCAACTGGGACGCAGATCTAAAGGCAACTTTAGATAGGGTAAGGAACAGGGCCAGACTTCTCAACGCTCTCTCTGGAAAAATTGGCAAGACACACAAGAACACTCTCATTCACACTTACAAGACCTTTATTCGACCCGTCATGGAGTACAAGTCATGTATCTACTCTCTTTGCTCTAGACAAAAACAAGAGAGGTTGTTGAGGACAGAGCGCAGAGTCTTGCGTAGATGTAACTATGAGCACTGGCGATATCCCTCAAACGAAATCCATAACATTTCGAACACCCCCAAAATCACCGAGAGAATAAACTCTCTGAACAGGAACTTCACAATCAAAGTAATCAACGGCCCCCCTTCCGACACCCAAGAATCTCTCAAATGTTCCTGTTCATCTTCCGGCCACGTACTCCACCGAAAGCCCAAACGCAAAAAGATTCATGTACCGTCCGCTCTAATGCAAACATGCATTGACGAACTCCCGGTGGAGTACGAAAACATCCTTGAGGCTACCCCGTTAGCCTTCCGTACCCACCTCTAACATCTCCTCTTCCCTACCCCGAACAGGGAGAAGTTGGTTTTTTGCGGTTTCCCAACTTCATTGCACAATTATACCTGTTCGTCCCAAGAAAATAGCCGCAACTATTTTCTCCACTCGAACGCTCACTGTCCACGCTGCGCTCAAAGCCACCTCCTGACCGCCGACGAGGGACGCAGGTTCGCCTGTCGTTGTACAATGGTTTCTAGGGAGATTGGTCGAGAGCAAAGCACGGACAGTACACGTAAATGTCTATGGAACCAACAACAATCCATCAAACTTTCTTCTCTGTTGACTTCTTAGCCTTCTGGACACCACCGTCCGGCATAACCAAGGATCCAAGAACACCAGGACACGGCGCTTGCCCCAGTGTGTTTTTCGGACTGTTTGCTTTTGCTGCCAACACTAAACATTCACCACAAACCCTGAAGAGGACAAAATCCTAAACGGGGAAGCACATTGTACGCATTTCTTCTTAACATTATCAAGACAAGCAAATCAAACAATGTAGTAGTAGTGTTAGTTACACTGATAATAACTCGAGAACGGCTCATCAGATTGTTATGAAATTTTACAAGTGTATTCTACCGGACTGGGAATAGGCATAACTCTGAATTCATGCCCGTACGTCATAAAGGGGCTTGCCCCCCCTGATATATTTTTTTAATTTTTTGACAAACCGTTTTTTCTTAATTTTGTGTGATGTAGAAGCAAAAGATACATACAATCCTAAATTTTCACTTTTTTATCTTCAACCGTTATTTTTTAATAGCCATTTAAATATTTTACATCTATATATTAAAGTTGAGTTATGTTAGTTACACTGATAATAACTCGAGAACGGCTCATCAGATTGTTATGAAATTTTACACGTGTATTCTACCGGACTGGGAATAGGCATAACTCTGAATTCATGCCCGTACGTCATAAGGGGGCTTGCCCCCCTGATATATTTTTTTAATTTTTTGACAAACCGTTTTTTCTTAATTTTGTATGATGTAGAAGCAAAAGATACATACAATCCTAAATTTTCACTTTTTTATCTTCAACCGTTATTTTTTAATAGTCATTTAAATATTTTACATCTATATATATATTACAGTTCAAGTTGATTCTCAGTTAGAGTTGACTCCAACTAGTTGGAGTCAACTCCAACTGAAACGAGCAGTAAAAGTTGATTTTAAAAATTTAAATCAACTTTTACTAGTTGGAGTTGACTCTTCCTGGATCGATTCAGTAAATGTTGATTATACGAGAATCTCAAGTGCATTTTTGACGAGTGTGCGTTTCTTTGTTTTGACCGTTTCAACTACTTATTAGTATAGTCTGTAACGTCGCCCTCGTTAGGTAAATTATTCTGATTCGATTTTTTGCACAAACTTACTCAAAGAAATACATCCGTATAACAATCCTTATAACAAAATCACGCGGTACCGCGGTCGAAAAATTGTTTAACCAATTTCAGTAAAGTCAGTCAGTAAAGTGACTCTTTATCGAACAAGTCTGATATTACGAGCAGAGGAACAGACGCGTTCGATAAAGAGTATTGAGGTGGTACGTACAAAATTGCATCGTCAATCATAAAAAACATTAACACTTACTTACAACTTTGAGGAATTTTTTTTAATTTTAGACGAAATAAAAAATTCGAATGACAGTAATGACAGTAATGACAGATGACTTTTGCATGATGACCGGTTTTTATGTTTAATCGATAGTTATCAATATTGTATACCTACCTAATTACTGAATCTGTAAAGTTTTGATTTATTTTGTATGAATATAATTGCGAAACACTACATAATTTTACTTTTTGACATAAATTTTATTAATAATAAGATAAATTTTATACAATATTTTTAATAATTAAAGTAAATAAATTTTAATTTCACTCAAATAAATAATAGATTGCTGCCATTGACCACTTACATTCAATCTCGGTTAATTTGATTAATTATCGCGGCAGGTAAAGTAACATCCTTCTTTCAATACAACAAAGTGTTACTTTACTGCCGAAAATGAGGGCAAATGAGTACAATAATGAATGATTTTAGTGACGTTTGGCGATAAACAATGATTTTAAATAAATTCGCAAAAATAAATTTTTTCATTTCGTACAATTTTTTTTTTAGATCCTTTGGGCCTTTTTTTGTCTAAAATTGACTGTTGTCGAGTTATTAGCGACTTAAAATTTGAAAAACGCCAAAATAACCATTTTCAAGGTTTAATAACTCGGTTAAAGATAATTATTGTGAAAGTCAAGCGAGCGGCCGTGGAGTAACGGCATAATCGCTGGCCTCATACGCCAGTGCACGTGGGTTCGAGCCCTGCTAAAGACAAACCATTTTCATTTCCAATAATGACACGAGCCGTCTCACCGTGCCTCGGAGAGCACGTTAAGACGTCGGTCCCCCTGGGCTAGTGTACATCGACACTACTAGTTACTTGAAACAGGGTTAAAGGTGTAATTGGCGCCGGAACTGTCCGAAAGACAAAAATGCCATACAATATTATATATTATGAAAGTCAGAAACTAAAAAAAATCAAAGATTAAAGCTACCTCTATAAGGTCCTGAAGAAATTTTTGTCATTATTTCATTGATAAGATATTATTTTTAATTATCAACAATGAGCGCTAACCGTGTATTGGGCGGCCGTCAATGTGAGTGCGAGTGAGATTCACCATTGGACGGCTGGAATGGTGCATCTCTTTAGCACTCACCATTGACGGCCGCCTAATACGCACTTAGCGCTCATTGTTAATAATTAAAGATAAAACTTAGTAATAAAATAGTGACAAAAATTTCTGCTGGATCTTGTAGAGGGGGCTATAAACTTTGATTTGGTCACTTTCTGACTTTCATAATAATGGATTTTAACCGAGTTATTAAGCCTTGAAAATGGCTATTTTCGCATTTTTCAAATTTTAAATCGCGTATAACTCGACAACAATCAATTTTAGAGAAAAATCACAAAATACCTTTTTTCTACTAGCGTGCAAAAATGTCTACTTTCGCGAACGCGTTTTAGTTTAGAAAGGTTTACTTTTCCGCACACGTGTTACATTTCCGCACGCGTTTTACTTTTCCGCACGCGTTTTACTTTTCCGCACGCGTTTTACTTTTCCGCACGCGTTTTACTTTTCCGCACGCGTGTTAATTTAGATATGTTAATATGGTTTTAAAGTAATTATAATACATACAATAAACTAATATTTAGATATTATTTACTAATTTATTTCAAATATATCTTATTGTGTTCATGTTTTAATGAAATTAACGCAAGAATTCGATGAAATAAAATAATTTTGACATAATATTCGAAAGTCAAATCAGTAGACAATAACAGTGGTTTTGAATCGTCGTCATGGAAACCAAGATCGTCGTCATGCTAACCAATTATGCTGAAAGTTTGGTTTTGACAACCTTGTCAAAGAATTAATTTGTGTATGTATTTTCATATTAATTAAATTAATTGATTAAGACTTGGTCATTTTTTAAAGACTCGTAGAAAAAATATTGTTCCAACGCTTGCAGAAAGTCTCTTTTCCTCACTCGACTGCTTGCCGAACTCCCGCTTCGCGTCGTTCGGCAAACTGCAGTTGCGTGCGGAAAAGTATGACTTTCTGCACTTGTTAGGAAAATAACAATTTTTGCTAAGAATAACCCAAATGATCTAAAAAAAATTGTTCGAAGTGAAAAAATTATTTTTGTGAATTTGTCTAAAAAAAATTGTTTAAACAATTTATTGATCAAGGTACTGCCTGGCACCCAGTAGATTTGTTATAAGGACCTCTTTTTGAGTAAGTTTGTGCAAAAAATTCAAATCGGAGTAATTTACCTAACGGGGGCGACGATACAGCCTAGACTAATTTGAACATATTCAGTAACATTTAATTTCTAGAATCGGGTGTTTATGTGAATTAGAATCAACTTTTACTAAATGGCATTGGGAAGAGTATACTTTTCCTAGTTGGAGTCTACTTTTACTAGTAAATGTTGAATATAAATCTTCATTTTATATTTATAATCAACTTTTACTGAAACCAGCCGTTAGAGTTGACTCCAACTAGTTGGAGTCAACTCCAACTGGATAATCAACTTGAACTGTAACATATATAAAAGAAAGTCGAGTTATGTTATTTACACTGATAATAACTCGAGAACGGCTCATCAGATTGTTATGAAATTTTACAAGTGTATTCTACCGGACTGGGAATAGGCATAACTCTGAATTCATGCCCGTACGTCATAAAGGGGCTTGCCCCCCTGATATATTTTTTTAATTTTTTGACAAACCGTTTTTTCTTAATTTTGTATGATGTAGAAGCAAAAGATACATACAATCCTAAATTTTCACTTTTTTATCTTCAACCGTTATTTTTTAATAGCCATTTAAATATTTTACATCTATATATATAAAAGAAAGTCGAGTTATGTTAGTTACACTTTGTTAGTTTGTTGCCATACTCCTCCGAAACGAATTGACCGATTTTCATGAAATTTGGCAGGTAGATTCCCTGCTGAATTCCGAACAAAACGCTGCTATTTTTTCTTCTCTAGCGCAGTCCGTTTCCGAAATAGCGAACCGTAAGCCGTAGCAAAATTCTGAGCACAGAAGAAGAACGAATGGGAAATTTCATAAAAGAAAACTGCAACAGATTAACTTTTGGACTCAAATTGGATAAAATATGAATTTTTTAATTTTACAAATTTTCAAAAAATCTTGCTTTCGCGTGGGCAAACCATACAGTTTATTTATGTTTAGTAGATGAACTAACGAAAAATATCCTGTACACTATTGCATGTATTAAATGATTGATAATATTTTTTGTTATTGTGATAATTAATTAATATTTAGAATTTTAACCTTTAACTACCCGCACATCAAAATATAACATAACTACACGCGTGGCGTTCTTTATAGGCCACAAGAAAATATACTTAAAAACAGCGGATTTGTTTTTTTTTTGAAAAATTACACTTATTTGTTTGTTATAAACCTTACTCGGCGTCAGCGGATACTTGGAGTTCCTTCTCAGTAAGCAAATTGGGATATATAACTGGAATCTGATTCCATGATAAATAAAATTGCTAATAATGTTTTTTTGAAACGATATTTTTTACCTGAGAAAAAGTATTGTTTATAAAGAAAAATATATTTGTGCCATAATGACTAAAAAACATTTGAAATATGTACTTATATTACTAATTGTATTACTATAATTGTGGCGTATGTTATCCACCACCGGAAACAACAAATAATAAATTGTAAATTACGATCTTCCTAGAATGCCGATTATAACAAAACTAAATCCAGTGTAAACCACATTCCAGTGATAGGTTAGATAAATAAACAAAGACAAAAATTAAATTTTTAAATTCATTTGTAGTAGAATTCTTATATGTGGCGTACAAAAATACGCCAGCGCGTGTAGTTAAAGTTTAAGGTATGAATTAAAATAATAAAATTTATTTTACTTTAAAACCTAAACAGTTTTTCCATTCTCTTAGGCCAAAAATATTTTGCTACCTACTACATTCTCATATTTTGACGTTTATTTGTGTCAGTCGAAATGATTTGTAAATTTTGAGGTTAATGCCCCTTAATGCTAACAACCATATTGTCATCGAGAAAACTCAGTTGCCTCAGTTATCTCAATATAATACAATATATGTATTTATGTATCTAAATCTATATATTGTATGTTCCCTATGTCCAGCTGAACGATTTACGTACTGTATACGTGGAATATCATATAATTTGTCATATTATCTATCTTTCTTATGTATTGTACCCTCGGAGATCGCTGGGAAAATTTAGACTCAAAATAACAAAATCCAGTTTGGCAACACTGTGTGAATGTTGATAGTATCATATCCCTTTTAAGATAAACAGAACTGTAATTTAGTCCAGACAAATTAATATATTTTTGGCCAGCAAAAATGAGATTTTTCAACCAAATACTGTCTCAAATATGATGTGCAAAATAATTTTTAATTGTTTTCTACTCATTAAATCGTTATCGTCCAGTTATTGTCTTAATTATTTTAACTTTTAATAAGTGTCGACTAATGATTAATAAGTTGTTAAAACATTTTATCTGTAGCGGCTTCTGGAATGCCTTAAAACTATCGGATTTAATTCGACCATACTTACAAATTTTGCATAAAATATTTGGACATATAATTTTCTTTTTTATTCGAGGAAATTGCATTTCGATCAATTTTCATGTCTAGAAATTCATTTTCGAGCAGTTGATTTTGAGTAATTGATTTTTAGCCATTACGTTCAAGCAACTGATCTATAATCAAAATTATGACAGATTATCTAATTATGACACACTATCTAAGGTGCAACGAAGTTCACCGGGTCAGCTAGTTATTATATAAATGTAAATGTAATTAATTGTATTTTGCTTCCATTACTGCATTTTAATAACTAATATTATTTACTACATACAATTGTTTACATTTTAATAGCATAACCTGAATCTTATTTTTTCTTCTTATTATTTTTTTGGACTATGGCCTTGACAATTATCCAGCAACCAGGACCATACGATTAGCCAATATAAATAAAAGTGCGAATAAAAGTGCAGAGCGAAGAAACCAGGTGTCGCTTTTCCGAACTTGCACGGTCCCAATGATAAAAGATATGAATTATTTAAAGTGAAAGGTACAGATCCCTGAATTTCAAATTTTTAATCGCAAAAGTTGAGTGACAAAATTTGAAATTTAGCTTTATAATCAAGTTTATGTTAAAATAGACGGTACAAAGAATAAAATGCTTTATAGAAAAAAAAAATAATGGCATTTTTAATTTTAAGAAAAACGTGATTTCATTTTTTTTTCTTGTAAAATTGCGATTTTGACAATGTTCCTCCATCTAAATTCAAAATCTTATTTTAAACCTTAAACTTTATTTTCATTTTCAGCACCATCAAAAACATAAAGTTAGACCAAAATTAGCCATTCACCACACTGTGGTCAGTATTTCGAGAATTAAGCGTTTTTTGGAAGAGTGCCACTGGTCTATAAAGTCACATAACTTTTTTCTCATAACATATTTTGACTTGAAATTTTCCAGAAAACTTCTTCATGAATGGGTAAAATTATATTAATGTATGATCGTTGTTTGTTTATTGTAAACGGTTACCCTTATATTGGTACTACTGATTATCTACGCAATAAAGATACAATTATTGTTGGTGAACACGTTGTTTTGCGGATAATGGAAAATCAACTGGAAAAGGGCGAAAATTTTACGACAGATAAATACTTCACTTCGTTGAAATTGGCCTTGTAAAAGAAATCAACAAGTCTTCTGGGTACTTTGAATAGCAACAGAAAGAAAGATTTTATAAGCGTAAAGTGTGAAAACAGAGAATTGTATGTTACCTTTATATTCCAGAACGACGAAAAAATAATACGGAATATCAAAGAAAGAGTGACAAAAATGTGATTTTGTTGAGATCGTTGGATCAATCAGTGGATGTTGCTGTCTACGGAAAAAAAATTCCTGAAACAGTAAATTTTTATGAACTATCCAAATAAATGGTTGATGTAGAGAACCAAATTTCGCGTCTTTATACTACACGATGGCCTATGCATGCACGTATTTTATAATACTCTTAACTTAGGAGTAGTATGATACTACTCTATTTGATGTCATTCGGTTTATGTGGTCGTTCCATTCTACTCTTCAATTTTTTACCCAGTTGTTAATGTTGCCCACCTTGCATCTCTGTCGTGTATCTGAACTTCTAGCTTTATCCCATAGTGTCTTACCATCGATTTTTCGAAGTGTTTTCATCTCTGTTGTTTCTAGCATTCTTTTTGTTCTTTCTGTATCAGGTCGTGTTTCTACCGCGTATGTCATTATTGGTCTGCTGACTGTTTTGTAAATTCTACCTTTCACTTCTTTTCCGATATTTTTATTTCTCCATATTGTTTCATTCAGGCATCCTGCAGCACTGTTTGCTTGAACACCTGATCTTCCACTTCTGTTTAGAGCTTTCCGTAGCTAGGTAGTGTGATGCCTAGATATTTAAACTCCATCACTTATTGTATTATCTGACCTTATAGCTCTAATTTACAAATTATTAGATTAGCTGTTATAAACATGCATTTATTCTTTTTTTCGGGAAATTAACCTGTTAAATTTTCTAGCGGTTATATTAAATTGGTGCAGCATGTGTTGTAAATCATCTCCACTTTGAGAGATTAGTATTGCGTCGTCTGCATAGAAGATTATTTTAAGTTGCTTTTCTTTCATTTGGTATCCTTTTTTGATCTTACTTTTTTATTATTTCATCCATGATCAGGTTGAACAATAGAGGACTCAGGGAGTCTCCCTGTCTTATTCCATTGCCAGCTTCAATGGGGTCAGTTAGTTCTTCATCTACTTATCCGTTATTGTGTTGTCTTTGTAGATATTTTCCATCGTTTTAATTATTCCTAGAGATACCCCTCTTGCGTACACTAAGTGGATAACGTCCTTTAATTTGAACCTGTTAAATGCCTTCTTAAGGTCCACAAAAGATAAGTATGCCCGTTTGTTGTATTCTAGCGACTTTCCTTGAACCTGCCTCATTATCAATATAGCGTCGACATGCATGATCTTCCCGACCTAAAACCTTGTCTTTCTACTACTAATGTTATGGTCCAAGAGTTGTGAGACATTTTTGAGTAGGTATTTTAGGCAAGCTGAAAATTTTTCAGGTGACTCTTCTATGATATCCTAATACAAAAATGCCGGTCTGGCTGGAGGGTAGCGGTTATTTTCCCCAAAAATCACCCCCAAAGTTAAAAAAAGGGTAAAAATTGTTATTACAAAAAATATCATTGACGTGACTTTAAAATAAATTAAAATATTCAAATATTAAGAAAATAAATAAGCCAGGCGAATTGAAGGCGATTTTAACTCTGCAAGATACTTGCATGGGCGTCCCAGGATTATTTTCAGGGGATGCATCTGAACTTCAGAAGATTTCATCTGAATCTGTACATACTATTAACGCGTATAAAATATACAACTATACATGGATAGCTATGTATATTCCTTCTGGACAGGGAGGTGCAATTGTTATTTTGACAGGGTATTTTTTAATATTAAAAATAAATATTCTAAAAAAGGCAGGTTTTTTGGTGAAATTTTCCAACTGCCATGTGATCAAACAAATTACGCGTTCATATAAATGAAAAGCGCTATAAGTAAGCAGCAGTGTGAGAAAGAGCGTATACCGATAGCTGTTTGCGTCCTCTGTTCTAGCGGAGTGAGTCCGTTCGCTCGAGAAAAATCACGTGACCTGGCGATACCCATGTTGTGCCTCGAAACGTTAGAGTAATTATTATATATTATAGTTTTTGGAGTAAGTTTTTTTTAATTAATGGAAAATAATACGTACTATACAATAGATTTTGCAAATATGATAGGAAAAGACAAATTTATTATTATAAATATATAGGTAGAAAAGTATAAAAATATAAACTAAATAAATTCTGTGTCCGAATCTTGCACTTCTTCTTCAAACTCCTCATCTGAGCTTAAATATTCATTCTCTTCTTCTTCGTCAGACTCCCCTCGAGATTCAGATTCTTCTTCTGCACGATCTGCAAATAGTTGTAATATGTATTTAGAATTTATTAAAAATTAATGAGTGATTAATTAATTGAGTTGCTACGTATTCTCTGTCATTTTATACGGAGTCGAAGCATGCACAACCACGGGCGCATCTGAAGAAAGACTTGCCATTGTTGAGATGTGGTGTTATAGAATAATGTAAAAAAATCATGGACACAACAAGTAACAAACACGGAAACATTAAGAAAGATGAAAATGGCAAAAGAAATACTCAACGCTATGAAGGAAAAAAATGAGCTACTTTGGTCATATACTAAGAAATAAAAAACCTGATGTGATTGTTTATATAAGGAAAAGTATTAAGTATTGGTTATATATTAAGTATTGGTTATATAAGTAAGAATACGTAGCAACTCAATGAATTAATCACTAATAAATTTTTAATTAAGTCTAAATACATATTATAACTATTTACAGATTAGGTAGAAGGGTAATCTGAGTCTTGAGGGTAGTCTGACGAAGAAAAAGAGAATTAATATTTAAGCTCAGATAAGGAGTTTGAAGAAGAAGTACAAGACGCAGAATTAATTTAGTTTATAGTTTTATACATTTCTACCTATATATTTATAATAATACATTTCTTTTTTTTTCTATCATATTTGCAAAATCTACAGTGATGAGAGCGCTAATAACCGGCAAAATAGCTCAAAAGCTGGAAAACATAATACATTGCGAAACAAAAAGAGACGAAACCCTTTTTGTTTCGCAATGTGTTATGTTTTCAATCTTTTGAGCTATTTTGCCGGTTATTAGCTTGCTCATCACTGTATTGTATAGTATGTATTATGTTCCTTTAATTAATAAAAAGTTACAACAACATGGTTATGGCCAGGTCACGTGATTTTTCTCGAGCGAACGGACTCGCTCAGTTACAACAGAGGACGCAAACAGCTATCGGTATACGCTCTTTCTCACACTGGTGCTTGCCTATAGCGCTTTTCATTTATATGCACGCGTAATTTGTTTGATCACATGGCAGTTGGAAAATTTCACCAAAAAAGCCTGTCTTTTTTAGAATATTTATTTTTAATATTATAAAATACCCTGCCAAAATAACAATTCCACCTCCCTCTCCGGAAGGAATGTACATAACTATGCATGTATAGTTGTATATTTTATACTCATTAATAGTATGTACAGATTCAGATGAAATGTTCTGAAGTTCAGATGCATCCCCTGAAAATAATCCTGGAACGCCCATGCAAGTATCTTGCAGAGTTACAATCGCCCTCAAATCGCCTGGCCTGTTTATTTTCTTTATATTTGAATATTTAAATTTACTTTAAAGCCACGTCAATGATATTTTTTGTAATAACAATTTTTGCCCTTTTTTAGCTTTGGGGGGATTTTTGGGGAAAATAACCGCTACCCTCCAGCCAGACCGGCATTTTTGTATTAGGCTATCATGGAAAAGTCACCTGAAAAATTTTCAGGTTGCCTAAAATACCTCCTCAAAAATGTCTTACAGCTCTTATACTATTATAATTTTATTCAGTTTGTTTGTTATCACTTTGGTTGTTAATTTTATTGATATGTTTAATAAATTAATTCCTCTGTAATTCTCCGGGTCCGATTTTTCTCCCTTTTTGAAGAGAGGTATTAGGATGCTTGATCTCCATTTTTGTGGTATTCTTTTTTGTTCTATTATTTTTTGGATTAGTTTTCATAGTTGTTTGGTCAGATCTTGTCCTCCGTACTTTAGGAGTTCATTCGATATTCAGTCCTCTCCTGGTAATTTTCTATTTTTTAATTTCCTTAATGCTTTCGTACCTCTGCTTATTCAATGTTTATTTCTACGTTTGTTGCCACTTCAGGTGTTGGTGGTTCTTTATCGTCACCTTTAGCAAACAGAGATCGAAAATAGTCTGCCCAAGTTTTCTTCTGAATGTGTTTCGTTTTTATTAGTTCGTTCATCTCTTTTCTTTGTCCTCTGATCATTCTCCATATTTCCTTTTGTGTTCCGTGGAGGTCATGTTATATCTGTTTTGAGAAGCTCTCCCAGTGTTCCCTTTTTTTGGTCTGACTAAAGTGTTCGTTTCGTTTCTAATTCGTTTATAGTCGTTGTATGCCTGTTGTGTTTGTTGTGTTCTGTATTATAAAAATGTTTCCTTCTTTTCTTCACATTTTATCTTCACTTCCTCCCGAAACCATAAGGTTTTCTTTTTTGATATATTGGTATTCGTTACCTTACTCTCTCCAAGTGATTCTGTTGCTGCGTTAATTATGTTATTTTTGAGTTTTTCCCAGCTTTCCTCGATGTTATTTTTTTCTAAAATTCCATTCTCAGCAATCTTCTCTTAGGACTGGATCCCGCGTATGAAAAAAAAGTTGACTAATAGCAAGCTGAAATTTTTTAAATAGCTTAAGGGTGTCTAGTAGGACAAACTTTGATGTATGGGAACACTGGAATAGGGGAAGTTTTAAATGTGGAACAGGTTAAAAATTTAGAACGTCAGACTACGAAGCGTCCCATGTAATTTGTCGGACAGAACTTCCAATTAATTTGTTACCCTTTCATTAAACTGTTTAATGAGTGGAACACGTAGAACATGTCAAATGACAGGAATTATGACAGGTGACAAATAGCAGTCTGATTTTTACATGAGAGTTTAATGAAAGGTAACAAATCAATTAGAAGTTCTGTCCGACAAAATACATGGGACGTTTTCGTGGTCTGACGTTCCAAGTTTTTAACCTGTTCCACAATTAAAAGTTCTCCTGTTCCAGTGTTCCCATACATCAAAGTTTGTCCGACATGACACCCTTAAGCTATTAACAAATTTTCAGCTTGCCATTAATCAACTCATTTTTATACGCGGGATCCACACCTATCTGATATTCTTTTCCTGTATAAGTTTTCCGTGGCTTCCATATTTAGTCCTTCGACTCTGATTTTTGTTTGTGTTGGTGCCAGTCTCTTAGGTGTGAAGTATTTCATGGTTATTTTAATTTTATCTAATACTAGGCTGTGGTCACTGCGACATCTGATGAGTTGAGGCATCTTACGTCGATTATTTTTGATGAATATCTATTTTTGTTAGTTACAACATAATCTATCATAGATCTTTTTCCACGGCTATTATTATTGAATGTATATTTGTGTTGGTCTTTGTGGTCGAAAAAGTCTTGTTTATTCTAAGTTCGTTATTCGTGCAGAAGTTTATCACCAGTGCTCCATTTTCGTTTTTGACATTCTCATTGTGTTTTTGTTTATTACCGGGTATTACTTAGTTGCCTATTCGAGCGTTAAAATCCCGCAATATTACCAGTAGAGTCCGGATTTCTAAGCATAATGCTTATGGTAAATAATACAAGCAGGACTATTTTCTTTTTAAATATGAATGAAATATGCAAAAATAAGTCATTTTGACACCACTTTTTTATGCCTTTTTTGAATTTCTGTGCTTATTTGGTGCTTTTTTATATAATATTATGATTTTTGCACTTGTGAAGAGCAGAAATTTAATTTTGATCTATACAGTGCAATTGTGGACTGTGATCTCCCATTAAATAAATTGAAAAATGAAAGTTTTAAATAATTTTTGGAAAAGTACTATCAAAGACATGTGCCGGATAAAAGTGCTCTGCGAAAAAATATGTAAAATGCGTTTATAAGGAAACCTGAAAAAAAGTCAAAACAGTAGTTGGGAACAATTATACCTGGTTTGCTGTGGACGAGACTACGGATATTTGTAAAAGGTACGTCGCTAATGTAATCATAGGCGTACTTCACGAAGAAATCTTGACGAAGTGTTATTTAGTGTGCTCAAAAGAACTAGAAGAAGAAAATAACAATGCAGTTCCAAGACTCGTAAATGAAGCTTTAACAAATTTTTATCTTTTCGAGGCTGTGCCCACCAACAAAACAGCATCAAATCATAAAGTGTTTTATTCAAATCAAATTCACTGTACGTGTTTAGCACATGGCCTGAATCGCGTTGTCAAGACTAAACGGCTGCAATTTCCACTTGTTAATGAGTTGATTAAAAATGGAAAAAAAGTTTCATTAAAAATCCTTTAAGGGTGCAACTTTTTAGATACAGACTCCCTAACACTCCATTATTACCGGAACCAGTGTTAACTCTGTGGGGTACATGGTTAGATGCAGCTTTATACTACACCGAATATTTCGAAAATTTTAAAAGCTTCCTATTGGAACTTAAAGATGCTGCTAGCAAATCGATAAAAGATTGTCAGGATGTTTTAGGTGAAACAGAATTACAAAACAATCTTGCTCAAAATGTCATTAGTTGAGTCGATCCAAAAAATAAACAGTTTTGAAAAAAAGATGGCAGGTATCCCTGGAAAAATTGCTCAGATAGTATTAACAAAAGTCAAAGATGTAATAACAAAAAACGAAGGATTTCAAAAGATGAAGAAAATAATTTCAGTTTTAAATGGAGAAAACGTTATATGAAGATATAAATATTGATCCGGCAGTAGTGGCAAAGTAGAAAGTATGCATTGATAACCAGTGTGGACTTTGAAATAAGCTTTTCGATATAAAAAAGTTTTGAGTGACAGGCGCCGAAACTTTACGATGATATATTTGAAATGATATACACGAAAAATGATATATTGTCCTTCATCTAAAGCGCGTGGATAATAATTTGGTTAAAACATTTTTGTCTTAGTTATCTATTTTTTTTTTTGTTTATTTTATTTTATTGTATTTTTAAATTTATAATAGTTATTTACTAGGTCTTAAGCTAAGCATAGAGATAATTATATATATTTAAAAAAAATGGTTTGTCAAAATTTATATGCTTATTTTCATGCTTTTTCTGTATAATAAAATGATTTTTTTCATAAAATCGTTATGCTTTTTAAGCGCTTTTTTGCATTTCTTTATGCTTTTAAATTCGAACCCTAATTATCAGCGTTCCTCTGAGTTGATCTACTACTTGTTGCAATTTTTCATAGAACAGTTCCCTTGTTGTTTGGTGCTTAAAATTATATTATTTCTAGCTGCGGATGTTAAAGACTAATATGACTATTTTTTTTACTTTATTGCTGCTGCTCTAATTAGTCCAGTGGAAGATATAAAAACCATATTCTAGGATTACAGAGCCAGGGAATTCTTCATCCACTAAGCTCTTCTGCTTTATACGTTTCCTTGCAGTACAAGCCGCAGTATAATGTAAACTCTATCGTTTTGTATTGGTTGTTTTGTGAATTATTTTTAGTAAGGCTTTAAGTAGATTATTTGTTAAGTTAACTATTATATATTCCTTACACTTCTTTGCATTAAGTTTCTTGGCAAAGTAACAAATCTAGACTTTAGCCACTCTTGTGGTATTTGTGGTATTCTGCCAGTAGTTCATCATGGCAATGCGGACCCTGTTGATCTCTGCTCTAAATAGTTCTGCCGTGCTTAGCGAAAACGCCGTATCTGCAAAAATCTGAAAAAATTAGATTTATACATTTTTCTAACCCAAATGTGCATATCTATCTTATTTGCTTACTAAAAATGACGTAAGTTAAGCCAAAATACATTAAACACAACGCATTTTATGCCGTATCTGCAAAAATGTTCATGGATACTTAGAATAAATGCGTCATCTGAAAAATACTTAGAAAAAACGCCGTATTTAAAGATCACTTGCCGCGTTTATCCTAAGCAGGCACTAGATGCGGCGTTCTGCCTAAGCATTTGACAGATTTTTACAGCATGTGTAAAATTTTTAATAAGGTTAGTTTGTTGCCATTTTTCAACGTGAACGGTTGTTTGATATAATTTTTTAAATATGTCAAATAGAAAATAGAACAAAGTTAATACTGCAGAAGGCTATTTTTTCTTTATCGATAGAAAATCTAAACACATATGTTTGAGTTGTTGGTGATCAAGAAATAATGTGAGGTATAGCGGAGTTTCCTATGTGTATGAATATTGTTATTGATGTGACATTGTATTATTACGTTACATCAGGCATTTTAAACAGTGCAAATTTTATAAAGTTTGTTCGAAATAATAATTTTGGTACGAAGTATTTTGATCGCCGTACGTCGTAGAATTTCCAAATAAAAAATGTGTTATAAAAGTACATAGTTAAATCAATGTATAATAATTAATAATTAAAAATAAACTTGATCGTAAATGTTAATCGTTTCTGGAATGTTTTTAATTTTAAAATTCAAGAAACGCCCCTTAGCGGCAAACTTATTAATTCCAAAATTATTTCCAACACTTTTTTTATCCATTTTCATGACACACTTTTATAAAAAATGTTTTTTATTCACCTTTTTCATCGTTATATTGTATTTATTATACAGTAGACTCCCTCTATAACGAGAACTGAAATGGCAGACTAATTACCTCGTTATACGCGTATCTCGTTATATCAGACAACAATTATATTGTGCACACATAAATATATCGTTGTCTAAAATATTAACTTTCTATTATATAGTGATGCCATTCGGAGCAATATAAGTTGCTAAATATTGTTTCTTCCACAATAAGGCTTCGCCATCATAAATTATAAATTCTTTTACAATATTCAGTATCGGCCAATAAATAACCAGAACAGGAAGAACTTTTTATAGGTAGGCGTGGATTTTTATTAAAGCACTACCCTCAATATCTTCAGTGGAGTCGGCCTCAACAGAAAAGAATGGAGGCATGTTGTCGAGTCGGCTAAAACCCACGAAGGGTTGTAACGCCAGGGAGTATTAATTAAGTACTACCCTGGAGAACCGCACAGATGTTGGGAATTTATGTATACAGGTAGGTAGTTGGGCTATTTACTTATAGCCATTACAGCGCTAAAAATAGATAAAGAATAATAAAGATACATATTTTACGATTTCATTTTTCCTCGTTATAGAAATGTTCAGTTCAATAGGAATTTTATGGGACATCTAGTGTACCTCGTTATAAGCGAAACCTCGTAATAACCGTGTTCGTTATAGAGAGAGCCTACTGTATTATAAAATAAGAAAAAGCTTAGCGCAAACGCAGTACTGCATTCTTCCTAAGGAGGAAGAAGTTAATTTTTATGTAGTATACTTAGAAAGAACGCAGTAACTTGAGTTTTTAGAGTAAATAACATATATTTTGCCAATCTTATGTATAAATATGAATTCTATGATATTTATTATGTATATAAAGTAGAAAACAAAAAAAAATTCTAAATAGTATTCAACGGCTAGACATTTAAACAAAAACCGATTTTACTCAAATTCGATCTCTCTGCAGATACGGCGTTTTTCCTAAGGACGGCAGAGTTCTGGTCTATTGCATTCAAACGATTACCTCTAGTTCTTAGGCCAAGATATGTTTCGCCTTATCACATTTCACTTTCCGCACATCATCTTTTGCATAATAAGTTGTATAATTTTTTCCTCATTACATGTCCTGAGTACTCAAGTTTTCTTCTCATAGTTGATATTATATCCGCTTCATTTAATATCATTATATACTAAAATCACGATAAAGATACGCTATGGTTATTTTTAATAAAGATATTTTTAAAATTGTAGTAGAGTACAACTTTATTTTTGGCTTAATTACACTAGAATATAATTACCCTGTATAAATAAAACACGCCGTAATATAGATTGTATAGGTGTCGGTTAAATAAATTAGGGTATCCAATGTAGGTGGCAGCTGTTAACAATCATGAAGGGATAAAAAATGACCAATGCTTTAAAGATATATCGGCAGTGATTTAGAGACAAGTATTTCAGGATCAGTATAAGAAGAGCACGGAATATTTTTTAAATTGTTAATTAAGATGACAATTTTTAAGAAGTTAAATAATTTAAAACCATCCGAATTTTTTATTTTTAGACATTTCTTGCGCCAAAACTCTACTTCAAAAAATATCTACTTAAGAAAATAAGTAAATTGTTTGCATAATTTTTACTCGTGATTTACAATGGGATTACTAATGAGATAGTAGATTGCGTAATATGCTATTATTTTGTTTAAGAGTGACTTTCATATATTCACATGAAATATCTTCCAAGAGTCGTCCCAGGAATGCAACTAAAAAATATTGACATTTCGATGGTGATCATTTCGGTGGTGTCTACTTTAAAAGGTATAATATATTGCAATTATGTCATTTTTATAAGATATAAGAAGTTGAAACGCGAATAATGGCGGAAATCAGATCTTTCTTTGCAAAGCAACATCTAATGAAATCCAAATTTCTCTCACGAGGTGCAAAAATCCAGATATCGAGAACACCACAAACCACAATACGATCGGTAGTCGAGTATGGAATGGAAACATGGACGTAACAAAGAGAGAAGTAAATAAATTGCTGGTGCATGAACGTAAAATTCTTCGAGTAATATACAGGGTGATTGATTAGTGGGGTAAAGCTCCGTACATCCGTTAAAGTAATAGATAGCAATAAAAGTTAATAACAAAAATTGTAGCCAACTTTGAGCTTCACATCTCAAAATTAATTAGAATGTTACAGGGTGTTTGATAACATAGTGGCAGACCAAACTTATGTTTTTTTAAATGGAATACCCTGTATTTTATTTTATATTCGAAATCATCTTAACTTCTCCATTACAAAAATATAAAGGTTTGTTATGTTATACATGGTATTTACAAAGTTATAACCAATTTTATATGAAAATCGTAACAAGTATAACTCACTGTATAAATAAAAAGCAATGGATTATTGATGCCTTATTTATTTATTTATTGTGAAAATTTGAATAAATGATTGATGTTGCTAATTTTCTGTATATTGAATACAGCGTGAATCAAAACTCAATTACATTATTTTCCCAGTAATTTTAAAAGGAACACTCTGTATTTTATACCACCATCGAAATGTACCATTACCGTACTTTCTTTTTTATATGTATAACGTTTCCCATGTCTCAATTTATTAGTTTTCGAGATATTTTCATTTTTCAGAGCAAATTATTAATTGAGGGTTTAAATTTTTCCAAATTTTTAAGCCATGACTTAATTGTCAAACACTGACAGTTTACGATTACTGATTACCAATCTGGTAATAAATGTAACAATGTAGCAAATAAAGAAAACAATATAATTTATTAGTAATAAATTTTACAAAAAATAACACAACAACAACATACAACATTTTTGAAACAATAAAAAACTACTTTTGTATGTAAGTGTAACAAATAAAGAAAGAAAAATAATTTATTATTTATACATTTTACAAAAACTAAACACAAACACAAAATACAACATTTTGTGAAAACAATTAAAAATTACTTTTGTATGTAAATGTAACAATGCAACAAATAAAGAACGAAAAATAATTTATCAGTAAAAAATTTTACAAAAAAAAAACATGAACACAAAATTAATTTTTCTACGAGCGTGCAAAAATGTCTAGTTTCGCAGAAATTTTACTTTTCCGCACGCGTTTAGATATTTTAATATGGCTTTAAAATAATTATAATACATGCAATAAACTAATATTTAGGTATTATTTACTATTTTATTTCAAATGTATCTTATTGTATTCCTGTTTTAATGAAATTAACGTAGTCCAGAAAGCCACTGCGCATCCGCTAGGAAAAATATTCTAATTCGGATTTTTTGCACAGTCTTACTCAAAAAGGACTCCTTTTAACAAATTTGCATGTTGCCAGGACCAAAAGATGGTCAAAACTTTTTTAAACGTTTTTTTTTTGTTTTTTTCCTAAAATTATTTTTTTTGCATGAAAAAAAGTTTTTTTAGGTTTTTTGGATCATTCCAAACAGAAAAGATCTTTCGTGACTTTTCTCTAAAAATGATAGTTTTTGACATATAAGCGATTAAAAATTGAAAAATTGCGAAATCGGCCATTTTTAACCCTCAAAAGTTATGTGAAAAAGTGAAAATTTGAATGTTGCCAAGGTAGGTAGATATTCTTTAAACATCGATTGATGAAATCCCGAAGAGTTTTTTGCACCACAATATTCAAAACTCCTTTGTGTTTTAATTGGTAATCAAGCGTGCGCGACACTATTTTCCACCGACAGTATGGTGCAAATGAAAGGAATTAATTCGTTATTTCGTAAACCGGCGACTTTAAGGAAAAATCCCGAAACAGGTCGATTTTTATTTTTAAGTTACGATATTGTGGCATATATGGTATACTAGTGACGTCATCCGTCTGGGCGTGATGACGTAATCGTTGATTTTTTTAAATGAGAATAGGGGTCTTGTGGTAGCTCATTTGAAAGGTTTTTATTCTCTATTTAGTAATTTAAACATTTACATAATTATTTATACAGGGTGTCCTTCTACTTCTTTTTTTGTCAAATAATTTAATTAATTAAAAATGTTTTGGAGACCCTGTATAAATAATTATGTAAATGTTTATAATACTGAATAGAGAATTGATGAACCTTTCAAATGAGCTAGCACACGACCCCTATTCTCATTTAAAAAATCATCGATTACGTCATCACGTCCAGATAGATGACGTCACTAGTATACCATATACGCCACAATATCATAACTTAAAAATAAAAATCGACCTGTTTCGTGATTTTTCCTTATAGTCGCCAGTTTACGAAATAACGAATTTATTCCTTTAATTTGCACCATACTGTCGGTGGAAAATAGTGTCGCGCACGCTTGATTAACAATTAAAAAACAAAGGAGTTTTGAATATTGTATTGCAAAAAACTCTTCGGCATTTCATCAATAGAAGTTTAAAGAATATCTACCTGCCTTGGCAATATTCAAATTTTCAGTTTTTTACATAGTTGTTGAGGGCTAAAAATGGCCGATTTCGCATTTTTTCAATTTTTAATCGCTGATATGTCAAAAACTATCATTTTTAGAGAAAAGTTACTAAAGACCTTTTCTGTTTGGAATGATCCAAAAAACCTAAAAAAACTTTTTTCCATGCAAAAAAAATAATTTTAGGAAAAAAACAAAAAAAAACATTTAAAAAATTTTTGACCACCTTTTGGTCCTGGCAACATGCAAATTTGTTAAAAGGAGTTTTTTTTTGAGTAAGACTGTGCAAAAAATCCGAATTAGAATATTTTTCCTAGCGGATTCGCAGTGGCTTTCTGGACTAACGCGACAATTCGATGAAATAAAATTATTTTGACATAATATTCGAAAGTCAAATCGGTAGACAGTAACAGTCGTTTTGAATCATCGTCATGGAAACCAAGATCGTCGTCATCCTAACTACTTATATTGAAAGTTTGGTTTTCACAACCTTGTCAAAGAATTAATTTGTGTATGTATTTTTATATTAATTAAATTAATTGATTAAGATTTGGTCATTTTTTAAAGACTCGTAGAAAACATATTGTTCCTAACCCTTGCATAAAGTCTCTTTTCCGCACTCGACCACTTGCCGAACTCCCGCTTCGCGTCGTTCGGCAAACTTCAGTCGCGTGCGGAAAAGTATGACTTTCTGCACTTGTTAGGAAAATAACTATTTTGAAAAAATTAAAATCTACTTTGCCTAAAAACGGTAATTGAATGAGTTATTTACACTACGAAGCATTTGTCATTTAACACTTCAAAATACACTTTGTATTCTATTTTTCATCTCATCTCTTGTTGTTGAATGCATTTTATAACCTTCATTCTCCAAAAAAATCGGTCCAGTCTATTAAATTCTGGTAATCTGAGTGGTCACAATACTGGTCCATGGAAAACTGAAAATATCTCGAAAACTTATAAATTTAGACATGGGGAATGTTTGTTGTATACAAATTAAAGTACGGTAATGGTACTTTTGGATAGTGATATAAAATACAGGGTGTTCCATTTAATATTACTGAGAAAATAATGTACTTGCGTTTTGACTCACCCTGTATTCAATATAAAGAAAATTAGCAATATTAATCATTTATAAAATTTTGACAATAAATAAAAAATATGGCATCAATAAACCATTGCCGTTGTACTTATTTTTATTTATACAGGGAATTGAACTTGTTACGATTTTCATATAAAATTGGTTATAACTTTTTAAATACCCTGTATAATATAGCAAACGTTTATATTTTTGTAATGAAGAGGTTAAAGATATTTCGAATATAAAATAAAATACAGGGTGTTCTATTTAAAAAACATAAGTTTGGTCTGCAACTATGTTATCGAACACCTTGTAACATTCTTTCTAATGTTGTAATATGAAGCTCAAGGTTGGTTACAATTTTTGTTATTAACTTTTATCGCTTTCTATTACTATAACGGATCTACTGAGCCTTACCCTACTAATCAATCACCCTATATATATGGCACTTGCAGAGACAGCGTGGGAGACGAATGGAGGCTTAGACACAATAACGAGTTAGAGTCGCCATATAACGCCATTCGCCTTATAAACAATAAATTTTGGGAAAGACCAGATAACAGACGGTTTGTGGGAGAACCCAGAAAAAGGTGTAAATATGCAGTCAGAGAATATCTCGAGAAATGGGACTGAACCCATTGGAAACAGTAACATAGAACAGACAAACATATAAGACAATAGTAAAGGCGGCAAAGACTTACGAAGAGTTGTAACGCCATTGATGTTAATTTAATGTATGAGAATATATAGATGGAGAGGCAGATGTGAAAAATCTCTTTGAATTTACTAAAGCTAAATTTTTCACAGTTGATTACTGTGATTGTGTAGAGAAACATACTGCAATCGGTCAAGCGAAACGTAGAACAGGGGTTACTGAGAGGGTATCTAAGTTGCTTTCCTACGAAGGTAATTAAATCCGATTACTAAGGCTGAAAATCAGTACACACATTCTAAATTGAATATAAATAAAAGTTAATATAGTCGGTCAGCTGTATGACGGGACAGAGCCGGTCGGTCTGCCCCAATGTACGTACAGGGTTATTCACTACATTTTGACCCCCTTGTAAACTGCTTTATTTACAGAATTAGAATAAAATGTAAAATACTAAAGTTATTCGATTTTGTAATTATGATTTTTTGACATATATATCTTACTAGTGACGTCTTCCATCTGGGCGTGATGACGTAATTGACTATTTTAATAATGAGAATAGGGGTCGTGTGCTAGCTCATTTGAAAGGACATTCAATTCTCTATACAAAACTATAAACACTAAGATCATTGTTTATACAGGGTGTCCAAAAAAAAGTTTGAAATATGAATTAAACAAATAATTTAATTTAAAAAAAAAATTTGGACACCCTGTATAATTAATCATGTTAATGTTTATATTACTGAATAGGTAATTGAATAACATTTCAAATGAGATAGCACTCGACCCCTATTCCTATTTAAAAAATAGTCGATTACGTCATCACGCCCAAATGGATGACGTAACTAGTACGACATATATGTCAAAAAATCATAATTTAAAAATCGAATAACTTTTGTATTTTACATTTTTTTTCTAATTCTGTAAATAAAGCAGTTTACGAAGGGGTCAAAATATAGTGAATAACCCTGTACATTCACTGGGGCCGACAGGCCGGCTCTGTCCCGTCATACAGCTGACCGACTGTAATAACTTTTATTGATATTTAATTTAGAATGTGTGTTCCTACTGATTTTCAGCCTTAGTAAATGGATTTAATTACCTTCGTTCAATTACCTTCGTAGGAAAGCATTTTTGATACCCTCTCAGTAACCCCTGTTCTACGTTTCGCTTGACCGACCGCAGTATGTTTCTCTACACAATCACAGTAATCAACTGTGAAAAATTTAGCTTTAGTAAATTCAAAGAGATTTTTCAGCGCTTAAATTCAAAGAGATTTTTCAGCGCTGCCTCTTGGACTAAAAGTAGGATTTCAAGATAGTGAAAGCCAAAATCGAGATAGATTTTTAATAGTAGGCTAGCCAGTATGGTTAAGAACAGAAGATATTGAAAACATATGTCATCTTTTTTTATTATACACATAAACTTTGTTTATACTAATCAAATTTGTTAGCAGTTGACCGATGATCAATTCTTTTTCGATTTAAATTACTAAACCATACATAAACTCCAAGAGCTTCACTCAACAGTGTCCTCTTATCTTATCTAACAAGCATGCTCTATCTATTATAGCTAACACACAAAACAGCACTATGCTCTGCGTTTACACTAGTTAACACTTTACACTACCTGAAACGGTTTTTTCAGTTTCAGTCTTCTTTCAAATGACTATGGAGTCGTTGTTCGTGACTACCTGACATCTTCTTGATAACTTTATCTAGATCTTCTATCTGAACTTTCCTTTTGGAGGTCGTCATTTCTGATATACCAAGGAGCATAAACGATGTTCCTTAACACTACTTTATTTTATTCTGAAACCTCTGGAAGACCTGGATATTATTTAAATTGGCGCACCACCAGAATAAGCAACCATACATACATACTGGTCTCAGTATTTGTTTGTATAGCAATTGTTTGTTATGTACGGACAACGCCAAATGGGTTTCTTTCCATCAGCGAATACATTTTTTTAACGGGTACCTAGTTTTTCTCGTTTCTTTTTATTATTTGTAGATTTTCCGCTGAGTTTGTAGATTAAATCTTCATGCCATACTTTGACGATGGCATTAGATACCTCTAAAAAGATTGTAGAACAGACTTTATTTTCTTCTAATGATTATTCAGTTATGTTGGTAATTCTGTGTAGCTGATGTTAACATGTAACGAGTAATAAAGCGCCTTGGCTACGGTGGATACACGGAGATTTTTTTAAGTACGGAGCGAAAAAATTATACTAACATTTTCGACAAGTATTTCAAGAACGCACAAAGTCGTCTGTTTCTAAGAGAACGAATTTATTCCATACTTTTGCATCATACTGTATATTACATAAGGGAAATACTTGGCACACATATATTATGTTTAATCAAGTAAGCTCGGAAAATGTTTCCAACGATGAGAGTGTTGACATTAATCGTAAATTTAATTCTGTAAAAATTGGCCGTAAAAAATTTTCTGCTGGCAACGTGTTCGCAACTAATGTAACAAATAGTAGCGTGTAGGCAATAAAAACATTATAGGATTACTATGTATTACTTAAATCTTATAATAACATATGTAGTTTCGATACATATAAAAATTGTGCGTTGAATATACGGATAATTATTAAAATAATATCAACATTTTCGTATAAATCATATTTTTGTATATTTTCGTTTACAGTTCATCTAAAACAAAGACATACTTATAGAAGATATTAGACATATCCATGAGAATATCGCCTGTCCGGAATAAGTCATGTCTGGAATAATTTTGTCAATTCCTGTTTATTGCGTAATTAGCTTCTAAAATACTGTATAGAGATGATATAAATGCGACAGAACTGTAACTATGTGCTGAGCCACTACAGGGTAGTTGCGTCATTATTGAAATATGCACCATTTTATACCTTGTTTTAGATGAATAATGACGCAACTGTAAATAGGGTTGAAAATGGGGGGACTAAATTAAGATAATGAATTTCGGATCAATAGGGATGAAAACAAAAGCCATCACTGTAAGAATAAAGGATAAAGGCATACCAAATATTTAAAAATAGTTATTTTGTACAGAAAAATTTTCAGATCAGGAATAACGCAACTATAGATAGGGTTTAAAATGGGAGGTTAAATTAAGATAAAGAAATTAGAACCAATAAGGATGAAACTAAAAGCCATCATTGTAAGAATAAACGACATACCGATGTTCCGGACGGTTACTTTTATTTAATCATTATTTTAAATATTTAAAAATTGTTTAGATGAAGAAAGACGCAACTGTAAAAAGGGTTGAAATCGTGGATTAAATTAAGAGAATAAAATTCGCACCAACTGGGATAAAAATAAAACCATCATTGTAAGAATAAACGCAATACCGATGCTCCGGACGGTTACTATCTTAATCACTATTTTAAATTTTTAAAAATATTTTTTTTGCTCTCCTGAGAAATTTGGCTTTTTTCAGTTACGTCATTCTTATTCCGGACCAGCGACAGGATGTTTCTACTAAAACCTTAACAAACACCATTTACTTTCTAATTTTTTGAAAAGCGTAAAATTAACCCAAACAGCAACATATCCGGAACGTCCGGAACAAGAATGATGTTACTGCAAAATGCCAAATTTCTCAGGAGAGCAAAAAAAACATTTTTAAATATTTAAAATAGAGATTAACTGAAGAGTAATCGTCCAGGAGCATCGGTATGGCGTTTATTGTTACAATGATGGCTTTAGTTTCATCTCTATTGATTCGAATTTTATTATCTTAATTTAGTCCCCCCATTTCCGGCACTATCTACAGTTGCAGTTACAGTTGTCATTCTTAATCTTACAATTTTCCTGTACAAAAAACGATTTTTAAATATTTAGTAGTATGCCGTTTATTCTTAAAGCAATGGCTTTTATTTTGATTTAGAAAAAACGATTTTGATTTTTAAATATTGAGTATGCCGTTTGTTCTTACAGCGATGACATTTATTTTCATTCCTATTGGTCCGAATTTCATTATTTTAATTTAATCTCCCCCATTTTCAACCCTATTTACAGTTACGTCATTAGTCATCTGCAAAATGGTCTAAAATGGTGCGTATTTCAATAACGACGCAGCTACGGTTCTTCTGTCTTCGACAGATTGAAGATATTATGACGGCCAATTATTGAACAGAAGAAGAAAATAATTGATGGATTCGACCGTTACTTGATGGAAGTTCATTTTATCTAACAATAAAACACTGAAAAGGTTTGTTTTCTATACTTCCACAAAATTTATTATAACTAAGTTACTACAGCTGTTTCGGCAGAGTGCCTTTCTCAAGTGATATAGTTTACAATGTGTTTGCCTTTTTAAGTCTTCAACTGAAGAGGTTGAGGAGTGGGGAGCTGTTTGTCTCGAGTTGGTCATTCAGAATTATATCTGTATTTTTCAGTTTATTAATTTCCATAGATTCTAAAAAAGATAGCTTAAGGCCTTTATTTTGAATATGCAGAATTTGAAACCCTTCATTGAAAGAATGATTATGATCTAGAAGGTGAAGTGCTTATGTAGAAGTGTCTGTTTTTCTATTGTTGAATGCCCTTTTGTGTTCTGCTATCCGTTTTTCAAAAGTTATGCGAGTTTGACCGATGTATGTTTTCGCACAGTCACCACAAGTTAGTTTGTACACACCACTCTGTAGTTGCTTTCTCTTTCGGCTTTTATTGTTCTTAATATATTTGCTTAAGTTGTTGTTAGTTCTGAAAGCTGGTGCTATTCCTTTCTTTTTTATGTATCTGGCTATTTTTGTTGTTATCTTGCCAGCATATGTGAGAGAGCAGAAGGTACTGGGTTCTTTCTGTGGTGGTGGATACACTAATTTCAGGGCTTTCTTATGGAGTTTTTGGTTTAAAATTTTGTTAACTGTTTGTTCGTTATAGCCGTTGTTTACTGCTATTTGTTTAATGATGTTTAGTTCTATCTCGAAGTTATTTTTTGTCATGGGAATTTCTGTCAGTCTATGTATCATGCTATGGTAGGCTGCTTATTTGTGTTGTGTAGGGTGGGATGATGAATTGTGTATAGTTGTGTCAGTATGGGTAGGTTTATGATATACGGAGAACTCATGTTTGTTGTGTAGTCTGGAAATCGTTACATCTAGAAAGTTTATGGAGTTATTCTGTTCTGTTTCTATTGTAAACTCAATATTATTATGAAGTGAATTAATATATGATAGAAATTGGTCAAGTTGTCTGTTAGTTCCTGTAAAGCATACTAGTACATCATCTACGTATCTCCACCAATATAAGAACTGTTTAAATACGGGATGTTTAGAAATTGTTGTTTCAAGTTGGTTCATAAATATATCTGATAGCAATGGGCTTAGAGGATTACCCATAATAAGTCCTGCACTGTTGTTTTTGTATATTTGATTATTGAATTCAAAATAGTCTCGATTTATGCAAATTTCAAGAAGGTGTAAAATTTCAGATGCAATGATCGGATTTGTACTATTATGGTCTAAAAGATTCTTAACTAAAACAAAAGTTTCTGTAGGAGGAACACTAGGAAAAAGATTTTTTACGTCAAATGAAATTAGTCTGGAGTTGTTGGGCAATTGAAAATGTTGTATTTTATTAACTAGTTCTAGTGTATTTTTTACGGTGAATTTAGGTGAAAATAAAGGCCTTAAGCTATCTTTTTTAGAATCTATGGAAATTAATAACCTGAAAAATACACATATAATTCTGAATGACCAACTCGAGACAAACAGCTCCCCACTCCTCAACCTCTTCAGTTGAAGACTTAAAAAGGCAAACACATTGTAAACTATATCACTTGAGAAAGGCACTCTGCCGAAACAGCTGTAGTCACTTAGTTATAATAAATTTTGTGGAAGTATAGAAAACAAACGTTCAGTGTTTTATTGTTAGAAGAAGAAAAGTCTGTTTCTCTGATTATGGCGTTACAAGGTGAGGCTGACAACATTTTATGATTGATTCCCAAAGAAGTATGTTATCCTATTTATTGACTCGATTGGAGAAAACTATGGAAAGGCGCATCTACAACAAGTATAAAAAGCACAATCGGAAAGTAACTTATCTTAAACTCCAGCGTGCAAGCAAAAACTTTCAGGAATTTGAACCAGGCGTTGCTTGTATGATGCGATTATTTTACTCAGAGACCTCTGATAATATTTCATAAAAAAAGTAGAAGATTCGTGCGTTAGTGGTTTTAGACAAAGTTATTTAGAGAATGCTTTAAGATTGGCTGCACAAACAAAACTGTTTAAACCATTTTGTATTGCTTTGGGACATGAAACCACTAGTCAATATTCGAGAGGCCATAAAGTTCAAATAATTCCAAGAATGAGTTAAGAAGAATAATTATCTGAAAGAAGTGGATCGGAAAAAAGTCATTTGAACCACTATGACTAAGCATATATATATATATATATATATATATATATATATATATATATATATATATATATATATCAAAATTCTGGTGAAATAGGTCATCTTCGTCGCAACTGAAACAAGCCAATCTAGCAGTGGCAAAACTAAAACCAGTCAACATAAAAAGGCAATCATCGATCTCAAGAAATAGAGCTCCTGTAGTTATTGTCATCTTTAATAACTAACTGAAACGTAACAGTACCTGGCCATAGTGAAACATTCTAATGACCAGACTGTATGAATATTATAGGTAGGAAAGTGTAAGGATCATTAAAGTCGTGAATGAAAAGGAGTTTTTATAGTCAAAAACTCTTGTGATAGTTCGAGGTGTCGTTATTATCAGATTTATAAATCTGCAGAAAATTAGGTAGAAGAACATTGATAGGACAATGTTTTTATGGAACATCGATTGTTCGGTAAGTACGCTGGACAAATTTTTAAGTCAAAGTACTTGAAAGAGACTACTGATGAGTCAATAATATTTTCCAAGATTTTGGGAATAAACTGACACAAAAATTAAAGGCGGTGCTGATAGTACATATTTCAACATGTTTGGATTGGATTGGATGAACCCTGTTTGGATGTAGGAATTCTCTGGGTCTCGACCAACGTAAAAATATGTCTATGTTTTATAGTATGTTATGTTTCATAGATTACGAAAAGGCTTTCGAGCCTAGGTCAAAGCCTGGAGCGCTGTACATATTAAGAACCAAAAGTAAGGTAGAGATGTATCATATACGTCATAGGAAACTTAGAAGGGAGCTTAACTAACAAATGGTACATTCAAAGAGGCATAAGACAGGTATATATTTTATCCCCAGTATTATATTATAATATCTAGTAAGATATAATATTCAAACCAGCTTTGTAAGATAAATACTTTGGAGTGAAAGTCAATGGTGAACTGGTCAATAATCTTTGATACATTACTTAAACCTTAAAGACTTGTTGCACTGTGTAAACAGAACTGGAGGAGAAATGGGTCTAAGCGAATATTTACAAGATACTTATTTACTTATGTGTAAGGATTCACCTTTTCGAGTTGAAAGATATCAATTAGTTGGAATTATATTAGTAGGTAAAATATTGGTCAAAAGATCAATAGGAAGACGCCAAAGCTGAACTCATGACCGTAGGACCTGACGGGATGTTTTGACCGCTCAGCAGCAGAAATATTTTGTGCAGTAGTTTCCAAAGGTTTATTTTAGATTTGGATCTCAAACTTTCTAAAGGAGACTGTTACTCTTCGCCGATGTTACCAGTTTTTATACTCTATATTTCTTTTTTTTTGCGAAGGTAAATAAATACTTTAATTTCCTAACTTAAAGAAAAAGATATAATAAGAAAGCAAAATCGAAGGAAACAAACTATTTATTCTTATTTACAAAACTATAAAATCAGTATTATATCTATAATTATTTAATCTTAAGTAGTTAAAAATATAGAAACAAAAGAAAGAGATAAAAAGCCCAAAAATAATGTTTATATCTGCCTCGAAGAATATTATTTTTAGCGTGCACTAACATTGTAATTATTTAAAACTATGTAATATGTTACCATTTACAAAGAAAAAAAAATAAGTTTTAAAATAAAATAAAATCTGACTACTGTATCTGTATGTGGCGGTAGCGGTTTAGTCTGGTAAAACAACGTTTTCTTTTAAGATAAAAATGTGTCCGATCCTACCTTATATGTTTGTCGATGTTTCATTTATCGTACGGGAAAAAAAACACACAACTCTCTAGTTTCCTTTATTTGCTTCCACGAGCACTTAATAGTTTCTCCAAGTATTTATCGGCCCTGAGAAATGTGCCTCGAAAAAAACCAATAACATTCAATAAATAGGGGAGAAAGAAAAATGGCCTTAAAGATAGCGTGTGACCAAAAAGAAGATAAGGTCGTGAAGACCTAAATATCCGAGAATTACAAATCCTTGACTAGCAGGATACTCTAAATCTTCAGAAAGTTGAATATATCTTGATCAATTCTTTGGATAACCTCTGATTTAAAATCCTGAGACAGATTCATAAGACAACAGTTGTCCTCATGAAGTGAAAATCAAAAGTGAACAAAATATGACACTAGACCATGGTACAAAGACGCCAGGTACGGTATTGCGCATGCGACTATCAGCTGATCGCGGTCTGTCGACGTCACAATGAGAGTAGTCGCTGTTAGAATACATACGTTTATATGGGAGTTTTATTGATTTTTTAGATTTTGGGGAGATTTTTGTGAGATCTAAGTTGATTAGTAGGCTTGTTAGTGTGAAAGAATTATTATTTACCCCTTAATGTATTGCCTCCAAAATTAGTTTATTTAAAAAACAACTGAAGGGTATCTTAAAATAAGTTTGTTGTAGTTTAATATTCTAAGATGTTTGATAGTTTAAAATTTATTGTTTATAAAGTATAGTTTTCCTAAAACTTTTTTAAATGTATACCGTTAATAAATAAATAATGTAGAAATTAGTTTTGAAATTTCATTCGGTCGACAAATTATTGAATTTTACAGAAATGATTGAAATTTATAGATGGATAACTATATAATTATGTATAACATTGGTGACTTGATAATTTGATATACTATATAAATTATATCTAATGTTCTTAATTATTACAATTTACGCTATTATGTCGGTACATATATACCTACTCAATATTTTTCCTATGCTAAATAGTTTAAATTTCAAAATTGCTGTGGTAAATATTTTATATTGAAGACCAAAGTAATAATTATTATTCATCAAAGTTTGCCCTATTGCAAAATAAAATTCTGACATAAATTTGTATCAGTTATCAATAGTTCCGACTGGACGTTATTAGATAAAAAATAAATATCATCTTACAGTGACTCAACCCCGGCTAAGTTAAGCTAAATTTTTTAAATTGGTAAGCCTCATTTAAAAGTTGACTATTTCTCAGTTCATATATTTTGCTATTTTTAAGGTAAATGATTGGTTCGATTGATTTAACGTTAGGGTACCTTATGCAGATTCCCGACACCGAGTACAAGGCTATGGATTGAATCTAGTGATTCAAAATAAAATTATTGACCAGATCACAGAAGCTATGAAAGATTTAAAAGTTAAAGGAAAACGCATTAAAAGGTTTATTTGAGGATATAAATTCCAAAGTCAATATAAAATATATTCTTACGTACAATCTAAATCAAGATGTACTTGAGAATTTTTTTGGCAACATGAGGAGGGCTGGTGGCTTACATGACCATCCTGATGCGGTGGAATTCCGCTACCGCGTAAAAAACTATATTTTGGGAAGGAATAAAAGGAGTTTATCCGAAGCTGGTAACACAGAAACTGATGAGGTCAGGGATGGTCCAATCGATAATTTAGGTGAAGTTTTGTTATGCAAAACATACTTCTCAGATTTATCTGACAATGCAGAAAAAGAAGAAGTGGATGCAGACGTCGAAGAATTAAACCAATTAAAATATGATCAGTGGGAATATGTCAGTGGGTATATCTAGAAGTTCGATTTGCCTGAAAGTACGGATACTTCCACTTGATTGACCAAGTCTCCGAAAGGGGTCTAAAGAAACCTCCAGAAGATTTGGTTTTAAAAATACATAAACTGGACTTCAGTTAAAGTCAGGGAAAAATTATTTGCAAAAACTGATCGATTTGTCTGAAAAGATTGAATGTGATTACAAAAGCAAACACCTGTTCTTTCGGTCGCGCATGTGTTTTAGGAAAAAATTAAACTTAACACTTAAACACTTAAAGAAAATATGAGAAATAGAGAAAATTAAAGGAAATTGTAACTTACAGTCTTGTGTTTTATTTGTTTTTTTTATTTTGTTTCAGACCATTAATAATCAATTATTTTCATCTGTTTACGTGCAACTAAATGAAGGCTCGATCCATAGGCTCCCATACATATGGGTAGGGGGGGCCGTGGCCTACCATGGTTTTTCGGGTGCTTTAAACTACATACATATTGTCATCCAAAGTATACAAAACGTAATGTGCAACATCTTCACGTCTAGCCCCCCTACAAATTTTTATATGTACGCCTATGGCTCGTTCCCCTCCTTGACACTGGCGCCAAATAAGACAAGCCAATCAAAAACAAGCTCGTAAAATTTATTTAAAAAGAGACGATTACAAAAAAAAATTTAAATATAACTCACAAATTTATTTTAGAAATTTATTTTTGTTTATTGTATTGTTAATTAATTTTTTAAATCAAAATAATAAAACACCTACATTTTAATAAATCCGAAATAGTTAACAGAAATTATATTAATCTATTAAAATGACTGTTTATGACCAATTTAAACTAATTGTGTTCCGAGCGCGAATGTTTTAAATGGGCAGTATTTAAAATCACTCTCATTGTGACGTCATGCGCGAACTCAGATATTCCGGCTATCGTACCTGGCGTCTTTGTACCATGACACTAGACAGGTAAAAACAAAGAGATGAGACTTACTAGACAGGTAGCAATGTATACCTAAATCCTACTTCATGCCTGATTTCCTATATAATTTCGGACCTAAAAATGGCTTGATAGATTGGCTTAATATTCAAGACAATATAAAAGCTTGATTTTTATAATAATTGTTTAAGCCAGTACTTAGAATAAAGCAAAAATTATGACGATCTGGTTACTAAAAATTGTTCCTAGTTGCTTAGCGACTTTTAACCCGTAACAAGACACCGCAATAGGAAGATTATGTATTCACAAAACACTTTATTAAAAAAAAACAACAAATATTGTAATATTAAAATTTTAAATTGTATCTATGTCTAAAAAATAAAAAAAAATAATTATTTTATGTTTTGGGTGTTATTGACGCAAATCATGTTTTTCTACACAACTCGAAAATATTTAATAAAAACATGTATTTTCAACTAATTTCTCTTAAATTATGAACTAGCTGTGGCCAAAAATCATTTAAAACTAATAAAAATAGGTTATTTTTGAATTTTCGTCCTTTCGAAAAGATTAAGGTTGCAAACATCTCGTGCTGGCAATAAGCTGAAATACTGTTACAAATTGTGACATTTACATACGACAATAATTAATTAGATGATTTGATTGCATAACATAAGGTTGTCTGGATTGTAAATTTTGTTTGGGTGATTATTTCAAAAAATGCGCATGGCTGCATGTCAAACGAATTAATAAAAGGTAACTAAGAGTGCATTGAACGTATATTTTTAGATTAACATATTTTAAAATTTTTGGGTAAGCATATTTTGCACGGTTCTAAAATTTAAGCAATACGAACAGTAAAAATCTATTATTCTATTACTAAAGAAATTTCTTTTTTGATTGAATTTAATATTGTTCTGAAACAATTTTTTGCCGCATTTATGTAATTTACTATTCTAATTGGGAAATAAGCCACAATTTAAGTTGAAAAATGATTTTATTGACATTCCGACTTCCATTTCGGACGTCGTTATCAAAATGCAAAATATCAATGCCTGAATATAATAACAAGCAGTTGTCGTGTACTTCCCGTTGGTCATAATATAATATATAGTCTTCCCGCTGGCTTTTTGCATATGTTTGAAAATATTCACAAATTATTTGTTAATTTTTTTTGGTTTCTCTTCACAGATTTTAAAATAATGGTACAGTGGAACCTCGATAAGTCGGATTAATCGGGACCGCGGCCGATCCGGGTTATCGAAAATCCGGGTTAGCCCGAGAATATGCTAAAAATTAATAAAATACGGTACTCTTACAGATAAACTTTATTATAATTGCCAAAAAAATGAAATACTTATGTCCAGTACATCTAAATTACGTACAGTTGTATACATTATTGTTTATTTCTTGGTATAAAAACTCAGTCAAATTGAAAACATTTTTATTTTATCTGATGAAAATCGATCCGGTTTAGCCGGACTTCCGGGTTATCGGAGGCCGACTTATCGGGGTTCCACTGTATTAAGTCGTTTATAATTGTAGAATAGAATTTATTATTTATTAAGCGCAGCAGGCCTTGTAGGCCTAGGGCTAAAATGTTTACATTTCTGATTACATAAATAATATAATAAATACATTAGTTTAATTTACATAACTTATAAAACTTGTCAATTTTATTTAAATACACTTCAGTCTTTTTATACACTCCTTCACCACCTCTCTCCATCTCCTTCTGTCCAGTGCTAGTTCTTTCCATCTCTCAATGTTACTTTTCTTCAAGTCTTCATATACACTGTCCTTCCATCTTTTCCTTGGCCTGCCTTTCCTCCTCTTTTGTATTGGCCTTCGTGAGAGTACCATTTTTGGCATTCGTTTACTTCCCATTCTCTCTATGTGCCCCAAGTATCGTATTTTCTGTGCTTTGATCGTCGTCGTAATCGTTGGCTCTTGATATAGTTCTTCCAATTCTTTATTGGTTCTTCTTCTCCACTGACCTTCTATTTTCACACCTCCATATATTACTCTTTGCATTTTTCTCTCCCATATTTCTAATAGGTCTGTTTCTGACTTTTTGAGCACCCATGTTTCACTTGCGTATGTTACTGTAGGTCTGATAACAGTCTTATAAATTCTTATTTTTGTTTTTCTTGATACGTATTTGGATTTCAATAATGTGCGTAATGCTCCATCTTTTTATTTCCTTTAGCTATTCTTGCCTTTATCTCCCCTTCTTCATGACCATTTTCATCTATTTTGGCTCCCAGGTAAATTATTTCTTTGGCTCTTTTGAACGAGTATGTTTTTTCTCCATCTATTTGTACTATGATGTTATTCTCTTTTTCTTTTTGGATCTCTCCCATTATCATATACTTTGTCTTTTCTTCATTTATTTTAAGTCCGAATTTTTTGGCTTCCGTTATTATGTTTTTCATTAACTTTTGTAGTTCTTTTTTGCTTGTTGCTAATAGCGTCAGATCATCTGCAAATGCTATGCATTGGTGACCGTTTTTAAATATCGTTTCTTGCATGTTTATTCTGCTTTTCCTGATTATTCCTTCCAATGTTAGATTGAATGCCATTGTTGATAGTGGGTCTCCTTGTCGTAATCCTTCCTTGGTTTCAAACTTTTTGGATGTATACCCTTTCCAAGCTATTTCGTTTGTTGTGTTTTCCATCGTCATCTTTATCATCCTAACAATTTTACTTGGTATCCCCAGTTCTTTCATCAGTTCGTACATCTGCTGTCTATTTACTGTGTCGTAAGCCTGCTTAAAGTCTATGAACAAAGCATATAGTACTGTTTTATGTTCGTAACAGGTAGTCTGTATTTCTTTTAAGGCAAATATTTGGTCAGTCGTTGATCTGTTGTTTCTAAAACCTGCCTGGTATTCCCCCAGTATTTTTTCCGAATAATGACTTAGCCTTTTTGTTATACTTTGTGCCAAGATTTTGTAAACTATTTCTAATAGTGCGATGCCTCTGTAGTTTTCGCATTTTAGAATAGAATAGGTACATTAAACAAAACCGATTAGCAAAGACCAGAAAAGCGACGAGATTGGAAGAACAATTGAGTGAAATAATAAAGCTCTTCGAAAGTTCAGGTAAAAGAACTCTCTCTCTAAAAGTTCATATTTTCAGTAAAATTTATGAAACTAGCTTTAGAATAAAGGATTGGCTGTTGTCGACTTTGGTAACGATACCCAAAAAAAAGCGAATGTGATAATATATGCCGAACTATGAGTCATGAACAATCAAGATGGATCCTTCCCATGAAAATGAACTAACTGACGATATTTTCCAAACTTATAATCTTTTCCAATAGACATGAAGTAAATCATTTATCACCAATTTATTAATGTTTGTGTAATACTATTTGTTTTGAACCAATCGATTCTTCCTTTTTCCTGTTGGGTCAGTTCTATGTTGTGTTCCTGTATTATTAGCTGATGATGGCTCGTGTTGGGCCCAAACGCGTCCTGTTGCAAGACTGAACTTTTTATTAAAACATTTTTTGTGGTACATCCTTACAGTACAGCACTTTGTTAAATTGTTTTTGCCGGACAACCGCAAGATGTCACTCTATCGCGGCAGTTTTGTTATTAAAAAACTCTTAATTTTCAATTGAAAGTACTTGTATTTAATTATTAAAGATTGCCGATCTCTTGTCCGACAAATTTACAGCCTCGTTTCGTTAGTCCGACAACGTAAATCCACAGAGAACGGCAGTTCTCACCAGTGGCGCACAACACCCCTACAAGCGACACTATATATACACGAAATTTTCGATTTTCTAAACCTGACTGGATTGAAAATTGAGCCAAATCCCATCTTAAAGTTTAGGAAAAGACTCGTCCATCCATATGTTACATCTCCATTTTGGTCCAAGGGTGTGGATTTTACGGCCCTTCCCATTTAAAGCCTGTTTTTCGTTCTCGTCCCCAAAACTCCCAAAAATTTCAAAAATTTAAGCCCTACTTTGCGGCTTCTGATAGCATAGATCATTACCTTTCCAACGCATGTTTAATTTTGAAAATCGGTTATACCATTCAAAAATTATCGAGCTCAGAAATATGTCTCAATTTTTATTTAAAAAATGGAAAATGTTTGTGGATATGTATGTATGTATGTATGTATGTATGTATGTGTGTGGAAAAGTTAAACCGATCTGAATTTTTTTTTCTGTGTTTCAAGAGGGGGTGAGGGACGATTCAGAACCGGTCTAATTTTTGACTTCTGACTACCCGTAAGTTAGCTAGAGGACTAGGTAAATACAAAATAGCATATTTTTTGGGCGTATATATCTTAGGTTCAAGGAAAGACATGAAAACCGCAAATACACCAAATCAATAAGGTTGAGTTAAGCTTTCAAATGGCGCTTAAGCGATCAAGCTGAGATATACGCAGTGCTCACCAGAGCCAAAAAACTAAAAAATTAAACTTTGAAAATTTTGGTTTTTCGACAATTACTCAAAATTTCAACCTACGAATCTCGCCATTAACTGAGCGTTTGTAGAAGGACTCAGGACGCGTGTAACAGTGTATACCTTATATCTGGGAAAATTCGAATTTTTAAGTTATAGGCTTCATAAGTATGATCAAATCTATTTCTTATGGGAAAAAACGGTTTTTCAAGCTCAATAATTCCTGTAATACGTTTAGTTATCATACTCGATCTTGGATGCATCAGATACTACTTGTCAATACGTTTCAAATTCATGTTTAGTGATCAACATCAGGTAAGCCGTTCAGAAGTTATAGAGCTCCAAAAGTATAATTAGTCCAGGAACTGAAATTTTTCACTTCGCAATTTTTACAGAATGGATCGATTTGCTTAAAAATTTGACAATAAGTAGTGGATAGTCCAAGGATCAAAATCTATATGATGTCGAAAGATGCTTTTACCATGGGGTGGTTGCCACCTCATCTCGAGGGTGGAAATTTTTTTTATATTTTGACCGCAAATGCTGGTAAAAATATTAATTATAAGCAAAAAATGTTCATTATACATTTTTTTTTAAAATTAATAGTTTTCGATTTATTAGTTATCGAAGCTGTTAGTTTTATATCGGAAAGATTACCAGATAACGGCAGTTCTCGCCAGTGGCGCAGAAATACACCCCCCTACACGCGACACTATTATATATACGAAATTTTCAATTTTCTAAATCTGACTGAATTTAAAATTTTGCCAACTCCCATCTTCAAGTTCAGAAAAAGACCCACCCATTCATACGTCAACCATCCATTTTGGTCCAAGGGTGTCGATTTTACGGCCTTTCCTATTTAGGGTCTGTTTTTCGTCCTGGTCCCCAAAACTCCCAAAAACTTCGAAAATTTAAGTCCGACTCTTGCGGCTTCTAACAGTACTGATCATTACCTTTCCAACGTATGTCTAATTTTGAACATTACCAGAGAAAGGCAGTTCTCGCCAGTGGCGCACACCCACACCACCCTACACGCGATACTATTATATACACAAAATTTTCGATTTTCTAAATCTGATTGAATTGAAAATTGGGCCAACTCCCATCTTAAAGTTCAGAAAAGACTCACCCATTAATATGTCAACCATCGATTTTGGTCCAAGGGTGTAGATTTTACGGCCCTTCCTATTTAGGGCCTCTTTTTCGTTCTCGTCACCAAAACTCCCAAAAAGTTTAAAAATTGGTCCAACTTTTGTGGCTCCTAATAGAACTGATCATTACCTTTCCAACGCATGTCTAATTTTGAAAATCGGTTATACCATTCAAAAGTTATAGAGCTTAGAAATGTGACTCAATTTTTATTTAAAAAAGGAAAAATGTTTGTGGCTATGTATGTATGTGTGTTTGAAAGTTAAACCGATTTGATATTTTTCTCTGTGTTTAAAGAGGGGGTCAGGGCCGATTTAGAATCGGTGTAGTTTGTTACTTTTGACCACCCATAAGCCAGCTATAGGACTTGGTAGGTACAAAACGGCATATTTTTTGGGGGTATATATATTCGGATCACGAAGAGGCAGGAGAGCCGCAAATAGATCAAATCAATAGTGTTGACTTAAGCTTTCAAATGGTGTCTAAGCCGTCAGGATCAGACATATACACGGCTCAGTACAGCCGAAAAACTGAAAAACTAAACTTTGAAAATTTTGGTTTTTCGACAATTACTCAACATTTCAACGTACGAATTGCGCCAATAACTTGCGTTTGTAGAAGGACTCAAGACGAATCTAACGATGTATACCTCATATCCGGGAAAATTCGAATTTTTAGGTTATAGGCTTCATAAATATGATAAAATCTATTTCCTGTGGGAAAAACGGTTTCGAAAGCTCAATAATTCCTGTAATAGCTTCAGTTATCATACTTGACCTTAGATCCATCAGATACTACTGGTTAATACGTTTCAAACTCATGTTTACTGATCAAAATCGGTTAAGCCGTTTAGAAGTTATTAAGATACAAAAGTATAATCCAATTAACAATTATTCCCCAAATGGTTTATGTAGTTGTAGTGGTTACGACGCTAAATTTGATCTGGCAACGGGCAATCCGACTTCATTTACCGGCCATCTTAATATATTTTTTTTTTCAATCTATTTCGAATAGAAAAAAATCTAGTGTACATTCGATGGACACTAGATCATTTGGGAGATAATGCAACAAAGGTGACAATTTATAAAGCTTGACGTGTAATAGAGGAACATTGCATGCAACTTCATACATTTAATTTATAAATACCTTTGAAAAACTCCTGATACAAGAATAAAAAACCGCTAAACGCCGTAAAAATGAGTGGCGCATAAAATATTCCAGCTACAAAAGATCTGATATGAATGTTACGTGGCGCGAAAATGGATTTTCATTTGATGCAAAACAAAATTTTAATTTTATTTTAAAATATTTTTCCATAATATTTGCTAAATTTGAAGTAAACGCGCCACAAAAGAGTTTCAAAATTCAAACTGTATCAAAGTTACTCTTTTGTGGCGCGTTTATTTCAACTTTAGCAAATATTATGGAAAAATATTTTAAAATAAAACTAAAATTTTGTTTTGCATCAAATGAAAATCCATTTTCGCGCCACGTAACATTCATATCAGATCTTTTGTAGCTGGAATATTTTATGCGCCACTCATTTTTACGGCGTTTAGCGGTTTTTTATTCTTGTATGATAATGACGCGGGACGCGGAAACGCGTTCAACCTGCACTCTGAATTTTTTTAGAAAGTGGTAGACTTGCTTAAATGAAGCTGTTAAAACCATTTTTAAGACTTTTGTAAGTATCTCCAAAAAAGGACGATGTACTGTAAACTGTTACTTGTTATACTCTTCCCCAATTTGGAATTTTAGATAATATTATGTACGCAATACATAGTATTTGCAATTTTTAATAAATAATTCCTTCGTAATGTTTTTATACTTTCTTCTTACTCTACACAAAACAAGCTCTTATTGACTCAAATAGGACTCTTCGTATGATAATATTCGTGTTTGTTTCATTAAATCCTGGATTTACGTAACAAAAAATTGATTTTCTATATTGAAAATTTTATGGGTCAACATATTGCAACATTATACATAGTTTAGCTTTCAGTAAAATTGGCTTTAAAATAAATTAAAATGTACAAATCCAATGGTTGTTTTATAGATAACAAAGAGAGCAGTAATTGTAAAAAAACAGGCTAATCTAACGGAAATACATTAACTCATTCGTATATGTCTAATATAATTGCTTATAATTATAGCCATTAGTGTATTAAACGAGAATTAATTAAGTAATAAAGCAACAAATGTAATAAATTACGCAAGAAATAGAAAAGTTTATGAAACATTGTTACAAGACTGATATTGAAACTACAACTAAATTTGTCATTATAGGCGAATTATCAAAGCACTAAAAAGCCCAAAACCTATTAATGTTGTGCAGTAAGATGAATCGTCACGTAAGTTTTAGCATTCGATGCGAAAGAGTGTCAGGTAATTTTGTGAACTAAATTGATCTCCGCCAGATGAAAATTGAATTTTGTGCATAAGGAAAATACATTTTCAAAGTACTCTCGAAGAGATGGAGAATGAAACATTTAGGACTTGGGAAATATTGACGGAGATGGGTTCAATTTTTATACTCAGAAGTTTTGGGGGCCGCTGAACACGAATTTGATGACAGCTAGTCTTTGATGACAACTTTGGCTGTAGTTTTATGTTTTATGTATCATCCAAATTCAGCCAGTAACCAATTCTCGGGGGATTTTTGGGCCACTGAAGATTCAACTATCACAAGTTCTATATTTTTAAGCAAAAGTGAAACTACTACAAAATTTCCCTCCAAATGAACAATATCTAAAATAGTAACACACCTATTGGGATGTAAATTAACTTTAACATAATGAATTACAAAATTATTTTATTCCGAAAAACAAAAAATAGTTATTTTAGAGGAAACAGTTTATTTATGTGAAAATTTTTTGCTCAATTAGAAATCCAATGAAATCAATTAATTTGTGGTCATCTGATTGAATACAACCAACATTATACTGAAAACAGATCCCATGGGCTGTTTTCACTCAATCATGTAGCTATGGATACCTACATTTCGTTTCATTTCGATTTTGAAATTTCAAATATTCAATATTTCAAAATGTCACGATTTGGTTGTAATACATAAAAATTATTTATAATAAAACATCATAATAAAATTATTAACAGCATGCGTAGTGGAAATACATCTTCATCAGTTATAGAAACTAACATGTCTGGATCTTCATTAAATTTTTCTAATTGTTCCTTTGTTAATTGCACATTTAAATAAATTGTTTCTGCTCTGTATTTTTTTTCATAACCAGCAAAAAATTTTCTATCCGAATAACCCTCGAACATTGATAAATGCTCAAAAATTTTTTAACAACTTTCTCAAGCTTGTTGCTTACAGGCAACAGACCTCCGCCTACGGCGTCGGTCTGTTTCCAAGCAACAAGCTTTCGAAATCTGTTATAAAATTTTTTCGAACAATTATCAATGTCCTTGGGTTATTACTACTGAAAACATCCATGAAGCAAGAAAAAACAAAAAAAAACGTTATCCGTATTATTGGAAATAAATTTAACTCTACGCTCGAGCATCCATACAACTGCTATCCAAAATCCATTCATTCAGATCAGATTGCCAAGTGACAGCTCACAGCTCAAAATGGTCACAAAAAGAATAAATAACCCAATACCGATACATTGAGTGAGCCATCCCAGGAGCTTAACATTTAATTTAAAATATAATTTATTCGAAAGCTATATACAAATATATAAATGGGTTTTATACTCATCATGATAATATGCTGAAACTTTTCGTCAATGATGTTTTACCTTCTACAATTTGTATTCAGGAAACAAATTTTAAAGAGCAACATTGACATACTTTTAATAACTTTTCAACTTTTTATAAGAATAGTCACGATCAGAAAAAATAAATGATGTAGTGGTTATTTATAATTATTGTTTTCCTTCCCTGGGATCTTCTGATCCAAAAGATCTCCACTGTCACTGAAGCTTAAGCTTATCGTGTTTGTTGTCCATTGTGGTTTCCTACACTCAGTCTACATTTTTTGTACCCTGTAGACGTTTGTACATTGTACAGAGGTAATTTACTTGGTGCGTGGTTATATCATAGATATAATAACAAATAAAGTATGCCCCAAAATAAAGTATACCGAAAATGAAATATATACTTGAACAATTAAATAATTTATAATTTATGTCTCTAGAGTGCTAACATTACTTATAAGTAGAGATTATGTGGTAAGGATGTCCTCCTTGGATTACAATACATTTTTCATATCGCTCTTGAAGATTGTTAATCATTGCCTTACAATGATCACTTGAAATTTCATTTATAACTCGACGAATTTTATCTTTCAATGTGTTAAGATCACGCGGAATTGGATCCCTGTAAATCTTTTCTTTAATAATCCCCCACAAATACGGATCAGGTGGTGTAAGATCGGGTGAATTAGATGGATAGGAGTAATCACTTCCTCTTGATATAAGACGTCCTGGGAAGTAGGATCGCAGAGAAGCTAAAGTTTCTGCCGCAGTATGTGCTGTGGCCCCGTTTTGTTGAAACCACTGTGAGCGGAATGGTAAATTTCTAGCACGGCAAAACCGGCGAAGATCTTGTTAAAAAGGTGTTACAATGAGTTCTCTGTATCGCTGCTGATCAACAGTTACACGTCTGCCATTTTCCTATAAAAAGTATGGACCAATTATCCCATGACTTGATATGGCGCACCACACTGTCACCTTTTCACTATAATGAGGTCTCTCAATAAACTCTTGTGGCTTTTCAAATCCCAAAAATCTTGTTGTTTGTTTATTAATGTATCCACTCAATGTTATCTGGCTTTTCAACTCTTTCACATTTATCAGCCACCCTTAGTTTATTATCCACTTGAATGCGATAAGAAAAAGCTCCCAACTCCTTTCCAGCTCGGTGGACAGTAGACTAACTTAGAGCAAGCTATTTTGAAATTGGCCGTTGACTTTTCTCAGGAGAAGCCAAGATTTTATCAGGAATCCTTCCCATATTGTTGTTGTCCCTAGAGGTTCTCCTCCTTCCAGATCTTCCTTTTCGTTGGGTAAGTATGGAACCAGTACATCTAAATTTCATTACAAGCAACAATATGCTGCGCTTTGTAGGAAATCGTTTGTTGAAACGTTTTTCAAACCTCGTGAAAACAGATTTTAAACTAGGCCCACAATTTTGCCCTACTCCGCATGATCGAAAATAGGTCTCAACAATAAATGATTATTATTGAGCACTTAAAACCACCATCAATATAATTGTTCACCACTTTTGTGAGCAGATGTCAAAAATTGTTTTGACTTATACAAAATACTTAAGTCTCTCCATTGCAACTGTGATCAACAGCTTTCAGTTCGGTATACTTTATTTTGGAGCATATTGTAGATTAGAGAAGGTCCGAAAAATAGCGTAACGGGGAGCAGTTCGGGTCGGTGGTCTATCTATCCCTTTCTACCGGCGCTTGGCTTTTTCTCTAGCATATGATGGCCGCTGCCTCTGTGTCTGGGTCGTTGCATTACTCCCACCTCTTGGTAGGTACGCTCACACTCGTATGACAGACAATGATATCTAGACCACCGTACTTGATATTAGCGTTACATCCCGATACATTAAGTGGCTTATCCCTAGCCTGGTCTATTGTTAATATGTCTATTATTGTGTGTGGGTTATATAGATTAATGAATTGGGAAGCTGTAACTGACGGGGTTTCAGTACTTACTTACTTACTTAATCCGTCCTCTAGTACCTTACGGTGTCTAGGTAAGTGGAGAAATCAGACGTCTCCATGCCTTTCGGTCAGTAGCTAGTCTTTCTGCTTCTCTCCACCCAATATTTCTTTTTACGCAAGCCTTTCCAATATTTGCGTTCCACGTTCTTGCTGGCCTGCCTCTTCGTCGTTTGTTGTCAGATGCCGCTTTCCATACCCTCTTTACAGTTCTACCTTCACTCATTCTCGCCATATGTCCGAACCACGATAACTGTTTCGTTTCAAGTCTGTCTAAGGTCCTTCCAACACCGCACCTTTCACGTATGTCTTCATTTCTTATACGATCACGTCTGGCCACCCCGGATACCGTACGTAAATATCGCATTTCGCATGCTTGAATTTTACTACGGATGTTGTCGGTCACTGTCCACGTTTCACTACCGTAGAGTAGCAACGGCTCGTATACAGTTTGAAATACTTTTATTTTTGTTTTCAGGCTTACTTCTTTCTTCCTAATAAAACTTTTATTTAGTGCATAGTATAATTTTGTTGCACTCATTACCCTGCTGTTTATTTCTGGTTCTATATTTCCTTGCCCATTCATTGTTGATCCTAGATACTTGAAGTCATCTACTTGTGTAATGGTCTCATTATTCAGCTTTACATTTATATTTTCTTGAGTTTTCGATATTACTAAAGCTTCTGTTTTTTCAATATTTATTTTCATCCCAAATTTCTTAAAGGCTTCATTCCAACATTCACATTCACTTGCAAGTCTTTTTCTGATTTTGCCACAATTACCAGGTCATCGGCATATATCAACTCTGACACGTAAACTTGTTGAAGTTTATACACCCCAACCCTAGTTCTTTTTACCGTACCCCTGCATTCTTTTGCAATTTCGTCCATTAGAGTGATAAATAACAAAGGACTGAGAACACCACCTTGTCTTACACCTGTCCTTGTGTAGAATTCTAGAGATGACCGATTGTTCGTTCTTACATTATTACGTGTACATTTATAATACTCTTTATTGCTTGGATTAACTTCGGTTTCACATTTCTACGGTTTAATATTTCCCAGATCTTGTTCCGTGGCACGCGATCAAATGCTTTTTCCAAGTCCACAAAACAGAGAAACAACTTACTGTTATGCTCTAGGGCTTTTTCTGATAACTGTCTCACCGTGAATATGAGCTCGGTTGTACCTCGCCCTGGCCTAAAGCCGCATTTGCTGTCATCCAGTGTGGCCTCGATATTTTCTCGAAGCTTTTTCTCTACTATTATTTCGTAGATTTTACTAGCAACTACCAACAATGATATTCCCCTGTAGTTAGAACACTTATGTTTATCACCTTTTTTGTGTAATGGTAGAATAGTTGCAAGAGTCCAATCTCTAGGTATGCATCCGGTACGCCAACAGCTTCTTATGATCTTCCATAGCAATTGTAATCCTTCTCCTTCCATATATTTAATTAGCTTAGCCTTAATATTATCGTGTCCTGCAGCCTTGCCATTTTTTAATTTTAGAATTGCTTCCCTGCATTCTTCGTATGTTATGTCATCATCATCTTGTTGTTCATTTAAATTGTACTTCCCCCTGTCGTTCTCTATTTCGTTGTTGTCTCCCATTAATAATTCCATAAAATGTTTCCGCCATCTTTCGGTGATCTCTTCATTTTTTAATAATATATTACCATCTTTGTCCTCTAAACCTGTTACTCCGTTTGATTTCTTTTGTCTTAGATTTTTTAGGGTCCTATAGAGCAATTTCGCATTACCCTTACTATCACTTTCCATTTTATTTCCAAATTCTTCCCATTGCCGATTCTTAGCTTCTTTAATTTTATTTTTAACCAGTATTCTCTGTTACTTATATTCTTGATAATTACTTTCACTTTTATTGCTTATATACATTTTCCACAATTTTTTCTTCTTCGAAACTTCCAATTTTATGTCATTATTCCACCAAGCTGTACCTTTCAGATATCTTCCTTTCGTTACACCACATACATTACTCCCAGTTGCATATACCAGCTCCTTAAAAATATTCCATAATATTTCTATATCCTCCTCATTTTTCCAATTTGTTTTTCATATTTCTTCGTTTAATTTACGACAGTATTCTTTCCTAATATTTTCAGACTGAAGTTTGTATACTTTAACACTTGGTTGTTCGTAGCAATTTTCTTCATTTTTAATATTAAATGTCTGTTCTCTCCTTGTCTTTATTTTAGCTTCAACGAAAAAATGATCCGAGCTGTTCTCATAACCCCTTTACGTAAAAGTAAAAGAACTAACTGACAAAAATGAAGCTGGCAATGGGAAAAGAGAGAGAGAGAGAGAGAGAGACAGAGAGAGAGAGACAGAGAGAGAGAGAAAGAGAGAGAGAGAGAGAGAGAGAGAGAGAGATAGAGAGAGGGAGAGAGATTCCCTGAGTCAGTTATTGTTAAATCTGATCAAGGTGATAATAAAAAAGTCAGAACTACAAAAGGATATCAAATGGGAGAAAAAACTTAAAATAACCTGCTATGCAGGCGATGCAATACTAATCTCTCAAAGTGAAGATGATTTACAACGTATAAAGATTATTTACAACGTATGCTGTACCTACCCATTTAATATAACCGCCAGAAAATTTAACATGCCAACAAACGAAAAAATGCATGAGTATGACAGCAAATCCACTAAGATGTAAGTTTAGAGCTGGAGGATCAGATAATAGAACAATTGATGGAATTTAAATATTTAGGCATCACACTCTTTAGCTACATAAAGCTCGAAATAGAAGTGGAAGATCAAGTGAATAAAGCAAACACAGCCGCAGGTTGCCTGAATGAAACCATATGGAGAAATAAAAATATCGTAAAGTAAGAAGAGTAGAATGCAACGACCACTTAAGCCAAACGACAACCAATGGAGTAGTAAGAACGGTGAGAAACGGTTCCTTAAAAGGAAGGCAATCAGTGATAAGACCACGAAAAGGATGCAACGACAACTTACTGCAGGTACATTGAAAAAGCAGAAAGAGTCCTCTGTACATAAAAGGAAAAAAAAGAAGAAGATATCAGCAAAAGAGTAATAACTTCTGTTCTATTTTCAACCAGTTGTTATTTTAAACAGTCTTAACGATGTTGTTTAAAAATGTAAATATTTATTATTTCTTAATCGAATGGACTACAAAGAATTTATAATTTTATGTTAATAATAAAACTTTGTCCATACTAACCATAGATATATTATTCACACCGTAAACCAGGTGAGTTTTACCCTTTTAGATAAAAAAAGGTCAACCAACTAGTCAATTATTAACATCAAACTGCAACTGTGTAAACAGTGAAACAAAAACGTGTCCTTAATTAAAGGGGTTGAAATGTAAATAGTACAAAGACATGTAAATAAACCAGGTTGTGGTTAAAAAGTAAATCTGAAAATTCATTTATTGATGTTGTAAGTTAATCTCTACAAACCAAAATAAACTGCTGCACAACAATATACAGGGTGTTTCATTAATAATTGGAAATATTTTACCTGTAGATTCCTGGGATTCCTAGTCCGAAAATGCTTCGTAAAAGAGCTGGAGCTCTTTGAAGATAGCCTCTTGTAATTAGTTTTTTTAATAGCATAAAATAACCGTTGACCATTCTAAAACAAACGCCTATGACAGGTACTAGAAATTCGCAATTGATCAAATCGATTCATCTCTGGAAGGTAAATAAACCTACCAGTTTTCGTTTTTCTACAGAGTTTGTTTTTTATTTATTTTTTTCAGATTCTATACTACTAAAAATTTTTAAATGGAATTTTCTATAAAAAAGGTGTATTCTACCAACTTAAAGTAAGAATACCTCTTAGTTTAATCATATAGAGAATTATAATTAATAGAGGTGCAAGAAGATCAAGCTCTACAATAACCCATTTAGCGCCAAAGGTCCGAGAACGCACCATTTTTTTGTAGAATTTTTTTTGACAATTCGTTAATTTTTTTTAATCTTTGTATTTTTTAAGGAACCAGAAGAAACAAGTGTAACTAAATTTAATTTTGTTTAATTTCCATACTCATGATTTCATCGCAAAAATATTTTCTAAATGTCCGACATTTTCAATTCTTCGTTACAACTTTATTTTTACTGTACTAATTTTATTGGCATAAAACACTTTTGTGGTCAAATAAATTAAAACATTAATTTTTTAACCTATTTGTACACCAATTGTTATAAAAATACAAAAAAAAATTCTGAGTCACCAAATCTCGTGTTTGAAAATAATGGTTTGATAACGAACCATTGGCGGAAGTCGACATATAATCCTGTCTGATCAGGAATAAGTTCAAGGTGATGCACAGGCAGTAATTTGTTGGGATCTTTCTTTATTATGTGTAAAAACACGTATCCACTATGCTTGCGCTCCGAGCTCCTACAACTGCTCCACATAGTGGACCCGTTTGGCGCTCCCGGACTGTGCAATTGTGCGCACTGTGCTTCGGCGCTCCAATCTGTGGCGGTTTACTTATATGTAAGGGAGCGCATACCGTATCGATTGGAGCAGTTGCAGGGAGCGCGGAGCGCAAGAAGTTCGTGAACATAGTGGATGGTTTGTGCTCTCGGACCATGCAACAGTGTGCGCTCCGCCTCAACGGTCCAATAGGTGGCGGTTTATATGTAGAGGAGCGCATGCATGTAGATGGGAGCAGTTGCAGGGAGCGCGGAGCGCAAGAGGGTTGTGAACATAGTGGATGGTTGGCGCTCCCGGACCATGCAACAGTGCGCGCTCCGCCTAGGCGTTCCAATTAGTGTCGGTTTATATGTAGAGGAGCGCATACCGTATCGATTGGAGCAGTTTCCTGGGAGCGCGGAGTGCAAGAGGTTCGTGCACATAGTGGACAGTTCGCGCTCCCGGACCGTGCAACAGTGCGCCAACGATCGTGCGGCAGTGCCTCGGTGGTCCAATATTACGTACGTAGTGGATACGTACCTTTAGAAAGACTGGTATTCTGGAATTCAGTTTTGTTATAATCTAGGGTGGGGAGGGGGCTACATAAGGGATGTTGTGTAGTGTTGTAGACAGTATGTCGATTTGTCGAATTTATGCAACTGGCACAGTGCAAGATACAGGATTGGAAAGTGTAAACTGGAAATATCTAAAATAATTTCTAAAAAAGATAGAGGGCCGTTCGAATTCGTTTTTGTTAAAGAAGCTGAAGAAGGTGTAGGCAATGTTGTAATCATACTATTTTTGTTTATCAAACATTCCAGGTCCATTTACACTCTAAATGTTTTGAGACTTTTCACAAAAAATAAAATTGTGTATTTCAATTTTTATATCTCATTTCCGCCAAAGGTTCGAAAACGAACCATTTTGTTGTTGTGACACCTGCCATTATCAAAGTGTAAAACAATTTTTTTACGAATGTTTAAGTATATTTTGCTCTATCTAATCAAATATATTACATATTATTGCAGTATTTCCTTGCTTGGCGGTTAATGGGTTAAAGTATTAGTCGATGTCGATTACTGAATTTAAGAAATTTTTACCAAAATTGAAGTTAGAAGAATTAAAAAGGGGCTGCTCGTCGAATTTTTCCATATTTGGAACAGCGGACACTTATGTGATTCAATGTATTCTACTTTAAAATTCATGAAATCCAAAAATCATTCAGTATTAACTAACCAGCATTTGAAAGAATTATTACTGACAAGTATTCACGAAATTTTAAAGAAATATCAAAAGGAGTAAAACAAATGTGTTTATCGCCAACCGTCACTTATTATTGTACTTATTTGCAGCAGTAAAGAAACACTTTATTGTACTGAAAGAAGAAGAACTTTACCTACCACAAATATTAATCACGTTAACCGAGATTTAATAATGTAAGTGGTCGATGCCAGTAATCGATTATTTACTTTAGTGAGCTTAAAATTTATTTATTTAATTATTAAAAATATTGTATATTTACGTTATTATTAATTAAATTTATTATGTCAAAAAGTGAATGTTGTTCTAAAGCTATTTCTTTGTGGTATTTTTGTAATCAATTATTTTTAATGGGAAATAAGCCACAATTTAACTAAAAAAATGATTATCAACATTTCGACGTCCACATCGGATGTAGTTGTCGAAATATAGAATATTAATTAAATATCATTAAGTGAAATTCTGTAGTATTATGTAACTATATTCATGTAAAATAAATCAAAACTTGGTCGATTTATAAATTATTCAAAATTGATAACTATCGATTAAAAATAGAGAGCGGCCATCAAGCAAAAGTCATCGCTCATCATTGTCATATTTTTTTTATTATAAGGATATTTACTACGTGCAATCAATACATAAAAAATATAAGCATGTTTGTTGTTTGTTCAAAGGGGTCTATGTATAAATTTGGATTTTTATCCAGTGATAACGAAGGTACCACTAGTCTCTTAAATTATTGAACTGTGCCCTGTAAGGGTAAGTACTGCACTGCACTGCACTACACTTCACTTCACTGCTGCAGCTGCTGCTTAGAACCTATATGGTAGCTCCAATGGTTTGTGCCTCTTCAGTCTCCGAGTCTGCTCACTGTTTTCTAGCAGGTTCAGTGCAAGATTATTTGGGTGGTTTTATAATTTTACCAAAAAGCGGCTGCTGTATTCACTTACTATCTCCTTAACTGTGGCTACTTGGAGATCGTCTCGGATTTCTCTGTTTGGCACAAACCAAGGTGCATTTGTTATGGTCCGTAACCTTCGACTGGAAGCGTTCCAATATCTCTATGTTTGAATTTGCAGATTGTCATATGAAATTCTTATTTATTTTTTTTCTGTTTGTATAGTTGAATCGTCTATTTGAAAAACAACACTTGTCCAAAAATTAAAATTTTGACAAATCAAGAAAAACTTCCCAGACATCTGCTGTTTTTATACAAGTATCCAAAGGTTCTATGTAGTTTACTACGGACATCTGAGATTTTTACACAACTAAATGTGTCAGACGGATAAAGAACCTACTATTCTATGAGAAGAACACAAAAAGTCGAATTTAATTGTACAATAAAAAGATTAAACACCACAGGAACTATTTGTTAATGTTTTTATGGTTGAAGATAAAATTTTGTATGCACCACTAGTACATAAATAAGTTTTTTTTTATTAGAAAAAGAAGTCGCATCCACCAAAAGGTTATTAGCGACGGAACAAAATTTAATAAAAAAAGTAAACTACAGATTGTACAAAATGTTTATGGATCTTAGATAATTAACTATATTGTCATACGAACAGTTTTGACCTAGAGCCTCTGGTAGAGCGTTTGATCACATATAGGTGGATTATTCTTTGTGAAAAGGTAAGAGTGAGTTAACCTGGAATGTTCTAGACGTAAACGCGCAACCACAATTTGTTCTCGTCTATTGCGCGACGATAGAATCCACTGATGCACATTATTTTTAAAATAAGCTTCTTAGTCACTGGAAACACACTTGTCTATCGGCTTCGAAAAATCACTTAAAATTTCGTCTCGTGCAGTCCTGTCAGCTTCTTTATTTCCTGTTATTCCGACGTGTGAGGGAACCCATACAAACTGGACGCTTCTTCCATGTTCATGAGCTTGGAACAGCTGGTATTTTAGCAACTTTTCAAAAGGATGTTTCGGAAAAATGTGTTTTAATGAGTATAGAGAGCTAAGGGAATCTGTTATGATCAGGGCTTTTGTGAGTTTCAGCTCGTTAAGAAATTTCACAGCACGGTATATGGCGTAGACTTCAGCTGAATATGTGCTACATGCTGGGATTAAACGGAGAAGAAGATTGTTTTCTGAAGAAACGATTGCTACTGCTACACCACCGCTTTCACGACTTGCATCTGTACGGTCTTTGCGGAAACGCAAAAGTAAAATATTTTGAATTGTACAACTGATTGGTCTTTAAGTTTGTCTGCTGAAGACAAATAATATCTGGAGAATATTCAGATAAAAGAAGCTGTAGCATAGGGAGACGATGGAAAAATCCATCAATGTTCCATTGAAGTATCGAGTTGAATGTTAACAGATTCGGAGTTAGATGATACTGAACAATTGTCTACAGAAGAGGCACTGTCTAAGTCAGGATTCTCTTTCCCTAAATGAATGTATAGTTTCTTTTGATGTTTTGTAAAATTGGTCTTTGTAGAGCAATAATTTGCATATTGATAGCTGCTTTGTAAAAGATGGTGTAAACCAACCATAATAGTTGTAAATCCTTTAACGACGCTGATGGTGTCGGGGGAGCCTTGGACATTATCAATCAGTAAGGATAATTGGTGGTAATTTAAAACGAATCGTGGGGTATGATTATCAATAAAATTTTCAAGATTTTCCCGTGTAGATGGGACTTTAGATAAGCGACGTCTTTTTTTAGAGGATTTGGGTATTGCAAACAGATTTTGTGATGAAATTGCTGAGTCTGAAGGAGGCGTACCGATCTCACTAATACTGCGTTTTATGGAAGAACTTGCGTTTTCGCAAGTGCTATTAGAGTTTTCACTTAGATGCTGTGGCTTTATTACATTTGGAGGTACTGGAGCAGACTCATTGGTAGCGACAGAAGTCGAGCTTGAAATTTTGTTTGTAAGATTGGTTGAAATGGTTGTTTCAGAAAATTGTGGTGATGTATCAGTTTTATTAGAGTTTTCTGCAGTTGTATCTAATGGAAGAGGTGCTGATAGATTGGAGGATATTGCTTTCGAAGTTTGTGAAAACGGTGTTGCCGCTGAATGAGGTTGATTGAAAGTGTTGCTATGAGTAGGAGTATTAGTAATTTCTTGGTCATGGAGATTTGTAGATGTAGGTGATATGGTCGGATTTGATAATGGATAAGTTGATGACTGCTGAGTGTTTGGTACCTTGTGTAATATACTTGTTGGAGCTGTTTGATATGGTACTTTATTGTTTGAATAAATATGAGTTGATTCTGTTATTGAACTGTTATTGCATTAGGATGATATATGTCCTGTATTTTTGCAAATAAAGGAGGTGAGTGTATCTTGTGACAAAAATATGCGGTAAGGTGTTTGTTCGAAATTTATTAGAATAGAATCTGGAATTGATGCTGCTATAGGGCTTACATAAACTTGCCTCCGAAAGCTCAATATGTGACTATATTCGGGAAGAGTCGAGCTAATTTTCAGAAATGTTATTGGGGAAATAAGCTTTAAACCGGTATTCTGTAATTCTTCAACTAATACTTGATGAGGAATTCACGGCAAACACCAGACAAGATTAGTCCTTCTGCTGGAGAGACAAGTCTTCGTGCTGTCATAACTTCGCCGAGTACTTCTATAGAGCCATGTTGTGTCATGAAATTATCTACTATGGTTTTGTTTGCCAAATACATGCAGATTCTATTATGATAATCTAGATGAAAAAATAATATTTTTTGGGTTGATGGTTGTGCCCAACGATATTAAATAATCAAGCAGTTTAGCATTATCGATACAACTAAATCCAATTGCTTGCGTCTTACCCGGAAAAGAATGTGAAGCGGCTGATGCATAACTGTTTGTGATATTCGGACGTTGATTTACTGGACTGGTTAGATCGGAAGATGTGTTTACATTGTGTGAAGTCATTTTAAGCTGCGGTGGCCAAAGCTTCACTCCGACTCTGGTAAGTGACAGACCAACCGCATGCTAGCTAACCTCACAAAATGTTCGTACTGTGGTGTATATTTCTTATTTGACGTTTTCTTTCCACAATAATAAATGAATAATTACGTATAGATGACTTACGTAGTAGTATCTAGTAGATAAACACTTTAATTTTAAAAAACTATTTAATAAAACCACCTGTTTTTATTAAAAACTAGGAGTACAATATCAGTAAAATTTAACCATACCTTGCCAGGGCCGGTCTCCACATACATAAGTATTCATTTATAATATTTACATTGTTTTTAATACACCTATTTTGTAATTTTATTTATGTCTTCAATAAATATAATTCTTGTAAAAAAAACAAAAAAAATTTAGTACCCTTTTTGCATCATTTTTTTAATACGTATTTAATTTTTGAAAAATTGTTCGGACTATCAAGAAACTTGGCCACCCTTGTTAAGCTGGCATCCAACGGAACGTGGCGTGGCACGGCTTGAGAAATAGAAAATATGCAATAGAGAAGATAAAACTAAAAACGGAATTAACTGAACGTGAAATAGTGTTATTATTTCCCTCATCATTCGTGATTTACAATCCTTGGACAAAGACAAATCCCCTATTTATGGCCAGCGCGAACTGGCGTGTACTCTCGGGTCGTTTGTCGGTAAATGAGCACAGTTCAAAGAAAGTCAGAAGCTGATATAGACTAGGAGGGGCTGACACGGTCAGTGTCGTAGTAATTTTGTGGTCTAACGACGTTGTGTTGTAATTTTTATTATTATAATGATTAGCCACCAACATGAATTAACCAACATACTAGAATTTCTACCGCCAACCCTGGTGGTGTACTTCGATACTTTACGTAACAAATAATTACGGCCAATTTTATCGAAAAATAAATATTTAATAATGTATAAACATTTTCAATTTCTTTGCAACACGAAAATGCAGCAGCTGGATTCTACTCTGGTTAAATCGGAGAGTGCAGGAAGAGTCTATACCGGTTTTAGAAGTCTCTTCCCCCTCATCAGTAGTCTCATATCCTCTTCTCTCTGATTTCTTTACGTGTCATATTTTGGGCCTTTCCGAATTGCAAATAAAGAAATGTCACGGATGAACTAGAGCCATCTACCGAAGAACAAAGTAAGTTAAAAATCGAAATACCACAGGAAACGACAATAGATATCGTTTCCATACCAACAGATTGACAACAGGTGGAATACTTTCTTTGGTTACACCTCCTGAGATTTTCACAATTTATAAATCAAACAGGATGCCGAGAAAATTAAGATGAGACCATTTTAAATAACTCACAACTCATCTGCTCAGCGTGGTAAAAGTTCCAACAAGAAAAATGCCTTAACACTCCTACAAAAGAGTAAATGAATTAAAAATGTATAAACATTCTCAATTTCTTTGCAACACGAAAATGCAGCAGCTGTATAATACTCTGGTTAAATCGGAGAGTGCAGGAAGGGTCTATACCGGTTTAGGAGGTCTTTTCCCCCTCATCAGTAGACCCATATCCTCTTCTCTCCGATTTGTCCACGTATCATACTTTGGGCCTTTCCGAATTGCAAAGAAAGAAATGTCACGGATGAACTATAGCCATCTACTGAAGAACAAAGTAAGTTATCAATCGAAGTAGCACAGAAAACGACAATAAATATCGTCTCCATACCACCAGATTTACAACAGGTGGCATATTTTTCTTTGGTTACACCTCCTGAGAATTTCAAAATTTACAAATCAAACAGGATGCCGAGGAAATTAGATGAGAGGATTTTAAATAATTCACAACTCATCTGCTCAGCGTGGTAAAAGTTCCAATAAGAAAGATTCCTTAATACTACTACAAAAGAGTAAATGAATTAATAATGAATAAACATTCTCAATTTCTTTGCAACACGAAAATGCAGCAGCTGCATAATACTCTGGTTAAATCGGAGGGTGCAGGAAAAGTCTATACCGGTGTCGGAGGTCTTTTCTCCCTCATCAGTAGTCCCATATCCTCTTCTGATAAATTGATTTATAAATTCTGAAAATCTTAGGTGGTGTAACCAAAGAAAATATTCCACCTGTTGTCAATCTGGTGGTATGGAGAAGATATTTATTGTCGATTTCTGTGCTACTTCGATTGATAACTTACTTTGTTTTTCGGTAAATGGCTCTAGTTCATCCGTGACATTTCTTTCTTTGCAATTCGGAAAGGCCCAAAATATGATACGTGGAGAAGTCGGAGACAAGAGGATATGGGACTACTGATGAGGGGGAAAAGACCTCCGAAACCGGTACAGACTCTTCCTGCACTCTCCGATTTAACCAGAGTATCATGCAGCTGCTGCATTTTCGTGTTGCAAAGAAATTGAGAATGTTTATACATTTTTGATTCATTTACTCTTTTGTTGGAGTATTAAGGAATCTTTCTTGTTGGAACTTTTACCACGCTGAGCAGATGAGTTGTGAATTATTTAAGATTATTTCATCTTAATTTCCTGGGCATCCTGTTTGATTTATAAATTTTGAAGATCTCAGAAGGTGTAACCAAAGAAAGTATTCCATCTGTTTTCAATCTGGTGGTATGGAGACGATATTTTTTGTCGTTTTCCATGCTACTTCCATTGACAGGGCCGTAACTACCATTGGGTCAACCGGGGCGGTGCCCCGGGGCCCCCGACCAAGGGGGGCCCGTGCATAGGTTTTAGCGAGGAAAATAAAAATATGTATTTTAAAAGCCGATCCCAACGAAATGTTTTTAACTGACACAATTTAAAAAAAAACCGCAACATAGTTTTAATTTTTCACTGAGGAAATTAGTCTTTTAGACTAAAATGCATTTAAACAAAACAGGGCCCCTGAGGCCTGAGCTAAGCTGGAGCCCCGAGATTTTAACATAAAAATTTAAATTATTACTTGAGAAATTAGTTATTTCGGCGTAATAAAACCTAAAATGCCATTGGAAGAGGGGGGCACGGGCTAAGCTGGGGCCCCCGAGACCTTTCGTAAACATACGAGTATAGATTGTGACTGACGAAATTAGTTATTTTGGCGAAATAAAAACTAAAATGCAACCGGAATAGGGACCCCAGGTCTCAGCTACGTTGTCTTAATCAATTAACCCCGGACCACATCTTGGTACGTGAAAGGAACCACATATTAAAAAGAAAGGTATACATAAAATAAAATGAGCGGATTAAGATCAGTCCCACCAGTACACTGACCAGCTTCACAGTGCTTGGCTCACACTGCAGTAGCTTAAGGCACCTTAAGGTGCTTTTAAATCAAAGTGAACACGAACAAAGGAACGAATTCGTAAGTGTTCGCTTGGTTATTGGTTCGTTACGAAGTAAGACCATTTACATTGTAGCGAACGAACGCATTCGTTGATAATCCGTCCGTAATGTCAGATACAGATGAAGCTGTAATCATTAGCACTGCTAATTTTATAGTTATTGCACGGCATGTTGAAAAAAAAGAAAGGAGAGAGTGTGATATTCACATAGGAGAGAAAATGCACTTTCAAGGGGTTAAATATCAAACATTTTTTCTGAACCCCTTGCGCTGGGGGTAAGTTTCCAAGACCTCCCGGTAGGGGGCCCCCAGATCACATTTGCCCCGGGGCCCCCAACATCGTAGTTACGGCCTTGTCCATTGATAACTTACTTTGTTTAAATATTTAGTAATTTCATAGTAACGTCCGACCGAGCTATCTTTTCTTTTCACTATAATATTTTTTATTTATCTTTCCGACGTAAACTGGTGAAGCGTGGCACGCCACGTTCCATTGGATCTCGGGTTTACATATAGTTACTAAACCAAATAATGTGTGTTGTTTTATTTGCGTAGAGTTACAAATATTATGAACCCGACCCAAGATCTAAAACATATTTAAGTTTAGACCCAGTTCATCTTAAAATCAACAACCTAACCACATTGTCCCCTTTGCATTAAACTTTCTCAGAAATAGTTTGTTACACGTGGATATAAGTAACCTATGCAGTAAATTCCACAAGTGCCTATCATAAATATTCGGATCAAAAGAAACGGAAAGCAGTAGGTGACGTTTATAAATTTGTTTACACAATAACTATTTCTGGTTTCACTTTTAAAAGAAATGTTTATTAGTCCATGTTGTAAGGCGGCTCCATATGAAAAATTTTCTGATTCGTGTTTTTCTTTAATAATGTGTTGTTCTGAAGCTTCCTTGTGGCATTTTTGTAATCAAGTAATCTAAAATTACGTGAAATTTTATTTAATTAGGATTTAGGAAATCTAGACTAATCCTTAATTTATTAAATGAATGAGATATAAAAAATACCACCGTAGTTCAAACTGTTGGTGCGTAAAATATTAATAATAACATACAATATTATACCTACTTTTCTAACACTAAAGGACCCCGCATAAACCTTATGGAAAATAGGTCCCAGTGGATTTCGTTCATACTTCGGGAAAATACACTTATAAGCATCCTGATAAAAAGTTCTCATGGGCACAACTCAATCGTATGAAGGATTTTCAAGGTATAGAGGTCCAAACTCAGAAAATTATAAGATTTACGGGGTATTCCAATTCCGTGAGTTACTGGTTATTTGGCAACATCTAGAAGTTTGCATCAAGGAAAAATACTAGTAGTCAAGGATTTTTTCCTGGCTATCCAATGACGACCTTTACTTTGACCTTGACCTTCAACGGACGTCATCTTCTAGAGTTTCAAAGATTTTAGGCATTAAATTGATATAAACAAATTACTCATGGGTTTTTGGAATCGCAAAACACGAATATCCTATCAGAATGGCCCTCCGGATGACGTGGTGGCCAAGGCCACTGCAAGAGACGTAATCTTCTAGAGTTTCGATGGTTTTCGGCATTTAATTGATGCAAATGAATTACTGGAGGGTTTCTTGAGGTCGCTAAATACGAATATGCCACCAGAACCGACTCCCGGAGCACCTGGTTTCCAAGGTAAATGAAAGGGACTCCTGGAGTTTCGAGGGTCTTTGGTACTACATTGATGCAAACAGATTAATTATAGGTTTTTGGGGTTGCTGAACACGAATACGTGATTCGTGGGTCGGATCTGATAGTGTATGCATGTTCAGCAACCCCAAAAACCTACGAGTAATCCATTTGATTCCTCCGAAACTCCAGAAAATAACCTGTCTTAGGCACCAGGTGCTCCTGTGTCTGTGCTGATCACGTATTCGTGTTCAGCAACCCCAAAAACCTATAACTAATCCGTTTGCATAAATGCAGTACCAAAGACCCTCGAAACTCCAGGAGCCCCTTTCATTGACCTTGATCAGGTGCTCCGGGAGTCGGTTCTGCTGGCATATTCGTGTATAGCAACCTCGAAAAACTCTCCAGTAATTCATTTGCATCAATTAAATGCCGAAATCCATCGAAACTCTAGAATATGACGCCCCTTGCAGAGGCCCTGGCCACCACGTCATCCGGAGGGCAATTCTGATGGCATATTCGTATTTAGCGATCCCAAAAACCCATGAGTAATCTGTTTATATCAATTGAGTGCCGAAAACCCTCGAAACTCTAGAAGATGACGTCCGTTGAAGGTCAAGGTCAAAGTAAAGGTCGCCATTGGATAGCCAGGAAAAAATTATAGGCTACTAGTACTTTTCTTTGATCCAAACTTCTACATGTTGCCAAATAACCAGTAACTTACGGAATTGGAATACCCCGTAAATCTTATAATTTTTCGAGTTTGGGCCTCTATATCTTTAAAATCCTTCATACGATTGAGTTGTACCCATGAGAACTTTTTATCAGAGTGCTTCAAAGTGTATTTTCCCAAAGTATGAACGAAATCCACTGAGACCTATTTTCCTTAAGGTTTGTGCGGGGTCCTTTGCTTAAAAATGTGACAATATAGGAATTTTATAGTTCCAGTTGCTTTGTTATCATTACAAATATGAATTTTTCTAATAAGGACCTGACTAATATGATTTTCTCCTAGGAGACTATAACAAAAATGCGATTTACTATTTTATTTGGTAACAAATCCAAAATTTTTGTTAAAATTAAATTTATTTGACGTGCTACTAACAATAAGAATTTACCATCAGCAATTCCCTGATATACAAAATCCAAAAAGAGACCCTTTTCAATGTTTACTAATATGAACACTTCGATTATGAGAACGATCGTACTTTAATATCGTACTACGATCGAATATAATATGCGGATTCTAAGTGACACTAAGATTACATTTATTTCACTTTAATCATTTACAATGGTGTATGTTCGATCAGATTTCTCTTACTCTAAGTGCCTAGATTGTCAAAACTTCTAGTGAACTTTAAGTTTACTAGATAAAAAAGATTCACTAGATTGAAAAGTTCTAGTAAACTTTGAAAAGTTTCTCTTGTTGTGTTCCTCAGAAGTTCCTCATTAGAAAACTTCATATCAGTAATGGTAGCAAACCAACTTTAACCTTAAAAATAATATAAATATTGTCAAAGCAATCTAGATAGAATTTGTATGTTTTTATTAATATTTTACGCACAAACAATCTTAACTATACTAAATTTAAATTCAAGATAAAGTAGAAATAAACAAACCAAGATACGTTAAATGCTACTATGAGCACTCCTGAATCATAACTTACAATGTATAAACTTGATTATATATCATGGTTTGGGATTTATAATGTATATACTATTGTGTTTCAATTTATAAATCAAAGATGGAATAAATATTTAATTTTTTTAAAATAACGCGGGCACATAAATTTGATACACCCTGTATATTGATTTGTATATATTTATTAGAAGTTAGCTTTCACGCAAAGTGGGTTTTTCTTTTAATGAGTTTTCCATGAAGAATTAAAAACATTTTTGTAATTAAAAATGAAGTGAAAGTTATTTAGGATTATAATATTAAACCGATTGTTTATTACGGAAAAGGGAAATCCACAGGTAGATGTAATTATTAGTTTTTAGAAAAATTAAGGCAAAAAAAGTTTGGAATTTTAATCTTTTTGTTGAACCCCGAGTAAATTTTGTAGAATTTCCCGAAAGTAATTAGTATGATGCTAGAAATATTTTTGAAAGTATGAGTGGGTGTTTTGAATGAAAAAAAGAATGGGGAAGAAGAAATGTCTCTGATTGCTTTAGGCAATTTGGAACGGGAAGGAGAGAAGTTTGAATTTTCAGATAGTTTTGGAAAGAGGGATTATTGTGTTACCGGCATCCGAAAGGGGCAATCAAAAGTTTTCGTGACTAGTTCAGCAGCAAGTACTAGTGTTTTGTTTTGATAGTGGAAGTAGCCGAAAAGTGGTACGAGAGACAAATCAAATCGAGAAGAAATACCTCTTTGATTAGGTACAGTCCAAGAGAGTAAGTTACAAGAATTATCATTATAAAAATTATTTGTGACACCAAGTAAAAAAGATACTTGGGTCTCAGGAAATTATTGTTGAGAGAAAGAGAGGAGAGAGTTTTAAAGTTTATTGAACGAGTACTGGCAAAAAAGAGGGTTGGATTGTGTTTTGGAGAAATAGTTGCTGGTATCCTGCTGGATTGTTTGCTGAGAACGGAGAGGGCTTTGATTGGTAGCCTAACATAATCAACAAGGAGGAGCTGTTTGGGTCAAGAGGAGACATCATTGTGTGTGAATCAAAAAGGTCAGTCAATAACCTATGTGATAGATTTTTTTTATAATCAGAAGTTAAATTTTTTTTACGTAAAAGCATAATTTAAGATTCCAACATTTCAAAAATTTAATAGGAAGTATAAGTAATTTGCGAATACCAAATTTGTTTGTTTAGCTTGTTTTATTAATAATATCAAGAACAAAGCGATAAATATTTGTTTGAATTAGATTAATTATATGGTAAAAGTTTCTTTTGGACAGTTATGCCCACAGGATTTAATTAATAAATTTACAGAGCATTTCTTTTGATAATAAAGGTATTTGTATGTGTTTATTTATAATTTTTCTATTTATTTCCTTTTCCTATTTTATTCCGATAAGGATCAACTAAGAGATACTGAAGCCGCGGGAAGGAATAAGTAACACCTAAGAGAATTTAATTAATATTTTTTTGACAAAAGGCACCCTGAGATATTTTCTGAATAATTTTTATGTATGATTTCCGTTAATTAAAAAATTGATCAAATAAATAATAATTAATATCAAAGTAATAGAGAGCAGATCATAACAATACATTGTAATTGTAATATACATTGTAATTCAAACGATGAATACAGAGCGTTATCGAGAGAAATCAGAAAACAGTGCCGCAAAGATAAAGCTGATTACATCTCTCAAATATGCAGAGAGATAGAGGAACATGGCTGTCGAAATGAACCGAGGGACTTATTCCAGAAGATCAAACTCCTTACCAGAGAATTTAAACCTCAAACGTGGTCTGTACTAGATAAGGAAGGTGATTTAAAGACCGATACTGATGAAATATTAAAAACATGGCGAAACTACTGTAGCGAGCTATATAAAAATAACGAGGTATCAACAGAAAATCAGTGGCCTTCTGACTACCCTAGAGAACCTACTGTCTTACTCGCTGAAGTCAAAGATGCAATTAAATCACTAAAGAGAAACAAATCCCCAGGCATTGATTCAATACCATGTGAAATACTACAGTTGCTAGGTGACAGGGGATTGCATATCATCCATTCTATCTGTGTCGCTGTTTGGAATTCAGGAAAATGGCTATCTGATTGATGTACCTCAATTTATATCCCACTACACAAAAAAGGAACTACTACCAGGTGTAAAAACTACCGCACACTGTCGCTAATAATACATACTAGTAAAATATTGTTGCATATAATCAAAAACAGATTAAAAACCTATCTACATTACCAAATACCTCAGGAACAAGCGGGGTTGTAAAGGGTAAAGGTACAAGGGAACAAATCCTGAATCTGCGACAACTCATTGAAAAGTCTAGAGAATTTCAAGTACCTATGATTATATGCTTCGTTGACTACCAAAAAGCATTTGATTGTGTAAGCTGGATAAATCTGCGGTCAATTTTAATAGAAATGGGCGCACCAAATGCACCTGGTGATACTTATTAAAAATCTGTACCAGTCTAGTATAGCGACAGTACGACTAGATCAGAAGATATCAAACCAATTCAAGACCGAGAGAGGTGTTAGACAAGGATGCGTGTTGTCACCTGACTTATTTAACATTTATGGTGAACATGTCATGAGGATGGTTTTAGAAGGATGGGCCGGTGGAGTAACAGTAGCTGGTAGGAAAATCTCCAATTTAAGATTTGCTGATGACACTACACTTATAGCAGCAAATTAGCAAGAAATGTTTGATCTTCTGCGGAGAGTTGAGTACGAAAGCAATAAAGTTGGTCTGAAAATCAATAAAGCTATAATGGTGGTCGACAGATTTGACACTATTCAACTGACTAACATATTACGGGAATACCAGATAGTAAACACCTTTGTCTATCTCGGGTCTAGTATAACTAACGATGGTAACTGTGAAACAGAAGTTCGGAGACGTATTGGTATGGCAAAAAATGCGATGAGTCGCCTAACTAAAGTTTAGAAAGACAGATCTATCTCTCAAAATATCAAGATGAGACTAGTGAGTGCCCTTGTATTTTCAATATTTCTATACGGAAAAGAGACTTGGACTCTTCGCGCATGCGAGCGCCAAAAAGTTGATGCCTTTGAGATGTGGTGCTGGAGAAGAATGCTGCGCATACCTTGGACAGCTCATAGGACAAACGTTTCCATTCTAAACCAACTCAATATTAAAAAAGGCTGTCCACATTATGTCTGCAACGAATTCTGCATTTCTGTGGTCACGTGGTTCGCAGAGGTGACGACAGTTTGGAGAGATTAATTGTTTCTGGAAACGTTCCGGGGAGAAGATCAAGAGGACGATCACCAACTAGATGGTCTGACCAAATAAAGCATTCAGCTGGAAACTCATTCTGCGAAGCTCTTAGAGCAGCTGAAGATAGAGATCAATGGAGAAACAGGAATATTGGAAGAAATCACGATTCTCAGTAATGGGGAAACGACAGGAGAGAGAGATACATTGTAAACTTTGATTCGGAAGTGCTCCTAGTAGCATTTAACGTGTCTTGGTTTGTTTGTTTCTACTGCATCTTGATTTCAAATTTAGTATACGTATGTATTATTATATCTCATTCAATACTAATAAATTAAGGATCAGTCTAAATTAACATGTATTTTTTTTTTTCGAAAAATTACCATATAGTAAGACGTGCGGCGGATTAAATTCGAGTGAACGCGCATAAATAAAAACTAAAAAACAATGGTCTAAATTGAAAAAAAAACCATTTGTTGTCAGAATATTAAAAATTTATGTTTAATGTTCAATTTAGGCACTCGGAAACCTTAAAAATAATATTATAAAAATAATTTTCTTTCATTGATTTCATATAAGTAGAATATTTGAGATTTGACTTAATCTATTGATAAATTTGTTAATTTTATAAAATAACAGCTTTCGAACTCTGAACTTGACAAATGAGACTTCTCCTTGGTTTGTTTTCATCTAACTTCTTCCACATTTGGTCAAACCCTAACGGTTTGTTTTTTAAAAGGATTTTTGATAACTTACATACACGTTAACATTTCACTTCAATATTAATATTTGTAATTTTGAAAATTTAACTTTAAAAATTTAGTATTTTCACTTAGAATTAATTTAACCAACACACGGCCTTTTAGCCATTTTCAATTTAATTAATTTTTAATTTTTATTTACATACCAATATAGAGGGCGCATAAATTAGTGGTTCCTTCTTTATCATTTGAATGAATGACAGCGCTCAGCTGTTCACGTGAACTCACAATGGTTTGACGCAGCCATGTTGTAATTTTAAACTAAAAAAAAATTTAGATGTGATAAACTTTTAATTTTAAGGGTTTTATACCCAATATCTGTGGCTTTTGCCCAGTATCCATGATTTATCATGTGAATTTTAACAATTACTCTTCTATGAAGGATTTATAAGAGGACGTAAGTTTTTTCAATCTTTTGTTTATAAAAAATCTCTTATCTTAAATGTCCTTTTAGGAAGCTCTGATGATGGCACGTTATGTGTTGAAAGTACTTAGCTGATTATTAAAAATTTTTTTACACACTCTCAATTTCTTTGAGAACATACACCTGTTTGCCGGTTTGACCTTAAAAATAATAATTTATTAATTTACATAATATGAGTTTTCAAGCCTCGATATTGCGTATTTTTGTAATTTTTCAGATTTTAAATCGCTTTTAACTAGAAAACTATTAACTTTTCAGAAAATTGAACGGACACGTTTTTTGTTTCAAATATCCGAAATATATTTAAAAAATATTTGGAGGAGACAAAGAGTTACTCATTGGACTTATTTAAAAGGGGGACATTTGTGAGCAGGAATCCGCAAAAAAAATATAATCAAAAAGTTTTCATACCGAAGCGGCCCCACAACCTGGACTATTCTGGTTCACTTTTAAAAGAAATGCTTTATGGAGAAGGGGAGATATTTATTTTTGAAAATATAAATGAACACATTTTTATTTTTAGATTTCAACATAAAAATAAACTGCATTTAATACATAAAATATTAACTAATTTTATACAAACAATATAAATCTGTCATAGTTAGTCTTTCATCGAGAAAAATGTTAATGGACTATTCATAAAGGCGTGCAAAAGATTTTGAAAATATTTTTAGGAAAAAAATTAGAATTTGTGATAGTTATTAATAACTTCTTTTGCACTATTTTTTTTTGTTGTGTAATAATTAATATCGAATGGAAATCAATTATTATAAAAATATTTAACTAGACGTTACGAAACTAGTCGAATTATAGACTTATGACTTCAGGCTGTCCCAAAATTCAGGCAAAATTTGAATATGCCGCCCTTTGTTCAGTAAAATGTTGACAACAAACAAAAGAAGAAAAGAGTTCCAATAATTCAGAATCATGAACAAGAATTGCCAATTTCAAGAAGTTCTCTATAGCACATAGGTAATAACTAACACTAAAGATTTCATTTACATGCTACAAAGGTCAATTGGCACAAGAACTAACGCCTAATAATGAGCATGCACAGCGCAGAAAGTACTTTGAATGGATTATTGAGTGGATGCTGATTTTTCGAGCAGCATCATTATAAGCGATGAAGCACGTTTTAACCTTCATGGCTTTATTAATCTTCAAAATTGCACAGAAGTATGGTGTTTCAACGTCACCTTTCTCTATGGTGTTGAAGCCTGGACATTGACAATGACAGAAGCAGCACAATAAAGAAACCAAGCATTCGAACTCTTTTGCTACCGTAAAATGCTCAGAATATGCCTACATGAATCATGAATCAAACCACAAATGGGGAAGTCTTCCGGAGGATGAACAAGGAAAGAGAGCTTATACTTATAATAAAGAACGGAAAACACGATATTTTGGTTACATCGTAAAAAATCAGAAGCATGAACTGCTTTAACTTGCAATCGAAAGCAAAATAAATAGCAAAAGGGGATCAGAAAGAAGACGTAACTCTTGGCTTAAAAACATACGACAATGGACAAATTATATGACCTCCATAGAATTATTTAGGTAGGCTGCAAACAAGATTAAATGAGCAAATGTAATGGCCAACGTTCTTAAGGATAAGGCACCGTTAGAAGAAGAATATGGTGTTAGAAAAACCCACATATCGTCGGCCTCATCTGAAAAGTGCCAAAATAAAAAAATGAGATTTTTGCGCCATCTGATTAATATTTATGATACGCATGCATAGCAAGACAAAATAGTTCAAAAAAGTCAATAGATGTCGCTTGAACCACAAAAAAGAATTCTGCCCAACTCCAATTTCTGCTTTGGGTGAATCACATGAAACTTACCCAAGCCCATCGTTGTCATTGAGGTTAGATGTACTTTTGCTCCGCTGCTGTATTATATCTTCAAGAAGAATATTACAAGCTAACATATTATATCCATGGAAATAGTGTAAACTTATTGAAGGTAAGTTCAATTTGATTTGTTTTTCTTGTGAGACTTAAGCATTTTTCACAGTTTATTTTTAGCGACTCTTTATGGAGTTACGCATATTTCTTCATGATTTTTCATGATTCTTGTTATTAAATGTGCCTAACTCCAAAACTTTTCCTTATTTCAAAAATTAAAGTTGCCTAACTCCCTTTTTAAAGTAATGATATTTTAAAAATAGATCTATCTTTATAGTCCTGTCGCCAGGGGGGTACGACGGCCTCCTTAATTCAGATGGACAAGTTTTTTTTTATATATTTTGACCCGTAGAATACGAATTTTTTGGGTAACAGTTGATCCGGATGTCGATAAGATTGTTATAGACAAAGAACTTGAGGAATTACATAACAGCGATTTCTCGCAAAACAAAGCATCTTTTTGTATTTTTTGGGTGATTTTAAGCAAAAAACATTCCTACAAGTTTTTTCGTAGAATGCATAGTTTTCGCGATAACCGCGGTTGAACTTTCAAAAAATCGAAAAATTGCAATTTTTGAACCCGAATAACTTTTGATTAAAAAATAAAGTAGCAATTCTGCTTAACGCATTTGAAAGATTAAGTCAAAGTATATCGGTTTTGATTATTTGCATTGCTAAAAATTAATTTTTTTATTGTTAAACAAATCTATAAACACTTAGTGTTTCCCGTGCCTAACACATGCGTTTTAACGCATGCTACGTAGAAATTGCCTTGCTTGCACTTGTAGCTACTCTACCTACTCGTTCGATTTTAAATGAGATATCATTGAAAACATCACTCACGCACTAAGTGTTTATAGCTTTGTTTAACAATAAAATAATAAATTTTTAACAATGCAAATAATCAAAACCGATATAATTTGACTTAAACTTTCAAATGCGGTAAGCAGAATTGCTACTTTATTTTTTAATCAAAAGCTATTCGGGTTCAAAAATTGCAATTTTTCGATTTTTTGAAAGTTCAACCGCAGTTATCTCGAAAACTATGCATTCTACGAAAAAACTTGTAGGAATATTTTTTGCTTAAAATGACCCAGAAAATACAAAAAGGTGTTTTGTTTTGCGAGAAATCGCTGTTATGTAATTCCTCAAGTTCTTTGCCTATAACTATCTTATCGACATCCGGATCAACTGTTACCCAAAAAATTCGTATTCTGCGGGTCAAAATATATAAGAAAAACTTGGGTAAGTCCATCTGAATTAAGGAGGCCGTTGTACCCCCCTGGCGACAGGACTATTATGAGAAATCTGACGGCCAATATTCTAAGTAACTGTCAAATAAGATAGAGTTTTCAGTCAAAATCATCCTTTAAATAAGTTTTTTTCGTCTCCTGTAAAATTTGTTAATTTTGACTTAGGCAATTTTCATGTGAGGCCGACGATATGACTGTCGAAAAAAAATCATTCACAACGTGTCAATGTTTGGTGCTGATTTTGGGCTAGAGACATCATTGGAATATACCCCTTCGAAAATGAGGCTGGTCAAACAGCGACTGACTCTGATGCTTCATATCGTAACATGAAGCAAAGTCCTTTCTGGCTAAATTGGATCATATGGATGTAGACGTCACGTGCTTTCAACAAGACGATGCCACATGCCATACAGCTCATGAGCCATTTATTCAATGCATGAGACATTTCCTCGTCGTGTACCCCCTCGTTTCAGTGATCAGAATTGGCCCCCTAGATCGTGTGATTTAACACTATTTGATTTCTTATTATGGAGTTAGCTAAAGATCTATGCCAACAAATCTACAATTACCCGTGCATTGAATGACGAAATTCAAAGCTGCATCAATGAAATTCAACCACATGTATTTAAAATGGCCGTGGGAAATTTAGAAAAAAGAGTACGACCTGCCAGCAAAGCCATGGACCATGTATAAATTTTTATTTGATTATACAATAACTGTTTCTGGTTTCACTTTTAAAAGAATGGAGAGCTAGAGGTATTTATTTTTGAAAATATAAAAGAACACATCATGTTTATTTTTAGATCCTTATATAAAAATAAAATGCATCCAACACCTAAAATATTAACTAATATTCTAAAAACAATATATGTAAATCTGTCACATTTATTCTTTCATCGAGAAAAAATGTATACTAATGAACTATTAAGTGGTGTGCAAAAGATGTTGAAAATATTTTTCGGAAAAAATTAGTTAGAATTTGGGACACTTATTAATAACTCCTTTTGTAAATAGTCCAGAAAGCCACTGCGCATCCGCTAGGGAAAATATTCTAATTCGTATTTTTTGCACAATCTTACTCAAAAAGGACTCCTTTTAACAAATTTGCATGTTGCCAGGACCAAAAGGTGGCCAAAAATTTTTTAAACGTTTTTTTTTTGTTTTTTTCCTAAAATTATTTCTTTTGCATGGAAAAAAGTTTTTTTAGGTTTTTTGGATCATTCCAAACAGAAAAGGTCTTTAGTGCCTTTTCTCTAAAAATGATAGTTTTTGACATATAAGCGAATAAAAATTGAAAAATTGCGAAATCGGCCATATTTAGTCCTCAAAAACTATGTGAAAAACTGAAAATTTGAATGTTGCCAAGGTAGGTAGATATTCTTTAAACATCGATTGATGAAATCCCTAAGAGTTTTTTGCAATACAATATTCAAAACTTCTTTGTTTTTTAATTGCTAATCAAGCGTGCGCGACACTATTTTCCACGGACAGTATGGTGCAAATAAAAGGAATAAATTCGTTATTTCGTAAACCGGCGACTTTAAGGAATAATTCCGAAACAGGTCGATTTTTATTTTTAAGTTATGATATTGTGGCATATATGATATACTAGTGATGTCATCCATCTGGACGTGATGACGTAATCGATTATTTTTTTAAATAAGAATAAGGGTCGTGTGCTAGCTCGTTTGAAAGGTTCTTCAATTCTCTATTCAGTAATAAAAACATTTACATAATTATTTATACAGGGTGTCCAAAAACATTTTATAAAATTAAATTATTTGACAAAAAAGAAGTAGAAGGACACCCTGTATAAATAATTATATAAATGTTTACATTACTGAATAGAGAATTGAAGAACCTTCCAAATGAGCTACCACACGATCCCTATTCTCATTTAAAAAAATCATCGATTACGTCATCACGCCCAGACGGATGACGTCACTAGTATACCATATATGCCACAATATCACAACTTAAAAATAAAAATCGATCTGTTTCGGGATTTTTCGTTAAAGTCGCCGGTTTACGAAATAACGAATTTATTCCTTTCATTTGCACCATACTGTCGGTGGAAAATAGTGTCGAGCACGCTTGATTAGCAATTAAAAAAAAATAGGAGTTTTGAATATTGTATTGCAAAAAACTCTTCGGGATTTCATCAATAGATGTTTAAAGAATATCTACGTACCTTGGCAACATTCAAATTTTCAGCTTTTCACATAGTTTTTGAGGGTTAAAAATGGCCGATTTCGCAATTTTTCAATTTTTAATCGCTTGTATGTCAAAAACTATCATTTTTAGAGAAACGTCACTAAAGACCTTTTCTATTTGGAATGATCCAAAAAACCTAAAAAAACTTTTTTCCATGCAAAAAAAAATAATTTTAGGAAAAAAACAAAAAAAAACTTTTAAAAAATGTTTGACCACCTTTTGGTCCTGGCAACATGCAAATTTGTTAAAAGGAGTCCTTTTTTAGTAAGATTGTGCAGAAAATCTGAATTAGAATATTTTTCCTAGCGGATGCGTAGTGGCTTTCTGGACTAAAAGTTTTTTTTATAATAAGAAATTATATAATTATAATAAGAAATATGAATACTTAGCTAGACTTTATTGAAACAAGTCGAATTAGAAATGGCTTCATAAACTTATATTATATATTACTATCTGGTAAACTATTGCAGAAATTATTTTACATGTTAGTACGTGAGTCTATAAGTTTTCTATCTTCTTCTTCTTCTTCTTTCTGTGCCATCTCTGCGACAGAGGTTGACAATCATCATGGCTATTTTGATCTTAGATGCTGCTGCTCTAAATAGTTCGATTGATGTGCATTCGTTCCATTCCCTCAAGTTACGCAACCATGAGATCCTTCTCCTTCCTACACTTCTCTTGTCATGGGTCTATCCTTGTATACATAATTGAAGTATGTTGTATCTCTCATTACAAATAAGATACCCCAGGTATTGTAGTTTTTGTATTTTGATCCTTTCCAATATTTCTATTATTTTGTTGACTCTTCTCAAGACTTCTTTGTTTGTTACATACTCGGTCCATGATATCTTCAGAATTCTTCTATACACCCACAGTTCAAATGCTTCCAACTTGCTAGTAGTTCAGAGCGTTAAGTGTCCATGCTTCTATCCCGTTAAGGAGAGTCGAGAAAATTTAACACCTTTCCAGAGTAACTCCCAAGTGTATTTTCAGTTCCTTTGCACAAAGCACCTTTCTCATTTTATTGAAGTTTGTTCATGGTTTCTCTATTCGGACTTTGAATTCTTTGGAGTAGTCGTTTAGTGATTAGTTATTGTGCCAAGATAGTTGTAGTATTCAACTTGCTCTAAAGTTTTACTGTTAATTGTCAGGCTTTTATCATTATTTGGAGTTTTTGATATCCTCATGAATTTAGTTTTCTTGGCGTTTATTGATAATAATCTTCTCCATACTAAAATATCTTGTTCATTGGCTTTTGGAGGTCTTGGAGGTTGTTCACTATTATGCTAGTATCGACCGCATATCTAATGTTGTTAATTGGTGTTCCATTGACCTTTATTCCTGCTGTTTATCTTTTAAGAGCTCTTTTTATAATTTCTTCAGAGTATAAAATCAGTTCAAATGATAGTTAAGGAATACCGAAAGATACGAAGAGGTACCTCGAAAAGATAGATTAGCCGACTAACTAAAGGCTAAAGACAGTATAAAAACAAGGTCGTTTAATTTGAATCGTAATTTAACAAAGATGCCAATAAACCAAGAAGAATAAACGAAGTAGAATATAGTTTTTTGGTGACGACCCTTTAAGCATTATAATTATATTCTTGCTGTTCCTATGTTGATTAATTTCACTCCAAATAAATATGTTTTTAAGCACATTCTTTTCACTTTTTTTTAAACACATTTATGTCATTATCAAAGTACTTCCGTTGAAACTTTTTAATTTTACATTCGTTTATCCTTTATTATTCACACCTTTCACTACCTTACACCGAATACATTTAAAAACATTTACGTTTCGATAAATGGTTGAAATTTTCAGTAGTAATTGCACAAGAGCTCTAAAATTAGTGAATTTTTCCCGAGTGATACTTTGACAGTTTTAATTTCACGAGCCAAGTTTTTATAAATATTTGACGATTGAAATTCAGCACTTTTATAATTTTTAAAACATTAATTGTCATTAATGTCACTGAATGTATTTTTTCGTAGCAACGAAGGGAGTCTGAAGTAATATACTTAACGACGGGCAATTATCAAAAATTACCGATTTAATTCAGATTTCTGTAGCTTTCTATTGGTCAGAATCTCCTATGAATGAAATAATTAGTAGTAATTACACGAGAGCTCTAAAATTATCGATTTGTATCCCTAGTGATACTTTGACAGTTTGTCGTGACAATTTCACGACCCGAATGGGAGTGAAATTATGTCAAAGTGCCACGAGGGAAAAACAAATCGACAATTCGAGCTCGAGAGTAATTCGGCAAGATTATTTCATGAATAAAACTATCTTTTTAAATAATTTGTATTCTCTGTAACAAGTTGTAAAACATTAATTGTCATTTGTCACTGAGTGTATCTTTGCGTAGCAACGAAGGGCATCTGACGAAAATACTTGACGACGGGAAATTATCAAGAATTATCGGGTATAATATCACAAGAGAGTTAGAAGAAATTAAAAATAATGCGACAGTTTTTCGAAAATTTGTTGTCTGACAATAGACACGAGAGCCCGCAGGGCTCGAGTGGCTATTGCCCAATGACAACAAATTTGAGTAAAAATGAAGCATTATTTTCTTATTTATTCTTACTGTCGTGTGATATTTGTAAGATTATTTTTTATTAGGTATATTATGGATATTTTCTTAAATGTGACAGTTGTCAAAACTAGGAAACTGGTTGCCATTAAACAGAAACAATCTATGTACTTAAAAAAATTCTATCGGTAATTTTCTACAGTAGATAATTCTCAGTAGTAATTGCACAAGAGCTCTAAAATTCTATATTAATTTTAGAGATCGAGTGCAATTTGTAGCGATTATTTCGTGAATAAAATTGTTCAAAACCAAAATTTTATTGTAATTTATTTATGTAAGTACAAAATTAATACAATTAAACACACAGTTTACACACACAGAAAGTCATCACTTCTATAATTTTTAAAATATTAATTTTCATTAATGTCACTGACGTAATATACTTGACGACGGGAAATTATCAAAAATTATCAATTTAATTTAGATCTCTGTAGCTTTCTATTGGTAAGAATCTCCTATAAATGAAATAATCAGTAAAATTTTAATCTGATTGGACAGGATTAAACACGTGATCAAATATCTTACTATACGATTGGAAGTTAAAATCATTAAAACATAATCGCTGTAATTTTTATTCTTGTAGGTTTCTATAGGGCTTTCAATTCACAGTCATTTGTTTCGAGCTTCTGTCACGTGTCACATAATATTAATATACCTACGCATACTTTATTGGTACCTACAAATGATACAAACCAAAAACGTATGGCGTAGATTGTATATTAATATTATGTGACACATGACAGAAGCTCGAAACAAATGACAATCGATGAAAAGCCCTATTGGTCAGAATCTCTATGCATGAATAGACCATTCTTTCACGGTTTTTCTCTAAATTTTAAAGAACCGCTTGGATTGACATGAAATTTGGCATACGTATAGCTTACATGTCAAAGAAAAAAAGTGATATTGTGCCGATGTGTGCTTTTGCCCTGGGGGTGACTTTCACCCCCTCTTGGGGGTGAAAAAATATATGTCCAAAATAATTGCGGAAATGGGTAAACTGACAAATTTTAATTAACTGTTGTTCTATAGAGCTTTTTCGCCAAGTCAACAGTTTTCGAGTTATTTGCGAGTGAATATGTTCATTTTTCAACAAAATAACCACATTTTTAGACGGTTTTTTGCAAATAACTCAAAAAGTAAGTATTTTGTCGAAAAAAGCGATCTTAGCAAAAATATAGCCTATAAAAAATTTAAAAAAATGGTGTACGCGTTAGGTCTTAGCATCTCGTAGAACCATAACCTATTTTTCATAGCCAACGAAAAATAGATTCATATTCACCAAATTTCAAATAGAATATTTCGACGTGAAATATCCAAAAAAGTAAGCACTTTTTGGGGAAAACCAATTATAACTTTTTTAAAGTGTTTAAAAAATCTTTATTTCTGTTTTTACAAAAAGTTTGTAGCATTAAATTTAAGCAAGTTACGCTCAAAATAAAGTTGGTCCCTTTTGTTTTTGCAAAAAAAAATCGGGAAGACCACCCCCTAATTAGCAACTTAAATGAAATTAATCGTTACCGCCCACAAATTATTCTACTTATGTTGTGTTTATATGATCTGTAAGTTTCATCGATTCAAACTGCTTAGTTTTGAAAAAATTTGGTTTCAAAGTAAAATTTTTAAAAATTTAAATTTTGAGAAATATGTTTTTTTCAAAATAACTTAGAAATTGTTAGAGATACCAAAAACCTCGAAAAACAAAAAAGTCAGATTTGCTTTTCTTAATATCATGCATTTTTTTGTTTTTCTGTTAGACAAGAATTGATTAAGATTTGGTGTTTCAAAATTTGCATACATTCGTCATCAGTGACTCGTTCAACCCCTTTTAACTACAGCCCTTTCAATAATAAGGACTTTGAACCAATGAAACTTACAGATCATATAAACAATATATACACGAGTCAAGAAAATTTTGAAGTGGTATCGATTAAGTTCATTTAAGATACTAATTAGGGGGTGACTTTCTCGATTTTTTTACCAAAACCAAAAGGGACTAACTTTATTTTGAGCGTAACTTGTTTAATTTTGATGCTAGAGATTTTTTTATGAAACAAAACTGAAGCTTTTTTTAAACACTTTAAATAAAGTTGTAATGAGTTTTCCCCGAAATGTGCTTCATTTTTGGTTATTTCACGTTAAAGTATTCGATTTGGAATTTGACGAATATGAACCTATTTTTCATTAGCTATAACTCTGCTTCTACTAAGTGTAGAGACGTGATATATACAGCATCTTTTTAAATTTTTTCAGGCTATATTTTTGCTACGAATGTTTTTTTGACAAAATTCTCACTGTTTGAGTTATTTGCGAAAAACCGTCTAAAAGCGTGGTTATTTTGTTGAAAAAATGAACATATTCACTGCCAAATAACTCGAAAAGTTGTGACTTAGTGAAAAAACTCTATAGAACAAAAGTTACTTAAAATTAGCCAGTTTATCCACTTCCTGACTTTCCTTGGGCGAATATTTTTTCACCCCCAAAAGGGGGTGAAAACCACCCCCAGGGCAGAAGCACATATCGGCACAATATCACTTTTTTTCTTTGACTTGTTAGCTATGTGTACGCCAAATTTCATGTCAATCCAAGCGGTTCTATAAAATTTAGAGGTTTTGTAATATTTTACCGTTAAAAAACGGACTAAAATAATCATTAGAATTGAGAAAATAAAAGTATAATAGTACCTAGTTATTACACATTATTATTCACTATAAATAAAATGTATTTAAACCGGAATACATTTTTTCTTTAGTTAATAAATATTGTGTTAATCTAAAAAGATTTTAGGGAGAGAGCCTATATAAATAGTTGATGTATAGAAGCATATCTCTTAGGATATTACTTGTCTTTTCTTTTGGGCGCTACGTTTATTTAGATAGCACTTCGGCTCTGCGCACCTGTGCCCTATATATAATTGGTTTATAGGGAGCATTCCAATAATGTTGTTGATCCAAGTGCTGTGACTATTTGCGATCTATCGGTTTATTTTTGGAGTAATTGGCAGCCTGAAATATATGAAGTCACCTGTTTCAGTAGCAGGAATCTTATCAATTTTTATTAGGACGCATTTAAAGGTTATTTAAGTTAGTTATTACCGCTATTAAAATAAGATACGATCCATGCATTGATTTTTTTATCTGTAGTGTTAATAGGCTAGCTGAGAGGAATATATGTGATTATTTCATTTCACGTGATTATTGAGAAAATTATGGTTTATGGAATTAACATGAATCAATAACTCCCGGATCTAATAGTCAGGGATCTTAGGCATATTTTCACCATTTACTACTAACAAGCTAATTTTTCGTGAGTAGCTTCATTTTGACGAGTTGCCCAATTTTTTTCGTTACAGCAATTTCCGTACGTGGTAGATAACAAAGATGGCAATGATAGTCCAGTATGGTTAGACGAATAACAGACCTAACCTTGCATGCCAAGCTGCCCCAAATTTTATTTTTCTAATCTTTAGGGAGGGTCAATAGTAGTGTAAATTTAGTTTTTGATCAATATCTCCGCCATTTTCAACTTCTCGGCAAAAAGTATAAGAACTAAAATTGTTGAAAATGTGATTTTCTATATTTTGCTTCATTACATTTTTTTTTTTTTCGTTCGGTCGATATTTTCAGAATTATTGAGTTAACGAAATAATTCATTCATTATACTCTGTCATTATTGTCCCCCACAACTCTGAATATATAGACCACACGAAAAAATTGTAATTAAAGAAATCAAATAAAATCACATTTTAAACAATTTTAGTTCTCATACTGTTTGTCGAGAAGTTGAAAATGGCGGAGATATTGAGCAAAAACGGTTCCCGTTTAAAATCAAAATGACGACTAACGCAACGGCGGAATTTAGTCGAGATTTTAAATTTGCCCTACTATTGACCCGCCCTAAAGATTCGAAAAATAAAATTTGGGTCAGCTCGGCATGCAGGTTAGGCCTGTTGTTCATCTAACCCGACTGGACTATCCCTGCTATCTTGGTTATCTACCACATACGGAAATTGTTGTAAGGAAAAAAGTTGGGCGTCTCATCAAAATGAAGCTACTCACGAAAAATTAGCTTGTTGTTAGTAAATGGTAAAAATAGGCCTGTGATCCCTGGTTATAACTAGGAACACAATATTTTTCGCAAAAATTATTTTTTAGTCATCAAAATAATATCGTTTAGCGGTGACACAATCATTCCAAATGTGTAGGAAACAGAGGTTGAACCTCTTTTTTTTTACTTAATAGTAAAACAAAGAGAACTACATTTCCTACAATTTATTTTCCGACAGCATATGTCTATCACCCACCGTTTAGCGGGGGTGGGCGCCCAAAGTTGTCACATTTTTAAAAAAGATGTTTTTTAAAAAAATATATTTTTCCCTAATTGTAATGAAAATCAAGAAGAGATCCAGCGGTAATTATTCACAAATAAGTGGCTAATTTTTTGGTATAGGTTTAATTTAAGGGAATTGCAAATCTTTTAATTACAGGGTGTTACATTTTAAAAAATACCTTTTTATACCATCTGAACCGCCTATGCTAGAGTAAAAAAACTTTCAGCCATTATTCATGTACTAGTGCTATTTACAAATTTGTATAATGCACCCCCATATTTTCCCCGGAACCACCCCAAAAAAAGGAGACTTAATAAAGAAAATAATTAAAAATTGATTTTGGGCCACCACTGTGGCTTTAGGGTGCAAAGAAAATAAAATATGCATAAGTCAAAATGTGTAGCAGACAGTGTGTTCTTAAATTTTCCATAAGTACGTTATGCATAAAATGAATAGGTGACGAAAAAGAAAACAAAATGCATAAAATGAATAGGTGGCGAAAAGGAAAACAAAAACTGGAGCCCGCCATAGCTTTTCTGAGGTTTACGGCGCCACTGTGCCGCAACAGTCGCTTATACGAAAAAAATGCATGGATCTTATTTGTAGAGAAAATAGTGGTCTTCAATTATGTTTAAGTTTTGTTTTAAAAAATGCATAGTTAATAAGAAATTCGTCAAAACATGCTCTCCAAGGGATAGGGGTAGTTTCTGCAGTATATTTTCAAGGATAGGGGTAGACAAAAACCATGTTAATAGAGCATATCTCCATTTGGGTCAAAAAGCAAAAAAAAAAATTTTTTAACCCTCCTTTATTTATTTATTTTTTGGCTACAGGGGTTGCGTTAAGAAATTGCTTTTGGTGGCCATGCATGGATAATACAAACGTGCACAAAATGATATATATAGTATTTTAATAAAGGGCATGGTGTGTGAAGAAAATCACTTTCTTTGTTAATTCTCCTTTTTTGGGGTGGTTCCGAAAAAAAAAATGGGGGTGAATTATAAAAATTTATAAGTAACACCAGTACATGTATAATCATTAAAAGTTTTTTTACTCTAGCATAAGCGGTTCAAATGGTATAAAAGCGGTTATTTTTTAAATGTAACACCCTGTAATTAAAAAATGGGCAATATTGCCCTTAAATGAAACATATACCAAAAAATTAACCACTTACTTGTGATTAATCTCCTCAGGGTTTCTTCTTAATTTTCATTACAATTAGGGAAAAATATTTGTTTTAAACCTCTTTTTTTTAATTTGTCAACTTTGGGGCGCCACCCCCGCTAAACGGTGGGTGATAGGCAGTTTTTTGCAAAACGTACAGGAAGCAAGTTTTTTCGCAAAAACCACAAATTACCAGCTTTAAAGGGTGAAAAGGGGATTCCGGGACGAAATTTTTTAAGAAAAAGTTAGTTTTATAATAAGCACCCCTTGATATACCAGAAAAAAAAATAAAACCGGACTTGTGTCCATTTTGCAAGGTTCAACCTCTGTTTCCTACACTAAAAGTTATTCTAATTTTTCGAAGCCACCCTTCTAAAACGGTTTATCTTCAAAATAAGCTTCAAGTTGCAGAAAAAGCAATCGGAAATAAACTACTTCAGATTATTTCGTCACGTGAAAAAAGGTGGAAGTCGAAGGGGACCAAATCGGAACTATTTTCCGTACGTGGGTACGAAAGCAATGCAAAGCCCAATTCGTGCATTATTCCCATCGATTTTTTTTATCAAATGAGTCATTTTCTTTGCAATTTCGGTTTTCAAGTGCTGCAATAAACTACTAATGTCAATGTTGCTGTTGATTATTCCTAGCATGTTTCAATAAATAGTCAATGAAAATAATTCCTCGCGAGTCCAAAGAAACAGAGGCCATAACGTGTTTAGCAGTCTTTTGGAAACTTTAAATGTTTTGGATGGTTAGGCGTCTTAGGGTACTGTCCAATCAAATTCGACTCCGATGTAAAGTGATGAATCCATGTTTCATGCATGGTAATATACGTATTAAAAAATTCCCTACTGATTTATTCCTATTAAATATGTCCAAACGGCAACGAGACTCATTAATGTTTTGCTCTGGTTTGATAGATCTCGGCATCAATTTCAAAAACCACTTTACAATAAAAATATTCGTACATAATGGTAAAAACGATCATCATCATCATCAACAGGTATTTCATCCATTGTCGGATGTAAAAGCTTCCCTTAGGTGTACCCATTCGTATCTGTTTGCTGTTTTTTATCAGTCCATCTTTTAACCTTCGGATGACCGAGGGGGGTAAATTTGGACCCCAACGTATGTTTTTATTTAATAAGTTCAGAAATATTTTCAATTTTAAACTCATTATTTTTTTATTTAACTTTAATATCATTCTAGATACCAGCATATTTTGTAATAAAAAAAATTCCCTATATTTTACGAAAAAAAATTGTTTTTAAAAAAAATTGTTTATTTCTGAATTTGGGGTCAAAGACGAACTCCCTTGGCCTTCCATTTTTCAATTTTATATTAATTAAAAACCGTCTATCATGTTGAATTGTTTGTAAGAAACATTCCAATAGTGAAAAAAAGTTGTTTGTTAAACCTGTGGAGACGTAAATTAGTGTATATTTTAAAATTTCTTTAGTTCTATGTTCAGAATGATGATTCCTGTTTTGGTCCAATTGTGATTAAAATATATTTTACTAATGTTTATTTATCATTTATTGATACAATACCAATATTAAAATTACGAATACATTATTTTATTTCTTAAAACAACTTAATTTTTTTGTAAATTGTCATTTTTGACTTGGGGTCATTTGTTACCCCCGTTAGTCATCCGTGTAACAAAAAAAGGTTGTTCATCGGAAGGTTAAAAACCACTCGCTGACCTTGAACTTATCCGTTTCTTTTTAATTTATTTTCACCCCATTCTTTTTTTTCGGATTATCAATAATTATTTTATCTCTCTTATTAATCTTCATTTATTCCCATGTCCTGTACCTAGATATATTCTTTCTGTTTTACGGTGCCAAAAGATTGTGTAAAGTCAATTAATAAAGGCACTTGAACTTAGTAGTATATTCGTGGTTTTTTGGTTGTATTCAGAGCAGCAAAAAATTTTGATATACTCTTCTGCAGTAATCCTCATTGATATTATCAAATATCTCTCGAAATCTTCATTGATATTATCCAATTTAATTTTTTTGTGCCTATATTGGTTTATAGGGAGCATTTCAATAATGTTGTTGATCCAAGTGCTGTTACTATTTGCAATATATCTGTTTATTTTTGGAGTAATTGACAGCCCGAAATATAATATATGAAGTCACCTGTTTTAGCAGCAAGAATCTTATCAATGTTGATTAGGACGCACTCAAAGGTTATTTAAGTTAGTTATTACCGCTGTTAAAATATGATACGATCCACGGATACATCTTTTTTGGTTTGCTTGTTTGTAATGATGGTTTTACGTGTTCAATGAGAAAAGTATGGTTTTATGGAAGTAACATCAGTCAATATGGCCAGGACCTACTAGTAAAACAACATTTTTTGCAAAAATGATTCTTCATTCATCAAGAGAATCTCCCTTAGCAGCGATAAAATAATTCCAATGCACTTCTGATTTTTCGACACTCCCTTGTAAAATGATTTATCTTTGCCTTCAATGTAGGCTCTAGTTTTCAGGGGCAGTACTCTGAAGTAAAATTCTTCTTCGGAGCGATATCTACAGTTGCAGAGCATTTTTGTTAAAAGGGTGTTAGTGGACGGAAGCTAGATATGGACAATATGGTGGATACGGAAGCAATTCACAGAGACATTCATGCATTTTTACCATGGTTTTAATTGAACTGTATTACGGGGTACTGTCTTAACGGAAAAAAATTTTTTCTTTATTAAATGAGGCCTTTCCTATTCAATATCTGTCTTTAGATGCTACAAAAGCTTATTTGGTAGTCGATGTTGATTTTTTCTTAATTTTTTGAATGGTTCATTAAAATTAATTACTTGCGAGTCCTAAATAACGGAGGACATAACCATGTAGAGCCTTACCTGACCTTGATATCAGCTTCTCTGGCGACAACTTGGAAAAAGATACTAATTAACATGATGGGAGTGGATTCGGCTATCGCACTCCCTCACTGACTTAGAAGTATCTGTTTCCTTTCCATTTATTTTACACTATTCTCTTATTTTCGGCAATATTATCTTAATATTGTTCGTTCATTCTAATCTCACGCAGTGCTTTGTACATTACTTTCCGTTTTATTATACCAAAAGCTTATTTAAGCTGCAGCAAGTTTCCCATACTCGCGAATTTCTGCTTGTACTTCCCGCAACAGGAAATTTGAGCTACCATGCGGTACTATTTGATAGATACGTTATTTCTTCTGTTCCTATTTTTAGTATTAGTGTCCAGTACAAACTAGGTCAGACTATTTTCACATCGTATTTGGGTACAGTCTGGAGTACTGTATTTGATTATAAAAGTTTCGTTTTGTTCCATTGCTTTTCTCATCAGACGCTGCACATTTAATAATTACAATTGTTATTTAAGATAGTAATCATAACACCAAAGGAAGTACGGTAAATCGTAAATCTACGGTCACAGAAGTGATGCAATGATGCTTGTAGCCCTAACAGAAATGTGTTCCTAATCGACTATAAAAAGACAAAGAGAAAAATGTTATGACAATCAATACCACACTAATGAATACATTTCTTGTATTTGACTGAAATGGGTCACTTACTTTTGGATGTGAATAATAATTATACTTGGATAAGCCAATCAGGCTTGCCGAATGATTAAATTAAGGCAAATTATGACGAAGACTTGTTATTTGATGTAATTAAATATATTAATATGGGACTTAACTATCATTCAGTACTAAGATTTTTTAAAATTCAACAATAATATGTGTATTTCAAGCTGATTTCACCTAATAATTTTTCTTTGTTACGATTTAATTGATTGTTTCTTTATTTAAAAATATTTAGATGGTATAAATGGTATATTTTTTATTAAAAAAAAATTAAAATCATTCAATTGAGTTATATATATCTTTTTGGATTATTAAATACCAAGTTTTTGATCTAGTTGGACTATCTTCAGTGAAACACATAGAAACTAGCCAAATTTTTGATTGAAAAAACCTAGATTACATGGTAATTGCTATATGATTTAAAGTTGTGGTGAAACAATGACATTGATGTTATAGGATTCACCTTAAGGGCATAGGCGCAAAATGTTAAAATGTTTAAATATTTAATGTGTTTTAAATGTATTCATTTTTGTTGAATACATACTGAGAAAACTGAGAAGTATTTTTGAAAAATTTAAACGCAGAATGAAAGATTACGTTATTACCATGTTTGTTGTAATTGTTGCTTGTAATAATAAGTTACAGGGGTGAAAAAAAAAAAGAAAATTTGTTGTGAAATTTAGTTTTAAATATTTCATTCAAAAGAAACTTTAGAAGGAAGAAGGAGTCGGGATAATAATTGCACCGAATAGACTACAACACGTTATAGAAGAAACATATGTTAACCAGAGAATATTATCGGTGAAAATGAAACTGATGGATGAAGAAATATGGACAATAATAACAGCCTACGGAGTAAATGAAGATGCAAGAAAGGAAGAGAAAGATAAATTTTTCGAGGAGCTCCAAATGCAAATTGATAATGGGGAAGAAAATATAATTGTAATGGGAGATCTAAACGACAACAACAGCGGAATAGAGGAGTGCATGCGAAAAGAAGGAGAAGAAATACTAAACAGAAATGGTGAAGGAATAATAGAAATATGTATGGAGAACAAACTAGTTATAACAAATACAAAATTTAAACATAGAGAAGTACACAAATACACGAGAGTACAAGACAGCAGGAACGAAAAATCAATCTTAGATTACTTTTTGGTAAGCAGCAACAAATGGAAAACAGTACAGGATACGAAAGTGGAAAGAGGCTCAGAGATTGGCAGTGACCACCATCTAATAATATTGAGAATTAGAACAACAGAAGAAAAAGAAGAAAAGGGAAGAAAGGTAGTAAACGAAAAAATAAAAAGTTACAAATTAAACGAGGAAAGATATAAGAAGAAATTCCAAGAAAAATTAGATAATACTCTGGAAGTAGGGCAAAAAATAGAAATATAGAAGAAAACTGGGAATATCTTAAAACCACCATAATCAAAGCAGCTGAGGAAACTTGTGGGAAAACAAAAATAGCAAATACTAACATGAGGATAACGGAATGGTGGACGGAAGGAATACGAGAGAAAATAAAGAACAAAAAAGAAAAATGGAAGAGATACCTAAGTACAAAACACCCGGAAGATTACGAGGCATATAAAGAAAAAAGGAAAGAGGTTAAAACAGCGGTGAAAGCAGGAAAGGAAAAGTCATGGGAGAGATTTGGACAAAAAATGACAAAAAATTATAGGGAAAACCAAAAACTCTTCTACGGCGCATTAAAACAACTCAGACAAAAGAGAGAGCACACGATGCCGAATATAAAATACAAGAATGGAAACGTACTAACAGAAGAAAAACAAATAATGGAAAGATGGAGAGAACATTTCAAAGAGCTAACTCATGCAGACACGGACAACATAGGGGAGATACAAGAAAGGAATGAAGAACAACAAGTGGAATCCATAACAAGAGAGGAATTAGAGAAAGCAATAGAAAGAGTAAAATTGAGCAAAGCACCAGGCAAGGATCATATTACCCTGGAAATGATAAAATTCATGGGGACAGAGGGAATGGATAGCATGAATGAACTAATGAATGATATTATAAATTGAGCAGAATTACCAAAGGATTGGAAGAAAGACATTATACTACCAATACACAAAAAAGGAGACAAGAGAAACTGTAATAATTACCGAGGTATCACCATATCAAATATCCCTGGGAAGGTATTCTCAAGAATAATAGAGACAAGAATAAAAACCCAAATAGAAACAACTATGGAAGACACAAAGTGTGGATTCAGGAAGGACAGAAGCACGCAAGACCTAATATTCACATTAAGACCTAAGTAAGTGAGAACGTAATAAAGAAGAATAGACAGATACATATGTGCTTCATTGACCTGGAAAAGGCGTTTGACAGAATCCGACGAAAGGACGTATGGAAGACACTAAAAGACAGGGGAGTCGACAGACACATAATAGAAGTAATAAAGGATATATAAAGCTACTATTCGCAGACGACATGGTATTGATAGCAGAAAACAGAGAAGACCTACAGAACAATCTTGAAATCCTAGAAGAAGAACTATCAAACATAAATATGAAAATTAATAGAGAGAAAACAAAAACAATGATAATTTCAAATACGAAGAAGACACACGCAATAGAATTAGACGGGAAACAACTAGAGCAAGTGGAATGTTTTAAATACCTAGAAGTAATAATCGAAGCAAATGGTAAACAAGACATGGAAATAAACGAGAGAATGGGACGAACAGGAAGCTTATTTAACGCTATGATAACAACATTTTTGGGGAAAAAGGACCGGAGAAAGTAAAAACGGCAGTCGTTAAATCAGTAGTTAGACCAACAATCATGTATAGCAGCGAGACACGGACATTGACGGGGAGACAAAAATCCAGAGTCAATGCTATGGAAATGAGGTTCCTGAGGAACAAAGCAAACAGAAAAAGGACAGACAAAATACGAAACGAAACAATTAGACAAAACCTAAAACTGGAACCAATCAATGAAAAAATAGTGGAGGGACAACTTAGATGGTTCGGGCACGTGTGTAGAATGTCGAACGAGAGGCTTAGAAAACGAGTGTTCGAAAAGAGAGTGCAGGGGAAAAACAAAAGAGGAAGACCAAGAGTTCTGTGGGTAGATGAAATCAGGAAAGAAGTCAAGAAGAAGGGATTGACATTGGAAAGTGCAAGAAACCTAACGCAAGATTGGAAAGCATGGAGACTACAATGCCAAACTTAACTCCACCAGCCTTACACCTAAAGGTAGAAAGGCTTAGGACTAAATAAGTAAGAAACTTTTATGTCTTCAGTCTTTCATTCTGCGTTTAAAATTTTCAAAACTTATTAGGTTTCTTCATCATCATCCAACCAATTTACGTCCACTGCTGCACATAGGTCTCCCCCAATTGGTTCCACACTTCACGGTTTTGTGCTGATTTTTGCCAGTTTTTACTAATCTGCCTGATATCATCTGTCCATCGTGTAGGCGGCCTTCCTCTACTTCGTTTATCTTCTCTTGGTCTCCACTCCATCAGCCTTCGTGCCCATCTTGAATCTTTCAGCCTGGCGACGTGTCCTGCCCAGTTCCATTTGAGCCTGGTGATACGTTCTACAACATCTGCGATACCGGTTGTTTGTCTGAGATCTTCATTTCTTATTTTATCCCGTAGAGTTACGCCCAGCATGGATCTTTCCATGCGCCTTTGAGCAACCCGCATTTTCGACGCTGTTGCCTTGGTTAGAGTCAGTGTCTCTGCTCCATATGTCATTACCGGTAGCACACATTGGTCAAACACTTGTCTTTTTAAACCGATCGGTATACTGCTCCTAAATATGTCTCTCAGAGCTCCGTAGGCTGCCCAAGCAAGAGTTAATCTTCTTTTTATTTCGCATGTTTGGTTATCTCTGCCAATTCTAATTTCATGACCCAAGTAAATGTACTTTTCCACTAGTTCTACTTCTTGTTCGCGTATAATCAGCTGTCCGCTAGGAATCAGATTAGTCATAAATTTAGTTTTAGAAAAGTTCATTTTCAGGCCTATTTTCCAGCAGATAGCGTCTAACTCATTTAGCATTAGGTTTCTTAGGATTCGAAAAAAAAAATGAATACATTTTAAACACATTGAACATTTTGACAGGCGACATTTTGCGCGTATGCCCTTAAGAAAACATACATATCCCTCATCGCAAAAAAGACAGTTCGTCCAAAGATTAGTATCAGCCAACTAGTTAAAAAAGAAAAAAAGATTACTATTTGGCTAAGTGAAACGGATGCAGAAAAACTAAACATATAGGAAACTAACTTAAGAGACAATAAAAGAAGAACGCCCACTGAGCGACTTACACTAAAATATTATATGAAACAAGAGGCAGAAGATCTGAAGACGCTGAATACAAAAAACTGGAAAACCAAACCATATCTGCTGTTCTTTATTCTTATGTTGATAAATTTTCTATATTATTTAAAATTTCTTACTTGGAATAAATTATAACAAATATAAAACTAATATAATATAAAACGAATAAATCAGATTATAAACTTAGCAGATGGGCAACAAGGTTTTCATACTGGAAAGTTGTGTAACGTGTAAACGGGAACAATAGTCAGTATAGAACCAGTGAGATGCAAACTAGAAGTCGATGGAGTTAGTATTCAACAAATAAGTGAAATAATAGGATTACACTGTTTAACTAAGGAGATTTTAAAATAGAACTCAGGGATCAAGTTTGAAAATCAAAGAGATTAGCAGGATGTCTTAATAACTCTTTATGGCGTAACCGACACATCAACTGTGGCATGAAATCAATAATCCCTAAGACTACTAATGACGTACGCCACAGAAAGAAGACCCGACACAGTCAAAATACGGAGAATTCTGGAAACTGCAGAAGTGACAATATTCAGAAGAATTACTGAAAACACACGAAGAGATCAAATAAGGAGTGAAGGGCTCAGGACAAAATGTAATGTACAGGGTATAAACCTGTGAACACTAACTAATAAAAAAAGAATGGAACAATCACCTGAATAGAGTGGCGTACACAAGTCGATAAAATAGCAAGTACATATCACCACATTATAGAAGAAATATAAATTATTTACTTACAAATAAAAATAAAAATAACAGGTAATGAAGTAAAAAATACGTATGACATACAGCATGGAACTATGACATACAAAAGTACGTCATAGTGTGTAAGAAATATTGTATTTCTTTAGCTAAGCAAGCGCTTTCGACAAAATTGTCATCCTCGGAGCTAATACTAGTAATACTACAATAAAACAGAAGAAGAAGGTGTCGAAGTACAAAAAATTCTTTTTTAACTTAGGTCAATAGAATTTTTGTACTTTTAGTACATATTGTTCTCATAAGGCTCATTTTTATTGTTAGCTCCGATGATGACAATTTTGTCGAAAGCGCTTAGTTAAAGAAATAATTACTTTAAAATAATTAGACACTTGGACATTTGATTTTTTCACTTCCTTGATTCAAGTGTATACACATTTGTCAGTCTTTCAACTAAATAATAATTTTTGTTGAAACATATTTTGAATCGAAACCTCAATAAATTAGATTTTATCCCTCAGTTTTATTAAGTAAAAATTTTGCTATTTTATATAGAAAAAAATCATACTCACAAGTCTTTTGAAACTCCTTTGTATCCAGGCACAACACTTCATTAAAATTCACAAAGAACAAAAACAACACCAACCAGTCAGAACCAAAATAGCAAATTTGCCCCCGCATTTTGCTACCCCATCATGCGACGACAGCATTTACCGGAAAGTTCGCCACTTATAAAAATAATGCACCTTTCATTTAATTCGCGTCTTTGGCGCGTTTATTCACGGTAGCGACATAATCTCTATGTATGTGCACTGCAGGCTACCCCGGGCGCATATAAAACTAAGTCACAGTTCGAACACACGCGACTCCACTGAGCATTACTTGTTTTTTTTTTCTGTGAGAAATATATTTTTAGATTCTTCGAATGTCGAGCGCTTCTGTCGTGCCATTAGTGAAGGTAAATGTCAGTAAATGATCTTGTTGTGTTGATGAGGTGAAGAAGATGATTAAGGGTTATTTTAGAAGCGTATCTAATGATAAAGATAAAAGGTGCCGGTGAATATATTTGTAACCATATTTGAGATTTATAAGTAACAAGATATACCTAGTAAGATTGATGTGTATTTAAAATACCTACGCTCTTTATTATTCCAATGTAATAATGTTTGTGAAGTTATAACAATTTGTTTCTAGTTTTGTAGCGGAACTTGCCAGTTATTATTTAATTTTTTTAAATCGTACATGTATAAAAAATACTGAAACAATTTGTAAAGATTCATACGGTGATTACTTACATTATTCCATATTCTTCTTATCATTTTTCGTGTTTATAAAGAATTCTACCTGTTCATTAGTGTTCATTCTTCATGAATGCCTCTTTGCCTTGTGACTTAATTTCTTGCACGGTCATCCAACATTTCTGAATATCGGTGATTTGTCTCTTGCTATTTGGACCACACCGGTCTTTCCCATTCCACTTATTTGGTTCTTCATTTATTTTTTTCTATTAAGTATTATCCTGTAATTATTATGACATTCTGCCAGTCTATTTACCTTTTTTTTTTTCTCTGATTCTGGCCTTGGTTTAGAACTAGAACCTCTAGCCACGTAATTGTATAACTTATCACTAACTCAGTTGTAATGCGTAGTGGGTGTGTGTTGAGTAAGTGACTTGTTACTTTGCAAAGAGACGCTAATTGTATCCGAACGTCTGCGGTCCCTCCAGTGAGTACCGATCCCACAAGGACATAAACTATTTTCATTTATTAATTTATAATAAATGAAAAAATTCCTGACCCTGGTGGGATTCGAACTCACTACCAATCGGAACTTTCGATCCAAAGGTTAGGCGCTCTTACCACTGAGCCACAGAGGGAATTAGTCTATTTACCTTTTGTACTTAATATCTCACTCCTTCATCCAGATGTCCATAGCTGTACAGTGTAATTCCAAGATATTTTATTTCCATTATATTTGTTCGTGCTTTTTATCGCGCTTCATAAAGTTCAAGGAACGAAGGCAAAGGAATTAATAAAACCAAAACATAATATAGAAAAGAATACATGGATTGACTATTACCAGAGAACGGCAGTTCTCGCCAGTGGCGCACAACCCCCTACAGGCGGCACTGTAATATACACGAAATTTTTGATTTTCTAAATCTAAATGAATTGAAAATTGGTCCAACTCCCATCTTAAAGCTCAAGAAAAGACTCACCCATCCATTTATCAACCATCCATTTTTGGTCCAAGGCTGTGGATTTTACGGCCCTTCCTCTTTAGGGTCTGTTTTTCGTTCTCGTCCCCAAAATTTCCAAAAATTTTGAAAATTTAAGTCCGACCCTTCCGGATTTTGATAGTGATAATCATTGCCTTTCCAACGCATGTCTAATTTTTAAAATCGGTTATACCATTGAAAAGTTACCGAGCTCAGAAGTATGACTCAATTTTTATTTAAAAACGGGAAAATGTTTGTGTATATGTATGTACCGTCCGCTATAACTTTTTCCACCTACCTCTACCGAAAGTATACTTTTCCGGACCTGATTGTAGGGAGCAAAGTTGTACTTTTCCTCCCTAGGGAGAAAAATATTTTTCCTCCCTAGGGAGGAAAAGTAAATGTGACGTCATGGTATTTCAATCATGAAATATAACTTATTGACGCCCTGTAAAATATCTATTTTCTATTGCGTAAGTATCTATACATTTTAACGTTTATTTAAAAACACTCTTTATTTTGCAGAATGGTAAAAAACAGTAAATTGTTATTCTGATTTAACAATGTTTACATTAATAATTTGACTTATATTTGACAGTTGACAGTTATATTGTACCTACTTGTTAGTTTTAGTTCTAATAAATTTTGTTGGTTAGTTACATAAATAAATTAAGTAAAAATGAAAAAATGACTTGTTATTTGAGGAAGGTGGAAAAACCATATATATAACATGGGAGTAAAGTGCCTTTTCCTCCCTTGAATGATTACTGCCCTCCGCTACGCGTCGGGCAGTAAACTTCATTCTCGGGAGGAAAAGTGGCACTTTCCTCCCTTGTTATACAAATAGCTATTCCCATGCGGTACGAATCATTTTCATATTTTCAATCAAATTAAGTCAAAACATAAATTGAAACGAACTTCGATGTGTATATACATTTTGTATACTGTATACTATATACTATATACTATATACTATATACTATATACTATATACTATATACTATATACTATATACTATATACTATATACTATATACTATATACTATATACTATATACTATATACTATATACTATATACTATATACTATATACTATATACTATATACTATATACTATATACTATATACTATATACTATATACTATATACTATATACTATATACTATATACTATATACTACACACATCGGCGTAGGTTTCACTTTCTGTTTTGACTTAATTTGATTGAAAATGAATCGTACCGCAAGGGAAAAGTTATAGCGGACGGACTACATGTATGTATTTATGTATGTGGGTGGAAAAGTTACACCGATCTGAATTTTTTTCTGTGTTTGAAGAGGGGGTAAGGGCCGATTCAGAACCGGTGTGTAGTTTGTGACTTTTGATCACCCATAAGCCAGCTATTATAGCTGGCTTATGGATGATGAAAAGTCACAAACTATAGGACATGGTAGGTACAAAATGGCATATTTTTTGGGGGTATATATATCTTCGGTTCAGGAACAGACAGGAGAACCGCAAATACACCAAACGAATATTGTTGAGTTAGCCTTTCAAATTGTATTTAAGTCGTCAGGATCAGACATACACACGGCTTAGTATAGCCGAAAAACTGAAAAACTAAACTTTGAAAATTTTGGTTTTCGACAATTACTCAAAATTTTAACCTACGAATTGCGCCAGTAACTGAGCGTTTGTAGAAAGACTAGACGAATCTAACGGTGTATACCTCATATCCGGGAAAATTCGAATTTTTAAGTTATAAGCTTCATAAGTATGATCAAATCTATTTCCTATGGGAAAAAACGGTTTTTCAGGCTAAACAATTCCTGTAATAACAGGTATCACAGTTCACCTTAGATTACAGCAGATACTACTTATCAATACGTTTCAAACTCATGTTTAGTGATCAAAATCGGTTAGGCCGTTTAGAAGTTTTTAAGCTACAAATGTATAATCCAATTAACGATTATTCTCGAAATGGTTTATGTAGTTGTAGTTATTACGACGCTAAATTTGATCTGGAAATGGGCAATCCGGGTTCATTTACCGGCCATCCCAATATTTTTTTTGTCAACCTGTTTCGAATAGAAAAAAAATCTAGTGCACATTCGATGGACACTAGATCATTTTGGAGATATAAAGGCGACCATTTATAAAGCTTAACGTGTTCTTTAGAAACATTACATTCAACTTCATACATTTAATTTATAAATAACTTTGAAAACTCCTGATACAAGAATAAAAAACCGCTAAACGCCGTAAAAATGAGTGGCGCATACAATATTCCAGCTACAAAAGAAATGATATGAATATTATTACGTGGTGCAAAAATGTATTTTCATTTTGATGCAAAATAAAATTCTAGTTTTATTTTAAAAGATTTTTTCATAATATTTGCTAAATTTGAAGTAAAGGCGCTACAAAAGGGTTTCAAAATTCAAACTGTATCAAAGTTACTCTTTTGTGGCGCGTTTTACTTCACATTTAGCAAATATTATTGAAAAATCTTTTAAAATAAAATTAGAATTTTATTTTGCATCAAAATGAAAATAATTTTCGCGCTGGGTAATATTCATATCAGATCTTTTGTAGCTGGAATATTGTATGCTCCACTCATTTTTACGGTGTTTAGCGGTTTTTTATTCTTGTCTAATATATAGCTCTATGAAAAGGAAAACAAATGACACTAGAACCGAAATCACCAAAAATAAACACAAATGAAGAAGTTGGTATAAATACAGAGTAAGTTCGAAGAACATTTGAATGGATAAAGAACGGAAAGCTGCAGGTTTATGGAGCAAGGATGGAGCACGAGCAAACTAATTCTACTACATAGTCAAAAAAAGGAGATAAGAACAGCCAGAAAACTACAGAGATATGGAACGACACATGCTGGGTATTTCACTTCGAGTTCTTCGAGTACATCAGACTTACTTATCAACTACACAAACAAAACAAAAGTATCTAATAGACGTTACTGAACAAGCAACTTCGTTGAAAGTGAAGTGCAGGGAAAGGGGAGATGGAAATATTTTTTAGAGCAAAAGGAGTACCAAATACGGTGGAGCGATAACACTAAAAGTGTTGCAGGACCAATATGAAAACGTCTGGTAGGTGACAGAGGACCATGAAAGGAAACAGGAAACTGAAGACGCCTAAATTCGAATTATCCAATCGAAAAAAAAAAACGTTTTAATGTTAATTGTAATTGTCTGTAGATTACGTATTCCCCATATGCTCCGTTTTCACTTATACATGAGCATTAAAAATTTAAAATCAATTTAAAAAAACCACGTATTCAACAAAAAATCGGTCAGTCTTAGATAACCTTAACCTTGGATAACTTAGATAAGATAGATTAACCTTAGATAAGATAGATGTACTACTTACTTCGTGTTCTGGCTGCATAGTCTAATCCTAAAGCCAAAAAAAATCGGAGCATATTATGCTAGAATTTATTGTATTTTTAATAGTTTTCTAAGTTTGAAGAGATTGGCGATAATTTTTTCTATAGACATAACTCTCTGGTGATTTGATAAGTAACCATTTCGACGATTAGAGCACTGAGATCTAAAAAAACTACTATAAGTTCTAGAAAGCTTATACCCAGGTTGTGGGTGAAAAAACATATTATATTTCAGGAATTTTTGAAGCCTATCAGGTGTTGTAAAGGACGATTCCAGGAATAACTTCTACTGAAATGTAAACAAAAATTTTATACGCTCTTTTATTTATTACGTTTTTCATTTGATAAGTTCTCAATTTTGAAAGATTTTTAATTTTGCAGCGTATGATATTCATTTTAGAGAAACATTTTTAAATAGAAAGCGGTTCTTTGAAATTTTGAGCAAAAACCGTGATTCAATGTACCTACTATTGGTATATAGGTATAGATTTCAACCAAATTTGGTATACAGGTTCTTTTTTTGATGAATAAGATCGAAATCTTGAACCGGAAGAATCGGTTTACCAGAAATTGTGTTTTTACTGTTTTTTAATGTAAAAATATGTTGTCATTTTTCAATTCTTTCACTCTGTATATACAAATTTTTCAAAAAGATAATACCGCCATTAAAAAGAGTGTAAAAATATTTTTCAGGAAATGATTTGAACTTTTTAGTTATGTTAATTACCATTTAACAAATGCATAACGTATGTGCACATGTACCTATGGGAGTCAGGTGCATTATGAATGCCCGCCATTTTTGTAAAAGACTAAATCTGAGATGGTCTCACATCTAAGTTTGAATCTTTGTATGTGTTGTACGTGTGGTCCAAATTATAGGCTTCTACCATTAAATGCACAGTAATACTTATATTATATTTGCACGAATCTGCCGCACATAAGTACCTACATGTGAAGATACGCTATGCATTTATTAAATGATAATTAATATAATTATAGAGATCAACATATTTCCTAAAAAATATTTTTACGCTCTTTTCAGCGGCGGTATTACCTTTTCGAAAAATTAGTATATACAGGTTGAAAGAATTGAAAAAATAAACAATATAAACAACATATAAACCGATTCTTCCGGTTTAAGAGCTCGATAACAGCATAATAAAATAAACCAGCAAGGACACTCCCCGCTGCCGCCTTTGAAGTTGAAAAGTACAGAGTCGCCATTTTTCGCGTAGTACATCTCATGTTTGTTGTGTAGTCTGGAAATCGTTACATCTAGAAAGTTTATGGAGTTATTCTGTTCTGTTTCTATTGTAAACTCAATATTATTATGAGTTCTCCGTATATCATAGACCTACCCATACTGACACAACTATACACAATTCATCATCCCATCCTACACAACACAAATTAGCAGCCTACCATAGCATGATACATAGACTGACAGAAATTCCCATGACAAAAAATAACTTCGAGATAGAACTAAACATCATTAAACAAATAGCAGTAAACAACGGCTATAACGAAGAAACAGCTAACAAAATTTTAAACCAAAAACTCCATAAGAAAGCCCTGAAATTAGTGTATCCACCACCACAGAAAGAACCCAGTACCTTCTGCTCTCTCACATATACTGGCAAGATAACAACAAAAATAGCCAGATACATAAAAAAGAAAGGAATAACACCAGCTTTCAGAACTAACAACAACTTAAGCAAATATATTAAGAACAATAAAAGCCGAAAGAGAAAGCAACTACAGAGTGGTGTGTACAAATTAACGTGTGGTGACTGTCCGAAAACGTACATTGGTCAAACTGGCAGAACTTTTGACAAACGGATAGCAGAACACAAAAGGGCATTCAACAATAGAAAAACAGACACTTCTATATACGCACTTCACCTTCTAGATCATAATCATTCTTTCAATGAAGAGTTTCAAATTCTGCATATTCAAAATAAAGGCCTTAAGCTATCTTTTTTAGAATCTATGGAAATTAATAAACTGAAAAATACAGATATAATTCTGAATGACGAACTCGAGACAAACAGCTCCCCACTCCTCAACCTCTTCAGTTGAAGACTTAAAAAGGCAAACACATTTTAAACTATATCACTTGAGAAAGGCACTCTGCCGAAACAGCTGTAGTCACTTAGTTATAATAAATTCTGTGGAAGTATAGAAAACAAACGTTTTCAGTGTTTTATTATTAGATAAAATGAACTTCCATCAAGTAACGGTCGAATCCATCAATTATTTTTGATCTTGGTAGTTTCTAAGGATAATAAAAATACATTAAGAAAAATGTTATTTTATTCAACTTGTATATTCAAAAATACTTTTAACAAAATTAATATGTAATATATTATACTATAATAAAATTACATCTGGAACGCTTTCAAATAAAATTTCCTCATCCTCATCTTATGAAAATAAAGACTATATGTGATTAAAATAATTTAACATTTTTTGTCTTTTTGAAAGGAGTCACATTTTTTACTCCTTCACTTTTGCTAACACTAATTTAATATTTGCTCACAGATCGCATTTAAGCGTCGACAGACAACGATATCTAAGAAAACGGGATTTTTTTTATTTCTGCATTGCTGCAGTATCAGTTATTGCACTAACTTTATTACATATTATTGACAAAATTCCCACAGGCATTATGTTAAAAAATATTTATTATCAGAATGTCATAAAAGATAAGTAAATCTGATAATTATATACAAATCGGCAACACTGTCGATTTTCTACACTGTCTGGTACTACGCGAAAAATGGCCGACGATCTGCGTAGTAATAATGCGCGAACTTTTCCCGCCTTCTGGTGTGTCACTGCTGTTGCGTTTTCTATGCTGTGGCTCGATCTTATACATAAAAAAAGAACCTATATACCAAATTTGGTTGAAATCGTGGATCTTTGAAATTGTGGATTTGAAATGTGGATCTACCGGAGAATTCTCAAAATTTCGTGGACATCGCATACCTAAAACGAAGAAGGGCTGTATAGAATAGGTAAGGCAAGAGAACTTTTCAACACAGTGAAAGTTAGAAAAACATCATACCTAGGACCTAGGCCACATACCGAGAAATAATAATTACCAATATGCTCAACTTATAGTGAAAGGAAAGATCGAGGGAACGGGAGGACTAGGAAGAAAAATACTATCGTGGCTCAGAAACATCCTACAATGGACAGGGCTAAATTTTGGGCCGCATATGAAATGCCTCCCGAAATAGGATTTCTTATCTGTCTCTAAAATGGTCACATACGAATTGCCTCCCAAGGTTTAAATAAATTACGTGGTTCTAATCTTTATCTGAAGGTGAGACGTTGCCACATCTTCGTCCCTTTGTAAATTTTTGGCAAAATTGGTATTTTGTTATTTTATTTATTTTATTTTCAATCTTTATGTATTAAACATTATTGACACTAGGCGGTATTTATAAATTTTAACTAACTTATACATATATAACTAGTTTTATAACCATTATAATATATATTTTATTATAACCATTATTTTTTATAATTAATAACAACAAAAAATACAAAAACGTATTAACTATTTTATAGATTTATTAAAAATAACATAACAAAAAAACTTATTTGGAAAATAATACAAAATGTGTATAGAAATATAAAATTACAAAATATTTTTCTCAAATTTACATGATACTGCTTTGACAAATTCTAATCTATTTATTTTACATTCTCTTAATTCTAAAATTTTTTCATTTAGAAAATTTGTTTTTGCTGTACTTTCCGCAACATTTGTTTTGGTGTCGAAACAGAATTCATTTTAATGTAGGTATTTATTTGAAATTGTAAAATTACATCAATAAAATTATTAGTGTTAGGATGAGGGCAGTAGAAAGAAGAATTATACTTGGAATGAAAACTTTCGCATGTGTTTGTGGTTCTTTGTAAGGATGAAGAGTGCTCAGCCCAAAGATGTGGAGGAAATGTCGAATTTTCAGATATGTAATTATCAACAAGATAATCACAAAACTGGGTGACTCTTTCATCGACTGGTTTAATTTCTGCCAAATCTATATCAAAAAAATCGCTACCATCTTTAGGATGTAAGAATGAAAGACCAAACATATAAATAAGAAAATGCGTAATTTCGGTTGAGTCAACACCTTCTTTCTGGTATTCTGGAGCTAATCCCAGTGCTTGAACCTTTCTATACCATGTCTGACTCAAATGAAAACGACATCCATGAAGATCTGCTTCAGGAAATCCAATACGAATACCATTATGAATGGAAATTTCAAAGTCTGAAGTTATTACTTTAAGGGATGCAGGACAATTAATTTTAAAACATTCTTCTATGATACATTTAAAAGCGAGATAATACGAAGATGACTTTTTATCTTGAAGTAAACAAAAGACAACAGGAATATAATGTCCATTTTTCAAGCCATGTATACTAAACAATTGAGTGAAAAAACGAGGACATTATTCAAAAGTTCCGTCAACATATCAGTTGAAAATAGTCGAAAGAAAACGAAGATTTGAAAAACATGTTAATATAACAATATGATTATCTTTGTCATTTTTAATAATAAAATTTTCATTTCTAATTATAAAATTTTCATTTCTATTTGTAATAATAGAAGATGAATCGAGAGCTTTATGAAATTCAGATATATTTTTGGGAAGTTTAATTAAAGAATTTGTGGTTCTAGCATAATATAAATTTTGTCTCACCCTATTGATATCATTGATAATAAATGTCTCTATATTTGTCTTTTTAAGTTCTTTACAGATGAGCTTCATTGGTTTTTCGCTGAGATCTTCCACGGCTGCTCTCTTTATTGAATTGCTTACGGTTTTTTTATTGTAAATTTCGGCAGACAACTTCTCGTGGTTATGATCTAATATTGATTCAATTATCGTATTGTCACATCCCTGTGTTTTCACAAAAATGCTTTGCAGGTTTGTTTAGTACATGTCCACCTTTTACTGTATCTTTGGCCAACATTTAAAAAGATTAAGGTAAAAGTACCTATTCATGGAATCGTTAAGAAGAGATTAGAATCGCAATTGGAATTACCCAGAAAATACCCAGAGAATATAAACAAACAAAAAGATTAAGGTAAAAGTACCTATTTATGGAATTATAAAATGGAATTATCAATATGGAAGAGATTAGAATCGGAATTGGAATTACCCAGAAAAGCTGGATATTTAACAACTTTCTTTTCTAAAAAGAAATGTGTATGTCGTACTGTGAAATATTTATGTGAAACAAATTTTATGTAGGTACACTGCAATAAGAATTAGAAAAATCAAAATAAATAGATACTACCTATTTAAATTATGATTTGGCAACATTCTGTCATTATACAGAGATTAAATAGACAAAATATCAGCCTAAATGATTAACGAAACGGAGGCATTTCGATTGTACCTGGGAGGCATTTCATGTATGAAAATATTTACCTGAAAAAGTGGGAGGCATTTCGATAACGCCGAAATTTTGAACAGCTAATAAGAACAGCTGAAAACAGAGAAAAGTTTTCAATTGTAGTAGCCAACCTCCACAGGAGACGGCATTTTAAGAAGAAGAAGAAGGTTTAAATCGGACTTCTCGTTCAAAAGTTATCGTGCTATTAGTCACATATGTATGAAACCATTTTGAATGCCCGCCTTTTTTGTAGAAGGCAAAATCTGAGATGGCCTCTTATCTAAATTTGAAACTTTGTATGTGTAGTATGTGTGGTCCAAATTACATGCTTCTTTCTACCATTAAATGCACAATAATTCTTATAATATTTGCAAAAATCTGCCGCACATAAGTACATGTGAAGATACGTTATTCATTTATTAAATGGTAATTAACATAACTAAATAGTTAAAAATATTTCCTAAAAACTATTTTACGCTATTTTCAATGGCGGTATTAGCTTTTTGAAATATTAATAAATACAGGGTGAAAGAATTAAAAAAAAAAACATATTTTTACCTAAAAACCAGTAAACACACAACTTCTGGTAAACCGATCCTTCCACTTCAATACCTCGATCGTATACATCAAAAAAAGAAACTGTATACCAAATTTGGTTGAATATGACTTCTCGTTAAAAAGTTATCGTGCTATTAGTCACATATGTATCGTCGCCATTTTGAATGCCCGCCATTTTTGTAAAAGGTAAAATCTGCGATAGCCTCATATCTAATTTAGAACCTTTACATTATGTGTAGTATACAGGGTGGGTCATGAGGAACTGTACATACTCCTACCTCGTATAGAGGCTCATATGGGGAATAACAAATGACCATTAAAAAGTGTCTGCTCCCATTTTTTAATAATATACAGGGTGAGTTTCGCATTTTGACAGAAATTTGTATTCGTCATAATTTTTGAACGGTCAGATCGATGTGTCTCTTATTTTGGCCAATCGTTACACTATTACCACCTAATCAACTAATTTATTCAAACTAGAAAAAAATCAGGTCCGGCTTTAAAAAAATTAGTTCTTTTGGGTCTTAGAAAAAATTTCACCCTGTATAGGCTTTTTGAAAACTCTAATATGAATTTTACAAATTAGACAAATAGGCAAATAAAATGGCATATTTATATTTTTCCGCACACGATTACTTAATTTTTTACAAAAAAATAAAATTTCACTATGAATACTAATTTCTACTAATATTATCATGTGGAAAAGGTCCATATACAAAAGCTGTTAAAAGAATTGAAAATAGTACAACGGTAGAAGCTAGGGCTTGAGTAATGAAATATTTAAGAGTTGCTTCAGCAGGAAAAATATTATTATGGGATTTTATTAAGGGGATAAATCTCAGTAAATTAATTTCTAATCCTAGTCACATTCTTAATCATGAGTAAGCGGAAATTGTAACATAAAAAAAACATATTTTTACCTAAAAACCAGTAAACACACAACTTCTGGTAAACCGATCCTTCCACTTCAATACCTCGATCGTATACATCAAAAAAAGAAACTGTATACCAAATTTGGTTGAATATGACTTCTCGTTAAAAAGTTATCGTGCTATTAGTCACATATGTATCGTCGCCATTTTGAATGCCCGCCATTTTTCTAAAAGGTAAAATCTGCGATAGCCTCATATCTAATTTAGAACCTTTACATTATGTGTAGTATACAGGGTGAGTCATGAGGAACTGTACATACTCCTACCTCGTATAGAGGCTCATATGGAGTTTGGTAAAGTGAACCATAGATTTAAAAAAAATAACTTTTATTACAAAAATTATTTTTTTTTGCACAAATAAGTAATTTATGTTACCATTCAATCAACTGATTTATTCAAACTAGAGAAAAATCAGGTCCGGATTTAAAAAATTAGTTCGTTTTGGTCTTAGAAAAAATTTCATCCTGTATACGCTTTTTGAAAACTCTAATATAAATTTTACAAATAAGACAAATAGGAAATTAAAATGGCATATTTATTTTTTTCCCACACGATTACTTAATTTTTTATTAAAACATCAAATTTGTTAAAATCGGAATTTTAACCTAAAAATGAAAAAAAAAATGAACTCACGGTTTAACTCGCTACAACTCTGTTCCATTTTAATATTTTTTTTCTGAAATTTTTACAGCACATACCTCTTACCATTGTGAAGACTATGAAAATTGTTGTAGACTTTCAGTCTTCTTCTTGTAAAAGCAACAAACTTGTAAATCGCAAAAATTAGGTGGAAAAATTTATTTATCAATTTGATCACGTCTGTGTTAAACTATAGAGTCCAAAAGAAGTGTTATGGGAAGTTTTAGATCTAGACGTGTTATAGAAAAAAAAATGGTAAAACTTTTAATTTTAAGAAAAACGTTGTTTTTGTAAATTAATTTTTGTAAAAAAAGTTAATTTTTTTAAATCTATGCAAAAACTTTGCCAAACTTTTTATGCATAGTCAAATTTGATTTTTTAATAAAAAAAATAAGTAATCGTGTGGGGAAAAAATAAATATGTCATTTTAATTGCCTATTTGTCTTATTTGTAAAATTCATATTAGAGTTTTCAAAAAACGTATACAAGGTGAAATTTTGTCTAAGACCCAAACAAACTAATTTTTTAAATCCGGGTCTGATTTTTTTCTAGTTTGAATAAATCAGTTGATTGGGTGATAACATGAATTAAATATTTGTTCAAAAAAAATTCATTTTTGTAATTAAAGTTATTTTTTTTAATCTGTGGTTCACTTTACCAAACTTTTAATTATTCATAGTCAAATTTGATTTTTTTTATAAAAAATTAAGTCATCGTGTGGGGAAAAAAATAAATATGCCATTTTAATTGCCTATTTTTCTAATTTGTAAAAATCATATTAGAGTTTTCAAAAAGTATACAGGGTGAAATTTTTTGTAAGACCAAAACGAACTTATTTTTTAAATCCGAGCCTGATCTTTTTCTTCTTTGAATAAATCAGTCGATTGATGGCAACCTAAATTAAATATTTGTTCAAAAAAAATTAATTTTGGTAATAAAAGTTAATTTTGTTAAATCTATGGTTCACTTTACCAAACTTTTAATTCATAATCAAATTTGATTTTTTTATAAAAAATTAAGCAATCGTGTGCGGAAAAAATAAATATGTTATTTTAACTGCCTATTTGTCTAATTTGTAAAATTCATATTAGAGTTTTCAAAAAGCTTATACAGGGTGAAATTTTTTCTAAGACCCAAACGAACTAATTTTTTTAAAGCCGGACCTGATTTTTTTCTAGTTTGAATGAATCAGTTGATTAGGTGGCAATAGTGTAACGATTGACCAAAATTAGAGACACATCGATCTGACCGTTCAAAAATTATGACGAATACAAATTTCTGTCAAAATGCGAAACTCGCCCTGTATATTATTAAACAATGGGAGCAGACACTTTTTAATGGTCATTTGTTATTCCCCATAGGGGCCTCTATACGAGGTAGGAGTATGTACGGTTCCTCATGACTCACCCTGTAAAATATGGTCCAAATGCTATGCTTCTATCATTAAATGCACAATTCTTATAATATTTGCACGAATCTGCCGCATTAAAAAAAGTTATTTTTAAAATAAATAATGCAATTTCGAAAAGGGCCATTTTAGACTTTTCGCAGGCTCTTTTGCAATAAAAAATTAACGACATTAAAATTGCTCAAATTGTAGGTTTTTTATAATTTACTACAACTTTATATTTACAAGTTTATTCTAAAATGAATATCTCAAATGAAATTGCAAATTTAAAAAATGAAAAACGTTATAAATAAAAAACATACAAAATTTTTGGTTACATTTTAGTAGAAGTTATTCCTGGTATCGTCCTTTACAACACCGGAAAGGTTTCAAAAACTCCTGAATTATATCCTAAAATCGACCAATTTTTCACCCACAGCTTGGACTACCTTTTTAGTCATAATGTCTAATTACATACATCTTGACAGCTGCATAAAGTTGACTTGTTTGGAAAGTGGCGCATTTGGAAAACACGGTTTTCGATATATTATTAAACATTAGTTACACCGGAAAATATGAAGAGAGCAAGGATCAAGTTATCTGATCGTAAAGTAGAGATGCGAGAATTGGTAGAGGCCACAGAATAAGTTAAGATTAAACTAGTCATATTGAACGAAATTTTTAATACGATAAAAATATCCTGCTGCTAGGTGCAGGGGTTGTTAACTATTTACCAAAAACATGGTCGTGTGACCACATCTCAGCAGGTTTTGGGTCTTATGAAGCTCAATTCATCGGACTTTTGGACATCGCTAATGAGAATGGATGCACTGCTACATACCATGGAAAAAAATTAACGCATGGCAGTAAACTGAAGCCGGAAAAACTGATCTTAAGTGCCAAAATTGAAAATGTATAATTTTAATCGACTATCTTGAAGAAGCTTAAATTATCAATAGGCAACATTGGAGACATTAAATCAGAAATTCACTGAGAAACGGACCAATATCCAGAAAACAGTTATGTTCCTCCAAGACGATGCAATGACTCACAAAAGCGTTACGACAATTGCTAAAAATCGTGAGTTGGGCTTTAAATTGCTTTCTCGTCTGACCTAATCGCCTTATTTGGTTCCCTCCGCTTATTCTGTGCTTCCATAATTATATTCCTATATTATAAAGATATGGCTGGTAAAAAAAAATCAGCTCGAACGAAGAGATAATAATTGATGAAGCAAACACATATTTTGCAGACCTTCCAGCATCGGATTATTCGTACGACATAAAAAATTGGAATATCACTTAAAGTGTTAGATTGATCCAAAAAGAGACTATATCAAATAAAGTTTTTAGAATTTTTCCTCTGAAAAAACATTACTTATCAATTTGTCAATACACCTAGTACCTATATTTTTTTATATAAATATTTTTATTAAACTAATTAATCACCTTTAAATAAACGTTTGTAATTGGTTTGTGAGCATGTCTGTATAATATGTAATTGGTTCTCGAAAAGAAATTACATATAATAAAACGATCGACCCCATACACTCGAGCTTAAAATTGCAAATAACACTTTTGCCACTTGCAGAACATGATTTATTTGCATGCTTTGCAATTATTGTGAAGTGATTTTGGCAGAAGTTGAAAAACACCGAAAGTGGAGTTTAATTTTATTTTGATTTATACCCACATTTTGCGAACTTGTTAAAGCTATTTCTGTCGAGATAATGAGCACACAAAATCGTAAATCACGAACATTTTAGAGATATGATCATATTTTTATGATTTTTTAAATTTACTACCGAAACAGAAGAGTGAACCTGAACCTGAACCAGGCCTGCGAGTGATACGTCGAGTTTTAATTATTTAAGAAATTAAATTCGCGGAAAAGCTGTAAAATATATTGTATTTCATTTTTTACTATATGCGCCAGTTAAACATTTGTATACAATTTATTTAAAAATGGCTTACAGATTTGGCGGCGACTGATTTAGTCCAGGGCATATCTGTTTTGAGAAAATGATGCTGCATTCTGAATTTTGCAGAAAAAGTTGTGTGATAAATTTAATAATTATAATTGATTTTCCCTTCCTTTTAAGTAGGTCTGACATATTATTTAAAAAATCTAAATATATAAGTTTACTATTAACTTTTTATTAAGTCTGTTTGTTTAATTTCTGTAGTATAGAAATCAATAATATTGTTACGCTTCTTTAAAAACAAACTTTAATCATTTCAACAATAATACAAAACTTTAACTTTTATAACACAAAGACAATCTGATAACTTTAAAATCTCGAATACAACAACTGTTCTCTAAAATGTCAAACACACATGTCTATTGCATTTCTGACGTTCTAGACGCCGTCTAGAACTATCTCGTATCCCTTACAACCCTTCTTTATAAACCGCAGTTGGTTCTTATTAAATTTTAATACATTTTTTGAATACACACAAAATTAAGTTATGAGGAAAGTAAAATATTGAAAATAAATAGATAACATAAATGAATATAATATATGAATATAAATGATTTGAAAAATATGTCAAAAGTAATAAATTACTTTTAATGGGAAATAAGCAATAATTTGACCAAAAAAAAATGATTTTATTAACGTTTCGAAGCCCAAATCGGGTTTCGTTGTCAAAATACAAAATACTACTAAAATAAACAAAAATGTTGTTGCTAAGTAAAAAAAATTCTTCTAACAATTTATTTAATCTGACTCATTTATATTGGCAATTCAGACGTATATTATACATTCTAAAGTAGAAGACTTTAAAATGATATCGCCAATATTTATAAATTGCGTTCCTGGGACGACTTTACTAAAAGATAGTTCATTCGATTACATGAAATCAATCCCAACTCAAGAATATCCGTCACAAAGGAATATCATAGCATGTGATCTGTCTTTAAAAAGACATAAGTATTTGGTCTTACATTTACTTTACTGTCAAAAAAATTAATACGAAATTCTGATTTTAATATGTTTAAATTATAAATAATAATAAAAATACATAGATATACAGTAAGTAATACTAAAATATAAAGTTTGTACTAACTCAGTATGTTATTCACTTACTAATCGTGGTATTTTATTTCTATTGACTTCCCCTTTCAGTATGGGTAACCACATATTACTGCATTCTACCGAGGAATTTGCGACACAATTGGTTTCATTTAGCATAAGACCGTATACCAAATTAAAGAAGGATCCAACGAAGACACTGGAAAACAAAATCTATAAAACTTTTTTCAGACTTAAAAATGATCTAACTAATGACACCTCATAACAGTAAGACACCACATTTTTTTGGAGTACCGAAAATTCATAAAGCGAATATTCCACTTAGACCCATTTGTAGTACCATCAATTCTCCTTGTGGTCAACTATCCAAATTTTTATTAAATATTGTAAAACCATTTACAAATAATAATGACACATTTATAAAAATACACAACATTTTTTAAACAAATTATCACATATTGAATTTAATCCAAATAATATTTTAGTAAGTTTTGACATAAAGAGTTATTTACAAATGTGCCATTAGATAAAACTTTAAACATAATCAAAACAAAATTAGAAAATGATAATACATTGACAACTAGGACAAAACTAAATGTATCAGCTATAATGGAGTTATTGACATTATGTACTAATAATACCTATTTTCAACTAAATAATGAATTCTATAAACAAAATTTTGGTCTAGCAATGGGCTCTTCTTTATCTCCATTATTGGCTAATATATTTATGGAGGATTTCGAAACTAATACCATTTCTAAACAAAATTTAAAACCCGCAGTATGGTGGAGATATGTAGATGATGTGTTTTCAATATGGCCTCATACATCAGAATTGTTGGATACATTCCTAAATATTATAAACGATCAAGAAGAGACAATAAAATTTAACATGGAAAAGGAATATAATAACACTCTACCTTTCCTCGATGTTTTAGTATCAAAGAAGGATACCGGATATGAGACTCAAGTGTATAGAGAACCAACACACACCAACAGATATCTCAATTACAAATCAAATCACAACATCAAAGTTAAGAAGGGAATCATTAAATCCTTATATGATACAGCAAAAATTACTTGTTCTAACGAAAATTCATTATTAAAAAAAAACAATTGTTAACATCTGTTTTATTAAAAAATGATTATCCATTATCGTTTATAAATAAGGAATTGTCAATACTGGATCGAATAGAACAGAACAACGTAGAACGGGATCCTATGTCCTATAGCATCCACAAGAAATAATACGAGGAAAATATCAATACCATATATAAAAGGACTATCCGAGAAACTTAAAAAAAATAGGAAATAAATTCAAAATTTCAACAACATTCAAAACAACAAACATATTGAGATCTATTCTATCTTAAACAGTGAACAAGAAAGAACAAAGAATATTTATAAAATACCTTGTGAATGAGAACAATTTTATTTAGGTGAAACATCAAGACCATTAAACGTTAGATTAAGTGAACATCAGTCTTATATTAAAAAAGGAGAATTTGATAGATCTCAAATATGTCAACATGCATGGGATAATGAACATAGAGTTCAGTGGAGAGATTCAATTATAGTCCTGAAAGAATCAGATAGTAAAAAGAGAAAAATCAAAGAAGCGGCTCTAATTATGCTAAATGAAACCAATTTTGTCGCAAATTCCTCGGTAGAATGCAGTAGGGATGGGAAAAACCTACCAGTTTAAACCTAAAACCGGTTTTTTACTTCGCAATAACCGGTTTTACCGGTTTTTTTGTCCCGGTTATAACCGGTTTTTTCTTTTTAAAGTAAAAACCGGTTATTACGTTTTTCGGTGATTAGGATTAGGTTAGGTATTATTTTGGATCCCAATCATAATTAATATTCTCAAGTAATTATTCCAAACCAAACCACAATTCAAATTTTATTTTATTTTATAAATACAGAAGCAAACTGAAAGTGCAATCTCACATCAGCCAGAAACAATTATTAAGTTTTATTATAATATTTTCTTGAAAAGGTATTTGTAATCATAATATATTTACATAAGAAGTAATCTGGTTGAATTAGACGCAAGCATCATCTATTTTTCACACTTCAACTCTTGAAAATGACAGTGGGTGAATGACTTTTTCTGATTAACAAAAATATTGCTCTGACTATGAACATCGAATTACTGATTACGAATACGAATCTACAAGAATTTCCCTACGTTTTCAAAACGACACACCCATACAGGAAGTATTAAATGAGTTAAAATGTACCTATTCTGCAAATATACAAACGTGTTAAAAGTAATACATTATGATACATTCTTTTTGATGGTAGTAAAAATAAAAGATAAATTGCATTATCCAATTTATTTTTAAGTAAAATATTTATGTTGATATTTTTTTTAAATCTCATTTCAAAGAGTCTGGGATAATAATAATAGTAAAATAATAAATAAATATATTAATTAATAGAATAAAATGGTTTTATTAAAAATTGTTTTATTTATATTGATATTGATGTTCTTTCGATAGTACTAATTTTGATCATATTGATATCGAGTCGAATGGAGTATCGCAAACTAAAGTGCATTGTAAATGTAACTTTGTAACCTATTGGATTAAAAAAACCGAAAACCGGTTTTTCCAAAAACCGGTTTTTTGGCCGATTATAACCGCCAGGTTATACCGTAAGCAAACAAAACTGGTATAACCGAAAACCGGTGTTTTGTCAAAAACCGCCATCCCTAGAATATAGTAAGATGTGGTTACCCATACTGAAAGAGGAAGTCAATAGAAAGAAAATACCACGATTAGTAAGTCAATAACATATCGAGTTAGTACAAACTTTACATTTAAGTATTACTTATTGTATATCTATGTATTATTAATATTATTTATAATTTAAACATATTAAAATCAGAATTTGGTATTAGTTTTTTGAAAGTAAATTAAATGTGAGACCAAATATTTACGATGTCGGGATAGTATCATGAGGTTTTTTTCCTGGTTTAACTGTCATCGTTGCATTTGGTTGTCTTTTTAAAGACAGAACACATGCTATGATATTTTTTTGTGACGTATATTCTTGAGTTGGGATTGATTTCATGTAATCGAATGAACTATTTTTTAGTAAAATCGTCCCAGGAACGCAACTCATAAATATTGGCGATATCATTTTAAAGTCTTCTACTTTAAAATGTATAATATACGTCTGAATTGCCAATACAAATGAGTCAGATTAAATAAATTGTTAGAAGAATTTTTTTACTTAGCAACAACATTTTTGTTTATTTTAGTAGTATTTTGTATTTTGACAAAGAAACCCGATTTGGGCTTCGAAACATTAATAAAATCATATTTTTGGTAAAATTGTGGCATATTTCCCATTAAAAGTAATTTAATATAAAAATGCCACAAGAAAATAACTTCAGAACAACATGTCAAAAGTACACGTGAAAATATAATTCATATAACCGAATAATATAATCTTTTGTTTCTATATAAACATTCTGTAATCACCTGGGTCTTTCACTATACCTATCTGAGGCAACAACATGGGATTGTGTAATGGTCAGAGAGTATGTGCCTTTTTTTGTATTTATTCCATGCCAACTCAAAATTGCCTGTAAAAAAGACGTGGAAGAATAAGATTGTGTAATGGTCGGCAGTTGCCCCTGAGAGCAAAAGTTTGTGTCTTTGTTGAATTTGTCACATGCCAACTCAAAATTGCCAGTAAACTAAAAAAGAAGAGAAGAATAAGATTGTGTAGTAGTCGGCAGTTGCCCCCGAGAGAAAAAAGTTTAATGTCATTGAAAAAAAGTTATGGTGTTGTATTTGTCCCATGCCAAGTCAAAATTTCTACTAAATCAAAGAAGAAAAAGAAGATTGTGTATTGATAGACACTTGCCCCCTTAGACAAGGAAAGAGAGGTTGCCCCTAGCGTGAAATTTTTTTTCTTGTCATGTTTGTCCCACACCAACCAAAATTGCTAGTTAACTAAAGAAGAAGAAGAAGCAAATTGTACAATGTACTAACTCCAAATTGTAAGTGAATAAGGGATTTTTCCCTTGTTCCAAGGCGATGAGCTGGTCAAATACCCAAATGGGTGGAGGCCAATAAACTGAAGAAGAAGAAGAAGAAGAACTATCTTGTACGTGACTACCTCTTCTTTCACATCAAGGGACTTTTTCTATGTAGGATCAATCTACTGAACTGTCGTAACAATATGATAGACTGTTGAAAAAACGTTTATCCACTCTATGTCATATTACGTATAAGTTTTTAAAAAACCAATACAGAAGTAAAAACTTCGAGATGTATTCTGGTATAAAATCGTTTATTTAAAAACTATAAAATGTCATCGATTGCAGAACGTTTTCGTTCTAAACAGAACATCTTCAGTGCATCCTGCCGAGTATTTTGAAACTAGCACACCGTAAATAGTGTTAACATCATCATATATGGTTTACATAATGTAATATGTTAAAATGTTATGACTACAAGTCGATGTTAATGGATAAAGTGGAACACATGCTAAAAGGGTGCCATGGTTCCCTGCTCGAAGATACTAGGTACTTGCCAATTCAATGGGCACAGAGTTGGTCTGTTCCCTGCTCGAAGATACTAGGTACTTGCCAATTCAATGGGCACAGAGTTGGTCTGTGCCCATTGAATTGGCAAGTACCTAGTATCTTCGAGCAGGGAACCATGGCACCCTTTTAGCATGTGTTCCACTTTATCCATTAACATCGACTTGTAGTCATAACATTTTAACATATTACATTATGTAAACCATATATGATGATGTTAACACTATTTACGGTGTGCTAGTTTCAAAATACTCGGCAGGATGCACTGAAGATGTTCTGTTTAGAACGAAAACGTTCTGCAATCGATGACATTTTATAGTTTTTAAATAAACGATTTTATACCAGAATACATCTCGAAGTTTTTACTTCTGTATTGGTTTTTTAAACTATGGTATACAGCCAACTATTGGGATTTTCCCATTGATTTTTTTTTTTTTTTTTTTTATAAGTTTTTAGTTTGTGAAAACCATAGGCGTAACCAGGATGATCCTAAGGGGGGGGGTTACAACTACCTAAAAGGGGGGGGGTTACTACTACTGGAAGGTCTCTGAGGGCTATGGTGTTAAGCGTATAGAGCTCAAAGTACATCCCAATGGGGGGGGGGGGTTACAACCCCCAAAACCCCCCCCTGGTTACGCAAAACTATCATTATAGATAGCAGTGCGTGAAGGATTTAAAGTGTGTGTGAAGTAACAATGTATTTTAAATGGGATTTACTTTTTCGCACTGTTTTTAACTTTCGAGTTGTCATGGTGACAATCCTTAACTTTCGCGTTGTCATGGTGATGACAATATGAGCAATGAATTACAACAAAAGTTTTGACAGTTTTGTGGTTTGAAAGTAGTTAGAATTTTTAAATGTCAAAATTCTAATTGTAGTATTGAAATGAATTCCACTGACGAAGAGTTACAGCTTTTTTTATTTGTTTATCGTAGATAAAATATTGTATGAAACTGTGCGTGAATTATTTTTGGCGAACTTACGCGATTTATAGCACTCGCTCCGTTGTAGCTCGTGCTCTAAATATCGCGTGCGTTCGAAAAAAGCATACTTCACGACCTGTTTCATAAAGAACTATTATCTTAAATTCAATATTTTAAAATAGTTATTTTCCTAACAAGTGCAGAAAGTCATACCTTTCCGCATGCGACTGCAGTTTGCTGAACGACGCGAAGCTGGAATCCCCCACCCCTTTCCGTGGAAAGTCGTGTTTGGTATCATTCGATAGATTTTTAAAAAATATTGAGTACGTATTTTTTAGTTTTTCGGTATGCCATTCATTTCACGAAATATTCGCTATTTTCTTGTGAAACTTTGGGACTCACCCATTTCCTACGCCCCGCTCAAATCTTCAGATTTTTTAAATATACACTGTTTTGCATGTACTTAACTTACCTTATCATAATCTGACGATTTTGAATTTTTGTAAGAATAGATATTTTTTCTCGGCCCCCCTTAACGAACTCTCCTGTATTAAGAGCCAATATATTATGGTAGAGGTACATTTTCAGGGAACAAGATTACTCCCTATGTAATAATCTGACGCGCTTGAGTAACTGCAAAGATCCCCGCTTGGGCTCCCCTACCATAACTTCCATAGATAAAGCATAATCACCACCCATGATAACTCTTTGTCTTCATTCTTCATCCCAACCAGTAACTTTGGATCGCAACCAAACCAATTTATTCTTTGCGACCTCAGTAGACGCAGCATAGAGTGGCGGAGGAAGACAGATAACAACGGCAAACTGGTCAATGAATGGGCAGAGGCAAAAGATTTTAGCAATATACACGATCCCAAGTTGTAATTTTCCTTCCAAAGCAATACCTGTAGGTGAGGATAGAATCTTGACTTTTTTCGTTAGCACGAGCCTCTATCATCTCTGTGTAAAAACGTGTATAACACCATTTCTAAAAGTTAATATCTAATAGTGTGAGTTGAAGTAAATACAGCTATAAAACACCCAGTATTGCCTCCAAAGGAGATTCAGCTTCAAGAAGGTAATTGGTGAGATCTTTCGGTGAATGTTGTTTAAGCTACTCAGCCCCACAAATTACGAACTATTTGTCGCTACAGTGAGATAGGTACCACAACAAAAAATTCCAAGAAATTGCAGAGAGCATTAGAGATCCCCAGCCTATTTAACGGATCCCACAGTCTTTTAACAAGTACGGCTAACTCTACGACAAATATTTATTAATGTATCCATTTAGTGAAGACATAATCAAATGCGGTTTAATATTAATTGAACAATTCAGTGAATCCAGACAAAGACTGGACTAACTCAACATGATGCAAAGTAGCACGATCGGTGAAAACTCTGTGAAAAAAAAGTTAACGGTGATCCTTCAGAACATAAATGCATCCCAAATGTAAGCGCCAATTAATAGCACACCAATTATTGAGAAACGGGAAAAATGAGAAAAGGCAAATATTTGACTCGAACTGCTTCGATACACCGATTATCCTATAGGAAATAAGCAACAGTATAAATCAGTTAAAAGCGAAAAGTTGCTTGCCATTTTATGAGAGTGTAGATGCCATGTGCACTGAGCAGATCAATTACTTTGGACTCCGGCCTAATTAATGGTCAGTGCAGCTATTCAATACCTTCATGAACACACTGGTAAAAATCTCAATTGATTGTTGTGCTGAGACCTGTGAAAAATTAAGCAGAACCAAACTACCGAAAGAACAGTCCAACGGATATAGATGTAGAAGACTAAGTTTTCAATCTAATAACACATTAAATAGCATCAAAAATACTACTCTACATCCCACCAGATTGAAAACAATGGAAACCTTCTCTGGTTACACCTCCGAGGCTTCTAAAATTTGCAAGCCGTAACGGATGCTGATACTAACGAAGATGAGGGAATTTTACAATTTATAAATCAAATCCTATCTGCTCAGCGCGATAAAGTTCCAACGAGAATGGTTCCCTTTGTACTCCGATCAGAGTAAACATGTAAATAAAAAATGAATAACCATTTTCAATTTCGTTGCAACACGAAACTACAGCCGCATCATATTCTAGTTCAATCGGAGAGTGCAGCAAGCACCTCTACCGGTTTCGAAACTTATTAGTCTTTCATCGGGAAGCACATATGCTGCTCTCTCTGACCCAACCAGGACAAACCCCGTCGTGCAGTTACGCAATGCAACGAACCAAATGGCAGGGATGCCCTAGCGCCAACTGCTAGCAAAAGACTAAGTTTTCAATCTAGTAGCACATAAAATAGCATCAAAAATACTACTCTACATCCCACCAGATTGAAAACAATGGGAACCTTCTCTGGTTACACCCCCGAGGCTTCTAAAATTTGCAAGCCATAACGGATGCTGAGACTAAAAAAGATGACGGAATTTTACAATTTTATTTATAATTCACGTCCATTTGCTCAGCGCGGTAAAAAGTTATAGATGCGTTGCATATGGTAGTTAACAAGAGTGAAATTTACCCTTGGGTTAGTAAGAGCAGAGAATTTGTTTTCGTAGTAAGATGGAACCCAGAAAGACAGGTTCGCTTATTTTGTAGCGAAGGAGGCAGTAGAAGTGAAGGAGGCAGTAGAAACAGTACAAACAAAGCTACAATTTTCATAAAAATGTCAATGTACAAAAATTAAATGGTACTGTCCGTATTTCTACTCTGTTATCCAAGTCAAGTGCGATGTTTATAAGTGCTACAATTAATCCATGACCATATCCAGTTATCCTGAGATAGATACCTCATCGACATCCCACGTGTTCAACAATAGAGGTATTTAACACTGCCAAAAAATTTTAATGTAACAATTGGACATGCTCTTAAATAATGTAAGACCAGAAACTGGTCCAACATTAGTTTTTTTTATTATTTTTATAACAAAAATACGATAACTGAATCACAAATTTTATCAGTAACAATCTTTCTTTCTCTTGGCAAATCACGTAAAAGTGAGACTAACTGTGGTAGGGGTTATGTGGCGCCTGTTTTTCAAATTGTTTTCTTTATTGTATTCGTCTTTTTTTATATCCATTATTTTCTATTTTAGTTCTAGTAGCTATCCTTCCTCTTATTTTTCCCCCATTTAAGATCTACACATAACTAAACTTATATGGAATCACTATCTATTTCAAATCAATATCTATTTTTTGAACAAAAATTGTTATTGTTGCGAATAATAAAGGTTTTTATTGAAAATAAACAAATCGATAAGACAATCAGATAGTACAGCTCTGTAAGGTATAGGTTATTTGCTTAAGTTGCAAATTGAACGAAAATAAGTAATCTTACTTTTGCGTCCAAAAACAAAAATATGTCTTATGTGGGGTTACAGAACTAACAACGGGGAAAAATATTGGTATTGTGGAGCAAGTAATGTTTTCAGAGGGACATAGCTACAGAACTAGGCGTAACACAGGGCGTTCTGTCCAAAACCTATGCTAGGTAACAGGAACCTAGAAAGCTCAAAAATAAAGCAAGGGAAAGTCGCTAAAAAGTAATAACGGCTCGCCACGATGGTTTAATTGTCCAATCAGATAGAAGACATCCAAAAATTTCTCACCTGCAGCTCCAAACGCAGTTTTTGGAACAAGTGTAGCTGTTTCAGTTGAAACGATAAGAAGTAGAGTTCGTATCAAGAAGTGTACAGCAGAAAACAGTAATGGCATCCCGAGTTATCCACGCAGCACAAAATTGATCGCCTAAATTGTTGTCTTCGCCACCAAAACTGTAACATTGGAAAGTGACAAAATGTGCTATTTTCAGAAAAAGTCAGGATTTGTGTAAAATCAGATGACCCTGGAAATCGTGTACTTAGAGGTCGGATCTGTTCACAAATATAAAAGAGGAAGTGTAATGTTCTGGAAAGGAATTGTGATCCGTAAAAAAACTCCTTTAATCTCCATCCAATAAACTTTAACTGCTCACATGTATGTTCATATCCTGTAGTTAGGCTCTGGAGAGGTGCAACAGGAGAAAATTTAGTTTTCACGCATGCTAATGGACCTCCACATACTATTAGATTGGCTAGAGACATCACTGAAGCAGAAGGTATCCCTTGTTTGGAGTGGCCTGCTTGGCTGCTCTTGAGGAATGGAGCAACCTACCACAACAAAATGTTGATAATTTGATTAGGAGCGTGCCCAGTCAAACTGAAGCTTGCATAAGGACTAGAGGTGATAACACTGACTACAAAAAAAAAACAAAGATAAATAAAAACAATTTAAATATTATTCGTTTTACATTGAAATTCTTTATGCGATTGTCTTTAGAACAACTAGTTTCAATTTTTTTTAAATACTTTATTGTTTTATTTAATTGTTATGTATTTGTTATTGAACAAATACATAACATTCTTCTTCTTCTTCTTCTTACTGAAGAAAAAGAAGAAGAAGTATTTCTGAACTAATAAGAAAGATACAAAGTACCACCTCCACATATCTCCTTATTCTAAGCAACGGATCATTCGTTCACCTTCTTTTGTGCATATTTTTATTGCCACACCATATACTAGAGCCTATGCTATTATCCGTTTAAAAATTGTTGATAGCACAGATTTTATGACACAGCTCATTTACATTTTTTGTTGTATACAAACATAATTACAACATACAATGTAAGGGAACTGTGTCATAAAAAATCGTACTACCAATAATTTTCGAACAGAGTATAGAAGCGGCACAGTACACCATGTCCAAATTCTATGACAACAACTCACAAAAACCCAACCCAAATAAAACACAAATTTGCGCCTTTAACCTTAGAAACGGGAACGTAAATCGCCAGCAGAAGGTATCATGTAGAGGAAATGTCCTAGAACACATACCAGTCCAAAATATCTCGTAGCGGTACTGGACAGTAGAATTACATATGACTATCATTTTAAAAATAAGACAAAAATACCTTTCGTTCAGGAACAGCCTTTTTAGAAAAGTCTCAGAAAATCAATGGGGTGCAAATACCAAAGTTCTAAAAAAACCAGCAGAAGTCCTGTGATACTCGGCAAGCTAATATTTTATGCATGCCCAGTGTAAAGAAGAACAATGCGTGCAAGATATGTACATGTATATTATGTAGCTCAAAACTCAATTAATTACCTGGTAAATGAAACCTAATTTTTTTCATGCCTCTATAGAGACATGTCTCTTTCCATACCCTATATACAAGTAGTCTTTCTTCTACACGTAACAGCAGTTTACTTTGGTTACCAGTGAAACACTTGCATCTTCTAGGCCTACATTAAACTTATAACTTCATTATTTTTTGCATATCTAACGAATCGTGTTTGTTATATCTTGATTTTTCAGGTTTTTCAACTGTAGCCTTTTCTTCTTCATCATTTCTAAAATTTTAATTTTCATTTACGTTTTTTTGTTATTTTTGTTGGTTAAAAGAATTTGTCTTGTGAGATTCTATGTAAATTCTTAAATAAATAGTTTTATCATTCCATGTACAAATAATAATTTTTGTCATTGAACTTTTGTTTCCAAATATTTCTAAAATTGATGGACATTTTTACTTTTTTATTTTTACGATTGAGCCAATTATGGAATAGATGCATTTAATTAATTATTATTAGTGCTTGGTTTTAAAATTCGTTACGTATTTCGCAATTCATAATTTTTTCTTTTCCTGTTATCGGGAAATTCTAAATTGAGCAATATGACCATGACAGTATGTTAGTTATTCCACAAAATTTCCTTATTATATTTTTTCTTCAATTGACAAATATACGCCAAAGAAAACAAGGTATAGCTTTTCCAAATAATATCCTATTCCTTGTTAAACAGTATTCCATTCAACTGTTCAATGCTCTTAATACTACAATTGGGTCGGTTTGCGGTCAGTTTGTGTTTCACAATATAGATGATTAAGATAATATTAGATCGTCAAATGGCAACAAAGATATTAATTAATATATAGCGAATAGCATCCACATAAAGCAATTTCTATTTATTTTGCTAACCACCAATATAAAGCTGAGTGAAATTAATTATTGCTACGCTAATTGACATAATGGATTCTATTGTTTAACAAATACCATACAGACACTTGTCAATCGGTCACGTAAATGATTGTTTTCATATCAAATAAATAAAAAAAGATAAAATATAACTTAGTTATTAAAGGGACACATTAAATAAAACTACGAAATTATAAAATTAAATAATAGACTAAGAGCCGCTATAGGTGAAATTTCTTAATCATTTTAGGCACGACGGGACCCTATAACTTAAATAGTAGAACCTAAAATAAAACGTTTGAGCACTGTGCCGTCACTTTTCAGTGGCACATGCGTCTACAGTGGCGCATCAAACTTTCCACTTATGGACGGGATACATAAATTAAAGAATACCCTCCCTCATTACCAGAATTTAATTTTTTTCATTTTTTTAAGTTCTATGTAATTAAGACATAAGATTCATCGTAATTTTAACCCACCACCCCCTTCTCCCTGCCCCCACCATCAAAAACTTTATTTTTGGATTTTATTTTTTTTGGTGGGATGCAATGAATTTTGAAATTTCAAAAAATTCAGACGCATAGTTAAGGCTTTTATAAAACACGTCTATTTTTATAGACCTGTAGGTTGAGTGTACATAACCTCAAAAAAATTTTAAAATTGGTTTTTTGGAAAAAAGTATATAACTTTTTTTTGGGGATAGCTGCAGATCTAATTTTTTCTCAGTCTTGTGTATTTTATCAAGCACTTTATTTCTAATTTTTTTCAGATTTTTCTGTAACGCTGGTCACCTTCAAAAATCCAAAAAACTGTTTTTTAAGGGGGTTTTGGGGGTTTGAACGTGATTTTCTGATTTTTAAATATTCTAAAGGACTCAGTTACTTCAAGTTACATGTAACCTATAAAAACAAAATTGATTTGATATATTATTAAAGTATGTATATAAGATAGGGAAAATCCCCCAAAACCCCCCAAAAAACAGGTTTTCGGATATTTGAAGGTGGGGAGCCTTACGGAAACATCTGAAAAAAATTAAAAATATAGTGTTTGATGAAACACACAAGATTAAGAAAAAATTAGACCTGCAGCTATTCCTCAAAAAAAGTTATACGCTTTTTTGAAAAAAAAAATTTCTTTTAATTTTTTGAGGTTATGTACACTCTACCTATGGGTCTATAAAAAATAGACATATTTTATAAAAGCCCCAGCTATGAGTGTGAATTTTTTGAAATATTAAAATTGATTGCATCCCACCAAAAAAAATAAAAACCAAAAATGAAGTTTTTGATGGTGGGGGCAGGGGAAAGGGGGTGGTGGGTTAAAATTACGCTGAATCGTATTTTTTAATCACATAGAAATTAAAATAAATAAAATTATTAATTCTGTTAGTAAGGCAACTTTTAATTTATTTATCCCGTCCATAAGCGGAAAGTTTGATGCGCCACTGTCGACGCGTGTGCTACTGAAAAGTGACGGGACAGTTTTCAAACGTTTTCTTTTAGGTTCTACTATTTAAGTTATAGGGTCCCATCGTGCCTAAAATGATTAAGAAATTTCACCTATAGCGGCTCTTAGCCTATAAGGAAAAGACTAAGTTTTCAATCTAATAGCTCATAAAACAACATCAAAAAATGTTACTCTACATCCTACCAGATTAAAAACAATTGGAACCTTCTCTGGTTCCCTTTGGAAAACTTAGTCTTTTGCTAGCAGTCGCCGCTAGGGCATCCCTGCCATTTCGTTCGTTGCAATCCGTCACTGCACGCCGGGGTTTGTCCTAGTTGGGTCAGAGAGAGCAGCATATCGTCGGCTTAGGGACACAAAATTGTATCTCTGAAATGACTACTTTTCAGCAGAGCTTATTTAAGGTTTTTAAAAAAGTAATTTGAATTTGAACAACAATGGATAAATTGTGTTCTCAAAATAACAACATTTAGATAAAAAGTGGTGGAGATACATTTTTGTGTCCCTAAATGAAACGTCTATTATTATAGAGACTTACTGTTGGGATTAGTAATTTATTTGTAATTCTTTGTTGCTATAGTATTATAATCTAATTTTACAACTGAGGGTTACCCAATTTTCTAATAACAACAATAAAAGTAATAATCCTATTTTATTTTATTATTATTATTATAACTTTATTTAAAATCACAAAATAAAAGTAATCAACTTTAGATATTGATAAAACCGATAAACAGCTTTTTATTTTTTTTATAAACATCAACGTTGAAAACATTTTCAAACATTAATTTTAATTGTGTCAATCACTTTGCACACCTGATTGATTGTGATACGCTCAGCTGAAGAGTAGTCATTTCTGAGATACAATTTTGTGTCCCTAAGCCGATGAAATTATCAACTTATTAACTTTTTTACGCCTTCACAGTTGTAACAGAGCTGGAAATGCAACAGACCAAGCTGCCAAATATACGAAACAATTTATTAAATCCATTGTTGCTACCTGCAACCACCATTCAGTGCAATAACATTTATGCCAAAAAAATGTAACTCAATATCATCAGTCAAAACATAGTATCACAGAAATGTAAGACCACTTACATTTCTGTGACACTCAAAGATTGCTAAGAAATGTAGTCACGAAAACTCCTTACTGGGATTTGGTGTTCGGAGAAATACAATTTTGTGTCACTCAAAAGAACTCAATAAGGTAAGTTCAATAGTGTTGATATCTCAGAATGGAAAAAAATGTAGTTACATTTTTGTGTTCCTAAGCCGACGATATGTGCCTCCTGATGAGAGACTAATAAGTTTCGAAACCGGTAGAGGTGCTTGCTGCACTCTCTGATTGAACTGGAATAATGATGCGGCTGTAGTTACGTTTTGAAGCGAAATTGAAAATGGTTGTTCATTTTTAAATAAGGAAAATTATCTAGATGATCCATTTACAAATAGAAAAAGGGGTATACGAAATGGGTGCCCCACATAAGCGATATGGGAACCACGATATGATTCCTTACTTGTTCGTCAATATTTAAACCAAAATTTTCCACGGCATTGGTGTTGGAGGACAGGCAAGCAACGAGTTGCCTCCTAGGTTATCAGATTTGTCTGCTCTGGAATTTATTTTTGACACACCTACAAACTAAAATCTGTAGAACAACTCCCGCATCTTTAGAGGTTTTACGTCAATGAACTGTTAAGGAATGCCTACGAATTACTTCTAAAATGCCTTGAAATGTGAAAGAACGTTTCGAGCAAACTTTAATCATTGCAGGTATAACTCAGGGGTCATCAATTTTACCATTCGGTTAACAAAGAAATAAATAACTTCTATAAATAACTAGTCTGTTTTTAAACCAAGAGGAGTACTTCAAATTTCCCGCGCCCTAAAGCTTGTTTGTAATAGGTCCAACCTCAGGCAAATTTACTTCACTTTACTTCACTGTTATAAAATTTTGACACTAATGTCATTTCTAAAATGTTGACACTTTTGGCTTTTCATAGGTTAATTAAGTTATATCAGCGATTTTTTGTATTTTCTGCGTTATTCCTTTAATTTTTCGATTTTTAGTCTGTTTTTACATAAAAAACAATTGTTTTTAGAACTCTTTAGCGATGTATTAGTATAATATAATATTTATGGATTACCGTCAAAGGCCGATTTGATCAATCAAAAAGAAGGTGTATTTGGCGATATTTCTAGTGACTTTCTTGGGTGTGAATCTGTCTTTTTAGTTTACTTCTCTTGGTTTAAAAATAAAGCTTAGCATAAAATACTAATCTTAAAATGCAATTGTAATAATCTTACAGTTTAAGTCAATATACAACTGTGTTACAGGCTGAAGTTTTTGCTTTGGTGGTTTTGCATTGATGAAGTCATAGATGGAGACTAAAACGCAAAGAGAATCAACATTTACACAGATAGCCAAGCAGATATTCTGACAGTAAAGGACCCACTGACAAAATCCAAACTGGTGACGAACTGCAAAGATTTTCTCAGAAACCTGGAAAAAGACAATAAAGGGTCTTTAATATGGGCGACGTATCATAAGAGAGTACATGGAAATGGACAAGCATGTCTCTTCGTAAAACAACATTTGTAGGTCCAGAAACTTTCTGTGGCATCACTAAAGGTACTAGTAAAAACGAGGTTCAGAAGTGGCTGATAAGAAATCATAAACAATAGATCAAACCATCCACCCAAGGGTAAATCCAGACTAAAAAAAATAATCAAATATATTAGCCCAGTCGTGATAGCATTTGACCTTGCATTACGAGTTGCCCCAAAGGACCCCGCACAAACCTTATGGAAAATAGGTCCCAGTGGATTTAGTTCATACTTTGGGAAAATACTCTTTGAAGCATCCTGATAAAAAGTTCTCATGGGCACAACTCAATCGTATGAAGGATTTTCAAGATATAGAGGCCCAAACTCGGAAAATTATAAGATATACGGGGTATTCCAATTCCGTGAGTTACTGGTTATTTGGCAACATGTAGAAGTTTGGATCAAGGAAAAGTACTAGTAGTCTAGGATTTTTTCCTGGCTATCCAATGGCGACCTTTACTTTGACCTTGACCTTTAACGGATGTCATCTTCTAGAGTTTCGAGGGTTTTCGGCATTCAATTGATATAAAAGATTACTCATGGGTTTTTGGGATCGCTAAACACGAATATGCCATCAGAATTGACCTTTGTAGCACGTGGTGGACAGAACCACTGCAAGGGACGTCATCTTCTAGAGTTTCGATGGTTTTCGGCATTTAATTGATGCAAATGAATTACTGGAGGGTGGTTTTTTGAGGTCGCTTTACACGAATATGCCACCCGAACCGACTCCCGGAGCACCTGATTTCCAAGGTCAATGAAAGGGGCTCCTGGAGTTTCGAGGGTCTTTGGTACTACATTAATGCAAACGGATTAGTTATAGGTTTTTGGGGTTGCTGAACACGAATACGTGATCAGCACAGACACAGGAACACCTGGTACCTAAGACAGGTTATCTTCTGGAGTTTCGGAGGAATCAAATGGATTACTCTTAGGTTTTTGGAGTTGCCTAACATACATATATGCATACTACCGAACATGCACTAAGGCACGTCATCTTCTGGAGTTTCGAGGGATGGATGAAAACGTGCCCCAGAAAAACCCCAGAAGATGGCATGCCTTAGGCACCAGGTACCCCGGTGCTTTTTCTGATGGCGTATTTGTGTTTAGCAGCCCCAAAAACTAATGAGTAACACCCATCTGCATCAATTTAATGCCGAAACCTGTCGAAACTCCAGAAGAAGACCTGCCTTAGGCACCAGGTGCTCCGTGGATCGGATACGATATCGAATTCACGTTCAGCAACCCCAAAATCTATTTGCTACCTATTTGCTACTTCCGGTCATACCGGAAGTTGCTTATAACTTCGTTTTTTTAAATAGGACACCCTGTATATTTTTACATTTTTGGATTCTTCTCGATGTCTTCTTTCTTAAAATATGAGGTTTTGTAATATTATACAAGGTAGTTTAAAAGATAATTACGTTTTTTTCTAAATTTTGTAGCAATATTGACACCCTGTAGAATTGTAGCAGTTTGACAACAAAAACTTTGTTTATGTTTAAATGGTTTCTAATATAGTCTACTATTGTTAAGAATGGTTAGTATAGCTAATTTTTTAATTTTAGTATACAGGGTTGGTCGACACTCGAAAAGAGTATTCTTTGAGTTTTCTTAAATGGAACAACCTATCTTTTAGTATTGTAATGAAATGATATTTTATGATACTTTTTCATTTCTTAAGCATTCCCTATACCTAACTTCTTTTATTTGTGCTTAATTGTTAATTAACCAACAATCTTAATTACGTAGTTATTTTGATAGCTCAACCATTATTGCTAATTTTAAGGATCAGTCTAAATTAATATGTATTCACTTCCGAAAAATTATTGTGATTTTAATATTTTCACGGCCAACCTAATAAAATTTCACCTATTTTTTTACAATTAATATTTCGCTTGAATCACCCATAACTCACAATTTAAAGCAGTTAGGTATAGGGAATGCTTAACAAATAAAAAAGTACCATGAAATATAATTCCCTTACAATACTAAAGTAGAGGGTGTTCCATTTAAGAAAACTCAGAAAATACTCATTCTGAGTTTCGACCAACCCTGTATACTAAAATTAAAAAATTAGCTTTACTAACAATTAATAACAATAATAGACTATATTAAAAATCATTTGAACATAAATAGAGTTTTCGATGTCAAACTAATACAATTCTACAGGGTGTGAATTTTGCTACGAAATTAAGAAAAAAAACGTAATTACCTTTTAAACTACCCTGTATAATATTACAAAACCTTATATTTTAAGAAAAGATACATCGAGGAGGATCCAAAAATTTAAAAATATACAGGGTGTATCATTTAAGAAAAAAACGAAGGTATAAGCAACTTCCGGTATAACCGGAAGTAGCAAATAGATGAAAATATTTTCATTGAATAGATCACTCTTCAAAACCCCTTTATTCCGATTTTCATAATCCTGTTGCCTTTATTTTCTCAAGATATTTCTAATAGGACTTTTATCTGCCTCACCCTGTATACACATCGACGTTCGTTTTACTTTATGTTTTGACTTAATTTGTTTGAAAATGAATTGTGATGCATGGGAAAAGTTATAGCGGAAGAACAATATGCTCTAACTGTCAATATTTTCCGCCATACCTCGGAAAATACCGACCGCACGAAAAAATTTTAAGAATAGAAATTATGGAAAATCACATTTTTATCAATTTCGGTTGGTATACTATTTGTCTAAAAGTTGAAAATGGCGGAGATATTGAGCAAAACGGTTCTAGTTTAAAATCAAGATGGCGGCTAACGCAACGGCGCAATTCAGTCGAGATTTTAAATTTACGCTACTATTGAACCTCCCTATAGATTAGAAAAATAAAATTTGGGGCAGCTCCTAATGCAAGGTTAGGCCTGTTATTCGTCTAAACCGACTGGACTATATTGATAAAATACTCTCGAACATTTTGATGAACTTCAATAAATGAGAGATCAAAACGGTCACTACAATGGTGACTGGACATTGTCGTTTAAGAAACCGCCTATACAAACTAGGTAAGGTGAAAGAACCATAGTGCAGAAAGTGCGAAATGGGAAGAAGAGACAAGAGACTGCCTTACACATACTATGCCATTGCAGTGTGCGAAGTGATGTGAGGCAGGTATTCACTAGTCAACTGAGGTTTGAACCAGAAAAAATCCTAAAACTAGCAATAAGAAAGTTGTTGGGCTTCGTTGAGGCCGTAGGACTTATTAGAGTTTAACACGTTGACGGACAGTGCTTCAAATGTATAAGCAAGTGTTGTGACACTATATATGAATTTTGCAACGTAGAATAGGGAAATTGCTGAATTTCTTTTAGCGCTTATAGTTTATGGAAACAATATGTTTTTTAACATTTTTCGTGTCACATTTCATATGCATTTGTAGATGTAATGTGACAAAAATCTATCGATTTTTTGTCGGATTCATTGTTCAATTCATTGTTTTAAAAATGTCGTCTATAGACTTTGTGTCACATTACATCAATGGAAATTAGACGTCTATATAGACGTTCTGTCCGCCAACGTGTTAAGGAAAAAAACAAGATATGGTACAAAAGTTTTGTAACTAAGTGCCGTAGACTAACGAGTCTTACCTGATTTATGAAGAAGAAGAAGAATAAGATGTAAGTCATTTTTAAGAGTATAAAAGTAAAGCCAATAAAGGGGTAGAGGAATATGTTTTAAAACAGAGTTATAAAATATACATGAGTAGGGATACAGAAACATTAACAATTAAAATATTATCAAATTTCAGCATCCTCAAAAAAGAAGTGATGATAAATCAATTTGACGATCTCAATTATTTTGACTTCAAAGTGATAATATATTATTAAATTTGTTTAATTAAATTTAATTTCTTTATCACTTTATAGCCTATAATTTATTTAGACATACATCACTATAAAATCTAAAAGCTGTATAACATTATTGGATATAAATTCTTTCCAAAATTTAGAAAACATTTCAATAACCTCCCATCCTTTTCGATCATGCTTTTATTTATGTACCAGAATACGTTTAATTACTATACTGCCAGAACGAGGTTATATTTTTTGAGTTATTCTTAGAAACGGAGACAGAGATTCACATCGTTCCTAAAATATTCATCTGGGAAATAGAAGAAAACAGCTGACTCTCTAAACGAGTCCCATGAGCATTTAGCCAAATAGTTTTCGGGTTCTAAGAAAATATTTTAAAGGGGACCATAAACTTTACTATCTTTGTTTGTTCTTTTTAAAAGGCGTTGGCAATAAAATTAAGATAATTATTATTATGATGTAAATAGGACTGCCAGAGAAAAAATTTGGCCGAGATCGATATCCACAATTTATTTAAAATTTAAGGTACATATATAATATGTTTTTATGTGTCCCAACTAAAATTATAGCCCAGTCAATGGGGACAAAATTTTGCCAAGATTCATACGGCATATATTCACATATATACGGATTCATATTAACAGTATAGTCATACAAAGGTGAAATTTTGGTAATAGATACTTGACAGTGTTTATTATTTAAAAAAAAAAGAGTATATTACAATCCTAAAGTACCTTCATCTTGAAAAAAAGTTCGAATTTTCATATTTGTGCTGCATTTCTACTAACTGTCCTGACCTTTCTACTGTCTATGAGTACACATGGATCCATTCCTAAAATTCAAATTTTTATATTTTTATTGTATCGCAAATTTGGAAAGTGATGTCTCATGATATCCTAAAGATAAGGTGTATACCCAGTATAACGTATTCGCCTTTTAAAATATCATCACATTCTTTGTTTATGGTCCTTCGTTAACCAGAAATTGTTTTAAAATGCGCCTGTTCTTTTTATTTGTTGGTTTTAGTGAGAAGGCTGTTTTAATTGGATAGCATAGCTTGAAGTTTAGAGTTAACAGGATGCTGTAGAATAATTCGTGAAAATTGTGAAAAACAGAACAATAAGCACTTGCTGAAAAAATGAGCTCCAAGACTTACGGATGAGGAATAACGAAAAATCATAATAGAATATTTGGAAGCCGAAGATGGATCAACCAATTTAGTAACCGTCAGGTTAGTGATGAAGAGCTTTGAGTCGATGAAGAATTTTCAGAAGACGATATCACGTATCTGTTGTTGATGTTTACAAAAACGAAAGCGAAAGTTTGGAAAATGTAGTAGAAGGTCTTGAACAAGAAGATATACAAATACTGCCCGCGATAGGACAGTTCGGAACAAATATCCACAATCACAGTTCATGTTCGGAAGATAGTGATCTAAGTGCTACACATATCTTACAAATTCTGTACTTTTTACTATTAGCTTCGTATATGCCATTCAACATATCAGCGACAAAACTATATTGGTAATAAAATTGTTTTTCACTGATGAAATACTAAATTTACTTTTAGTGGAAACTAACAGACAACGTGATCGTACACGTAGTGAAAAAACGTTAATCGAAAAAGAAATATCTATCAAAGAGTTAGAGGCTTTTATAGGTAAAAACTGTCATTAAAGTTATAAAATAACTAAACATTTTATATTTTTGTTCAAAGTTTATTTCTTCTGGGTGATGACATCAAAGTGCTTGAGAATCTCTGCAAGAAATTTGGAATAATGCTGATGATTGGCCTATTAAGAAGGTTAAGAAGGTTAATTACTATACTGCCAGAACAAGGTTATATTTTTTGAGTTATTCTTAGAAACGGAGATAGAGATGCTCATCGTTCCTAAAATATTCATCTGGGATATAGAAGAAAAAAGTTGACATTCTAAACGAGTCCCATGAGCCAAACAGTTCTCAGGTTCTCAGAAAATATTATAAAGGGTACCACAAACTTTACTATCTTTGTTCTTTTTAAAACGCGTTGTTAATAAAATTACGTTAATTATCCCGATTTAGCCATACGGCTCACACTCCCTCTAAGGGGAAAATTGACTCATCCCAGATACCTACCTACCAGAGTGGCATAATCAACAATGTAAAGAAATTGAGAACTACGAGCGTATCTATGACGCATTCAATATGCACAAAAAACTGAAAGAAGTTGCAGGACTGAATAAAAAATGTAATCCTCCACTAATCGAAGATAAAAACGGAAAAATTATAATCGATATCGAAGGTCAACTAATACGATGGACAGAATATATAAAGGAATTATTCGATGATGAAAGAAGCGAACTAGAAACGCTAAATGACATAAGCGGTCCTCCAATAACTAAGGAAGAAGTGCAATACGCTATAAAGAACGCAAAAAACGGGAAGGCGATCGGACCAGATGGGATTTACGTAGAAACACTAAAGCTTTTAGGTGTCGAGGGCATTAAGATACTTACGAAATTGTTCAACTTAATCTATGAAAGCGGAAAAATTCCTAAAGATTGGCTTAAATCCTCATTTGTTGTACTACCAAAAAAACACAGAGCCACAAAATGCAGCGACTATCGCACCATCAGCCTAATCAGTCATGTATTGAAAACGTTTCTTAGAATCATTCATCAAAGAACATATAGAAAAATTGAGGAAAGAATCTCAAGTACTCAATTCGGTTTTCGCTGTGGCCTTGGAAAGCGTGATGCACTATTCACAACCCAAGTTTTAATTCAAAGATGCAGAGATGTAAATCATGACGTTTTCATGTGCGCGATTGATTTTGAAAAGGCCTTTGATAAAGTTCGCCATGAAAAAATGCTACATATTCTCAAAACTACCGGTCTGGACGGTAGGGACATTAGAATAATCGCAAATTTGTATTGGGGCCAGGCTGCATGTATTAGGGTTGCGAATCAGTGCTCTGAAGAAGTAAAAATCAAGCGCGGAGTTCGACAAGGCTGTACATTGTCACCAATGTTGTTTAATCTTTACGCTGAAACAAACTTAAATGAAGTCTTGGAAAACGCAAAAGAGGGAATACTCATTAATGGTATGCTTATGAACAATATCAGATACGCAGATGACACCTTGTTGCTGACTGGATCAATTGAACATCTTCAAGCATTATTAAATCGAATGGTGGCATTCTGCGCGATATATGGACTCAAACTCAACGCAAGAAACACAAAGTTTATGGTTATTAGTAAACAGGCAGCCGTAAATAATAATAACTATAACGTAACAATCGGTAATGACTCAATTGAACGAGTAAGTAATCTTGTATATCTGGGTACTCATATTAATGAAAGCTGGAACCCTAGTACAGAAATAAAAAGTAGAATTGCCAAAGCAAGAACAAGTTTTATGAAATTTAAGGAAATCCTGTGCAGTCATGATCTAAATTTGGAACTTCGCATAAGAATGGTCCGATGTTATATATTCCCAGTACTACTTTACGGGGTTGAAGCATGGACACTGACAAAATCGCTTTTAAAAAACCTAGAAGCATTTGAAATGTGGCTCTACCGCCGTATTCTGAAGATTAGTTGGGTAGAAAGAGTCACAAACGAAATAGGGTTTTGCAACGTTTGAATAAAAGTTGCGAAGTAGTGAACACGGTTAAAAGGCGCAAATTGGAATACTTTGGTCATATAATGCGTCACCCAGAAAAATATGACATACTTCACCTTGTCATGCAAGGTAAAATAATGGGAAAAAGAGGTGTGGGCCGCCGTAAAACTTCTTGGCTTAAAAACCTACGCCAATGGTTTGGGAAAACTAGCACTGAACTATTTCGTGCGGCTGTAAATAAGACAATGATTATTGTTAATATGCTGCGCAACATGAGAGCCAACGATCGACAAGCGGTCTCGGCACCTTAAGAAGAAGAAGATACCTACGGTATCAAAATGATTGAGCTCTGGTGGGACTCTTTCCGTGTTATCGAGCCCTAGGTGACTTGGTATGCAGGTGTATCTCCCAAAAATTTTCGTACACATCTGGCCGTTGCAAGTAGTACTGCTTTCTGCATGGTCTTATAAATATGTTCATTAAGACCCAGCTTTTTTATGCTTTCGAGGAGGGTCTTCGGAATGACTCCAGTAGTAGACATAATAATCGGTATCGTCTGGGTACTTTGCATTCTCCATTGTCTCCGTATTTGAATTTCCATATCTCTGTACTTGGCGATCTTTTCAGTAAATTTAGTACGTAGATTATTGTTGTTAGGAATCGCCGCATCAATGAGGGTTGTTTGTCTCGTTAATTTATTGACTAATACGAGATCTGGTCTATTATTCGCCACTGTTTGTTCTGTGAGCACAGTGCGGTCCCAGTGTAGCTTGTAGTTGTCATCCTCAAGCATACTCTCAGGGACGTATTGATAATATGGGAGATGGTCGGTTTGGAGAAGTCCCAGCTTGATAGCTATCTCCTGATGAAGGATTTTTCCCACTGCGTCATGCCGTTCCTTGTACTCAGTTGCAGCAAATGCCTGGCAGCCCCCTGTAAGATGTTGGATGGTTTCTTCGGCTTGACATCCATATCGGCAGCTGTCGTTTTGAACACGAAGGTCTTTGATGATATATTTCAGGTAATTTCTGGTTGGTATAACCTGATCCTGAATGGCCAGTAATGAACCCTCCGTTTCAGGGAACATCTTTCCTAATGTCAACCAGTAGTTCGACGCTATATTGTTGACATAATCTTGGCTGACCTCATTGGGATGTCGCCCGTGCAGAGGTTTACCCATCCAGGCGCGTACTTTTTCGTCCTTAGTAAGGTGGTTTATGCGCAGTTTTGCTTCCCTCAGTTTTTTCGGCGTTGTGTCATCTACTGCGCAGATAGCGCGATGTGGAGTAGATGTTTCAGCCTGCATCTGAAAATAAGATCTTAAATTAGCAATTTGTTTGTCTAATTGATCACCTATATCCATAAGTCCTCTTCCTCCTAAATTCTGTGGTAATGTCGTTTTTCTTACTGCACTTTTTGGATGGTGTTTTTGTGCCTTTGTGAGGTGCGTTCTTACTTTTCGCTGAAGATTTTCTATGTCCGTTTTTGTCCACTTAACAATGCCAAATGAATAGCTAAGCGCGGAACATGCGTAGGTGTTTAGTGCATTAAACAAATTTCTACTATTAAGGTGTGAGCGAAGCAGCTGTTTTACCCTTCGTATAAACTCAGTAGTTATCTCTGTTTTCATTTGTTTATGGTCAATTCTCCGCGCTTGCTTTACTCCAAGATATTTATACCTATCGTTTTCACCCATGGCCACGATGTTCTGGTCATTTTGCACATCGAATCCTCCGGGCTGTACTTTTCCTCTGACTATATTTAAAAGAGTCTAGTCCGAAGTGCATGCTAATATCATTAGAAAAAGTCTCTACAGTTTTTAGCATCTCATCGAGTTGGTTTCGAGTGGAAGCGATTAAATTCAAATCATCCATATACAATATATGATTAAGCTTCGCCACCACATTGTTGTTATTTTTGATGCTAAAACCTGCGTCTGTGGAGTTCAATAGCTGAGATAGTGGGTTCATAGCTAGACAGAAACGCAGCGGACTCAACGAATCTCCTTGAAACTGGCCCCGGCTGATTGCGATATTTTCAGTTTCGATGTTATTTTCACCAGGTATTTGAAGATGAATTCTAGTCTTCCACTCCATCATTATATGCTCTAAAAAGGTCACTATATTATCATCGACTTTTTATATTCTCAATATATCTATAATACATGCATGCGGCACTGAATCAAAGGACTTCTTGTAATCAATGAAGGCAGTAAAAAGATTCCTCTTTTTGGAATATGCCTGGTTAGAAATGACTGAGTCGATGATGAGTTGTTCTTTGCAACCCATGGAACCCTTAGCGCATTCTTTCTGTTGAGGCTCTATGATATTGTTCAGAGCACAGTGTTGGTAGATACGCAGGGCTACACAGGATGTGACCAATTTATACAAAGTTGGAAGACAAGTAATTGGGCGGTATTTGGCTGGATCTTGGGTGTTATTTTGATCCTTCGGAATTAAATAAGTGGTTCCCTGAGTTAGGAATGATGGTATATCCTGCGGATTGGAAATAACATGATTAATTAATGTTGATAAGCATTCATGAACACTCCAAAACTTCTTGAGCCAAAAGTTTTGAACTCCGTCTGGTCCAGGAGATTTCCAGTTATGAAGCTCTTTGATGGTATTTGAGACTTCTTCAGTAGTGAAGGGTTCGTAAAGGGTGGTAATGTAGTGTTGGAAGTTCTGTGTCGTATCTTCTATCCATCCAGCATTGTTGTTAAGAGCACCTGGCGTGGAAAGTTGATTTCCCCAAAACTCATGAATTTCTTCTTGGCTTGGGTAAGTCTTATCTACACGTTCTACAGTGGAATTGAGTTTTCGATAGAACGTCTTTTCAGAACTTTCAAAAAGAGCATTGTCGCTTTTGCGGTTGTTACTAACTTTGTACCTCCTTAGTCGTCCTGAATAAGCGGAGAGCTTTTGTTTGAATGTATTCAGACACTGATGGGCTGTGTTGTTTTCTGGATCATATCTTGAGTGTCTTGCGGTAGTCAGCATTATTTCTTTAGCTCTTCTGATGACTTTTCTACTTGTTACACCTCGTATGTATTCTGTGATTATACCAATATCCCTACGTAATAATTCGATCTTTCCGAGCAGTCTTTTTTCCCAGGGTACAATTCTGTTACCAGTCCTTTCGTTATTAGTAACCCGTCGTGTTCTGATCTTAACGCCCATTAGATTAGCAATTGCTGTTGCTGCACGCAAATTATTTTTATAAAATTAAATTAAAATTATTAAAATTGGATTAAAATTAAAAAATTAGATTAGCAAATTACGTTAATTATTATTATGAAGTTTAGAGAAACCATTTGGTCGCAATCGATACACAAAATTTCATTAAAATTTAACTAATTGATTGGTTGAGTTACCTGTTAAGGAAGGACAATCATAATTGTCTTATCTTACATTTCGAACATTTGTACTAAAGATAGTGGCATTTTCTGGCCGCTGATCACAGTTTAAAGAAGAAGAATAAGAAAAAAGAAGATATTAAGCTTCTTGACACGTGACATGCGCACATCACTTTTTTTTTTTGTATTTTATCGCACAAAAACGGGTGGGTTCGAAAGAATCAAAGGGAGGGAGCGTACAAATGTTCGAAATGTAAGATAAGACAATTATGATTGTCCTTCCTTAACAGGTAAGTCAACCAATCAATTAATTGTCCTTCACATTACATTTCGAACATTTGTACTAATGGTAGGCTGTTGAAAGATTAAGCAATATTGTGCGATAATTAAACAAAACTACATTGCAATCCAAAAATCGATACCTTACATTTTTTTTATTAGGAACTTTACAAAAAAGAGAGAATATATTAGAACAATTAAGAGTAATGTTTGTAAATAATAAGAAAATTAATGTTCTTACGTAATAATAATAACATAAACATATAATTACAAACTTATAACAAACAATAAGCATACGCAGAAGCATACATGGACTAAACAGACAATATAGTTTTTGCAAATAGTCCGTAACCTTTTGCTAGAGGTTTATTATAAAAAATATTAAATACTTGAGAATTTTCTGTCCATCCCGCCGTCTCTCTAATAGTTTCTATATTTAATCCAGTCCTAGCTCCTGCTGACGTAGATGCTTGTCTAACACTATACCCTTTAAAAATATTGGTGTCTATGTTACATAATTTTAAAACATCTTTTAGCCATCTAGTCAAAGTCTGCGTAGATGCTGCTTTATATGTTTTTTTTTATTGTTATAAACAACTTGTCCTCTGATTGAGGACGAATGTTTTTAGAACCCTCTAAATAGTGACATAAAGTCGATGCTACACACAACTGTGGCTTTTCTTTAAAATAGAGAAATCTTAAAATAGGTTGATTTTTATTTTTTGGAGAAGTCTTTATCCTATCTGGTATCAAAATAGCAATTTTATCTTGATTCATGAAAATATTTTGAATTTTTATTAGGGATAAGGTTTGCAACCTGTGAGCTCTAGTCAGAGCAATCAACATTACAAGTTTGTAAGTAAGTTCTTTCAAGGAAAGACCTGTGAGAGGAAATAATGTTTCTAAATAAAATAATGCTGGTTGAGGGTCCCGAGTAAATTGATATTTGGGCAATGAAGGTTTGAGATTATATATACCTTTGTAAAAATTTTTAAACATGTTTTTATGATTTTCTGGTATATCTATTATCAATGCCAATGCAGCTCTATGAATGTTTATAGAGCTATATGTATAATTCTTATCTACGATATATTTAATAAAATTAATAATATTTGATAATTCATAAGCAAATGGGTCCATATTTTTCCTATACTATACCTCCACCATCTCTTGAAAACTGTATCATATAAATTTAGTGTTTTTGTTGTAATAGATGCAATCATAATTGCGATGGGATGCTCAGGAATACATTTTCTTAAAAAAGCTTGCCTGACAAACATGCGATAGTCAGGGTAAGATGTTGGTGTCCCGGATATGGAAGCCTAAAAGGGTTCAAAATTAAATTTTTATCAGGTCCTAAAATTATCTTTTTGCCTGATATCAGTTTATTAAAGGTTGGGTACCAAGGCTGATTTGGCCATTCTGCTACTACCACAATTCCTACTGCTTTGTCACATATGATTTTTTCTAAAACTCTTGGAATAATAGCAAGAGGTGGAATGGAAAAGCATACAATTTTAATCCATGCCAATTTAGAGTGAAGGCATCAACTTTCTCCGATTCGGGGTCAGGTTTCCAAGATACATACCTTGCACATTTTTTGTTAAGATATGTGATAAACAAATCGATTTCTGGAATATGAAGCTGCTTAAAAATTATATTAACACAATTATCACTTCCTCTGTTCTATTTATATACTCTGTTCTATTTGTATACTTCCTCTGGTATATATACTCTGTCCCTATTTTCAAAGATCTTGACTCTGAATCAGCAATAATATCTTCTTTTGTACTGATATAAGATGCAAATATTTTTAAATTTCCATTTTCACAGTATTGCCAAATTTCTCTGCAAATGTTGTTAAGATTAGAGTATTGCACACTCCCCATCTTGTTAATACAAGATACAGCTGTTGTGTTATCTATTCTTAGCAAAATAGTACAATTCCTATATCCCTTGGAAAAGGATTTCAAGTCATTGTATGCTGCCAATAACTCAAGTACATTTATATGTAGTTCACGCTGTTCATAACTCCAAAAACCATGAGTTTAATTATCATTACAGCATGCTCCCTATGCTAAAAGAGATGCATCACAAAATATTTCAAGTGCATAATTAGATTCTTTTATATTTTGTTCACTAATTGGTATGTTATGTAACCACCAATTGAAATCGTTTTACAAGTATTTAGGTATGGTCATTTTTGTGTTAAAACTATTAGTTTTAGAAAGAGCAAGCCACTTTTCTTTTTCTAAATTTTTTAAGTATAATTTTCCATATTTAACTGAAGGACAAACTGCTACCAACTGACCGATTAAAGCTGCAAATGATCTTATCATACATGTACTTTTATTTTTGATGGTCTGAATACTATTAATTATTTTTTCTTTCTTGTCAGCGGGTGCAAAATATATCATTTTATTAGAATCAAACGTGAAACCAAGAAAAGTTATAATTTGTGTGGGTGAAAGTATACTTTTTCCTTTATTTATAGTAAATCCCAGGCGGAAAAACATAGAACAAGTTTCAACAATATTTTCTTTAAATTCTAAATTTGATTTTAAAATCAGTAAAGTGTCATCTAAAAAAAATGACAGAAGTAAAGCCTCTTGTTCTTAGATCGTTTAAGGCTGGTTTTAAGGTTTTCGTAAATATAAAAGGCGAGATATTCAAACCAAATGGTAAGAAGTTGAAATGATACAGAATATTTTTTGTATTCAAATTTTAAATATTTTTTTTTTATTTTCATGAAGAAGAATAGCAAAATAGGCATCTTGTAAATCTACTTTTGCCATAAAACAACTCTTGAAAATGAGCTTGAGAACTGACCTATAGTCTTCCAACTTAAAATGTGGGGCTTCTATAAAGCAATTTAACTGTTTTAAATTTAAAACAAATCTATGACTTCCGTACTTTTGATGGGCACTAGAAAATATGAAGAAAGGAATTGCTCTCTTGTATGCGAAGAAGGAGAAATAGCTCCCTTATCAAGTAATTGCTTTATAGCTAAATCATACGACTCATTTGGGTCTATGAAAAACTTTTGGTGCTCTCTCTTGAGACGGTGTTGTTTTAAATAAAATATTAAAACCTTGGACCCAACTTAAAACTTTGTTGTCTGAAGTAATCTGTTTCCGGTTTTTAAAATAATTAGCCACATTTCCTGCTGATTTTTTATTTACCTTTAATATGACCTCCTGGTTGTTCGGGTTGGGTTTTGGTGCTGTTGTCTGCTCGACTGTTTGTATCTCGATGTTGGTTGAGGATGATTTGGGTACTGGCTTTGTCGAAATCTTGGTCTGTTCGAGGCTGGATTGAAGTTTAAACTCTGCTGATTGAAGGTGTTAGATTCTGGAAGAACTCTTGTTGGATGCTGAGTGGAAAAAACAGCTTGGCCTTGTGGCGCGGTCTTCGGATAAAAAGTGGCTTTAGTGGCTTCATTATAGAGCTGACTTGAAAAGCTGCTGATCTTGTATCTTTGGTTTCTTTCAAAATTTCAATAAAGTTCTCCCCAAATAAATATTTATCTATAGGTTGCTCGTCTAATAATTTTTTAAATTTTAAATTTTATGAAGAACTGAGCAAAAATCTTTTGTGCAAAGGCATCTTCTATATTGAAATAAAATAAAACACTTTTATATTGAAGTTTATGGAATTGGCAATCATTTCGATATTCCTTTTTTAGTTTAATCCTAATTCGACCTCTTTATAAAGGGACATAATACTTGCAGCTAAAATTGTTTGCATAGTTTGCAAGTATTTATCTTCCCTAATTTTATTTTTATCTTTTATGGCAGATAAAATCTCAGAATTCAACTGAGGTGGGCAAAGTCTTTCGCAGTTTTTAGCAGGTAAGAATTTTTCTGTAAGTTTACCCACAATACTTTTGTCTATTTGGAAAAAGAATAGTTTAGCCTTTTTGCTACATCTGGCAACATTTCAGAAGAATTAAGGTTAGTTTTTAATGGGTCTTCCCCAATTAAGTTAATCATATTTAGAGAAATAGATTCTTTTTGTGTAGGTACCTCTCCAATGGAAAAATCTTCTGTCTGTTGTTGCGACTCCTCAATAAGTACTGCTGGTTGTAGATCTTCACTCAAAATCTTCAATTATGGTCAAATTGCATTGGATCTCATTTTCTGTATTATTTTTAATATTTTGAAAAAACCATACAAACATTTAGTGTAAGTAAACTTGCTACGCTTAAAAAGTGAAATCAAGGTAAAATGTACAAAAAAATATTTAAATAAATATTATGTATTCTATTTTAAATTTCTGGGCTACTACAAAGTACCTCTGAGAAATAGGAGCATCTCAAATAAATCATAAAGATTTTCTGGGCTATTAAAAAATACTTCTGAGAAATAGGAGCATCTCAAATAAATCATAAAGATTTTCTGGGCTATTAAAAAATACCCGCTCCCCTATTATTATTGTTTGAAGACAAGCCAAACACAAATTTTGTGTAAGTAACTTGCTATTCTTGTGATGTAAGTTCGAAGTAAAATGTGTAAAATTAGATAAATAAAAATATATTCCATTCTATACTTCTGGGCTACTATAAACTGCCTCTGAGAAATAGAAGCAGGTCAAATAATCATAAAGATTTTCTGGGCAACTTAAAAGTACCCTCTGATTTATTGTTATATCCTTAATTATTTAGTCTGTATTACTTTGGGCTACCTTAAGGCACCTTATTGAGACAAAACAATATAACTTTTCTTTGCAAAATGTGACGTTTTTCATGTCATTTATGTTAACCCATTTTCTACGAAATAAACATTAATAGGAAAACCAGTGCAGTCCGGCAACATAGTGCCTGTTTTATATTCGAACAGGAAGATGGCGAAAAAACATGTACTATGGCAACAGAAAAATATATTGATAACAACAAAATAAAAGACTCCATGTTTAAATTTGATTAAAACTGTCACTTTGTAAACAATTAATAAATATAGCTCTCTTTATTCACTCTAAATTTAATTTAACTACCATAAGAAAATCAAAAAATATCATATAAATACCTGAGTCCTTTTCATCCATTTCCTCTCTAAACTTTACCAATTTCTGTTGCAACTCTTCATATTTCCGCCGCTTTCGTGATAAACAATCACTCTTTGATGACCTTTTTGACATTTTAAACGCTTTTTAACAATTTTTATAAAATTATTTCGAACACGCGTGTGATCAGCCGCGCACAGAAAAAAAAACAGTGATGTGCGCACGTCACGTGTCAAGAAGCCTAATATCTTCTTTTTTCTTATTCTTCTTCTTTAAACTGTGATCAGCGGCCAGAAAATGCCACTACCATTAGAAATGTTCGAAATGTAATGTGAAGGACAATTTATATTTGTTACTTGTTCCAACTAAAATTATAGTCCGGTCAACAACCACAATATTAAAAAAATCAAAAAACGAAAAGAAAATCAATGATGAAAATTTGGGAATAGATAGTTGTGTTTATTAGTTTACAATTCCAAGATTCCTCCATTTTGCAAGAAATATTGGGCTATATTACGCACAATAATGAAAAAATATTTTTTTTAGAAAACTATAATCTTCACTCTATCTGAACCCATTAATTCCCATGTTAGAAAAAAAATCAGCCTCTTTTATTACAATTTCCAATACTACATTAAATAACATTGATGACATCGGATATTCTTGTCACACTTCTTTTTTAACTTCAATTTTTTTTAATAGTTTATTATTTACCTTCACTTTATATTCCCTTTTCGTAAGTCTTAACTTTATCATTCTTATTATGTTCGAAAAGCTTCTATATTTTTACTTTTTTTTTAATTTTTTTTTAATTAATGGAAAACAGGAAAGCTTATGGTTTTTTTAATACAAATATCTTCGGGATTACGGAAAAAGCTTTAAAATGACGTATTACAAAGTTTGATATACTCATTTATTGTTAATATAATTGCGAAAAAAGTTCGGAATTGCAAAAAAAAATATTTTCGCAATAACTGTTGTAAAAATTAGAGTACAGCTTTGAAATTTTTGTCAAATAAGGGTTCTTTGGTGCTTAATATGTGATAAAAATTTAAAAGCGATTCACTCAATTGTTTAAATTTTATTCAAATTGTTTATCCCAGAGAGCATTTTTTTGCAATAACATAAGTCAGAAAAAACTGATGTTAGAACCATTACACAGGTGTCAAATGAAAGAGCATGAGCTATATTTTCAACTTGGTTTAAAAAAGTAAATAAAAAATGCATTTATTAGTAATAAATAATTATGCAAAGGTATCGTGAATCTTTCCTTATAAACTTTTTATTTTGTTATATAAGAAATTATATGTATTTATTACAATTTTTTATCAATTATGATATAAATAACATTACTTGGTCGTTATAAACTTAAAACAGGTTAAAAAAGTTAATTTTTTTGAAAAATGTTATTCAAGAAGTTTATAAAGGAAATTTGACGAGAGATTTGCATAATTATTTATTACTAATAAATGCATTTTTTATTCACTTTTTTAAACCTTGTTGAAAACGTAGCTTATGCTCTTTCATTTGACACCTGTGGAATGGTTCTAACGTCATTTTTTTCTGACTTATGTTATTGCAAAGAAAATGCTCTCTGGGTAAACAATTTGAATACAATTTAAACAATTGAATGAATCGCTTTGAAATTTGTATCACATATTAAGCACCAAAAAACCCTCATTTGACAAAAATTTCAAAGCTGTGCACTAATTTTTACAACAGTTACTGCGAAAATATTTTTTTTTTTGCAATTCCGACCTTTTTTCGCAAAAATATTAATAACAAATGAGTAAATCAAACTTTGTAATAAGTACGTCATTTTAAAGCTGTTTCCATAATCTCGAAAATAATTGTACTAAACAAATCATAAGTTTCACTGTTTCCCTTTGATTTGAAAAAAAAGGGGGAAATGCCATTTTTTGACAGTTAATTGTTTATAAATAAAAATGGCCGCCAGATCCTACGCAGCAAATAGTTATAATTTGTTCTTATAGGTATTACTTGTCGAAAAAACGCTTCAGTACACTGGCTGCTGAAGTGTCACGAACAGGGTATATTTTTGTCTTATTACTCTGGACTATAACGTGTTTTTGATAAAAATTGCTAATATCTTATATACTACATTAGTAATGCTGTAGCCCTATAATTCTGACATTTCGCTTTACCTTCTTTTGAAGAGGGCATATTATTACTGTTTGCTTCCAATTTCCACTGTTATAAAATCACATCCAAGTTCCAGGACGTTTTGAAGTTTTTTTAACCTTTAATAATGACTTCAACTTCATTTAGGGATACCGCTAGATATTCCGTACTGCAGCTTTACGTATTCCTTGTTATGTTCTTCATTATCGTGACATTATGTCTCCTTCATTTCTATGATCTGTGCTTTCCTCATTGTCATTATTTGTATACCCCCTGATTAACAATTCACATTGTTTTGAGCCTTTCGACTCTCGGAATTCCATACCCATGTTCGTCCGTCTAAAGATCTGGTCTACTGGCAAGGATCGATCCCACCGTAAACCGATAATCTCAACGGAAATAAGGGCTCGTGCGACAGTCGTAGCGAACTACGATTGCCTAGTAAAGTCACATTGTTTTGAGCCTTTCGACTCTCGGAACTCCATACCCATGTTTGTCCGTCTAAAGATCTGGTCTACTGGCAAGGATCGATCCCACCGTAAACCGATAATCTCAACGGAAATAAGGGCTCGTGCGACAGTCGTAGCGAACTACAATTGCCTAGTAAAGTCACATTGTTTTGAGCCTTTCGACTCTCGGAACTCCATACCCATGTTCGTCCGTCTAAAGATCTGGTCTACTGGCAAGGATCGATCCCACCGTAAACCGATAATCTCAACGGAAATAAGGGCTCGTGCGACAGTCGTAGCGAACTACGATTGCCTAGTAAAGTCACATTGTTTTGAGCCTTTCTACTCTCGGAACTCCATACCCATGTTCGTCCGTCTAAAGATCTGGTCTACTGGCAAGGATCGATCCCACCGTAAACCGATAATCTCAACGGAAATAAGGGCTCGTGCGACAGTCGTAGCGAACTACGATTGCCCAGTAAAGTCACATTGTTTTGAGCCTTTCGACTCTCGGAACTCCATACCCAGTCGGAATTCACTTGTTGTTCAAAATGTTGTTTCGATCGTCTTAATATTTCTTGGTCATCAAATACCATTTTTTCTTCTTTATCTTTGTAATAAGTAGGATATGGTATTTATATTTTTGCGGAAACCGTTATTAATTTTAAGCTTGGACCGTTTTCCCGACCTTTTCCGTATGACCGAAAATAGTACTCCACTATAAAAAATTCTTCTGCAAATCTGAGAACTATCCAGAAGCACCTAACATTAACACCACATTCACATAAGTTATAACGATGTTCGGAAACCATTCTGTCCGTTTCGGTGCATAACACATACAAATTTGAGGCATACGCATTTCAGTACTCTTTATTTTAGGCTATTGATTATGTTCGAAATAAGAGAGCTAAAAGGAACTACACCGTTAACGAGATTTTATTGTCTTATGATATGGTCAATAGACCTCTAAATTTGAAAAAACCGCGGAGTGCTACCATTTAAATGGGTGCGTTTTTGAGAATGGGGTGAATTAGTCCCTAGGCACAGGGTGAATTAGGGTGAATTCTATGAACTTTTGGTACAAACACGTCTACAGGAAAATTGTTCCAGGTTAAATTTACTATCGAAATATCACATTTCATAGTCAAATATATTTTTTTACAAAAATATATTTAAAAGAAGAGCAATCAAAAACACGAAAGAAAGCGATTTTGTTTTTTGCCCCATAGCTTTTTTTCGCAGGGATATACATTCTTCCTCTTTAAAATGATGTTTAGTAGAATTCTCTAGGATTTATAGTCTCTGAAAGAGGATTTTTCAAAGTTCGCCTCTCACAGCATTTTGGGCAATTTTCCCCATTATTCCGCAAACATTTTTCTGTAACTTTTTTCTACGCATTTCTAGGTATACATAATAGGATATTTTGTAGAAAGAAAAGTCAATTGTCTTTAAAATGATCTACTATAGTCCGTCCGCTATAACTTTTCCCATGTGGTACGATTCATTTTCAATCAAATTAAGTCAAAACACAAATTGAAACGAACGTCGATGTGTATATACATTTTGTATACTGTATACTATATACTACACATATCGGCGTACGCTTCACAATATTTTTTTTTTCACAAAGTTAATATTAAAAAAGTTTTTCATATGGATCCAACTTAGTGGGACCTATTGAATGGGTATATGTCACACTTTGAAAAAGTATATTTTGTTTAAAGATAGTCCTATAATTTTCTACGGTACACCATTTTAAAGTAAAACAAATAGGCTTTTTTTTGTTGTACAATATATATACCTAAATATACAATAAAAAAAGTTATAATAAGAAATTTAAAAATAATCATAATATATATCATAAATCATTAAAAGTATAAAAGTTTGAAAAACCATATCTGGCTTAAAAATATGCATACAGCCTTCTTTAATAGACCATTTTAAAGAAAATTAAATTTTGTTTATATTAAATGTCACATTGCATATACCTAAGGCTGCGTAGAAAAAAGTTACAGAACAATGTTTGCGAAGTAACAAGGAAAATGGCCCAAAATCGTTGCTAGTGGCTATTTTTGAAAAATCATATTTTGGAAACTAAAAATCATCGAGACCTACTAGACGTCATTTTAAAGAGGAATGATAGAAGTTTTTTTCTATAAAGCAATGCTTATACCTTTATCCCGGTGGAAAAATGTTATGGGGCAAAATGCAAAATGGCTTTCTTTCGTGTTTTTTTTCTTGCTTTTCTTTTGAATATATTTTTGTAAAAGAAAATATTTTTGATTTTAAAATGTGATATTTCGATAGTAAACTTAAACTGGAACAGTTTTCCTGTAGACGTGTTTGTACCAAAAGTGCATATAACTCACCCTAATTCGCCCTGTTCCTAGGGACTAATTCACCCCTTTCTCAAAAACGCACCCATTTAAATGGTAGCACTCCGCGGTTTTTTATTTAGGGGTCCGTTGACTATATGAAACAGTAAAACTCCGTTAACATTCTAGTTCCTTTCCAAAATATACAGGGTGTAATGAAAATACAGGTCATAAATTTAACCACATATTCTGGGACCAAAAATAGTTTGATTGAACCTAACTTACCTTAGTACAAATGTGCATATAAAAAAAGTTACAACCCTTTGAAGTTACAAAATGAAAATTGATTGTTTCCAATATATCGAAAACTATTAAAGATTTTTTATTGAAAATGGACATATGGCATTTTTCTGACAGTAGCACCTTAAGAAAAAATTATAGTGAAATTTGGACACCTTATAAAAATTTTATGGGGGTTTAGTTCCTTTAAACCCCCCCAAACTTTTGTGTACGTTCCAATTAAATTGTTATTGTAGTACCATTACTTAAACACAATATTTTTAAAACTTTTTTGGCTCTTAGTACTTTTTCGAAAATTCAGTTTTATCGAGATATTTTGAATATTTGTCAAATCCACCACATATTTGTATATGGTTAAGTACGATTATGGAGACTAGGTAAAAATATGAAAATTTATGTATGATTTACATTTTTAGGTCTATTTTGAACCGTATTAAAAAAGAAGCCATATCTCGATAAAAGTTGCCTTCTCGAAAAAATACAAAGAGGCAAAAAAGTTTTAAAAACATTTTGTTTAACTAATGGTATCGCAGTAATAGTTTAATTGAAGCGTACACAAACATTTGGGGGGTTTAAGGGAACAAAACCCCCATAAAATTTTTATGTAAACATATTAAAAGAGAAGCCGCAACTCGATAAAAACTGCCTTATCGAAAAAATACTAAGAGCCAAAAAAGTTTTAAAAATATTGAATTTAACTAATCCTACCACAAAAATAATTTAATTGGAACGTACAGAAAAGTTTGGGGGGGTTTAAGGGAACAAAACCCCCATAAAATTTTTATGGGGAGCACAAATTTCACTATAATTTTTCTTTAAGATGCTCCTGCCGTAAGAATGCCATATATACATTTTCAATAAAAAATCTCTAATAGTTTTCGATATATTCGAAAAAATCGATTTTCATTTTGTAACTTCAAAGGGCTATAACTTTTTTCATGTGCATATTTATACTAAGGTAAGTTAAGTTCATTCGAACTATTTTTGGTCCCAGAATATGTGATTTAATTTATGACCTGTATTTTTGTTACACCTTGTATAATCAATAGCCTATTTGGCCGCATACCCTAAATGCATTTAAAGTGGTTATTTCACATAATTATTAGTGTAAATTGGTTCACATAATTAAGTAATAATTCCATAAATTCCTGCGTAATAAGGAATTTTCCTCACAACAGCCAATATAATCACATACTTTTTCCATACCCTCAGAAATATCAAGTTTTGGTCGACGAAATTCCCCAATAATTTTTCATTATGTCATTATGTCAGGATTTATGGTAACAAGCATTCTCTTGTTATCAAATTAATACAAAAAATTCTTAACAAAATTTGTTTGCTCTTCTGGTCATAAACTTCTTTCAGTTCGACTTCCAAATTTGTTTAGAAACGTAGGCTTCGAAACTATGTTTAGTACAACAAACTGTCCTTCTTTCATCGTTTTACCTTTAGTACGGATAAAACATTTGGATTTATACAGGGTGTAACAAAAATACAGGTCATAAATTTAATCACATATTCTGGGACCAAAAATAATTCGATTGAACCTAACTTACCTTAGTACAAATATGCACATAAAAAAAGTTACAGCCCTTTGAAGTTACAAAATTAAAATCGATTTTTTCCAATATATCGAAAACTGTTAGAGATTTTTTATTTAAAATGGACATGTGGTATTCTTATGGCAGTAGTATATTAAAAAAAAATTATAGTGAAATTTGGACACCCCATAAAAATTTTATGGGGGTTTTGTTCCCTTAAACCCCCCCAAACTTTTGTGTACGTTCCAATTAAATTATTTTTTGGTACCATTAGTTGAAATACATATTTTTAAAACTTTTTTGTCTCATATTATTTTTTCGATAAGGCGGTTTTTATCGAGTTGCAACTTCTTTTTTAATATGTTTACATAAAAAAGTTATTGGGGTTTTGTTCCTTTAAACCCCCCAAATGTTTGTGTACGTTCCAATTAAACTATTGCTGCGATACCATTAGTTAAACACAGTGTTTTTAAAACTTTTTTGCCTCTTTGTATTTTTTTGATAAGGCATCTTTTATCGAGATGTGGATCCTTTTTAATATGGTTCAAAATATACCTAAAAATGTAAATCAAAAATAAATGTTCCATATTATTACCGTTTCCATAATTGTACTTATTAACCATATACGTATATGTGGTGGATTTGAAAAATATTCAAAATATCTCGATATAAACTGATTTTTCGAAAAAGTACTGAGAGGCCAATTTTTTTTTAAAACATTGTGTTTAACTAATGGTACTACAATGTTAATTAATTGGAACGTACACAAAAGTTTGGGGGGGTTTAAAGGAACAAAACCCCCATAAAATTTTTATGGGGTGTCCAAATGTAACTATAATTTTTTCTTAAGATTTTTTTCTTAAGATATAATTTCTGCCATAAGAATACCACATGTCCATTTTCAATAAAAAATCTCTAATAGTTTTCGACATATTGGAAAAAATTGATTTTCATTTTGTAACTTCAAAGGGCTGTAACTTTTTTTAAGTGCATATTTGTACTAAGGTAAGTTAGGTTCAATTGAATTATTTTTGCTCCCAGAATATGTGATTAAATTTATGACCTGTATTTTTGTTACACCCTGTATATAATCAAAAAGTTCTGAAAATTAGAGAAATTTGACATAATTAATACAAAACGAAGTGTACACATCCGTGTCAACATCTGTGTTTGTACATATTAATATACTTGTCGTCGTAACTCTTTGATCATTTCAAAAATATATGCCAACCAAAACTTTTTAAGTGAAAAATTTGTAATCTATTAAAATTTATTGGCTTTTAATATTAAGCTAAAACATATAAAAAATTAGCACGACTTTATAGAATTTATTGCTTAAGGCCATCGGTACATAATTCGCAAATATTTACGGCTATCCCTACTTTTTCTGTCTTTACACGGCAAATTACGTGTAGTAAAATTTACACTTGTATGGATATGTAAACATTACTAGAATGTCATTCTACTTGAAAATGTCATCATTAACTTAAAGAGATGTCTTTTGAATGTTCTTTGGTAACTGTTATTTGTATAATTGCAAATTATTAATTCAGTTAATAAATGTAATAATTTTTTCACTAACTATGTATTCAGCGATTGTAATAATTTATATGTACAACAAAAACTAATACTCAATTGAGAAAAGAGCAAAACTGTTAAAGTGATTTTTTAATAATATTTTGTTACTATGGACCGCTTACAATTTTGAACATCTTCAACAAACTACTTGGATCACAGAATACATTATCCTGATGTATTATCTGCTTGGATCTTCCTAAAGCAATACACAATAAATAACTTTTAATTAAGTTCATGTCTTATATCAATTATTTTTATCAAATACACTATACTATAAGTATCAGTAGTAATTGCACAAGAGCTTTAAAATTATTGAATTTTTCCCGAGTGACACTTTGACAGTTTTAATAATTTCACGAGCCGAAGGCGAGTGAAATTATGTCAAAGTGTCACGAGGGCAAAAATTCTATATTAATTTTAGAGATCGAGTGGAATTTGTTGCGATTATTTCATGAATCAAGCTGTTCAACACCAAAATATTATTTTAATTTATTTATGTAAGTACAAATTAGTACAATTAAACACACAGTTATTATAAATATTAATTTGACGGTTGAAAGTCATCACTTTTATAATTTTAAAATATTAATTGTCATTAATGTCACTGAATGTATTTTTTCGTAGCAACGAAGAGCATCTGACTTAATATACTTGACGACGGGAAATTATCAACAATTATCGATTTAATTTAGATTTATGTAGCTTTCTATTGGTCAGAAACTCCTATGAATGAAAAAATCAATATTATTTAATCAACAACTTAAAATATTCCCGTTGCCATGTCAAATATTAAATAATAAATATCAAATTTTAAAATTGTCACTGATTGTCGATGTCTGACTGACAATATGCTGACAATATTCTATTCGACTGAGTGCGTTGTACGACAAAGATAGGTTTGGAAAATATTACCGCGGACATTGTGTTCATTTTTTTTTCAAATCCTGAAAAACCAATAAATATTTTTGAAAAAATTTAAACGCAGAATGAAAGAATCAATTATTACCGAGGGCCGAAAGTCCCTTAGAATAAATAAAAAGTTTATTTTGAACGAGATATTTGAAATTAAAAATCACACTAAATTTTCTCTTAGTTTTTCACCCCTGTAACTAATTAAAATAAACATTATAGAAGTTCTCAGGGACTCTCGGTCCTCGCTAATAACGTAATTTTTAATTCTGAGTTTAAATTTTTCAAAAATGCTTTTTAATTTTCTGATGAGTCGAAAAAAATGAATCCACCATTTGAATAGCATTGCAGCCGAAAATACGTAGGTACCCATCCCCTTAATGAAAATTTAATTTGTATTACAAAATATGTTCGATAGTACCTTTTGTGTATTGCAATATCAATGATGTATATGTATGTAATTCCTCGCTAAGTTAGGATGCCATATTTGATTTCCTTCACTAGTTAACACTAGCAAAGAGTATAAATATTATACTGGAAAGTGAAGTACTGGAAAGAAAAATGTATAAAATGAAACTATTAACTTAATGGAAGAAGCAGTGATGAGAATGGCCCGAGATAAAATCGAAGCGAGCACAGCCCGCAGAAGAGTTGGAGCGACAATCAAAGCATGGCAGAGATATTATAAAGACCTGATATATAAAGCTGACTAAAATTAGGATGCACAAGAAGAGGAATATGGTAAATACTGTATTTAAAAGCCAGATAATATTATTAGGTATAATTCTCTTGGCCTTTACCTCTACGCAGGCATAGTTACCAATTTAAATTGTCTATATAAGTTTTTAAGTCAATGTGAACATCTTCATCAACATATCGTGTCTAAGCATCCTTTACAAGGTCTTCTTGTCAGTACCTCTAAGTCAGTAATTCTTCTTATTGGATCAGTAGTATTTCGACGTTGAACATTTCCTTATTCCCTTTTCTTACTTTATGTTCTCTCATGTTTAATTAATTCCCATTCATCTAAACATTCTCATTTTCACCATATTCACTGTTTTTTCTTTTTGTTTTAACTACCAAACGTCTAGTTCCGTACAGCAAAAGTATTTTTTCAGTTTTATAGCATTTTTCTATTCGTCTCATTCAAATACACTGCTCATTCAAAAACATTTTTGTTTGTGCTTTTGTGCAGGTTGCTTTTAGAATACCTTAAATTAAAAACATTTCTTTTTTTTACAAAAAATGTATTGAAATAAACAATATAACACCATAAATCTAAACATCAAATTTAAACAAACTAAGATCATAAATAAATGACGGAATTAAATTTTTAAAGTTCAAGGAAATTAATCTAGTACCGAGTGTGTTGCCTTCTGTGTCATTTATTACTGCTTGTTAACGATGTCTCATACTGAGGATTACCGTTCCTATTTTTTTAAACAATTTAATCCCAAATTTCAACTATGTAATCATAAAAACGCTGGACGGAAGGGCCGCCCGAGAACTTTCTCGTACCGATCTATTATCGTTATGGTACTAGATACTGGCATTCTATAAAAATAACAAAATTACTCGTTATTTTGATATTTTAGAAACACCCTTCTGTACTTGAAAGTATTTTATGGTTCTACGCATCATTAATTCCTGCATTTGAGAAAATGTTCGATGCCATATTTCGGGGACACACTATAGATGTATAGATTATTGCATAAATTAATAGAATATTATAATCATACTTTCATTTCAAATTAGTTCATTTTTCTGAGAAATTAATAGTTTACAATATTTGCATTTCATTCTATTGCGATTACGCCAGTCAATGAGCGAGATTAAGAACAAGATATTATCTCCGAATTCTATCCTACTGCATGGACTTTAATGAAATTTTGGGAGTAGCCCAATCTCCTAATTCAAAGAGATTGCTCTTAATTCAAAGTCTATCCTATATACTATGACGCTTTTATCATGGAGCGGTTCCCACCACTTCTCAGGGGTAAAATATTTTTATTTTCGAATTACATGGAGAAAAAGGAAGATTTTTAAGAAAATTTAAAAATTCATTCTATAATTTGATCACATTTTTTACAAAAACCATTTATTTTAAACCCGTTCAACTTTTTGAAAGTAGAAATAACACTATATTAAAAGGTATTGCAAAAGAAAAACAATGCATTTAAATTATGGTGGATGGGGAGTTAAATGTATATTATACTTTCATTTTTCCTTAAAGTACATTAGTCATATATTTTTGCACCATATCTCGCTTAGTTTGTATGTAACCGACATTTAACGGTGCTCATTTTAAAGGCCTTTTCGAACACTACAAAAGGTGTTGGTAGCATTTTACACCTAAAACCTACCGTTCCTCTGTTATTTCAAGTTGAATACCCCAATTTGAACATGCACCAAAAAACAAACTATTTTCACCTACCATATCTCTTTTTGTATTATAAATAGAACATTTACGAAGGAACGAATCTCTTTATTATTTATAATCTAAAAAATGTTTTATATAGTGTTTTCAGTTCGATGTATAGTTTTTAAGGTATTCACAAAAAAGCCGTCCGAAAAGGTGTCATTTTTCAATGAAAATGGCCAATTTTCAACTACGCATATCTCAAAAAGTATTGAATTCTCAAAAAAAAGTATAGACCAGTTTTTGCTTAGAAATAGGTTCTTTAGCCACTTCCGTGCTTATTTTGACCAACAAATTTTCCACCTCCTTGAAGAAGTGGGAACCGCCCCAAGATAAAAGCGCCCTAGTATATAGGGTATATTTTGTTTCTTGAGCTATTCCCTACTTACTGTGAAAATATCAAGTACATCAATGTAGTAAGATGGAATTAGGAGCCAAATACCCTCATTGACTGCCCTACAATAATGCTCTGCTATGATCGCGTGAGAGAGGACACACATAAGATTATAGCAAAATTTCTATTTACAGTAACTTTTCGAGTTTTTGAGCTATAGCAATTAATTCTATGTCATTGGAAAGGTAATTTTACGTTCTTTCAAAATATGTAAAAATATGTAGGCTGTATCTAAAAAAATTAAGATTTTTTATTCATTTCCGGTTCAACCGGAAGCCATATTTTTGGAAAAATTTATTGCGATAATAGATAATAAAGTACCATATATGTCTGCACAATTTCAAATTTTAGTTTCTATTAAGAAGGAAGTTACGGGCACTCGAATATTTTTTTATAAAAAAGTCATAACTCCCCTCCTATGGGGAGTTAAAAAATCTGACTAATATCATTCAATTTACCGATAGGATATCAAAAACATATCAAAAAATAAAAAAAAATCCTTGGAGCCATTTTTGAGAAAATCTAGTTCACATTTATGTCAAATTTTGACCCCTTAAATATAGGCAACCCGTAACTTTTTCTGAAAAACGATAATATTCTTATAGCCCCATCTTTGGGTTATATAACGACTTTTTCAAATTAAACTTATCTTGAAACAATTTTTTAGATAGGTAGGGAAATGTGTCGGGTTGGCGGTCGGCCATGTTAGCCGCCATTTTGAATTTGGAAATGTCAAATTCCGTATTTTTATTTACCTATCAATGAGCTTTAGTCCTGTCGCCAGTAGGGGTACAACGGCCTCCTTAATTCAGATGGACTTACCCAAGTTTTCTTTATGTATTTTGACCCGTAGAACACGAATTTTTTGGGTAACAGTCGATCCGGATGTCGATAAGATTGTTATAAACAAAGAACTTGAGGAATCACATAACAGTGATTTTTCGCAAAACAAAACATGTTTTTGTATTCTTTGGGTCATTCTAAGCAAAAAATTATTTTACAAGTTTTTTGGTTGGATGCATAGTTTTCGGCATAAACGGGGTTGAACTTTCAAGAAATCAAAAAATTGCAATTTTTGAACCCTAATAACTCTTGATTGAAAAATAAAATAGCAATTCTGCTTACCGCATTTGAAAGTTCAAGTAAGATTCTATCGGTTTTGATTATTTTCATTGCTAGAAATTAATTTTTTAATTGTTAAACAAAGCTATCAACACATAGTGATTGAATGATGTTTTCAATGCATTTCTAATTTGAAATCGAACGAGTAGGCGCGCATACAGAATTTCTACGTACATTACGTCCATTAAAACGCATGCATTGGGCCCGGGAAACACTATGTGTTTATACCTTTATTTAACAAATAAAAACTTATTTTTTAGCAATGCAAATAATCAAATCCGATAGAATTTGACTTGAACTTTCGAATGCAGTAATCAGAATTGCTATTTTATTTTTTAATCAAAAGTTATTCCGGTTCAAAAATTGCACTTTTTCGATTTTTTGAAAGTTTAACCGCGTTTATCTCGAAAACTACACGTCCTACGAGAAAACTTGTAAGGCCATTTTTTGCTGAGAATCACCCAAAAAATACAAAAAAATATTTTGTTTTGCGAAAAAACACTGCTATGTAATTCCTCAAGTTCTTTGTTTATAACAATCTTATCGACATCCGGATCAACTGTTACCCAAAAAATTCGTGTTCTACGGGTCAAAATACATAAAAAAAACTTGGGTAAGTCCATCTGAATTAAGGAGGCCGTTGTACCCCCCTGGCGACAGGACTACTTACTGTGAGTTGAATTTCATTCATTTCGGTCAAAATTTGCAAATATGGGCCATAAATAACCCCCCTATTTCGGCCTCCCTTTAAGAGGATTTTTTTAAAAGCTTAGTTTCTCGACAAAATTCTCTTAAACTTACTCATACCGAATTTCATCAAAATCAGTCCGGTAGTTTTTGCTGGGCGGTGGCGACATACGTACGTACGTACGACGTACATACGTACGTACGTACATACTTCCGACATGTTTTTTTTATTTGCTTTTTAGACTCAGGGGGACTCAAAACGTCAAAAAAAAAAGTGAAATCTGAAAAAAAAATTTTGCACGATCCTATAACTTTATCTATTATACTATACTACGTATATAGTACGATAAAGTAAAACAGTCGATCGAATGTGTTTGGTGCATTAGGTAGTTGTCATAGTAGTCTCCCTTCGATGTCTTAAACCTGTCCTATTGGGTTGAGGTCAGGACTTCTCACAGGCCAATCAATGGTAGAAATCTCAACCTGCTGACGATATTGCTGCACAATTATTATTGTCATGGGTGGCCTGACATTATCTTGCGTAAGCATGAAATTATCCCCAATAAATGGTGTAAATGGCACGACATGCTCTTCTGAAATATCTGTAATATACCTGTGTAATATAAGCCGCCAGCGATCTATTCTAACTCCGTACGAGCCTCCAAATTATTCCCGCCCCACACCATTACCGAACCGCCACCATACTGTACAGAGTGTACAGTTCCTACGGTGTAACACTGTGCGTAGCGTTCCCCAGCCCTTTTGTACACTCTGTTCCGCGTATCATCAGAAAAAAACAGTGCTTGGATTCATCGGTGAACAATATTCTTTCCCAAACGTCATTATTCCAAACAACATGTTTACGAGCAAAATGCAATATTTGCCTTCTATGGTCTCTGGTCAACAATGAGTCAGTGGGTGCCCTTCTAGAGCATAGGTCGTTTTCGGCAAGTCTTCTCCTTATCGTATTTTGGCTGATTATAAAGGTATAACGATCCAAAAATTCATTTTGTGGAAAAGTAATGGTAACAAACCTTTGTCTCAGTGTACGAAGTGTCAAAAATCGGTCTTGATTAGGAGTTGTAATCCTTCTACGGTCTTGACCGGGTCATCTTGAGTTACTTCCAGTAAGAGAAAAACGTGTTTAACACTATTAAAATGATTGACTGAGGGACGTTAAAACCTTCAGCGCGTTCAACTTGACTGTATTCTTCTTCGCGAAGAGTAACAATTCTAATAGAGTGTCTTTCTGACAAATTTCTATTTTCTTGGAGCTGGTGGTTCATTTCAAACAAAAAACACGTAATAAAGTTGAAATACAACTTTAACCCTGCTGTCCCGTTCGAGTCAACTACACAAATGTACTGTTCGGGTCAATATGACCCAACTATGGTTTACGCTCTTTAATCGAAATAAAATAAGCTTATGGTGATAAATAAAACTTTATTAACAACAAATTATGGTCAACTAAACAAAAATTATGTTGTTAACGTAAATTAAACCCTATTAACAAAAATAAAAGGTATTTTTTTCTTTCAAAAAAGCCTAGTAACAAATATCTACAAAAATTTAATTCAGTTTACAACTGGGACAGTAATAAAAAGAATGGATTTTACAAATATGTTGATGATAATATACAACATAATAATTAGTCTTGTTATCGTTTCTAGGACAAGTTTACAGCGCGAGCGTGCTCGTTTAGTACGCGGAGTTAGATTGTCCATAGACGGTTCACTAGAATTTCCATCTTATCTACTTGTTTCCGCTCGTGTCCTTTTTACCAGTTCGTGAGTGCCTTTATTTATTGGTATATTTTTTCTGGAAATGATGACTGGTTTCATTAGTTTTTTCCCAATTCCTCAGGAAAAATTCGTCGTTTTGCCAGTTTATTTATTGATGCCCATAACACGAACGCGTTGTAGGCAGAAATGTCTAGCAGATTATAAAAAACAATCATTGGCCAACGATTTTTCTCTTCTCACATATATACGTGCCAACAAACTAATCTAGAGTAGGTGTCCACTGTTCCCTTAGTGGAATTGTAATCTAAAATAATTTGGGTCTTGTTCATTTGATGAAAGTGATGCATGATGCATCGATTCATGACGCAAAGTACTCATAAGAACAACATTTTTATTATTTTTAGGAATATTGTCAACAACAGTGGTATCTTGCGTGAAGCAAAACAGGCGAGCTATGAACTTCTTTATTCGCGATTTTTTGCTGAAAGCTCCGGTTTATTTTACTTATAGTCCCCGGCATTGTATCTACTTTATTTTAGAAGAAATTGTCCTAAATTTTACGATGTAAAAAAGTTATTACACGTAATTTTGTGGTCTTCCAAATCTCACAATAAAACACTGCTGTTTCGGCAAAGTGCCTTTCTCAAGTCATTCACTTGAGAAAGGCACTTTGCCGAAACAGTTGTAGTAATAACATAGTTGTAATAAATTTTGTGGAAGTATAGAAAAACAAACGTTTTTCAGTGTTTTATTGTGAGATAAAATGAACTTCCATCAAGTAAGGGTCGAATCCATCAATTAGTCTTCCAAATCACTACTCAAGTCACACATCACACGCATTCCTGTATAGATTTGCAATTTTACAGCATAAGACGTTTTACTGTTCATATAATTATATAAAACGCAAACTTTTTTGTCATATTTCTCTGGCTTGCTTGGAATGTACCATTTGAAGGGAGAGCGGTCTCTAAAGGGGCATTTATTTGCTTATCGGCAGTAACATTTTCATCAGAGTTAAAAAAATTTGGCATATTTTCAACCTATGTTTCCTAAATTTCACGAATTGCAGCAAGTTTATCAAAACGTCTCCCATCCTGTCTAGTAGTTTTGTTATCAAAAGTATTACTTGAAACTTTTTTGTAAATATATCAAGCGACATATTATATTTTATTAAAATATACTACGACCCGTTTCTTAATTCCACAAACTTTTAGTTGATTCACCATGGGACTTCTAAACTCGAGCTAAAAATAAAAGACCAATGTGTGCTTGGAAACCAACTTTATTCATGTCTTTCCAGTTGGTTCCAAATACATGCTGTCCGTCCATGTTGGTCATGTTTATAATTCGTTTTGCAACAACGTCCAGCTATACTACAGATTATTTTACTAGTTCTAGCTTGCAGAAACCTATTTTTATATACAAACGTATCTTGCTGGCAAGCACACAGTTACTGCTAAAATAGAATACTGCCAACTAAACACACATACACAGATAATTTAGACGGTTTAAATACGCGGGTCATATTGACCCGAACGTACCCTAGGTAACAATTTAATTTTTATAAAAAACATGAGGAAGTTGATTGTTTATCTCATATGCAATTGAAAGACCTCATATTAGGTAATAAAGTCACGAAACACCAAATCGTTACGCCGCGTAATAATTTGTAAAATAGGAAATACATTATTTTTTGGGTCAAATAGACCCGAACAGGACAGCAGGGTTAAACATTCAGCACAACGTATTCCAACCCAACTAAATTCGAACTAAAATGAAGCACAACTAGCATGTTTTTAATTTTTCTTTGCAAAAAATCATGAAAACATCAGAGTTTTTTACCGTTATTTCTATAAATTTTACAATATACCAGATGTAGCAATAATATATTATCACAAAAATCGAAACATTAAAATTATTTGATTTACCAGGAATTTTAACTACACGCGCTGGCGTATTTTGTACGCCAGATATAAGAATTCTACTGCAAATATATTTAAAAATTTAATTTTTGACCTTGTTTATGTCTCTAACCTATCACTGGAATGTGCTTTACAATTTGGTTTTAGTTTCGTTTTAATCGGCGTTCTGGGAAGATCGTAATTTACAGTTTATTTTTTGTTGTTTCCGGTGGTGCACAATATGCGCCACGATTATATTAATATAAGTAGTAATATAAGTACCTATTTCAATTGTTTTTTAGTCATTATGGCACAAACTATATTTTTCTTTATAAACAATACTTTTTATCCCCTAAAAAATCACATTTCAAAAATTTTTTATTAGCAATTTTATTTATCATGGAATCCAGTTATTCCGTAATTCCAGTTATAAATCCCAATTGGCTTACTGAGAAGGAAGTCCAAGTATTCACTGATGACAAATAAGGTTTATAACAAACAACTAAGTGTATTTTTTCAAAAAAAAAAATAAACAAATCCGCTGTTATTGTGTATTTTCTTGTGGCGTATAAAGTACGCCACGCGTGTAGTTATGTCATAACTTGATGCGCGGGTAGTTAAAGGTTAAAATTATGCGTTAACTTTGGAGCGCAGTGTATTTCTATAGTATAACAAACCAACCATCCCCTTCCATTTGAATCATACCGTCATAGCTCTACTACATACATTTCCGTGCATTTTATTTAGTTATTATCCAGTTTATTTCTTTATTCTCAAATTTTTTCATTAACTGTCTTAAAATTAAAATAAATCGTCTTTTTCCCGTATCCTTCTATCAATTCCTCCTTCTTTTTCCTTGTGCCTTGTCAGCGCATATTGACACCCTTAATATTTGTAGTAGCTTGCTGTCTATATTGGCTCTAATCCTGTGCCAAATAAACTGCTTCATGTAGGGATTTTCCCATTGACTTAAAGGTTTGGACCGTTATCTCCTCACGCTGGTCCAGGGCGGGTTGAGGAGGAAAGGAGTTGGGTAGGTTTGGGTTGGTGTGTAGGATTTAGGGATTAGGATCCGCTTCTCTCCCGGAAGAGGATTGGGAGAAAAAGCCGATCTCGCGTACGCAGGGCAGGGGCGCATCCCTGAAGCAGACCTGTCTTTACCGGGATCGTTAACCCGGCATTGGTCGCTAGGTAAGTTGTAACGCGAGTGGTCGCGCGTGAGATTTTCTCTCACATATCCAACTTTTGCCTTTCTTTACAAAATTTTACAAAAAAGTTGAGGTTTCATCAACGATTAAGCCATTTGCTTTAAAAAGACACGACGCTTTTCTGTTTTATTATTATTATCTTTGTATAAAATGTGACTATCGATACCGCCAATATTTAATATTGAAAAATAAATGATAAGTGACCATGTACAACTAACCCGTGAAACAGAATATAGGATTTTCATATCATCAACCACATCCACGGCGCCTTTTATTACATCATAAAAGGATATTATTTTAGGTTTTAAGGGTAAAAATAAAATTAATTTTTATACACAGTTGGTGACGCCGGTGGTAGCTTGATGAGAGAATCTCTCACATGAAGCGCACTGACTCAACAATATGGTGATACTAAGTAAACTGAGTCACTATCTGAGCGGACGAGTCTATTAGATTGTCGAGGGAGGATAGTTAGGAGACTAGAAGGAACTACAGCATGTACAATTTCTCAGAAAAAAAGTTGTGCGCAATTTTCTGAAACCGTGAGAGAAAATCTCATATAGCGACCACTGGCGGGTTAAGAGTGTCTACCCGCTACCCCATGATATCCCGCTAATACATAAATACACAAACCTTGTACCATTAAACAGGTGAGTCAAACAGGGAGACACTCTATCACCCAAACTGTTCACCTTAGTTTTGGAAGACGTGTTTGAAAATCTAAATTGGAAATATAAGGGAATAAACATCAATGGCCGCTACCTCAGTAATCTGCGATTTGCGGATGACATATTCCTGATAGCTACTGACCTACAAGGAAATCATGCTTTCAGAACTACACACAGAATCTTCTAAAATAGGACTGAAAATGAATTTAAACAAAACAAAAGTCATGCACTCTTAAGAAACCGTGACAATAATAAACGACAAAGTTATAGAAACATTTGAAGAATATATACTTAGGACAAAAAATAATACTAAATAGGGAAATAAATTCAAACGGAAGAAATAAAAAGAAGAAGAAAGTTAGCATGGACAGCATTCGGCAAACTGAACTATATTCTCAGAAATCAGCAAATTCAACTACATCTTAGATCTAAAGTTTTTGATGCATGCATTATTCCGATATTAACATATGGGACACAAACATGGACAATCATAAAAAAGAATATGAACATACTCAGAGTCACTCAACACGCGATGGAACGAGCCATGCTTGGCATATCACTTAAGGACAGGAAAACAAACACATGGATAAGACAGAAGACCAAATTTGCCGATGTGGTACAAAAATCATTAAAATTGAAATGGAAATACGCTGGACATGTAGCTAGGAGCGATCTAAACAAATGGCACAGAACAATTCTAATCTGGAGACCATATCAACAAAAAAGACCCAGAGGCACACCTCCTATGAGATAGACAGATGATCTGAAACAAACTGCCGGGAAAAATTGGCTACAAGTAGCGTAAAACAAAAAACATTGGAAAGGAAGACTTGAAGAGGCTTATGTTCAGATGTGGACGTGAATGGCTAGACGAAGAAGAAGAAGAAGGGATTTTCTCACCAGAGTCTTCATTTCGTCTGCAAATCATGTCGGATAACTTCGTCTTGATCTTTGACCTTTTACCTTTCGTTTTACTAGCATTAGTTTCATAGTTTCCGTTCTTGTGGTTATGTTGCTAAGTAAATAGGTCTGATTGGTTTAATTTTCTAAGAGCCTGTCTTTTGTATTAAGCTCTTTCAGAAAAAATATTCGTTCTTTGTTTCATCCAGGAAATACGTATAATTCTTCTGTAAACCCACATTTAGAAGGCGTCGATTTTACTTCTATCAACCAAAATTCTAACCAGTACTGAACAAGAACAAATACCGAGGTCAAAGTCAAACAGATGTACAGGATAGGGCTATCGACGTAGTCCAAGAGATTAAATCCCAACATCTTGTCTATAGACTCCCTAATGATTGCCTTGACAAGTTAATCTGTGAGGAACACCCGACAGAAAGAAGACACTTAGGACGTCCAAAAATTCGATGAAGAGATAATAATATATGGGCAGATTTAAGGTTAACCATTGACCTAACTATCATGGAAGACCGTTCGAGATTGAAGCGAGTTGTGCAGAATGTGCAGTCAGTTAAGACCCATCACGGAGTGTTGTAATTACTTGTACTTACTACAAAAAGAATGAATGGATGAACCAACAAATTCTAGACTTGATGGAAGTTCGACGAAAATACAAAAATAGAAATATTATCAAATACCGTGAAATTAACAAACTCATAAAAAGAAAAATTAAATAGGCCAAAGAATCCTGGCTCGGGAATTCATGTAAAGAAATAGAAGATCTCCAAAAAAAGCATGACAGTTTCAACCTCCACAAGAAACTTAAATATACCTCCGGAATTAGAAAACAGAAAAATGCTCACGTACTTAAAACCGCAGACGGAAAAATTTGTGATCACGAACAACAGTGCAAAGAATGGGAGAGACACATCAGTGACCTTTTTGACGATGCTTCTCGAGAAAATGCTCCAAATACTACCTGTGACAACCAATTAGACAGAGGTCCCAGTGTACTGAAGTCAGAAGTCATAAAAGCAATATAAGAAGCCAAAAACAATAAAGCACCTGGACCAGATCAAATCCCTGTTGAGCTACTTAAACTTTTGGATAAGGAAAACATTACCTACTTGACTACTTTCTTTAACAAAATTTACAACGAAGGAAAAATACCAGATGATTGGTTGGAGTCACTGGTTATAACATTACCAAAGAAAAGCAGGCCCACCAAATGCAGCGATTTTAGACTAATCAGTTTGATGAGTCACACACTTAAGATACTTTTACGTATTATACAAAACCGAGTATTCCTTCTGTGCGAAACTAGAATGGGTAATAAGCAATTTGGATTTAGAAATGGTCTAGGAACTAGAGAAGCACTATTTTGTATGCGCGTTCTATTACAAAAAAGTTGTGAATTCCGAAAGAACGTTTATGTTTGTTTCATCGACTTCGAGAAGGCATTCGACCGAGTACAACATGATACACTTTTCGATTGCCTGCAGGCAGCAGGACTTGACCACTACGATATAAGACTGCTGAAATACTTATATTACAATCAAGTAGCCTCTATCCAAATTGGAGACAGTCGTACTGAAAAACTGCCGATAAAACGTGGAGTACGACAAGGTTGTGTTTTATCACCCACCCTTTTTAATCTGTACTCTGAAGAAATCTTTAAGGAGGCTTTGGATGACAGACAAGAGGGAGTAAGGTTAGGCGGAGAAGTAATCAACAATATTAGATACGCTGACGATACAGCCATTCTTGCTGAAAATTTACAAGATCTTCAGACACTACTAAATCTAGTCAGTGAAGCAAGCTATCGGAGAGGCTTTAAAATCAACATTTCAAAAACAAAATGGATGGCAGTTGGAAAGATTAATATAGATCAAGGTCAGCTTTCTCTTGATGGAGAGGAGTTAGAACGGGTAAATCATTTCAAGTACCTTGGCAGCTGGTTAAATGTAAATTGTGACTCTGATGAAGAGATAATAACTAGGATCGAAATATCACGGAAGGCTTTTATGACCGGGAAACCAGTTTTATGTAATAAAAACCTGTCGATGAATATTCGAAAGAAGGTGCTGAAATGTTATGTGTTGTCTATCCTATTGTATGGTTGTGAGACATGGACGTTAAAAACCACAATGCTAAACAAAACAGAAGCATTCGAATTGTGGTGATATCGACGAATCCTAAAGATATCGTGGGTTTCGCACACTTCCAATGAAGATGTTCTTCAAATGATGAATTCGGAACGTCTGCTCATAAGCATCATAAAGAGGAGAAAAACAGAATACTTCGGCCATATAATTAGACGACCTAAATACCATCTGCTTCGCCTTATAATACAAGGAAAAGTGGAGGGAAAGAGATGGATTGGTCGAAAGAAACTTTCATGGCTGCGTAATATTAGACAATGGTGTGGCTGCACAGTAGAAGAATTATTTCGCGCAGCAGCCGATAGAGAGAGATTTCAGGAAATTGTAAACATGATGACGGCCAACGTCTGAATACAGACAGGGCACCTAAAGAAGAAGACTACAAAAAGAAGATTTTTTTAGTCTATGTTTAAGAGTTTATATCCATAACTTATGCCTCTCAGTGTATAGGTGTGAAATTATCAATAGAAAGATATAAATTTACATTATATTGTTAGTTTCGTACCTTTTAAAAATACCTTCATATTCCTTCTTATTCTATATACCTTATGCTCACAGCAGCTACTCTCGATTTCCTTTAGTGTAAAAATCTGATCTGTCACTGATTTATGAACTTTAATACTATGTCTGATATTCACCTAGTTTATCCTCAGCAAATCTGTTGAGTCCCTCTTTTGGCATTCTGGCTAATACCTTATAACAGTATCCAACAGAGCAACATCTCTGTAATTTTCACATGTCAATCTATCTTCATTTTTGTATAAATATGCACCATAATAATAGAGCTTTGTTCCAATCTTTGGCCATACTTTCCAAGAAAATTCCTTCCCTTATCCTCTTCCGATGGCTATACATCTTTTTTGTAGTTCTCTTCCCCCATTTTTTATCATTTCATATAAATAGGTAAAAATGTATATGCCTTAATTGCACAACTACAACAAATTATTTATAAATACAGTTGTCACTTTTATTCCGTGCCTTCTATTTCAAATTTATAATTTCTAAATTACTATTATTATTCCACAAATATTACCAAAAAGGTGGTTTTCCTTTTCCCTTTTTCTAATATTTTTACACTACGTTGTTTTTCTCCAAGAAATCAAGCGATACCATCTTTTCGGCTTTTTTCGTAGAGTTAGGTCAATATACTGACAGATCCGAAAATAGCGCAACCTTCTAACGTTTTGTGATAACTTTGCGATGAGTCATTTACTCCATCAAGTAAATCTGACAGTGGAATATTCTCGGGTAAAAACTCTGTCGCAAGATGTTTAGCCCTTCATCAATCTTTTGACGTATACAGTAAATGTATAAAGTAGCTACGTTTAGGATTGAAATTTTATATTGAATATAGAAAGTTTTGCTTATTCATGCATCCAATTATCTTTCCATTTTGTTGACATTTAAAATCAATATTCGACTAATTTTTTGTTCGAAAAAAAAAGCAAACATCTATTTCTTGGACCTATTAATTTATTAATGGGAGCACATCTAAAGTAGGTACCTTATAGTTATAGTTATAGTATAGTAACAAGTAGCCACCGATCGATCCAAAAAGATATAAGAGAAAACAATACAAACGAAATGATTTAAATAATTCAAGAAAAGATAAGTTTAATAGTTTTGAGGCGAAATACGAATAACATTGACAACAAAAATATGTAGATGGGTGGTTTTTTTTTATTACATAGACTTGGGTGTCATTTAGCCAGTCACACCTTTTTTTGTTCTCTGTTCATACATAAGGAAGGCAATGAGGTCCTTAGAGTTCCATAGCAAACTCTTCTACAGCTCTCTACTCAGTTCAAAAGCTGGCCGCTATGGACTGTTCAAGTTGCTCACCACATTTTCCATTATGTATCTTCTTCTTCTTCTTTTTTCATATGTACATAATATACCAAATCATCAGGATTAATAAGTTTAGAGGTTAATTTTAGTTTCACAGATAAATTTCATTAAACAATCATATATTATGTTCTTGCTGTTCAGAGACAATAGATAGGATACATTGAAAGGTGGAAAAACATTACATTTTATTAAATCTTGGATTAAATTATATGTGCATGGAATATATTTTGCGCACTCAAAGAAAATATGATTTAAGTCACCAACCTTCTCACATTCTGTACAAAGATTTGAATCAAAAACTTTAATTCTTGCTAGATGTAGAGGGAAACATGCATGTCCAAACTTCATTCTAATTAATGTTGTTATATATCTTCGAGGTACTACATACTTTTTAAACCAATATATATTTGGAACAGAAGGTTAAATCAGTGAATACTGAGATTTGGATTGTTTACAAAGATCTCGCCATGATTGACTCCACCGATTTTTAACTCGATGCTTAATAGTGTTAACTAAGTGAGATATGCAAAACTTACGATTATGTGAAGTACCATATTCAATAGCTTTTTTAGCCAAACTATCAACATATTCATTATGCGTTAGTCCTATATGAGCCTTAACCCATAAAAAGTTCACTCTTCTTTTATTTTTATGAATTTCAAAAAGGATTTTCTTAATTAGTAGGATATAAATATTTGAATAGTTATTGGGAAAATCTATAGTTTGGATAGCAAGAAGAACAGAGAGTGAATCGGAAATAATTGTTGCAGATATATCTTCTGATTCTTTAAAATATTGCAGGGCCTCATAAATTGCTATGGCTTCAGCACTGAAGATAGAAAAATCATGGCCTAACTTAAATATTTTTTCTGTTTTAGTAGCAGGTATGAAAAAGGCACATAGATACAGAATGTTGTTCTGAAGCTATTTCCTTGTGGCATTTTTATAATCAACTATTTTCAATGAAAAATGAGCCACAATTTTTCAAAAAAAAAAATGATTTTATTAACGTTTTGACGCCCAAGTCGGGTGTCATTGTCAAAATACAAAATAATGCTAAATTAAACAAAAATGTTGCTTAGTAAAAAATTCTTCTAATAACTTATTTAATCTGACTCATTTATATCGGCAATTCAGACATGTATTATACATTTTAAAGTAGAAGACTTTAAAATGATATTGTCAATATTGATAAGTTGCGTTCATGGGACACTTTACTAAAAGGTAGTTCATTTTACTACATGAAATCAACCCAACTCAAGAATATCCGCCAAAAAAATGGTAGCATGTAATCTGTCTTTAAAAAGACAACCAAATGCAACGGTGGCAGTAAAATTCTCGCGCTAGAGATTCTAGAGATTCATGTTTTTCCTTCGTGATTTACTATGGAATCTCTAGCGCAAGCATTTTACTGCCACCGTTACATTTGGTTGTCTTTTTAAAGACAGATCACATGCTATGATTTTTTGTGGCGGATAGTCTTGAGTTGGGTTGATTTCATGTAATCAAATGAACTATCTTTTAGTAAAATCGTCCCAGGAACGCAACTCATCAATATTGACAATATCATTTTAAAGTCTTTTACTTTAAAATGTATAATACATGTCTGAATTGCCGATATAAATGAGTCAGATTAAATAAATTATTAGGAGAATTGTTTACTAAGCAGCAACATTTTTGTTTAATTTATTATTATTTTGTATTTTGACAACGACACCCGACTTGGGCGTCGAAACCTTAATAAAATCATTTTTTTTTTTAAATTGTGGCTCATTTCCCTTTCAAAATAGTTGATTAGATTACAGATAGAGCCGAAATCAACAAGATCAGCCCCTTCCCAAAATCACAAACCAACCATCAGAATTAATGTCGTAAGTAACACCATATTATGAAGTTAAAAGGCACTTTCAGAAATGAAAAATAATAAATCCCCTGGCGATGACGGAGTAGTGGTCGAGGCAATCAAACAAGGTGGAAATAAATTTATCCAGGCTTTGACCAAAATTTTCACCGAAATGCATTCACCAAGGAATAACCCCTTCTCAATGGAACAATGCAGTCATTGTTTTATTACACAAGAAAGGTGACATAACAGATCTAAAAAACTACCATCCTATCAGTTTGCTATCACACATATATAAACTTTTCACAAAAATTATCAAAAAAGACTGGAGTCCAAGTTAGACTTCTATCAGCCTAGAGAACAAGCTGGATTTAGATCCGGATATAGCACTAATGACCATTTACTGGTAATAAAAAACCTGATAGAGAAGTCTACAGAATAGAACAAACCATTGGCACTAATATTCGTGGAATATGAGAGAACATTCGATACCATAAGCCAACAGAAAATGTTAACTGCATTGAGAGAATGCCGAATTAACCATCGCTACACTAACATGATCAAATATACCTATATATACCAAAAGTCAAAGGCTAGCGTAAGACTATCTGAACAACAAACAAATAAATTTTGTATACAGCGAGGAGTACGGCAAGGAGACACAATCTCACTAAAGCTATTCACAAGCCTTTTAGAACACACATAAGAAGGCAGATATGAACGAATATGGTATCAACATAAATGAAGAGAAGCTTAGTCATTTTAGATTCGCAGATGTCATCGCCCTTACAGCCGATCGTATGGATAATGCAATAATGTTGTTGACTTAAACGTCGGAATAAAGATTAACATCAACAAGACGCAAATAGTGACTACACTGGTGCAAAATCGTAATATTGTTGTTGATGGAATGGATATTGAGCAGACTGCATCTTATAAGTTATGAGTACTTGGGACATGAAATTCGGTTGGAAAGAGATAACCAGATGTGAAAGCTCCCACGTCGCATAGGATTAGCCTGGGCATACATGCTTGGGAAATGAATTCATTCCCGAGTGGGATCTTAAGAGGATCATATTATAAAGTTAAAAAGACACTTTCAGATATGAAAAATAATAAATCCCCTGGCGATGACGGAGTAGTGATCGAGGCAATCAAACAAGGTGGAAATAAATTTATCCACGCTCCACCAAGTGGTTCGTCACGTTTAAGTATTTTTTGAAATTGAAACTATCTTTCGCAGGAGTTTTGTTTGGTGATAGTAAGCAGTCAATGAAATAATTCGAGGTAATCAATATTTACCGGCAAAATATAAAAGCCATGAAGAATAGAGAATTAGATCTGAACCTCAGAATAATCTTCTAAATAGTTGTTCGAGCCATTTTAAATATCATGTTAAGTGTTGCTTGTTTTGTGTGCGTTAGTATACAAAAACCCTGTATACAAAACCGTTAGTTATTGAGAATAATTGTTAAAACCGCTGGGTAGTGAATATTTTCGTAATATGGGCACATCAACATTCTTCCACTACTTATTGGTTTGTTTTGATAATAATTACGTCAGATACATATCATGTTGTTTTGTTGAATCAGCAGAATCGCTTACATGACGGGAAGAATTTACCCTTGAAATATGTAACGAGAATTTCGAAAAGTGAGTGTCGTATGAGTATGTGAACAGACAAGACAAGATACCGAACGAAGAGTATCGGAAACATTTTTGCGTCGGCCGGTAAAATATAAGTAAGTTCCGAAGATACTATATTGCACGTCGAAATTCCGGATTACGGTACAAACATTTTAATTATACGCGGTGTGTTATAATTATCCATTTCAGAGATATACTGTTTATTTTTCGCTTTAATATTTTGCAACCTGTTAACTCTTTTGACTTAAAGCTAATTATAGAAGATAGAAGTACAAAGGCTTTTATTTAATTTAGAATCTCGGGGGTTTGTCTTAAGATCGGGTAGATTTTTAGAGGCCTCCACAACGGTCTTCAGATGTCTGAGTTGAACTATACCGGTAAAAAAAATTTAAAGTTGCAGTTTATAATGTTTTAGCTGAAGGGTTTATGAAGCAGGACAAACTGTCAATTATAAAATTTGTTTTGTTCTTTTTTTTTCTATTTTGATGAAACAAATTAATGGAAGCTGAAATTTTCTATGAAGATATTTGGTTAAACTACTTTTTTTAACAAATTAATAATAAAAACCTTTCAGTGTTTAATCATGGTGTTGTGAAAAATCAGACAATGTACGTAGGTGAGCAATTCTTTTATTTTTTTTTGTATCACAGTCGTAACTACATAAATGGGAATTATTGTCTTTTTATTGTTTTCTTAAATCTACATAAAGATTATAAGAAGAAACACCGTGGCTCAGCTATGAATAAGCTATTAGTATAACCAGTATGTAACAATTTTTGTATTATTTAATTTCACTTGGACAAAAAAATAATTGGCAACCGGTTTGCTAAACGAATATATATTATATGTACAAGGTGATTATTTCTGGTTATTTGGTTGTATGATTATGTATTTTGCTTTTGATTATCAGCGGTCAGCAGTAGTGCATTCGTCTGCAGATCGAGAGGTCCCCGGTTCGAGTCCGAGTGTTACCTCTTCTTTTTTTTTAATTTTTGGTATTGTTTTCATAATTTTTTTTGGAAAATATTAAGGATGAACATTAATTTCTTTAAATAAAATGCATAAAAATAAACTTTAAACCTTAAGTACTAACATCTTAGATCAATGGCGTAAACACTAACTCATCGCCAGACAGAGGGGTTTAACATTTTTGGTTATTTTTTTTGTTAAATATTTTAATACAAAAAAATATTTGGATGACTTGGTAAAAGTACTACTTATCTAAAAAATATAGTAATTGATCTAGTTTTTCTGTATTTATTAAAATAAAAACCTTATAACAAGAATGGAAGGATTGTTTGTGAGACTTTTTATTCCTGAAAAAAAGTGTGATAAAAATTAAAAAATCTTGATAATAATTTACAATCGAGTTAAACAAAGAGTAATAAACATAAAAATAATATTTGATTTTTTGAACTTTTTAAAAAATGTTAAAACAAAATAACTGACAGACAATAAAATTTGTACAGTGTAGCAATGGTAGTCAGTGGCTACATTTTTATCACAAATTGATCTCACTTCGCTTATGTCGTCTTCTACCTCATTAAGTAATTTTAAAAGAGTTTCTTCATGGTTTTTATCCCCTTATTTGAACTTTTTGACGAACTAAGACACATTATGCTTAATAACGAACTGGGCACAAACACTAACATTTCGTCTTCTTCTTAACGTGCCCTATCAAGTCCCCTTGACGTTGGCGATTAACATGGCGAAACTGTCTCTGTCTCGAGCTATTCTAAATAGGTGTTCTGCTTTCTTTATTCCTGTCCACTCCCGGATATTCTTCAACCAAGAGGCCTGCTTTCTACCAATTCCTCTGCGTCCTTCGATTTTACCCATCATAATAAGTTGAAGAATATTATACCGGTCTCCCCTTACTACGTGTCTAAAATAGGCCATCTTTCTATATTTGATGTTATCAAGCAGCTCGCGGGTAGCATTTGCTCTCTTAAGGACTGCCACATTTGTCAGCATAGCCGTCCATGGTATTTTTAGAATACGTCTGTGCAGCCACATTTCAAAGGCCTCCAAACGGTTAATGGTGGATATTTTTAATGTCCATGCTTCGACACCATACAAGAGGACTGACCAAATGTAACATTTCGTCTATTAGAAGGAAATCACACTTTGAGTCTAAATATCTTTCGAATAACAACCTGCCGCAAATTGCCGAATTCAATACTACTAAATAACAACCCAAATTAAAAAGTCATAAACGGGTGACCTTCAAAATTTTCTAGGAAGGGAAATATCCCACTTTCAACAAGCGATGCCGTCTGAGAGACGGTGTGTTAGTACTTGAGGGTTAAAGTATATTTATTTCGTTGAAAATCATGTAATAGGATTACGTGCGTACAAAGTACAAACACATTCTTTTTTCTTTTTATTTCTCCAGTTTTCATTTTGTTTGTGTGCCTACTAGTGGGAATGTCTTTAGAATCAAGCCCAGATTTCTTTCGACTCACTTGTTTTGTTACAAACTAATAAGAAACTCAAATCAAATATTTCACTAGCTCTTACTATGTGGAGACAGACCACAAACTATTAGGGGTTCTTAATTTGAAAAAAGTAGTGTGGAGCTACCTTTCAAGAACTAAACCAAGTCATTCGCTCGATGATAAATAAAAAAAAGCGGACATGGATGATCTGTATGGAACCTTTACAAAACTTTTTTATTATTGACACGACAGATGCCGAATGGCGAAACTTTGAACACAGCTAAAGCTGAATATCAAGCTCAGGCTGCCAAGAAGCATGCTGTTATCCTGGAGAGACAGACAATGCTAATACAAGGATTAGAAAAATAATGGAAAAAATACAAGATCCTTTGTAAAAGGTATATTTAAAAGACCCCAATAGGGGTTATATCACAAAATAAAACGTTTTTGGATTAATAGGTAATCCATCATCAGTGTTAAGCCAATAGCATGCATGCGTGAGCCACCATAAAGTTATGGGTAAGGACACTTTAAAAGTTTCAAGATCTTAAATGATATTACATATTTTAATTAAAACAGATGGATACTACAAATAATCCTGGAAATAACCCAGGGCAACACAGGACTCTAACTCACGTGGATGTGATATGCAATGATGGAGGATCACGCATGCATGTGATGATGGATTACCTATTAATCTGGAAACGTTTTGTTTTGTGATGTAACCCTTATTGGGGTCTTTTAAATATACCTCTTACGAATAATTTTGTATTTTTTGTGATTTATGATATACAGCCAGCTACAGGAATTTTATTTTCCTCGTGAATTTTTAAAAAATAATGGCTTAGCTCATTGTAGCGACATGGCCCAGAGTATTATTCATATCTACTCAAACGACGAAACAGCACCCGAGCGAACAGAATGGCAACTAGCCAGAATTGCAGAATGATTCTTTAAAAAAGTTAAACACCATCAAGGACAGGTTCTTGATACCGCCCTTTTATACCCTATTACTGATATCACTGCTTCAATAATTAAGAAAGCACAACGCCCACTTTAGTATAATCTTTGTTATCTTTGGTAATAAAAGCTGGTATTAAGACTATTTGGACCACCATTATTTATTTGTTACCAGTTCCCAACTTCGTCGAAATTTCAAACAGCATCTTCCAAACGGCACTTACACGAATTGTTTCTGATTAGATGGGATCTTTCGTACGATATATTTTAAGTTCGATTTATACGTAAGCGGTATTGAAAAACCATATATATTCCTATCCAGACGAAAATTGCCGAAATTACTCATCGGTATTTGATCGTTGCCGGCCGAATGCGTATAGATATCAATGACAAATGAGCTTATCTATTAAAAACTCCTGCGTTCCACACCAAAAGCTCCGGAATTTACGCCCCAAGGAAATCGTAAATTTCCAAACATGGCCGTTTTCTTTTTCACTAAAGTGTAAAGGGTCCTTCCGAATCGGCAAACTTTTCTGAAATAATTCATCTAGTATGAGTTTTCTTGAGATCTGTGTGAAAACTATTTATTGAATTGGAAAGCATTTTTTAATAACTTCAAAAGTGTAATTTGAATACGCTCCATAAAACTATTAAAAATAAAATAGAAGATATTCATTCCTAGTGACTTGATATAAAAAAATTAATTATTAATTAAATATTAATAATTAATTATTAACTAAAAATATAAAAATTAATATAGCAGATATTTCATCTAGGAATGTTGCATATTAATATACCAGTTCAAGTAACAATTCTACTTACTCACTTACTTAAGCCGTCCTCTTATACATTACGTTCTCGAAGTAAGTGGAGAAATCAGACGTATACATGCCATTCGGTCAGTAGCTACTCTCCCTGCCTCTCTCCACCCAATATTTTTTTTGCGCAAGCATTTCCAATATCCGCCTTCCATGTTCTTGCTGGCCTGCCTATTCGTCGTTTTTTGTCGGATGCATATTTCCATACACTCTTTACACTTCTACATTCACTCATTCTCGCCATCTGTCCGAACCACGATAACTGTTTCGTTTCAAGTATGTCTAAGGTCATTCCGATACCGCACGTATTACTTTCTTTCTTATACGGTCACGTGTGGTCACCCCGGTTACCTCTCGTAAATTATGAATTTCAGTGTCCACGTTTCACTACCGTAGAATACCAACGTCTCGTCATCATCAACCCGTACTAGTCCACTGCTGGACATAGGTATCCCTCAGCTCTTTCCATCTTTCTCTGTTTTGTGCGGCTTGCATCCACTTGCCGACAATACGCTTCAGATCGTCAGCCTGTCTGGTTGGTGGTCGTCCTCTGCACCGTAGTGCTTCTTCTCGTGGTCTCAACTCTACAATACGTTTTGTCCATCGGTTGTCTGACAATCTGGCGACGTGTCCTGCCCAATTCCACTTGAGCAACGCGATTCTTTCGACGGCGTCCGTTGTTTTTGTTCTACGACGTATTTCTTCGTTTGGTATTCGGTCCCTCAGGGAGACACCCAACATCTAGCGAATTCGGCTGTTTTCTTTTTGGGTCTATGTCGATATTCTGAACCTAGCCATTATTTTCAACGAAAATTTTGTTTTCATTTATAAATTTGTAAAGTCGCTCGTGTGTTGCCGCTCCTGCAATACTTAGGGCCGATCTAATGATATAATCTGATATAGTTTTGTCTCCTGAATTCAAATCTGAAAACGGCATTTCGATATCTCAAACCATCTTCGACTTTAAAGTGAACTTGCATAGCGGGACAGCAATTTAGTGTCTTTTGACCAATTTTAGAAAGTGAGAGAATCCTACATTCGACATACTGCTAGAAACCTAATGTACGTAAAAATCATCATCATCATCATTTGGCTCTACAACTCTATGTGAGTCCTGGCCTCGTTTACTATTTCGATCCATTGTTGTCGGTCCTAAGCAGCTATTTCCTATTGCTATACTCCCATTTTGCGTAGATCATTGTTAAGTATGTTACGTATGTACGTAAAAATGCAAATAAAAATTTCATATTATTTCCAACTATAGCGCGTGACTTCGACTGACATCGGCTATAAACGCTGGTCATCAGGATCCTAAATTGCTGTTCCGAGATGCAAGTCTTTGTTTTGTTTGACACATAAATATCAAGTTGAAATGTCAAAAATAAATAAATTTTATTTAATAATGTGATGTGGGTAATTTTAAATAGCAGCTTACTATACTATTTTTTATTTGAGCTGTTTATCCAATGATATGTGTAATAATATTATATTTATGTTAGTATAATATTATGTAGGACAGCGTGTCTACTTGAGTTGGAAACATATGGGAAACTTTTTTGTAATTCATTTTACGAAAAAAAGTTATTCTTTATAAAAAGTTCTGCATGCTCTAAAACCTAAGATTCAATCATCAGATATCAAGATATCAAATTTTGTCGATATTATACGAGGTATGTCCAAAAATATGAATTTCGTTCAAGAGTAAAGTACCTTTATTTCTCTCGATATCGAAAATTCATATTATGAAAAGTTGTTTGGAAATAAAAACTAAGATCAAATATGCAATTACATACATGCTTCTAATTAAAAAAAAAAAAGATTTTCCAAATTTTTCTCAAATTTATTGATACTTTGTTCCGTTTTTATTTATTACACATACGATAACTCTTTTATTATTACTTTTACTAGAAAAACGTATTCTTTATAAAAACATCTGTATATCCTAAGACCGAACATGCAACCATCAGATATCACATTTTATTAATTTTATACGAGGGATGTCAAAAAATATGAATTTCACTCAGGAGTAAAGTACCTTTATTTTTCCCAATATTGAAAATGGCTATTAAAAAAAGTTGTTTAGAATTAAAAACTATGTTTCAATATGCAATTACATCCTTATAATTGAAATATTGTGAAATATAAAGGTACTATATTTTTGAGCGAATTTCATATTTTTTGACACACCTCGTATAAAATTAATAAAAGTTGATATATCATGGTTATGTCTTTTGTTTCAATAGACCAAAAATATTACTAAAAGTCTCGTTTAATAGATTATTCTTTAAAAATCTTGTATTATATTATTAAAATAACTCATATTACAATTTTTTTTCCATATCTAGAGACCCCAGAAAAACACATAATGCATAATTTTTTTATTTTTTATTATTAACTTTTTGACTCTATTTTATAATGACCGGTAAAAAACACCGGGTATCTGTTGTTACGTGGTAATAATGGGATGTCTGTAGTTGTTAAGCAAAGCAAGTAAACTCAATTCGCTCAACTGAGATGCGTTTTTTACAGATTCTTAGTAGGAATCCTACAACACAAAAATTTATACGTCACGCTATCAACAGCTCAAACCACTATTTCATTAAAAAAAAAAGAATTATTGAAAATAGTGGGACTGCATATTAAACTCACAATATTTTGTGTAATTTATTTTTTGAAATTATTTTTATTTTGTGTAATTAATAATTTTTTCATTTATTATCAATATATTATTATTATTGTGTAAATAAACAAGAATAAAAAGCCGCCGCCATAAAAATGAGTGGTGCATACAATATTCCAGCTACAAAAGATCTGATAAGAATATTACGTGGCGCAAAAAACGTATTTTTATTTTGATGCAAAACAAAATTCTAGTTTTAATTTAAAGTATGTTTCCATAATATTTGCTAAATTTGAAGTAAAATGCGCCACAAAAGAGTTTCAAAATTCAAACTGTATCAAAGTTACTCTTTTGTGGCGCGTTTTACTTCAAATTTAGCAAATATTATGGAAAAATCTTTTAAAATAAAACTAGAATTTTGTTTTGCATCAAAATGAAAATACATTTTCGCGCCACGTAATATTTATATCAGATCTTTTGTAGCTGGAATATTGTATGCGCCACTCATTTTTACGGCGTTTAGCGGATTTTTATTCTTGTATCAGGAGTTTTTCAAAGATATTTATAAATTAAATGTATGAAGTTAAATGCAATGTTTCCCGATTACACGTTAAGCTTTATAAATAGTCGCCTTTGTTGCATTATCTCCCAAATGATCTAGTGTCCATCGAATGTACATTAAATTTTTTTCTATTTGAAATAGATTTAAAAAAATATTAGGATGGCCGGTTAATGAACTCGAATTTCCCGTTGCCAGATCAAATTTAGCGTCGTAACCACTACAACTAAATAAACCATTTAGGGAATAATCGTTAATTGGATTACACTTTTGTAGCTTAATAACACTTAATATTATACACACAGAAATAAGGAGAAAGATCAGAGAGGCAAAGGAAAGATGGTATAGTGACAGATGCGCAGAGATTGAACAGTTGGTAGAGAAACATGATAACTTAAACCTTCATAAGAAAATTAGTGAAATAACAGGCACTAATATTAAGAAAAAATCAAACATACTGCTCTATAAAAACGGAAAAATAATTATAGACGTCGGTGAAAGGCTTAAAAGATGGCAGGAATATATTCAAGAGCTATTTAAAGACGAACGGACTGAAATAGTACTAGAGCAGGAAAAGTTTGACAACGGCCCAGACATAACAGAAGATGAGGTACTAGAGGCGATAAAGCGAACAAAGAACAACAAGGCAACAGGTCCTGACCAAATACCTGTAGACATAATACGGTTAATAGAGGACCAGCAAATTGGAATATTGGTCGACTTATTTAATACAATATACAGTACAGGAATCATTCCCAGAGATTGGCTGCTGTCAACGTTCATAACACTGCCAAAAAAACCAAATGCAAAAGAATGCCAAGACCACCGGATAATAAGTTTAATGAGTCATACACTCAAAATATTTTTAAAAATTATACACCGGAGAATACATAACAAACTTGAGCAGGACATAAGCGACACGCAATTTGGATTTAGAAATGCAATGGGAACGAGGGAAGCCCTGTTCGCTGTAAATGTACTTGTGCAAAGGTGCATGGATGTTAATCAGCCAGTATATATGTGTTTCTTGGATTACAACAAAGCCTTCGATAAGGTCAGACATAACCGCCTTATCGAATTACTTGAAAAGAAAAACTTAGATATGAGGGACATCAGGATCATTAGTGCTATCTATTATAATCAGATCGCTGTGGTAAAAGAGAACAACGCCTTTTCAAATGAAATACGTATTGAGAGGGGCGTCAGACAGGGCTGTGTCCTGTCTCCTACTTTGTTCAATTTGTATTCAGAGGAAATAATCCAGGAAGCACTAGAAGACCTAACCACGGGAATAAAAGTAAATGGGCGACCAATCAATAATATACGGTTTGCCGACGACACTATTTTATTAGCCGAATGTCTTGAGGATTTACAACAAATGGTTGACAGAGTGGTAGAAGTCAGCCAAGAAAACGGACTGTCCCTAAACACAAAAAAGACACAATTTATGGTAATCACAAAAGTTCAACAGCGCCAAGAAAGCATAACAATACATGGAGAACAAATTAAAAAGGTTGAAAAATATAAATATTTGGGTACAATAATTAATGAAACTAATGAGTACACAGAAGAGATTAAAGCAAGAATAGGACAGGCAAGAAATGCTTTCAACAAACTAAAAAAAGTACTCTGTAGCAGGGACATTACAATTTCTTTAAAGATAAGACTTCTGAGATGCTACGTGTTCTCCGTATTGTTCTATGGGTTGGAGGCTTGGACATTAAAGAAGGATGTTTCGGACAGATTAGAAGCCTTCGAGTTATGGGCCTACAGAAGAATATTAAGAATAAGTTGGGTGGATAGAGTCACGAATATCGAGGTGTTGAGAAGAATGGGGAAAGATAAAGAGATTTTAAATACAATTAAAGTCAGAAAACTGCAATATCTGGGACATGTTATGAGGGGCGAGCGTTATAACTTGTTACAATTGATAATGCAAGGAAGAATACAGGGTAGAAGGAGTCGCGGAAGAAGACGCATCTCCTGGTTAAACAATTTGAGAGCTTGGTTTAATTGCACTTCTGCTGATCTCTTTAGAGCAGCGGTATCGAAAGTGCGAATTGCCGTGATGGTTGCCAACCTTCTTAGAGGAGATGGCACATGAAGAAGAAGAAGCTTAATAACTTCTGAACGGCTTGATCACTAAATTTTGATCACTAAACATGAGTTTAAAACATATTGACAAGTAGTAGCTGATAAATCTAAGGTCAAGTATGATAATCGAAGCTATTACAGGAGTTATTGACCTTGAAAAACCGTTTTTCCGATAAGAAATAGATTTGATCATACTTATGAAGCCTATAACTTGAAAATTAGAATTTTCCCGGATATGAGGTATACACCGTTAGCTTCGACTAGAGTCCTTCTACAAACGCTCAGTAATTGACGCAATTCGTAGTTTGAAATTTTAAGTAATTGCCGACAAAACAAAATTTTCAAAGTTTAGTTTTTCAGTTTTTCGGCTATACTGAACCGTGTGTATGTCTGATCCTGGCCACTTGGACACCATTTGAAAGCATAACTCAATACTATTGATTTGGTGTATTTGCGGTTCTCCTGTCCCTTCTTGAACCGAAGATATATACCCCCAAAAAATATGCCGTTTTGTACCTACCAAGTCCTATAGCTGGCTTATGGGTGGTCAAAAGTCACAAACTACATCGGTTCTGAATCGGCCCTGACCCCCTCTTCAAACACAGAAAAAAAAATTCAGATCGGTTTAACTTTTCCACATACATACATTCATATCAACAAACATTTTCCCTTAAATTGAGTCATATTTCTGAGCTCGGTAACTTTTGAACGGTATAACCGATTTTCAAAACTAGACATGCGTTGGAAAGGTAATGATCAGTACTATCAGAAACCGTAAAGGTCGGAGTTAAATTCTCGAAGTTTTTTTGAGTTTTGGGGACGAGAACGAAAAACAGACCCTAAATAGGAAGGGCCGTAAAATCTACACCCGTGGAACAAAATGGATGGTTGGCATATGGATGGCTGAGTCTTGTCCTGGACATTAAGATGGGAGTTAACCCAATTTTCAATTCGGTCAGATTTAGAAAATCGAAAATTTCGGGTATATTTATAGTGTCGCGTGTAGGGGAGTGTTGATGTGCGCCACTGGCGAGAACTACCGTTCTCTGGTAATAATGATTATTGATTGGCATAAGATTTATGTTATTTACGTTTGTTTACCCTTAATATTGGCTATGAGTACGTGTGATTGGTTGTATAGTCACTTTTAGCCACGTCAGAGTCTGTCAAAATGACTAACAGCAACTAACTTTGTAAAAAAATAATTACTAAAATTTCTAGACAGTTGCGTCTCAGACTAGCGAACCGACTTTATCACACTTTTTGATTAAACTTTTCGGATTGTATTTTTTTGCAAAACGCATATACCGAAGTCAAATTGTTTTAAAATAAAAAACCTGTTTCTTGTTTATGTCTGAAAGTTAATTTTGTTTTAATACGTTCTACCATTATTTCCAAGTATCAAGTTTTGCATAGCTGCAATTTAACTAAATTTTATACAGTAATGATTTCAACACACTTACTAAAATTAATAGGAGGTTACACGTTGTACTTGATTAAATTGATGGGTTTGTTTATCCTAATTGCCAACAGACAGTTATATGCAGTTTATTAACTTATTTATTAATATATTTATGAGTATTCTAGAATGTGTTATAATAAATCGTACTTTTAATTATAATTAGAGCTTGCGCTTGCAGCTGAATATTAGCTGAAATTAATTAATAATTTCATTGATGTTATTTACCTAGTAATTATTAAATCATAATTACCTAATTAAATTGAAATGATTACACAAAATATATATATTTATTATTAGCTACAGCTATCAAATATTGCATCGTCGAATAACTTATCGTAGTAGTACTAATTGAAAATCCCCTGGACCAGATGCAGTTCAAAACTTTCTGTTCTGGAGTATTCATCAGTGCTTATCAGCATATTATATAAATTATGCTATTTCTAATTCACAGGACATACCATCGTTCCTAACCCAGGGTAAAACTGACAATACCAAAGTATCAAAATAACCAATAATAAACAGCCAAGATTCAACCAAGTATGGCCCAAATACTTGTCTTCCAACTTTGTATAAATTGTTCGCATCCTGTGTAGCCCATCGTATCTTCCAACCCTGTGCTCTAAACAATAAAAAAGAGCCTAAACAGAAAATATGCGCTAATCAGTCATTTATAACTACGCATACATCAAAAACGAGCCCCTTTACCGCATTTATTGACTACAAGAACGCCTTTGACTCAGTGCAACATAAATGGCTTATACATATTTTAAGAATATTTAAGAATTAAGCTGATAATATACTATAGTGAACATTTTGAAGCACATAATAAGAGATTGGAAGACGGATCGGAAAAAAACCATATTGAAACCGAGAATATTCCAATTAGTTGGAAATTATTCCAAGGAAACTCGTAGAACACAAAACGAGTTCTACGAGTTCTGCCTAGCCATGTATCCTCTATCGTATCTACTGAATTCTACTGACTTTGGTTTAAGCATTAAAAACAATAATAATACTGTTTTGTTCTGAATGTCTTTTCCTTTGCAGCATTTTAATAATATGAACTAAAATGGGATATGAGATAAAATATGTTTTATCTTTAATAGTGCAATCACTGAAGGTGGATATGAGCTATTACCTCCGATTTCGTTGAACCTAACTCGATTTGCATGAAAATTGGTGAGTGGTTAGAGGATATCTCAAGGAACAAAGGTGATATGGTGCTAACTTGCGCTTTTACTCTGGGGGTGGATGCCACCCCTCCTCGTCGGTGAAAATTATTTTATTAAAAATATCCCCACAATTCGATAGAGGGAAAAATTATAACCAAAATTTGTTATGGAAAGTTATTAAAATAAATCAAATCTTTTTCAGTTATTAAAGATCAAAGATTTTAATTTTTCGTGAGAAAAATACATGTTTTTAACCGATTTTTCATAAATAACTCAAAAATTATAAGCTTTTACAAAAAAGTTATAATTATCAAAATTGGGGTTAATAAAAAATCAAATAAACTACTTACTAGAAAAACCTTTCAATGTTAACTAAAAGTGAGTTATAGGTAATTGAATGTATATTTCTTTCCTCGAGTACCCAAATCTAAGTATTCAAGCTTAAATACCAGGAAAATGATGCATCTTATAACATAAACTTTGTCAAAGTTCTTAGAAATATCTATCAAATAAGCCCTCAAACAAGTTGATAGCATTAAAATTTACGCACCAAAAGTTTTTCAAATTTTATCTTTTAAAAATTTTCCAAAAAATGTTATTGTTTTTTTGTAAATATCTCCGTTAATTTTTAAGAAATCACGTTTACCTAGAAACTAATTAAAAGTTGATTCCAAGAGTTATTAAAAAACGTCAAATTTAGTCTTTTAAACATCTTACATTTTAAAAAATAAAAGGTTAAATGGCCCCGGTTACATGGTTCTAGCAGCAAAATTGAAATTTTAAACGTTTCTAACTCGGTTATTTTTTACTCTATGTATATAGTAAAATAGGTAAAGTCTTTGGAACAAAAAAACTAAAATTTTGTTCTATATCATTTTTTACGTATATTGAGTATTTTTGGAGTTATTATCAAAAGAAAATGAAAAGTACGATAATTTTAAAAATTCAGATTTTTTTAAATTATTCCTTTTTTTCAAAAATATGCATTCTAAACCGGTCAAAATTGTTGAAATCATTAACTATGTTCTAAAGAAATTCTGGTGAGGATTACTACAAATTTTAATTTTTGTGGAAATGGCGTATGTTTTATTTTTCACTTTTTCCTAAAAAAATCAAAAGAGTTCTCTTATTTTCATCATAACTTGCTTAATTTTGATGCTATTATCTTCTACTGGAGCTCATTTGATAGATATTTCGAAGGACTTTGACAAATGCTTGGCAAGTATATTCTATAAAATGCATCGTTTTCCCGTTCTTCTTCTTCAGGTGCCATCTCCGCTACGGAGGTTGGCAATCATCATAGCTATTTTAATTTTTGAGGCAGTAGCTCTAAATAGTTGTTTTGAGCTGCATCCAAACCATTCTCTCAGGTTCTTCAGCCATGAAATTCGTCTTCTGCCGATGCTTCTTCTGCCATATATCTTTCCCTGCATTATGAGTCGCAGGATGCCATACTTCTCGCCCCGCATCACATGTCCGAGGTACTGTAGTTTTCTTTCTTTAATTGTCAGTTCAACTTCCTTCTCTTTACCTATTCTTCTCAGTACTTCATTGTTCGTAACTCTATCTACCCAGGAAACCCTCATAATTCTTCTATACGTCCACATTTCAAAGGCGTTAAGTCGTCTCATTGTCTCTACATTTAACGTACATGATTCCAGTCCATAGTATAGTACACTATATACGTAGCATTTTGTTAGGCGTACTTTAAGAGCTAATGTTAAATCTTTACTACATAGGACCTTTTTCATTTTCATAAAATTAGAACGTGCTTTCTCGATTCTGACTTTGATTTCTGCAGTGTAGTCATTATTTTCGGTTATAAGTGTCCCTAGGTAAGTGTACTTTTTTACTCTTTCGATCTGCTGGCCCTCTACTATCAAGATTTCGTTAGTATTATGGTTGTTTTTACTAATTTTCATAAACTTTGTCTTTTTGATATTGAGAGAGAGTCCGTACTCCCTACTACACCTTACTATTTTACTCATGAGTATTTGCAGGTCTTGTAAATTATCGGCTATTATTACTGTATCATCTGCATATCTGATGTTGTTAACTAAGACTCCATTTACTCTTATGCCGACTGTTTCATCTTCCAGAGTTTCTCGCATTACCTCTTCAGAATAAGCGTTAAATAATAGAGGTGATAGTATGCAGCCTTGCCTGACTCCTCTTTTTATTTCCATTTCTTCAGATGTTTCTGTTTCAATTCTTACTATTGCTCGCTGATTGTAATAGAGATGTGTTATTAGTCCTAAATCTCTTTCATCTAGGTTTTTAGTTTTTAGAATTTCCATGAGTCGGTCATGTTTTATTTTATCAAACGCTTTATTGTAGTCTATAAAACAGACGTAAAGAGAACGGTTAACATCCAAACATCTCTGTGTCAGCACGTTGAAGGAGAATAATGCCTCTCTGGTGCCCATTCCATTGCGGAACCCATATTGAGTGTCACTAATATCCAGCTCCAGTTTAGAGTGTACTCTGGCGTGGATAATTTTCAGCAGAATTTTCAAGGTATGTGACATTAAGCTTATGGTTCGGTAGTCACTGCATTCTTTGGCATTCACTTTTTTTGGCAAACACACAAATGCTGATGTCAACATTTCTCTAGGGATGATTCCCGTAGTATAGATAGCGTTGAACAGTTCTACTATTATGTCCAGGTTTTTCTCGTTGACCAACTTTATCAGCTCGCTAGGTAATTCATCTGGACCAGCAGATTTATTGGTTTTCATAGAGTTTATTGCCTGACTAACCTCTGATTTGGATATCTCTGGGCCTACATCTCCGGTTTGGCTATCTACGGATGTACTAGCTTCTCTCTGGTCATGAAATAGTTCCTCGATGTACTCTTTCCATCGTCGTAGTTTTCGTTCTGTCTCTATTATATTATTTCCGTTTTTGTCGAGCAATATATTTGAGGTTCTTCTATTTCCTATTCCGGCTAGTTCTTTGACTTTTTTATGTAGGTTGAAGTTGTCATATATGTTTTGAAGTTCTTCTATTTCTTTACATTATTCAGAGAAGTAGGTTTCTTTAGCCTCCCTAATTTTTCTTCTTATTTGGTTTTGAAGCTGTTTATAGCGAGTCTTATTAATTGTTTTGTTTTTTCTTCTTTCATTCATCAACTCTAGAATTTCCTCCGTCATCCATTCTTCTTTCTTACATTTGGTTGTTGTAAGTACTTTCTTACTTGGATCTAATATAGAGGTTTTGAAGAATTGCCACTGTTGTTCTACGTTGCAATTATTTCTTGGGTTTCTATCTAGATTTGTGTTGATTTCATGTTTCAAATTTTCTTTTGTTTCTTCTGACTTAAGTTTCTGTATGTTAAGTTTATTGTTGTTGCGGCTTTTTTGCGTCTTTTTTAGTTGAAGTTGAAACCTAGCAATAAGAAGACTGGGATCAGAAGATACGTCCGCTCCTGGATATGCCTTTACTGCCTGAATTGAGTTTCGATATCTGTGCTTTATTAGGATGTAGTCAATTTGATTTCTGACGATTTTGTTGTCTTTGTCAGCTGGCGATTTCCATGTATAAAGGCGTCGCTTAGGTAATTTAAAGAATGTATTTGCGACTACAACATTATGTTCCTGGCAAAATTCTATTAGGCGATCCCCTCTGTCATTTCGTTCGCCAAGTCCATATGGCCCTACATTAGGGTAGCATTTTCCTTCGCCAATTTTTGCATTGAAATCACCCATGATCACTGTTATGTCTCTAGATGCTGTGAGCTGTAATGTTTTTTGAAGTTCGCTATAAAAGTTCTCTATTTCTTCTTCATTTTTGTCAGCAGTTGGCGCATAAATCTGAATTAGGTTCATTTTTCCATGAGCTGTCAATAATTGCAACATTATAATTCTTTCGGACACCGGAACGAAGCCTGTTACTGATCTCGTTACTTTTTCACTGAGGATCATAGCAACTCCATATCTGTGTTGGGTGTCGCTGCTTCCAGAGTAATAGATTCGCCCATTGTCTGTATTGAGTTCGCCAGAACTGACCCATCTTGTATCGCTTATTCCTAATATATCGATATCTAGTCGCATCATCTCTTGCTGTATATTCCTCAGTTTTCCAGGTTCATACATACTTCTTACATTCCATGTAGCGATTTTGTAGGTGTATTTGTATATATTTAGGGAACAGGGATTTCGCTGACTAACGGCCTGGGAAGCCCTGTCGTTGCTGTTGTTTCTTCCCCTGCCGAATCTTGGCATCCGAGAACCATGATTAGTAGGTCGTTGATTGTCATTTCTGTAAGCCATGACGATTTCTAGGGATACTCCATGAGTCTTTAATGCAGTGGTTTCCCGTTGCCTTCTGCATTCTTATACCGTTGACCATTCTGTAGGGTTCATCCGCCTTCGAGACCGATTTCTCAGTCTCAGGACAAAAGAGTGCCCTGCCACTTACCAACTCATCCGCCCGAAGCCGTTGGTCAGTAAGTGGGGGATTGCTTATACCGGCAATCATTCGGTGAAGAGCAGGTAGGTTGTAGAAAGAAATATAGTGACCCGTCTGCCCTCGGAAACCTAATAGCCATTCGGGGTCGGAAGAAGAAGAGGTAGCCAAGAGAGGCCGATAGGAAAGATTAAAGACATTTCACTCAAGGCTAGTTGAAAAAGAGTAAAATGTGAAGGCCCTTATGATCCGCCAGGTGCGTTTCATAAGCGTATGAGTATTAATACACTTTTTGTTCCCGCTCATACTTCGGGGTGTTGGACTACAGGCTGTATGGCTCGTCCAGCATGCCATAGCACGGAGGGTAGGGTGCATGCCATTTTACAATGTAAACACCCCAACTCCATGGCCTGACATCCATTTTCCCGTTATGTAAGCTTAAATATTTAGATTTGAGTACTCGTCGAAAAAAAAAATAAATTCAATTACCGATAACTCACTTTGAAATAACATTAGTTTAGTTCTTTATGTAGGGAGTGTATTAAATATTTTATTATCTTGACTTTGGGTAATAATAACTTTTTTACAAAAGCTATATTTTTTGAGTAATACGTGAAAAACAGCTTTAAAACATACATTAAAAAAATTTTGATTTTTAATAACTCAAAAAGTATTGATTTATGTTAATAACTATATATAACAAATTTTGCTTAGAAGTTGCCCCTCTATCGATTTCTGATATTATTTTTTATAAAAAAATTTCACCCCCGAGGAGGGGTGGCATCCACCCCCAGGGTAAAAGTGCAAGTTGGCATGAAGTCACCTTTGTTCCTTGAAGTAGCTTCTAACTACTCACCAATTTTCATGAAAATCGATGAAGGTTTAACGAAATCGGAGGTGAAAGCCTTCAGTGACTCCACTATAACAGGAACTAACTCTTTAAAAGCCGCAACCTTAATTTGGAGGTAAAATTAAGGCTCATACCATGTTTTATCTGCTCAATATTTTACTACAGAGTTGGATCCTGGACACGTGAACATTCATTGCAGAGATGTAAAAAAAACTTAAAGCCTTCGAGATGTAAGTAACTATACAGATAAGACGAATCCTAAGGATATCATGGACGGAGAATATAACCAATGTGACCGTACTACGAAGAGTAGGAAAAGAAAGAGAAGTTATGTATATGATTGAAGGGAGAAAGTTACAGGTACATCATGAGAAACGACACTAAATACAGATTACTGAAAATAATCCTTCAAGGAAAAATATTCGGAAAGCGAGGAATTGTGATAAGAAGAATCTCATGGTTAAAAAACCTGAGGAAATGGTTCTCATAAGTTGAATAGTCCGTAAATCGTTTTAAAATTTTTTTTTTAAATTAGTATAGCACAACAATTGCGGCTTAACTTATAAACATAAACATAATATTTAACTTAAATTTCTTGTCTGGTAAACTTTTAATTATTTTATTATTTATTATTTAATTACTTCATAAATATATTAATTATTAGCTTAACCACCAAAGTATTCCCTGAATTAATCGGTTTGCTGTACACCATAACAATCAGATATCCAGAATAGAATCGAACCTATTAAGACCTCGGATCAAGGCCAATTAATTGGTCATCTGCATCTTGGCCAATCCTTGGATTAGGAGAGTGATCACTGAACTCCGCCTTACACATTTTAGTATATACTCTGGGCTAATTAACAAAATTCATGGAAAAGTTATTTACCAGCAATTTTATTGCTGGAATTCGAATCTTATGATTGTATATATTAATAATATAGGTATGCAAAGCCCGCAGATAGTTTGCTACTTTTTGTATAAACAAAATGGCAAATGGCGCCGACAAATAGTATTTTTTTCGATTATTGCTCTATAACTCCGAAGATTTTAACTTTACAACAAAAAAACTCAAATAAAAATTCACTGCAATTAAATTCTGCATAGAGATTTGTTTTTTCCGATTTGCTCCGACGAAAATTTTCCTCGAAAAATGCGGGTTATCCCAACAAAATCTCTAATTTACAAATAAAGTTTTAGGTAAGTAATTATTAATCAATAATTAAATAACTTAGTGACGTCAAAGCTTTCTTGGTATAGACTGTAATTCCAAAATCCGGTGAAAATTAAAAGAATATTTTAGCAACAATTCAATTGTTAATTAACAATTTACGATCGCAATAATAACCAAAATAATCATGATACATTGATCAAACTTATTAAGATTATAAAGATGAGATGCTTATTTAATATTTTATTGACAAAATATACATTGTTCGCTTTTTTTTGCATTATCTTTAAATTTTGAAAAAAATAGTTATAATACGTTGGTCTAAAGAGTAAAGTACAAAGAAAGTTTATTTACCAGCAATTTTATAGCTGAAATCGAATATTATGATCCTATAGATTAATAATATAGGTATGCAATGTCCGCAGATAGTGTGATACTTTTTTTATTAACAAAATGGCGCCCCCAAATCGTGTTTTTTTTCAATTATTGGTCTATAACTCCGAAGATTTTAACTTTACACCAAAAACACTCAAATAAAAATTCCCTCCAATTCTACATAGAGGCAGGTTTTTCCCGATTTGCTCCGATGAAAATTTTTCTCGGAAAATGTGGGTTTTCCCAACAAAATCTCGAATTTTCAAATAAATTTTTTGGGCAAGTAATTATTTCTTAATAATTAAATAAATTGGTGAAATAAAAGATTTATTGTTATAGATTATAATTGCAGAAGCCGGTGAAAATTAAACGAATATTTTAGCAACAATTCAATTATTAATTAACAATTTAGAGTCGCAATAACAACCAAAATAATCATGACACATTGATCAAACTTAGAAAGATTATAAAGATGTGATGCCTATTTAATATTTTGTCGACAAAATATAAATTTTTCTTAGTAGATAATTACTTATCTAAAACTTTATTTGAAATTTAAAGATTTTGTTGGGAAGACCCGCATTTTCCGAGGAAAATTTTCACCGGAGCAGATCGGGAAAAACATGTCTTTATGCAGAATTTAATTTCGGTGAATTTTTATTGGGGTGTTTTTGGTGTAAAGTTCAAATGTTCGGAGTTATAGAGCAAAAATGGAAAAAAAACACGATTTGGGGGCGCCATTTTGTTAATATAAAAAGTAGCATACTATCTGCGGACTTTGCATACCTATATTATTAATATATATAATCATAAGCTTCGATTCAAGCAATAAAATTGCTGGTAAATAACTTTTCCCAAAAATGGCCCATCCTCCGATAATCAACCCAGACTAATAATAAACTATGGCACAATATTAGATAATATATTATAAAACATTAAAATTGTAGAAATGTCATTAGATATTAACTTTTTATTTCAAACGGCAAACAAAAGGTCTTCATTTAAAATTTTTAAAAACAGTAAAAACTAAAACCATACCAATAACTAAAACAGAGATGTAATCATATATATGGTGTCCCGGAAAATAGAGCGTTCCTTAAAGGTATGAGATAAGTGCACCATTTAGAACAAAAAAGTCATAATTTTTTTTCGTAAATGTAGCCGTTTTCAAAAAAGTTATTAATTTTGATGCATTTGAATAATGTCTACAGAAAAGCAAATACAGCCGGCAACGTTCAGCTCCATATTATACTACATACCTTAAAATAATTACTACTATTATGAATCATCGATCGCTAGGCATCAATAACATTATGTATTGATAATTCTTCTTCTTCATCTTCTTCTCTTCTTCTTCTTCTTCTTCTTCTTCTTCTTCTTCTCTTTCTTTTATGTAAGCAGTACTGTCTGTTTTTATTCAATTGTGCCTTTTATTAGAATAGAATAGATAGAATAGAAATATGCTTTATTGTCATGAAAAATTTAACAATTTTATAGACAAAGCTTACAAGAATCATAAATAAAAACAATAACAAAAACAATTTACTAAAATTATACAAATAGTCAATAAAATAAAACATAATAAAGTGAAATAAAAAAATCAGTAACAATCTATTGCAAAATAAAAAAAAATGGAAATTGCGTAATCTACCTTAAGAAATTTAATAAGTAATTTAATAAGTTATGCTGCTGCATATGCCACTCAAATATAGATTAAGAATACTGTAATTTCTTAGTTATTGGTTAAGAAACTCTGCTATTGAATAATATGGTCTTTCAGATAAATAGGCTTTTGTCATTTTACGGAACTTGGGGAAACATGATGCAGTTTTAAGTTGTAGAGGGAGATGGTTGTATAGTTTTTTTGCAGAATATAATATAAATTTCTTTAATAACTCACTGGAAGGGATCGGTAAATAGATGTCAGAGATAGAATTTCTGGTGGAATAGTCATGTCTAGGTCTTGCTGGAAAGACATGTAGATGTTTACGACTTAAGCAAACAGTTTCTAAAATATGTAAAGAAGATAATGTTAGAATCCTGTGATCTTTGAAGTAGCTTCTGCAATATGTTGTTCTTCTGAGGCCAAACAGATATCTTATTGCTCTTTTTTGTAATTTAAAAATAACATCGGATTGGGCAGCTGTAACAGAACCCCAAAAAGGCAGACCATATCGAAGATGGGACTCAAACAATGAAAAGTGTGTTATTTTGGAAGAGGCTAAATTCATTTCCTTCGAAACAGATCTTATTGCAAAGCAAGCTGAGGATAGTTTCTTGCTTAACACATCGATATGAAGGGACCATTTAAGGTTGCTATCTAAAAAAATACCAAGAAACTTTACAGAATCAACGATACTGATCTGGCTGTTATGAAGAGGTAAGGGTTGAAGAGTTCTTTAATAGGGTAATGCTACTGTTTTATCTACGTTAAAAGAGATTAAATTAGAATCGGACCAGGATTTTATTGTGAGTAAATCAGAAGTTATAGTAGCATGAAGAGTTGCGATATTGGAGTTGCTCCAAGTGATACTGGTATCGTCAGCAATAAGAAAAAGTTTTCCATCGATTTTTAAACTAGTGATGTCATTAATAAAGATAAGGAAAAGCAGAAGACCCAATACTGAACCTTGATCCCACATACAACATTTTTGAGACTAGAGTCTATATCATTTGCTCTAACCAGTTGTTTCCTATTACCCAAGTAAGATTGAAACCAGTTCAAAGAAATACCTCGAATTCCATAGAAATCTAGTTTTTTATGAAAATGTCGTGGTTTACACAATCAAAAGCTTTGGCATAATCACAAAAAACAGTGGCAGTGTTTTTTGCCTTAAAAAGCCGAACTGATTTTGTGATAAAATCTTGTTATCAACGAGAAAGGACAAGTCGGGCTTTTATGAGTCTCTCAATAATTTTGGAGAGTACCGGTAGTAATGCAATAGGTCTATAATTGCAAGCATTAGATTTTTCACCACCCTTATGAAGAGGAATAATGATGGCCGTCTTTAGGCACTCTGGAAATTTACCTTTCTCAAAAGAATCATTAATTAGAGAGATGAGGACTCCCAACACATTGTCTGGGAGATTTGAGAAAATTTTTATGGATAGTCCATCGGCACTAGAGGAAGATTTGCTTTTGATACTATTGATTGTTTGGATCAGTTCGGATTTATCAACCGGTCTTATAAAGAATGAATTCGAAACCTTTCTTGAATGAGGTAGATAGGAAATGGGATCTTGTTGTGACACAATAGTGTTGATGTTATATTTTTACTCACATTAACAAAGTATTCATTTAGATTTTCTGGGTCTGGAAGGGAAAATGTTTGAGCTGTGTGAGTTTTATTTCGAAGATCGTTTATTATGGACCAAGTTTCTTTTGCAACACTTTTAGAGCTTCTGAGACGATTTTGATAGTACAATTTTTTAGCTGATTTTATAAGTTTTAAATAGATTGCCCTGTATTTGGTGATATATTCAGTAACAGAGGCGTTGGCAGTAAATTTCTTGATTTACAGTAGTGAACGCATGTTTTTGGCTGATATGCGGACACCTTTGGTAGTCGAGGGGTTGCGATATTTTTGCTTAACCTTTAACTACACGCGCTGGCGTACTTTATACGCCAGATATAAGAATTCTACTGGAAATATATTTAAAAATTTAATTTTTGACCTTGCTTATCTCTCTAACCTATAACTGGAATGTGCTTTACAATTTGGTTTAGTTTCGTTATAATCGGCGTTCTGGAAAGATCGTAATTTACATTTTATTATTTGTTGTTTCCGGTGGTGGACAATATACCCCAGAATTATATTACTATAAGTCGTAATACAGGGTGTCTGCGTAACTTTGCACCATATGGGAAACTTTTTTAATATCAATTTTACGAAAAAAAGTCATTCTTTATAAAGTGCTCTGCATAGTCTAAAACCTAAGATGCAATCATCAGATATCAAATTTTGTCAACAGTATACGAGGTATGTCAAAAAATATTAATTTCGCTCAAGAGCAAACTACCTTTATACTTCAAAATATCAAAAAATTTTATTATGAAAAGTTATTTGTAATTAAAAACCATATTCAAATATGCAAAAACAGCCTTCTACGTGAAAAAAAAAATACTGAGATTTTCCTAAATTACCGATTCCGAACATCATTTTTATTTATTAGGCATGTAATAACTCTTTTATTAATAATTTTAGGAAAAAAACTTATTCTTCATAAAAATCTTTACATAGTCTAAACCTCAAGGTAAAATCATGAGTTTTCCAAGTTTGTTAATTTTATACGAGATGTGTCAAATAATATGAATTTAGAAAGAATATAGAAAGAATTCTGGCTTTTATAACAAGAAATAACATCCATTTAAGGCAGAGGAGTAACGAAGATAATGAAACAATGGGCAAACAATAATTTAAAATTAGAAAAAAATATTTATAGGGCAATATTTTTATTAAGCTGTATAAAAACTGAAATCAAGCCTAGGTACATTCAACACAGCACCAAGACAATTAGAAACAAAACATTAGTTAGCAGCTAAAGTATATAATAATATTTTAAAGGACTTGAACCAGTTTAAAATGAATTTTTAATATTAATTTTAAGAAAATAAGAGAAGACAATTAAAAATTTGAAAAATTCTATCAACATCAGCCAACAGGTATATATCGACACCCCCATCGAACAAGGTTATAACTCAAGTTACATCTTTTGTCAGATTTCAACACAGGCGAATTCAGCAATAAATTGCGCACATATCAATATAAACGACATAGTTTATTTCTCAATAGTTTGTCTAATACTCCATTGAAAAAGTTGTCAAGATCTTGAAATTTCTTGAGTCAAGACAAGATATAAGATGTCAAGAAAATGCCAAGGCAAGATTTTTTAAAATTTCTTGATTTTTTCTCAAGACAAGACAAGAAGTTGTTGTCAAGACAAGAATTCTTTTCTTGTCGACCCTTACTTACAAGCACAGAGACGACTAATATAGAAAAAATCGGAAAGAACAAGGGCACGTATCCACTTTTTTTTCGCCTAAGAAAAGGTCCGAAAGACAGTTTCGAGTACTCAAAATCTGAGTAAAGATGAAAAGGGAAAAGACAGTTTTTGTTTTTATGTGATTCAGAGTTAGACCACCATCTCCAGAGCTTCTACCTTCTCCTATATTAATAAAAATATGTGGTCAAAACTCTGAACCAAACACTAACGAACAGTATAATTAAGTGAAATTACCACGAACGTAATATTGGGCAGTCAATGAGGGTATGTGGCTCCGAATTCCATCCTACTATATCTATTTACGTGATATTTTCACAGTAAGTAGGAAATAGCCCAAGAAACAAAGTCTACCCTATGCCGATGTGTGCTTTTGTCTTGGGGGCAGTTCCCACCCCTTCTCGTGGCGGAAATTTTTTTGCTTAAATAACTACGGAAGTTGCTACGGAAGTTGCTAGAGAACCTAATACTAAGCAAAAACTGTTCTATAATTTTTTTTGGAAAACTCAATACTTTTTGAGTTATTCCTGGTTGAAAATTAGCTATTTTCATTGAAAGATACATAACACCTTTTCAAACGGTTTTTTGCGAATACCTTAAAAACTATGCATCTAACTAAAAAAACTATATAAAACATTTTTGTAGCTTATAAAATAACAAAGAGACTCTTTCCTTTATGAATCTTCTAGTTATAACACAAAAAGAGATATGATAAGTGAAAAAAACTTGTTTCCTTGGTGCATGCTCAAATCAGTGTATTTAACTTGAAACAACAGAGAAACGGTCGATTTTAGGTGTATCTATAATGCTACCAATAACTTTTGTTGTGCTTGAAAAGACCTATAATTTAAGCAATATTAAATGTCAATTACATTCAAACTATGCGAGATAAACTGTAAAAAATTTGATGACTAACTTACTTTAAGAAAAAAATGAGAAGTATATTTAACCCCTCATCCACAATAATTAAAATGCATCGTTTTCCTTTTACAATACATTTTACTATAGTGTTATTTTTATGTTCAAACGTTGGGCGGGTTTAAAGTAAATGGTTTTTGAAAAAAATAAGATCAAATTATTGAGCGCATTTTTAAATTTTCTTAAAAATCTTCTTATTTCTCCATGTAACTCGAAAATGATAAGAGGTGCCAAACAAAAATGTAGGTTTCTTCTAGATAAACATTTTTATTTTATTTTTTATAACAGTACCTCTTATCATTTTCAAGTTACATGGAGAAAAAGGAAGATTTTTAAGAAAATTTAAATATGCGCTCTATAATTTGATCTTATTTTTTTCAAAAACCATTCATTTTAAACCCGCTCAACTTTTTGAACATAAAAATAATACTCTAGTAAAATGTATTGTAGAAGGAAAACGATGCAATTAAATTATTGTGGATGAGGGGTTAAATAAACTTCTCAAGTTTTTTCTTAAAATTCGTTAGTCATCAACTTTTCGCACCATATCTCGCTTAGTTTGAATGTAATCGACATGTAATATTGCGTATTTGAAAGGACTTTTCAAGCACAATAAAAGACTTTTTTTACTCTTTTTACCTACCATATCTCTTTTTGTGTTATAACTAGAAGATGGAAGAAGGAACAAATCTCTTTGATTTTTTATGACCTACAAAAATATTTTCTATAGCTTTTTTAGTTAGATGCATTGTTTTTAAGGTATCCGCAAAAACCGTTTGAAAATTTGTTCTATTTCAATGAAAATGGCCAATTTTCAACCACGAATAACTCAAAAAGTATTGAGTTTTCGAAAAAAAATATAGAACCGTTTTTCCTTAAATTAAACAACTTCCGTAGTTGTTTAACCAAAAAATTGTCCACCCACAAGAAGGGGTGGGAACCGCCCCCAAGACAAAAGCACACATCGGCATAGGGTAGACTTTGAATAAGGAGATATTTTCAGGCTATTCCTAAAATTTCATTAAAATCCATGCAGTAGGATAGAATTCGGAGGTAATAACCTGTTCTTGCTCTCATTGACTGCCCTAATATGTAATTCCACTTTTAGGACGAAAATCAGCGACATATCTCGTATATGAGAAAAACAAAACGCTCCAGATACAAAGTTTACTATAATTAAATAAAAGTAAAAATATTAAACAATATTTTAACTCAAAGACTTTTCTTTTAACGCAAAGGCTTGGATTCAAAATATTGTTTATTATTTTTATTTTAATTCTTTTTAATTATTTAAGTAAATTAAAACTGTGTATCTGGGGCTTTCGTCTTTTTCTTATAGGAGAGATGTCGCTGATTTGCGTCCTAAAAGTGGAATTGTTACGTTCGTGGTAATTTCTTACTTAAATAAGACAGTTCGTTAGTGTTTGGTTCAGAGGTGTGACTACGTAGCTCCATTGATAAAGCCTGAGAAGTCAGAAACAGCTCTCTGAAGATGGTCCCCCACCAATCTTTAGATATATTTTTAATTTAAACTATGTCAGAGAAAAAGGAGTTCTCAGGGCCACAAATTAATTGTCCTCGGGTTGTTGTGTTTAGCTGACAGAAGTTAACTTGGCGTTGCACTATTCTGGTTAATCATATCTAGCGATTTGTTTCAACTTTTTGACAATATTGCCACTGGGGAATAATGAAAAATTTGTGATAAATAATATGCTTCAGTTAGAATTTTTTCGATCTTTTTGTAGAAAATTGTAATGTAGTGTATAGAATTGGAGTTAACAATCGACAAAAATCTTGAAGCTATTCGTGGACGTTGTGGTTATAAATAATATGTACTACCCAATTCAACAAGATATGGGATTAAAATATTTGCTCTGATACATTCTACAACGGAATGCGTCCGTAATTTTTGAAGTATAATATGCTAAATAGTAGTCCATGGGTCCTTACAATAAACCAAACGACGCATACCGTGTACAGTGTAAGAAGCTACATCAGCGGGTCATCTAGACGGAAAACGCGTAAAAGATTGCAGATTTGATTTTGAATATTTTATTGAGTTATTTAGCACACATAATGTGTAGGTAATATAGTAAAGAATGGCGGTACGCAGTTCAATTTGAGAAATATGTTAGTCTGTGGAAATTACTCTGTAATTAAATAAGATATTGCAAAAATCCGTCTGTGCCGCCATTAAAAAGAACAAAAATAATTACACTTTTACAAAAAAGAACTGTTGATAATATTAAGTTTTTATTATTGATGGTACACGATATAAAATTTATAATAAAAACAACTATTAGTTTTCAAATCAAAATGCCCATTAAAAAAAAAATATTTCCGATGCCGGGAATCGAATCGGAGTCTCCTGGGTGAAAGGCAGGTATCCTAGCCACTAGACCATCATTTTATTTAATATATTGAGATAAATATTTGACATAAGTTAGATCTAAATGTCATTACATTATTTAGATTTAAAATGGAATAAGCCAAAAACGAACACACTACTGGATCAGTTAAAGTGCTTGACACAATTTCAAACGAATTTCATCCAGAACGTAGTGTCAGACAGGGATGTATACTATCTCCACAATTATTCAATATATATGGAGAGCATATTATAAGAAGAGCACTTGCAGGATGGGAAAAAGGTATCTCAATAAATGCTCATAAAATAAACAACCTACGTTTCGCAGATGGCACAGCCCTTCTTGCAAATAATCAAGCAGAGCTGATTAATCTTATACGACTGGTTGAAAACGAAAGTCAAATATTTGGTCTGCAATTTTAATTATTTGTAATGGAAAATAAGCCACAATATTATTAAAAAATGATTTTTATTAACGTTTCGGCGCCCAAATCGGGTGCCGTTGTCAAAATACAAAATACTATTAAGATAAACAGAATTTTTTTACTAAGAAACAACATTTTTGTTTATGTTAATAGTATTTTGTATTTTGACAACGGCACCCGATTTGGGCGTCGAAACGTTAATAAAAATCATTTTTTAATAATATTGTGGCTTATTTCCCATTATAAATAATTAAAATTGTAAAAATGCCACAAGAAAATAGCTTCAGAACAACATTTGGTCTGCAATTAAACATATCAAAGACAAAGATCATGATAGTAGATAGACTACATAACAATCATCCACATATATAACCACAATTGATCGGTTTGTGGTTGTGAGCTCATACTTGTATCTGGGATCATTAATCACAAACACATGGTCACTACAGGAAGAAATAAAACGTAGATGTGATCTAGCAAAATTCGCCACAGCAAAAATGACCACAATATAGAAGGACTGTCAAATTTCAAGATCGAAAGATGAGGTTGATCAACTGCTTAATATTCCCAATACTGACTTACGGATGTGAATCTTGGACCCTGAGAAATTCGGAAAGAAGGAAGATAGACGCGACTGAAATGTTCTGTTGGAGATGAATGCTACGAATTCCTTGGACCGACCATAGAACAAATAATTCGATTTTAAGAGAGCTAAAAGTTAGCCAACGGCTCTCCAGTAAAGTCCATCTCCAACAGTTAAAATACTTTGGACATGTTATGAGAGCCAACACAGAAAACATGGAAAGACTCATTATACAAGGAAAGGTGGAAGGCCGAAGATCACGAGGAAGATCCTCAACAAGATGGATCGATCAGATTACAGGAATATGCAAAAGACCTATGCATGAGTTAAAAGAAATTACCAGAGACAGAGATCTTTGGAGGCGGACAATACACGACATCACCTCGACCACTACATTCCCTCCGGGGGGTCAGTATTGAAGAGAGAGAAAGCAAAAAATAACACTCAATGCATCTATAAAAAAGCTGTTAAATATTGCATTTTAATCGAGTTCTGAGCTAATCTGAAAATTTCAGGTATCTACGTAATCTGAAATTAGGTATGTTTAAATTGTATTTTACAAGATTTCCCGGACATAGTGACAAAGACCAATAGTCCAGAGAAATAAGATTTTTCTCGTGACACATCCCCATCCAGACCGAAACCAAATTTTTTGATTAGTATGGACATCTATATTTATAACCTTTATATTTCCTGCAGCCGATTTTGATGATATACATAGTTATAAACAAATGAAGATCAAAAAACGGTAAATTTTCGCTTTTTCGTCTATAACCAAAAAGTTAAGCATTTTAAACAAATTTGAGAGTAAGAAAATCATAAATCGTCTAAAAAATTTCAATATGGCGTTCGCTGAATAGGTCTATCCTTCTTGGTTGCTTAGAAAATTTGCAAAATAAATAATAAATTTTGAGTTTTTATAAATATTCATAATTTATGTAAAAACTAACTTACAACCTTCTTATTATGGTAGGGGAGCAAAGTATGCTAAATGTGTAGTCACTCGAGCGTTATGGGGAGCTATTGGGTTGTGAAGAGTAGGTCCTAAAACCAAAAAAAGTTAAGTAAAATTTTCCATTTTAGTGGGCGCTTGCCATTTTTTAATTTAATTTTCCATTTCCAATAATCGTTTTTTCCGATTATAACGCCATCTATCCATAATTCGAAAAAATGTTTCGAATAAAAGTTACTTATTTTTACGTAAGTAATCCAAATCTGCAATAAAAAATGGGGGCTTCTATTTAAGATTTTAAAGTAACCCCCCACCCCACCTCCTTGGGGAGTCGTGTTTGGTGCCATTCGATAGATTTTTTAAAAGTATCGAATAAGTGCATTTTACAGTTTTTCGATCTGATGTTCATTTCGCGAAATATCGCGGGATTCGTATTTAAAATACTAAATTTACCCCCCACCCCTCTCTGTGGGAAGTCGTGTTTGGTATCATTTGATAGATTTTTAAAATATATTGAGAACGTATTTTTTAGTTTTTCGATCTGTCATTTATTTCGCGACATATTCGCTTACTGCTTGTGAAATTTTGGGACTCACCCATTTCCTTACCCCCTGCTCAAATCGTCGGATTTTTGAAATATACACTCTTTTGCATGTACTTAACTTACCTTATCTTAATCTGACAATTTCGAGTATTTTTAAGGATAGATTTTTTTTTTCGGGCCCCCCTTAACGAACTCCCCTGTGTTAAGAGCCAATATATGGTAGAGGTTCATCTGCAGGGTACCAGGTTTCTCCCATATGCTAATCTGACGCGCTCGAGTAACTGCAAAAATCCCCGCTTGGGCTCCCCTACAATTTTTTTATCCCAAATTAATTTTTTTTGCAACACTATAAGTCAGAAAATTATGAGGTTACAGTAAGACTTCTGACAGTCATGGAAGAAGAACATTTATGCTATTGACCTTATTAAAAAAATTACAAAAAGTAACTTTAAACAGTGTAAAATTATTTTGCAAAACACGTCGATTTTTTGCTTACTTATAAACAATTAGAATAACTTTTTAACCGTCACCAGTAGAAAAATTATTTTCTTATATTTGGAAGTACTGAATTCTTATACTTTAGAAAGAAAAACAATTGTCCTAGGACAATTAGGGACAAAGTTAATCCCCTTTTTTTTAATTCACCTGTTTTTGCAAAATGCTTTTGCAGTATTTAAAATTATTTTTGCCATTTCATTTTTAATTAATTTAATAGTACAAATTTTCTTCTTTTATAAACTATCCAAAGTATTAGTGTAACTTCATCATTCTCTGACTTACAGAGTTGCAAAAAAATTAATTTGGGATAAACAAATTAAATACCTTTTAAACTATTTGACCAATTGCTTTGAAATTTAGGGTATGATTTAAGCACCAGAAGTCTCACTATTTCGTGTAATAAGAACGTTCTAGGTTAATTTTTACACAAGTTATGAATATTTATAAAAACCCAAAATTTGTGTTTTATTTTGCAATTTTCTAAGCAACCAATAAGGACAGACATATTCAGCGAACGCCATACTGAAGTTTTTGATACGATTTATGAGTTTCTCCCTTTCAAATTTGTTTTTTTTTTTTTTTTTTTTTTTATTTAGAAATAACCGCATTAACCACGAAGGTTATCAGCGGGGTAACGAGAATACAATTAATAAGTTTACAAAAGTATGAAATTGTGTACAATTAAATCTTACTTACTAGGTTACATTTATTAAGGAATTGGAAAAGAGGTTTACAGTCGGTTTGCAGGTTAAGAATGTCTTTCATATTGTTTGAATAACCAGATATAGATTGTTTGTAAGCGGCGAATTCATCACATTCTGTTAGCAAATGTTTTACTGATACTGGTATATTACATCTTCTGCATTTTGGTGCTTCGGTATGTGTAATGAGATGCTCATGAGTAAGTTTACAGTGTCCTAACCGAAGACGAGATAAGATGACTTGGTTCGATCTGTTGGTTGTATGTGGATTCCATGGACCAGTATCTTCTTTAACGTCTCTTAACTTGCTCGTGGATGTTTTCCATTTTTCACTCCATAAATTGAGAGTCATTGATTTTAGTAATTGTTTTGTGTCTGCGGCTGGAATTGATTGTTCTGCCAATGTTGGTAATTGCGCAGCTGTGTAAGCCCAACGATCAGCGTTTTCATTTCCCTCGATTCCAGAATGAGAGGGAACCCATAGAAAAACTATTTTTGAGTCTGTTTGATGCAGACTGTGTAATATTTCTTTGATTAATATGACTATTGGATTTTTCGTAAAGGTTTGTTGTATGAGTCTCAATGAATTGAGTGAGTCAGATATTATTAAGGAGTGTTTGGTTTGTGCATTGGAAATGTGCTTCAACGCTTGTAATATGGCATAAAGTTCACCATTTAAGATGCTGTAGGAGCTGGGAAGCTTAAATAAATATTTGGTTTCATTGTTTATGTATACTGCTGCTCCTACACCTTGGGAAGACTTGGACGAATCAGTGAATAAGTGGGTATAATTTTTATATTTTGCGACTATTTGTTTATAATTTTGATATATAAGACGTGGATTGGTATCGTATTTATTATATTTCGTCAATTGGGTGTTTACATGTGGGGTTCTGATAATCCATGGAGGAATGCTGTGTTCATTCATTAACCACGTTCTGGGGAAATTTTGGAGATTTAACGTTGATATATACCGGTGAATTCTAATATAAAAGGGTGGTGGAGAGGTGCTATGTTGAAAAGTTGATTTGAAACGATTACAGAACGTGTTTTTGCGAGCAGGAATTGATGGTATTGATGCTATTCTGGAGGCATAGGATAAACTAAGAATTTGTCGTCTGAAAGATAGAGCTGGTTCGCCCAGTTCGCAGTATAGGCTTTCTACAGGCGTTGTCCTGTAAGCCCCTAGAATTATTCTTATTGCGGTGTTGTGTATAGTATCTAAGCATTTTAATATTGAAGGACGAGCAGATGTGTATGCAATACATCCATAATCAATTTTCGATCGAATAAGGCTTCTGTATATTTTTAGCAGCATTAGACCATCAGATCCCCAAGACTTGTTTGCTAAGCATCTTAATAAATTTAAGCCCTTTTGACAAGAAAGAGTTAGTGTTTTAATATGATTTTTCCACGACAGACGTTCGTCGAATATCATGCCCAGAAAATTTATGTGTGGAGTATAGCTTAGTTTCTGGTTGTATAGGAATATTGATGGTCGATGCTGCTCTGGTATGTTTCTTTTTGAGAATAATATGCAATTTGTTTTGTTTGGGGAGAAATTGTACCCAGACATTATAGACCAACGTTCGAAGGATGTTATGCATTGCTGAAGGCTTTGAGCCATGGTGCTAAGACATCTTCCCTTGATAAACACGATCATGTCATCTGCGTAAAGTCTGGCTACAACTGGTTTCTTTAAATCTTTTAAGACATCATTCATAGCAATTAAAAATAAAGTTGGGCTGAGAATTGATCCTTGTGGTGTGCCGTTTAATTGTTTCTTGGTTGATGATATTGTTCCAGAAATTCGGACTTGGAATTCTCTTTGAGATAAAAAATTGCGTATGAAATTTATTATATTGCCTTTCAATCCCCAGTGATGTAGTTTATTTAGGATGATTTTTTGGCATGTAGAATCAAAGGCTTTATTAATGTCAAAATAAATTGCTAGACATTTATCTTTAGTAGCAAATGCTTCGTGAATATGACTTTCTAGGTCAATAATGTTATCAAGTGTGCTTCTAGATGGTCGAAATCCGGATTGTTCGGGAATTAATAATTTGTGAGTTTCCAAAAACCATATTAGTCTCTTGTTGATTATTTTTTCTAGCAATTTACTCATGGAGCAGGTTAGGGAGATTGGCCTGTAAGATTCAGGCAAGAGTGAAGATTTGTTAGATTTAAGTAAGGGGATGATTGTTGCTTTCTTCCAGATTAAGGGGAAGTCACTATTATTCCACATGTGATTAAAGATATTAAGCAGGATTTGTTTCGCCGTTTCTGGGAGATTTTTTAGAAAAACTGGAGGGATGTCATCGGGACCAGAAGAACTGTCTTTTAGTGATGAGAGAGATTCCTCCATTTCTTCTTTTGTCAGTGGCTTGTTTAGAGAATTAAGGTTGGCCAGCTCTTTGAATTCCGTAGGGAGGGCAATGTTATCATTAGTTATATTTCTGTTTATGGAAAGCTTATGATAATAGTCTGCAAATGCTTCACCTATTTCTTTTGTTTGGTTTATTCGTTTGCCGTCATAATCTAATGCTTTAATGACATGGTAAGTTTTGTTTCCATAAATACCTTGTATCTTCCTCCATGCCGATGATATTGTAGTGTTTCTGTTTATGCTTCCTACGAACTTCTTCCATGACTCTTTTTTACTTTTGTTGGTAATATATCTTGCTTTTGCCCTATGTTTTTTGTATTCAATTATACTTGTTGCGGTTTTCTCCCTCCTACATCAATTTAGAGCAGATTTGCTGTTTTGTATTGCTTCGGCACATTCGTCATTCCACCAAGGCACAGGTTTAAATTTCTTGATATGTTTTGTTTTTCCTATTGAAAATTCAGCGGCTTTTATGATTATTTCGTTAAGTTGAGTTACTGCTGTATTTGCGTCCTTCCACTCATTAATTTTGTATATGTTATTCTCAATGGTTTTTGAGAAAGAGCTCCAGTCGGCTTTCTTTATTTTCCATTTCTGATGGATACTATCTCCGTTTGATATTTTGTCTTTTATAATTGAATTCGTTAATTTTATAGGAAAGTGGTCACTGCCTAGTAAGTCATCCATAACTCTCCATTCAAGGTAAGGACTAATAGTTGGGCTACATAATGAAAGATCGATGCAAGAAGAATTGCCAGTAGCTATATTGAATCTAGTATTGCTGCCATCATTCAGTAAACTTATGTTCATGGTGTTGAATATGTTTGATAGAATTCGTCCCCTTCTGTCTGTTTTTTGAGAACCCCAGGAGTAATTGTGGGCATTAAAATCTCCTAGAAGAATGAAAGGAGTTGGAAGTTGATTAACTAGAGACTCCAGTTCATCCTCAATTAAATAATGGTCAGGAGGAATGTATATGTTGCAGATGGTGTAATTTAGTTGTGCTTTAATTTTTACGGCTATCGCTTCTAGGTTTGTATTTATTCTAATTTGTGTTGCTTGTAGATTCTTTGAGACGTAAATGGCTACGCCGCCACTCGCAACTTGTACATTTCGGTTTTTAACGAATTCATTGTATCCCCTCATTTTGTGGACATTTTCGTCTCGGAAGTGCGTTTCTTGTAGACACAATATGTCCAGAGAATGGAGGGCTATGATATGCTGTAGCATATTTAAACGGGTATAGTACCCATTTAAGTTCCACTGGAGTAATGACTCGAATGTATTTATTGGGTATCTTGAGATGTATTTGAGATATCAGATTGGGTATCACTTAAATCTTGGGATTGCTTTAGTAATTTCTTTTTTAGCCTTGTGACACGAGTTTTTAGCTTCTTAGTGTTGGCGTGAGGATGTAGTTCTTCTAACATATCTATTAGTTTTGGAATATCTTCTGTGAAGTCTTCCGCAATGCTAAGAACATCCCTCGATCCGTATGTATTTTCTAGGAGCTGTTTAAGCTGATGGCTGTTGATTATGAAGTGAGGAGTATGAGAGTCGATATAGTTTATAATAGATTCAGTAAGTTCTATTTCTGGATCTGATGTATTAGATTTGGGTTTTTTGTTTTTCTGAACGACTGTTTGGGGAAGAGAGAAGGTAGAAGTATTGGGTGGCATTTGTTCTTCTGGAGTGGCTGGGGTCATATCTTCAGCTGTTCGTTTTGTTGCGGATGAAGTTGTTGACTTAGTAGTTTTGTCCGAGGTTGGGATATTTTCAGATTGAGCAGTGTGATCTGGATTTGTTACCAGATTGGATGTGATCAAAGCAGTATTGGCGACGTTTGCACAATTTTCTACTACTGAGGAACTTTCGGGTAGAATATTATTTATTGAGTGGGAATTTAAGTCATTAGGAGATGTTTCATCCGGTTGAGATATTGACGAGATTGGAACATTATGTGTGAGTTGTGATGATTGTTGGGAATGTGGGTTAATATTGCCCGAAGGGCATTGGGATGCAACATGACCCGATAATTTGCAGGTGAAGCAGCGTTGACTGTCTAGGGCTAAAAAGATATGATATGATAGATTATCATGTGTTATTTCTAAGAATTCGGGTATGGTAATATCTGGGGAAGGAGCGATATACACCTGTCTTCTGAAGCTGAGTATGTGTTGGTATTCTGGATTTGATGCACCTATTCTAAGAAAGTTTATTGGAGAAACTAATTTTAATCCAATATTTTCCAGTAAGGTTACAAGAGTTTCGTGTGGGATCGTTGGGCTTACATTCGATAATACTAGTCTGTCTGCTGGTGAAATTAGACGTCTTGCTTTGATGACTTCATTATTGACAACAATTTGACCATGATTAGTTAAAAACTCATCAACCAGTGATTTATTGGTTAGATAAACACATATTCTGTTGTGTGAAGTTCTGCTACAGAAAATTATGTTTATTGGTTTTACCAGAGGTCCCAATTGGAGAAGATAATCTTGAAGTTTTGCTCCCTGAATGGAGCCGAAGATAAGTGCCTGGTCTTTGTTAGGATACTTGTAGATATTTTTTGAGACAGTGCTTGCATAAGATGTGTTGGAGGTATTCATATTATTTAAATTATGATCTGGGTGAGTGTTGGTGGATGAAGATTGATTTGTAAATGTTGGTTGTGACATTTTATTTAAAATATTCAAATTTGCTAAGTTATTTTGTTAAATATAATTATTGTACAAAACATTTTTCCCAGGCCGACCCTGCCTTTTGTTGTTAAAAATTCTTTATTTCGCTAGGCGAGTTTTTACTAGCTAATTACTTTTCAGTCTTGTGTATCTGATATGTAACTTCAATCAGCCTAACAAAAATCGTCTGTATGCAGTTAATATTAAAAATTTACTCACAGTTGCTGTTCTTGGTATTTTATGTCACTGCACTAGTAAAACTTAACTATTAAAAGGCTTTTATTTAGCGATAATTTGTTTAAATCGACCGTAAATTATAAAACGTGTGTTTACAAACAGGTCTCACAAACAAGTCCCTTCAAATTTGTTTAAAATACTTAACTTTCTGGTTGTTGACGAAAAAAGCTAAAATTTACCGTTTTTTGATCTTCATTTGTTTATAACTATGTATATCATCAAAATCGGCTGCAGGAAACATATAGGTTATTAATATAGATGTCCATACAACTCACAAAATTTGGTTTCGGCCTGGAGGGGGTTGTGTCACCAACAGGATATTTTTTTTTTCTTATTTCTCTGAACTACAAGCCTAGTATATAAAAGCGTTTTAAAATACACTTATATTATCTTCAAAAAAATTTTATTCCACACCGAGAGAACAATTTCTTTTCTCCTAAACCACTGATTTCTTTGAGCTATCCTTCTTAAAAAATACCATATCATATTAACTTAAACATGCCGCTTCACATATAAAGAAACGAGTTTTTTAAACCCAACTAAAGTATAACAAATAATGAATGGGTTGCATGTGTGAGTCCATACTATTGTAGTAAAGAAAAAAGAGACGTTCTCACAAACAATTTATTTTACAACTGACGACCGGTTTCGCTGTCTACAATATTCACAACATCTTCAGGTCACGGTAAAAGTAAAATTAAATGCTACAAATAACAAAAAACCAGAGTTAGTTAAGTGGTCTGGTTGAAATCAAAGGGTAAAGATCAAGCCAATATTAAAGTATATATATTCATGCATACATATAAATGCTAAAATGTACGTAAATATGGTTTAACAACCCTCACACTCACATACATGCAAGCATTCAAATGTAGTGGCAACTAAAGTATGTCAAGTATAAGTATAAAATGTACACTTACTTTCCGGTATAAGGGAAGAATATAGTAGTATTCAATATCATACTTTTTCTCCAAATTATGCTAAAGGGAGAGATGGTAGAGGGACATATTTGATTGTAATGTACAAACAAAACAAAATAATTGGCAGGATCTTGAGGGGATTATTAAGGGAACACATTAAACCGTGAAACCAGAAATTGTTAGTTATATATAAAGTGATGTTATTTTTAAATTTTTTAAAGTGTATATTTTTAAATTTATTGGGATTATTAGATGTTGTTCTGGATGTTCAAGAACTGATGGATGTAAGATTGGTTGTGCAATTTTCTTAAAACCAGAATTGGTCAATTGTGTATTATTTGTGGTGTGATTGTGAAAATGTTTTAATTTTTATTTGTTGGAGACATTGAAATTAAACTGAACAATAGTAAATAGGTAAAAATTTGCTAAAATTTAAAAGTGTCAAACTATAAAATCATTAATAAATAATTCAGAATTAAATTCAAATGTGAAGGTAATTAACTGTACATGAAATTAAATTTATAGTAATATAAAGTTATGATGATTTGTGCAGCAATGAATGAGATTTTATGAGATATTACTAAAAAGTTAGAAAAAGGCAAATATGAAAAAATAGATGAAAAAATGATTCATTTATGTTAATATCTGTTGAATGTAATAAATAGTTGAGTAGATTGAAAAATTAATCTCAAAAAATCTTTGAAAAAGTTACCTGGTTGAGCTGAATTATATGGTTTCTTTGAAAAGTTAAAAAAAAAAAAAGTTTTTGAAATATTTTTTGTTTTAAAGTCGATAAAATAACACATAACAGATTCTCGAACGCACACAAAGGACGTGGACTCAACGGGAGTTTGGGAATTTTTTGATGAGGAAAGCAAACTGTGTACTACTACATCTTATTTCTTTTTGATTTTTAAGAATTGTAAAAATTCCTCTAATTTGGTTTTATTTACAAAGAAACTCAAATGTCACTGAGAGTGAGAGGTTAAGTCAATGTCAAATTCTTCTTCTGTTATGATGTAGTAATAGTTGCAGGCCTTGTCAGTTTACAATAAAATATATATTTTTCTTTTTGACAATATTGTTAATGAATAATATTGGCTAGATCTAATACAATTTTGTGCAATACTATGGTAGAAATCAATTTAAATTAACATATTTGGAAATTACTTGTGGTTGCAAAAGATGAATTACAGATAATTAACAATACGGGGGGGGTTTACCGTTGTGTCCACGTCCTTTGTGTGCGTTCGAGAATCTGTTATGTGTTATTTTTATCGACTTTAAAACAAAAAATATTTCAAAAACTTTTTTTAACTTTTCAAAGAAACCATATAATTCAGCTCAACCAGGTAACTTTTTCAAAGATTTTTTGAGATTAATTTTTCAATCTACTCAACTATTTATTACATTCAACAGATATTAACATAAATGAATCATTTTTTCATCTATTTTTTCATATTTGCCTTTTTCTAACTTTTTAGTAATATCTCATAAAATCTCCTTCATTGCTGCACAAATCATCATAACTTTATATTACTATAAATTTAATTTCATGTACAGTTAGTTACCTTCACATTTGAATTTAATTCTGAATTATTTATTAATGATTTTATAGTTTGACGCTTTTAAATTTTAGCAAATTTTTACCTATTTACTATTGTCCAGTTTAATTTCAATGTCTCCAACAAATAAAAAGTAAAACATTTTAACAATCACACCACAAATAATACACAATTGACCAATTCTGGTTTTAAGAAAATTGCACAACCAATCTTACATCCATCAGTTCTTGAACATCCAGAACAACATCTAATAATCCCAATAAATTTAAAAATATACACTTTAAAAAATTTAAAAATAACATCACTTTATATATAACTAACAATTTCTGGTTTCACGGTTTAATGTCGTGTTCCCTTACTAATCCCCTCAAGATCCTGCCAATTATTTTGTTTTGTTTGTACATTACAATCAAATCTGTCCCTCTACCATCTCTCCCTTTAGCATAATTTGGAGAAAAAGTATGATATTGAATACTACTATATTCTTCCCTTATACCGGAAAGTAAGTGTACATTTTATACTTATACTTGACATACTTTAGTTGCCACTACATTTGAATGCTTGCATGTATGTGAGTGTGAGGGTTGTTAAACCATATTTACGTACATTTTAGCATTTATATGTATGCATGAATATATATACTTTAATATTGGCTTGATCTTTACCCTTTGATTTCAACCAGACCACCAGTTGTAAAGTAAATTGTTTGTGAGAACGTCTCTTTTTTCTTTACTACTAAAGTATAACAATGGTTACATTTTAATTTTCCTATCCTAAAGTTTTTGTTTTTTAAGTTGAAAACTACAAATATTTTGCAGTATAAGAAATATATGTTAAGTTAATCCATATTTTAATTTGTGAACAAAACATTTTCTTGCAATCAAATGAATATTTTAAACCACATGAAATAATTCTTCAGAAATACCCTCTGTAGTAACTGTGGTTATTAAATAAAAACTTTATCATTAATGCCGAAATGTTACTTGCAAAGAGATTTTCTTCCGCAAAATAATTATTGGGCAGTAACCATTATTCACTATTTGTGATTTAATCTCAGTGTTTGACAAGATGGCGTGGCATTAGTTCATTTTCACAGATGGATTTTGGGTTTGTTGGTATTTTTTAAAATCTAAGGGATAGTTTGAAGGTACGTACATGTACATAGGTATTAAATAAAAGTAAATTGCTTAATTTAAGATGTAATAATAATATTGTTTCATATCCGAATATGTAGTTATAAAAGAAACATAATAGCGTCTTTATATGCATTTTAGATATCTATATATTGATGGACATTCTGAAAGAAAGGACCTTATTCTAACTGGAAAATAAGCCACAATTTAACTTAAAAAATGAGTTTATTGGCGTTTCGACTTCCACCTCGGAGAGAATAATATATCTAATATAAAGCTTCAGAACAATATTGACAGGAGCTATTAACCAACTGGGGGCTTCCATAAATGGTAGAACTGTATACAGGTAAGCTCCTGTATAAAATGTGTATACGTATTGTATAAACATAAACTATAATATGTTTCTTGAATGTATCGTCTTCAATACACAATCCTACAATTCAACGTTATATCTAACATGGCGTGTGCTTTATTTGTCATAAAGCAATATTAATTAGTCTAAAAGAAACATCTTAACGACTAAGAATTTTATTGCCGAAAACTGAATCAGTTAATAGGTATAAAATAACTTAAGACGTAAACAAATAATACTTTCCTGTAATAAAATTTCTTAATGATTAGGTTTGCTGTCTCTTTTATATTATATAAATAAATAAAATTAAAACATATGTCTGCTTCAATGTTTTAAATTGGTTGTATTTTTCTTCTCATTGTTTTCTCAGTGGTTTAAGAGTGGAGAAATTATTTGTATGTATTAATTTCTAACGTTTTATATCCTATTTTTATTATCTAATAAAGAATAATTTTACCTTAACAGAATGATTTATTTCGCCGTATGTAATATCACTTTATTTTTAAGAAATGTACCTAACTTAATTGTAAATATACAATTATATCTGCGAAATCTATTTTTTAACATTAAATCCATAAATAATAATGTTAACATAACAATATTCCTTACTAAGAAATATTATTGCTCAGAAAGAAGAGTTTTGTAATGCCAAGAAAATATATTCTTATGACAAATATATTTTCTTTCTGACAAATGGGTTTGCAGTTTGCAAGAAAGTGATAGTTCAATCATGTATAAGATACATTTCTTTGGGTATATTAAAATTTACTTGAAATATTTTAGAAAATTATATCTTACACACAAAGATATATTTTTTAGGCAATATGTTAAGTCAATGTTTCTTAAATATTAATAAAGTTTCTGTATGTCAAGAATTTTTTCTCTCGGTGCATGCCTAAATTTTGTGTCACATTAGAACTACTAAAATCGATTACCTCTAACAAAAAATCGAACTTGGCTGATTTTTCAACATAGAGAAATAGTCACCGTCATTACAATGTATATTATCACAATATTGAGCTTTCGTCTTTGATAGTGTCACGTATTGTCGACGCACTGTTGCCAAAACTTCGCAGAACTTTCGAAAAACCGTGTCGCTACTATCTCTCGAATTGATATTGATAACGTGCTGATGCTGATGTAGCCTCTTAACACAACCCATATCCGAAACGAACATTAATTTCAGTTATGATAATTGGTTTTAATCTAACTACTTAATCTAAACTTTAATCAAAAGTTTTAATCTAGCTACCAGGTTGCGAAAAGATCACAGAAACAGAATAACTTATGTGGGAACTATCAGAAAAAAACAAGAAAGATCTACCAATTGAATTAAAAAACGATATCTCTGATGTTTGGGACCAAAAAAATCAGCTCTTTTTATTGGTACAAACGGTTTAAGTCTACCACATTATAATTTAAAGTTATTCACGATGATATGAAGGTCACAAACATGATTGTTCAATATGGTATGGCAATAAGACTTAAGTCAATTTACGTCTCTTTTACCATTATATTGGAGAATAACTGCTATGATCTAGAAGGCATATGTCTTGAATAAGCCTTGCTGATCTTAATTTATTTTCGTCTGTTTGATCAATAGGTAAATGTTTCTATAAAAATATTGTGTATTCTTTTTCTCATGAGTATCTTTAAGTGCGTCACAGTTTTTGGATTTCTTTCTAACGCATTAAATTGTATGTGACAGAAAAAAAGGCACGTCTGTGATTACCGACATTTATAACATTTATTCTAGTTATTCTAGTTGTCGGTAAATGGCGTTTTAATCGAAGAAATACTTATTTACGAATTATATAATATATTATTATCTACGAACATAATCTGTGTACAATTTATAAAACTATACACATCAACGAAAATATTATTTTATAAATACAATAAACACAATTGATTTGTTTTTATACCAAATTGCAAATAAAATGTGACAACTATCAGATTTAACTAAAATGTCATGTTGGAATGAATGTTATAAATGTATATTATCACGGACTTACTTTTTTTCTATCATTTGTGACGTACTGGAAAATTCTCATCAAAAGAAGCATATACACCGAAAAATAAAATTTTTTGATACTAATAAATAGTAATATTGACATTAGTTATATTTTAATTACTTACTAAACAGTAATCTATTTTCTAGCACAGCACTTTTTTTATTTTAGTTGTATTGGCAAAATAAGTAGACCATGACATAGGTAACTAAGTAAAACCTCCAGTGGCGGAATGCTGCGTGGGGGACAAATGTTGTGATGCGTCACAAAAAAAAGAATACAAACTGCGACTTTGACCCCTTAAAACTACCCTTATCCCCAACTCTGGTTTCCGTCCCTGGATATTTTGCTTAGTTGCTTTATCCCAAATTTTGGTTCACTGTCTCGATCACGAACGTCACAAAAAATCTCTTATAATTTTTATATTCACCCCTGCCCTCACCCCTTTGTCGGCCACGCAGCGGACCACTCCTAGAGATTTTACTTAGTTGCGTCATGACCTACTTATTACCAAATTTTGGTACACTATCTCGATCATAAGCGTCACAAAATGAATAATAAAAACCGCGACTTTGACCCTTTATAACTACCCTCGTCCCCAACTCTGGTTTCCGCCTCTGGGGATTTTACTTAATTATATCATGGCCTACTTATTCCCAAATTTTGGTGCACTATCTAGATCAGGAACGTCACAAAAAAACCCTTATAATTTTTATATTCTCCCCTACACCCACCCCTTTGTCGGCCACGCAGCTTTCCGCCCCTGCAGACTTTACTTAGTTACGTCATGATCTACTTATTCCCAAATTTTGGTACACTATCTCGATCATGAGCGTCACAAAACTCGCGACTTTGACCCCTTATAACTACCCTCGTGCCCCACTCTGGTTTCCGCCCGTTGGAGAAAGTCATGTATACAAATAATTCAACATATCCCCGTATAGTTTTTCCATATTACTTGTCACGCACAAAATACGCTTCTATCTCTCCGACTACCACTTTCAATGGTAGATACACAAAAATATAGATATAGAAAAGTTGCGGTCAGTAGGTCTTAAGTCAGTAAATAGTAAGAAGTAAGATCTATATGTCTTAAGTGCATTTAAAATATTAAAAATCTACGAAAATCGTCTTCTTGCTATAATTATCATTTTATTATGGTACATTTAATTGTACTATTGTACTAAATTGGTTAAAGGTAACATGTGTGATTTATAACAATTTTTGAAACATTCAAGTATTCCCCCTATAAACTTTGATTTTATGACTTAAGCCCTTTTTCCCAAACATCAGAGATATAAATCCACTGATACAGAGTTAAAAACAACCCTGAATGAAGAATTAAAAATGTACCTACATAAGAAAATAGCAAATAATCATTCCGTATATTTTTTGAATTATATTTCTGTATCAATCAATAATAAATTACTTATTGCTTGCAAGACCTATTACTGTTTATTACTGCTTACAAGAACTTCAAGAGTTTATAAATAAAGAAGTAAGTTTAAGGTTTCAAAGTAATATGTTTAATTTCTTGCTTACAAGTTTGCGCCTAATTAAACATACATTTATTTACATTTCTTTCTCTGACTGGCAGAACATGATTCATCATTATTTATTTTTCAGTTCACTCAACTTACTCACTCTTCAGTTGTGTGAACGTAATTTGATAGTGGATTCACCACAAAAAAACGTAAAAGCGGCGTTGATTAAAACTCATGTGGCGTCGGTATTAGATTCCTCATAATATCTACTACAATAGTAATAATTATTAATTCTACAATGGCATGTGATAAAACTCAAAGTCAAATCGGGATTTGTGAATCACGCTTTATTCCAAAAATTAGTAGTTCATGGAATATCATGCAATTTTATTTACTGAGAATGTAGAATTTAGATTATTTATTTATTGGTTAGATATTTTATATTACGATAGCTATAATACAAACTACACAATGTATAGTCTAGTAAAATAAAATTACACTACATGTAAATCAAAATGTAAATTCGTACAGGTTGAAACAAATTTTATATCAAAGTTTAGGTGGGTACAAAAGATATTTTCAAGAAAGTATCCAAATCATACAAGGGGATCATTGTTTAAATAATTAAAAAGAGGTCATTTTTGCAAAAAACTTAGTTTTTTAACTGCTGAGGTCATTCAATTACTAATGAAGGTGTATAGGATTTTTTTGTGCAAAGTTGAAGGGTAAATTTTTCACATAAGACTTACACAATTAAGTTTGACCCCCTATTTATTTAAATAATTTTACATAAAACTTTAAAAACAAATTTGCAAAAAATTATTTTTAGCGTTTTAAATAAGCACTATAAAATATCTTATTTTACAGGAGAAGTTGCACCATATTATCAGTATTAATAAAAAAAAATTGGTCCAAAAATATTTAATATTTTTTGAGATATTGAATTTGTTTATTAAATGTTACTCTATTTTCAATTGCAAAAACGCGGTTGTTGCCAAAGAAGTATTCACCTGTATTAAATCTTATTATTTTTATTTTTTTTTGTATATTTTCGATAAATGTATTGATAAATTCAAAATTCAATTAAACTTCCCCCTAAAATGGCATTTGAAAATTATTCAAATTTGTTTATAATTTGTTTTTTTAATAACGTCGCGGGGATTAAACATTTTGAAATACCGTTCCAATAATTGGATTTCTGGGAATTTTTCACTAATTAACAAATTTTTTTTTGTCTTTTTTTCCTTTTCTTTTTTTTTCTTCGAGTTGTATTATTACAGGCCCTTTTAGGGTTAAGTTTCATTAACCTTTCAGTGCTAACGCATGGTCTCATAGACGGAGCTAACCTATTCATACCTATAATTAACGATATATTCCGATATTCGGGCTAGGTCATTCAATAGCTTCATATTTTACCTAACCGTTGTTAGTATTTAAATATTGTTGAACGTAGATACATAGTTCGTTCGTTACACAAGATTTCGGTCTCAGAGACGGATGTTAGCTTTTGCGGCTGTACTAAAGGTAAGAATTGTAACTTTTAGCGTTGTATTTTTAGTGAATAAAATATTATTTTTTTACTTTTTAGAAATAGAAATGAACTACGAAAAGTCGACAAACAAAGTACAGTTGTTACTAGTGTAATAAATTTATGTCCTTAGAACACATAGGGTATATGTGTGGAATGTTCAGAAAAAGATTGACTTTTTTTAAGTTTAAAATTACTTCGTATTATTAGAATTGCTTAAGTGTGGTTATTATAAGTGGATAATTTCATCTTTAGTTTAAAATTAACTCAGCAAATTTTTTGTTTCTATTAAGATTTTAGAGTTTTTTTCTCCCTTTTTAGAATAGTTGCTTGTTTTTGTTAAGGAATTATTTTTGTCAAAATAATTGTTTATAAATATAATTTTTAAATAAAACTGCATTTATTCTAAATAAAAAAGTATTTAATTAGACCCTTGAAGTAATTAAATTTTGAAAATTTGTAAAATTTACAGTACTAGGGCATGTATAAACATACGGTCCCAGAGACGGACGTTAGCACTTATGTCAAAATATTTCACGTTAGCACTGAAAGGTTAAGAATGTCGAATCTCTAAGTTATAGATTCTAGACCTAAAAATATTAAGATTGGTCTAAAATCACTTAAATAAAATGTGGCTACTTACTGAGTTACAGGGTGTTTTATTTAAGAATTTAAATATTATTTTTACCAAGTACTTTCAAACTATTTGACATATCCTTATCATACTTGGCAAAAAGTGTGGGTACTATACAGTCTACTAAATTGTGATAAACAAAAGTTTCTAGCTACTACCAGAGGCGTACGATAGGGGATAGTTAATGGTTGACGCTTCCCAAATTCTACGCCACTGAGGGAATTACTATTTTAGCGAAATTTTTCGATTCTCTAATACTTTCTATGTAAATAATATACTCTTTACTGGTAACGATTAAGTCATTAGTTTTCGAGATATTGGACGTTAAAAATGAAACGGCATAGTTATTTTGATTCATACATTCATTCATTTTAAACTTCCAATATCTCTCAAACTGACGACTTTATCGCTACCAATAAAGATATTTTCATACAAAGTATTGGAGAATCGAAAAATTTCGCTAAAATAGTAATTCACTCAGTGGCGTAGAATTTGGGAAGGGTCAATCATTCTCTATCCCCTGTCGTACGTCTCTGGCACTAGCTAGAAACGTTTATTAACCACAATTTAGTAGGGTGTATAATAGCTACACTTTCTGCCAAGTAAGTTAAGGATACGTAAAATAGTTTTTTAAGTACTTGGTAAAAATAATTTTTAAATTTTTAAATAAAACACCCTGTAACTCAGTAAGTAGCCACATTTTATTTAAGAGATTTTAGTTAAATCTTAATATTTTTAGGTCTAGAATCTATAACTCAGAGATTCGACATTCTTAATAAAATTTAACCCTAAATAAACACGTAGGGTTTCCCGTGCTTTTACATGCGTTTTAACGCATGTAACGTAGAAATAGTCTTGATTGCACTAGTACCTATTCTACCTACTCGTTCGATTTTAAATGAGAAATCATAGAAACATCACTCACGCACTAGTTGTTTGTAGCTTTGTTTAACAATAATACAATAAATTTTTAGCAATGCAAATAATCAAAACCGACATAATTTGACTTGAACTTTCAAAGGCGCTTAGCAGAATTGCTATTTTATTTTTTAATCAAAAGTTATTCGGGTTTAAAAATTGCAGTTTTTCGATTTTTTGAAAGTTCAACCGCGTTTATCTCGAAAACTCTGCATCCTACTAAAAAACTTGTAGAAATATTTTTTGCTTAAAATGACCCAAAAAATACAAAATATTGTTTTGTTTTGCCAAAAATCGCTGTTATTTGATTCCTCAAGTTCTTGGTCTATAACAATCTTATCGACATCCGGATCAACTGTTACCCAAAAAATTCGTTTTCTACGGGTCAAAATACATAAAAAAAACTTGGGTAAGTCCATCTGAATTAACGAGGCCGTTGTACCCCCCCTGGCGACAGGACTAATTCTAGAAATTAAAAATGTTACTGTATATTATGCTCGAATCGTGATATCTAATAATCCAAGCTGTATCGTCGCCCCGTTAGGTAAATTATTCCAGTTCGATTTTTTTGCACAAACTTACTTAAAAAGAGGTCCTTATAACGAATCCACAGGGTGTCAGGTGGTACCGTCATCAAAAAATTGTTTAAACAATTTTTTTGAAACAAATTCACAAAAAAATTATTTTCGGATATTTTTTTTACATCATTAATTTGGGTCAATCGGAGCAAAAGAGGTCTTTTGTGATTTTTCTGTAAAATTTATTGTTCTCGAATTATACGCGATTTAAAATTTGAAAAATGCGAAAATGACCATTTTCTAGACTCAGTTAAAAATTATTATTATGAAAGTCAGAAAGTCACCAAATCAAATTTTAACGACCCCCTACAAGGTACTGAAGAAATATTTGTCATTATTGTATTACTAAGCTGTTATTTTTAATTATTAACAATGAGCGCTAGGAGCGTATTGGACGATGCACCATTGGACGGTCGGAATGGAGGATCTTACTCGCACTCACATTGACTGCCGCCTCAATACGCTTTTAGCGCTCATTGTTGACAATTAAAAATAACAGCTTAGTAATAAAATAATGACAAAAATTTCTTCAGGATCTTGTAGGGGTGGCTTTAAACTTTTATTAGGTGACTTTCTGACTTTCATAATAATAGTTTTTAATCGAGTTATTAAGCATTAAAAATGGCCATTTCGAATTTTTCAAATTTTAAATCGCGTATAACTAGAATACTATCAATTTTAGAGAAAAATCACAGACCTTTTTTGCTCCGAATGACCAAAATAATCTAAAAAAATTTTAACCGGAGTGAAATACTTAGTTATTTATAAAACAGTTCGTGAAGTATGCTTTTTGCGCACGCACGCGATGTTTAGAGCACGAGCGGGCCGATTGCTATACATCGCCTAAGTGCGCAAAAAGTACTTCACGCTCAGTTTCATACAACATTTTATCTACCAAAAAACAAATAAAAAAATTGCAACTCTTCGTCACTGGAATACATTCCTATTTTACAATTTTTTAGAACTTTGATATTTAAAAATTTAAACTTCTGTCAAACCACAAAACTGTCAAAACTTTTTTTGTAATTTATTGCTCACATTTCATTACCATGACAAGGCGAAAGTTAAGGATATTTGATTGTATGAAGAAAGTGTGCTAAAAAACAGTGCGAAAAAGTAAATCCCATTTAAAATACATTATTATTTCAGGCACACTTTAAACCCTTCATGTACTGCTATCTATATTTACAATTTTCACACAATAAAAACTTATATGTACATAATATGAGTTAGAGTAGATAAGAATTATTTTTGTGAATTTGGTTAACAAAAATTGGTTAAACAATTTTTCGACCGTGGTACCGCCTGACACTGTGTATTTGTTATAAGGATGTTTGAGTAAGTTTGTGCAAAAAATCGAATCAGAATAATTTACCTAACGGGGGCGACGTTATAGCCTGGACTAATAAGTAGTTAAGACGGTCAAAACAAAGAGACGCACACTCATCACAAATGCACGTGAGATTATACTCGTATAATTGTATAATCTACTTTTACTAACAAGAGTTAGGAAGAGTCATCTTCAACTAGTAAAAGTTGATTTAAATTTTTCAAATCAACTTTTACTGCTCGTTTCAGTTAAAGTTGACTCGAACTAGGAAAAGTCAACTCTAACTGAGAATCAACTTGAACTGTAACATGTACACTACACATATCCCTTCTTTAAATTATAATTTTTCGGCCAAGTTATTTAGTCATCTTCTTCTTCTTCTTCATGTGCCATCTCCTCTAAGAAGGTTGGCAACCATCACGGCAATTCGCACTTTCGATACCGCTGCTCTAAAGAGATCAGCAGAAGTGCAATTAAACCAAGCTCTCAAATTGTTTAACCAGGAGATGCGTCTTCTTCCGCGACTCCTTCTACCCTGTATTCTTCCTTGCATTATCAATTGTAACAAGTTATAACGCTCGCCCCTCATAACATGTCCCAGATATTGCAGTTTTCTGACTTTAATTGTATTTAAAACCTCTTTATCTTTTCCCATTCTTCTCAACACCTCGATATTCGTGACTCTATCCACCCAACTTATTCTTAATATTCTTCTGTAGGCCCATAACTCGAAGGCTTCTAATCTGTCCGAAACATCCTTCTTTAATGTCCAAGCCTCCAACCCATAGAATAATACGGAGAACACGTAGCATCTCAGAAGTCTTATCTTTAAAGAAATTGTAATGTCCCTGCTACAGAGTACTTTTTTTAGTTTGTTGAAAGCATTTCTTGCCTGTCCTATTCTTGCTTTAATCTCTTCTGTGTACTCATTAGTTTCATTAATTATTGTACCCAAATATTTATATTTTTCAACCTTTTTAATTTGTTCTCCTTAGTCTCCTCTTTAGTCATATTCATACTTAAATTTGCCATGCTGAAATAATCAAAATAAATAAAGCAATATAGCGTTCAATAAGTCAATATAGCGTTTCCGAAAAACTCAAACGAGCTTATATTTTGCTAAAACTTTTATCTACTCTATGTCATAATATGTATAGGTTTTCAGTTTGTGAAAACTGTCATTATAGATAGCAGGGCGTGAACGGTTTAAAGTGTGCATGAAGTAACAATGTATTTTAAATGGGATTTACTTTTTCGCACACTTTCAATGGGTTTTTTTTTCACACTTTCATATAATCAAATATCCTTAAATTTCGCGTTGTCATGGTGATGACAATATGAGCAATGACTTACAACAAAATTTTTGACAGTTTTCTGGTTTGAAAATAGTTAGGATTTTTAAATGTCAAAGTTCTAAAAATTGTAGAATACAAATGAATTCGTAACAAATGAAAATAATATACAGGGTGCGCCAAACCTCTGGTCTTCTTTGATTACGGCTAAACTATGAGATATACAAAAAAATGTTTATAACAAAACTAATGTGTATCAAAGAGGTCTATAATTTAAAATTATTTTCAATTATACAGGGTGAGTCAGAACGACGGTATGAACCAAAGTTTTATTTTTTTAAATGGAACACCCTGTATATTAAATCATTTTTGAATATATTATTTAAAAATATGAAAAATTTGTATCAGGTCTTATAGGCCTAAAGTTAATAATTTTCAAAATATTTACATTTTTATTGAGAAAAATGGTAATATTTATAGGGTTGTGGATTATGTTTCCAAGGAAATAAAAATTTAGGTGATAGGTCAAAGTTTTTAAAATATAGTGTTATTTTTAAATAATTTGATATTTTTTACTTTTAGCCATAAAATATACAGTGTGATCACTATTTGCAAATACAAAATTTTCTCATTTTTTTTAAATGGGACACCCTGTATATTAGTTTTGCGTTTGGTAGTAAATATTACAACCTTTCTTTTGGTATAAGGTTGTATGTACCTAGCATGTTTCGTTTTGTAGATATTTTAAAAAAACTATAGATTTTACGTTTTTGCGGATTTTTTATTTAAAAATTTTTTTGCAAAAAAAATAATTATAATCTGGTTTTAGAAACATACACTAAAATATAAAATATGAAAATAAAAACGTAATTAAAGATTAAAATAAATCGTATGCTAGTACAATTCAATTGAATTTAATAACTTTAAATTATTTTACAAAAAATATTTTACCTTATTAATGAATACATAAATTAGTTACTAAATTAAATAAACAACCAAATTTTAAATCAACCGTAGTAATTCTTCTACCGCAGCAACTTTCCTGTACCAAATTAATTGTTAGTTATATTGTATTTACGAGTAAGATCAGTTAATAACTTTTTAATTTACCTACATCTTGAGAACGTATAAAGTATGCTTTGAAACAAATGAACGTTATGGAAGTATATTAAGAAGTAAATAGTATCTATGTACCTACTCGTGTCACAAAAGCTGGTAATAATTTCTAATGGTTTCGCCCAAAACAAATGTCATATCCAAACATTTTTCGGTTAAAAAATTAAAATTTAAAATATAAAAAATTGTTACAAAATTTCAACTACAAAAGTATTACCAGTTTTTGTGACACCAGTAAATACTATTTATATTAATAAATAATTTGGATGATACATTTAACATTCATTTGTTTCAAAGCATACTTTATAATAATTTTTATATTCTCAAGATGTATGTAAGTAAATTTAAAAGTTTAACTAAATACAATTTAACTAACAATTAATTTGGTACAGGAAAGTTGCTGTAGTAGAAAAATTACTATGGTTGATTTAAAATTTGGTTGTTTATTTAATTTAGTAACTATTTTATGCATTCATTAATATGGTAAAATATTTTTTGTAAAATAATTTAAAGTTATTAAATTCAATTGAGTTGTACTAGCATACGATTTATTTTAATCTTTAATTACGTTTTTATTTTCATATTTTATATTTTAGTGTATGTTTCTAAAACCAGATTATAATTATTTTTTTTGCAAAAAAAAAATTAAATAAAAAATCGGCAAACACGTAAAATCTATAGTTTTTTTAAAATATCTACAAAACGAAACATGCTAGGTACATACAACCTTATACCAAAAGAAAGGTTGTAATATTTACTACAAAACGCAAAACTAATATACAGGGTGTCCCATTTAAAAAAAATGAGAAAATTTTGTATTTGCAAATAGTGATCACACTGTATATTTTATGGCTAAAAGTAAAAAATATTAAATTATTTAAAAATAACACTATATTTTAAAAACTTTGACCTATCACCTAAATTTTTATTTCCTTGGAAACATAATCCACAACCCTATAAATATTACCATTTTTCTCAATATAAATGTAAATATTTCGAAAATTATTAACTTTAGGCCTATAAGACCTTATACAAATTTTTCATATTTTTAAATAATATATTCAAAAATGATTTAATATACAGGGTGTTCCATTTAAAAAAATAAAACTTTGGTTCATACCGTCGTTCTGACTCACCCTGTATAATTAAAAATAATTTTAAATTATAGACTTCTTTGATACACATTAGTTTTGTTATAAACATTTTTTTGTATATCTCATAGTTTAGCCGTAATCAAAGAAGACCAGAGGTTTGGCGCACCCTGTATTTTCAATTGCGAGTTTATTCAACTTTCCACTGTTGCAATATCGTCCTAGTTCAAATTATATTCGTGCGATCATCTAAGTCCAAATGTTTAGTTTCTAGTGAAAATAGACAATAATATTTTTAATCAATTGTAGTTTATTTGTGAGCTTATAAATAAGGGGTTGGACTCTTTTAAGTTCGTAGTCTAATTAGAATATTTACTTAATTAAGTAGTACGTAAGTCAGTGTTCAAGTTACGTCTGCTGCAAGTGTACACATTAATTAGCTATCAATAGATCATTTCCTCCACCACATATACTTATTTTACATCGTTGATCAAGAAATCTGGACATTGGGCAATTGGAATTTTATTCGAATTTATATTATATTTGAATTAAATATTTGATTAGTAAATAAATAAGTTTGTTAATATAGACAAGATACCTTCTCATATGTTTGAAGCTTCTCATGTATTCTATGCACTGGACTACAGGGTGTGACAAAATGTCAGGTCATAAATTAAATCACATTTTCTGAGACCAAAAATAGTTCGATTGAACCTAACTTATTTTACTACAAATGTGCGCATAAACAAGGTTACAGCCCTTTGAATTTACAAAATAAAATCGTTTTTTTGTAATCGGTATACCTATCGTATACTATTAGAGATTTTTTATTGAAAATGCCCATGGGGCATTCTTATGGAGGGAACATATCATTATACCATTGTTATATTATTATACCATTAGTTAAACACAATATTTTTAAAACTTTTTGCCTGTTGGTATTTTTTCGATAAGCCAGTTTTAATCGAGATGCGGCTTCTTTTAAATATACTTCAAAATATACAAAAAAATGTAAATTATAAATACATTTTCATACTTACTGTTACCAGGTCCCTATAATCTTACTTAACCATTTACAAATAATATATGGTGGATTTTATAAAGGTTCAAAATATCTCGATAAAAACTGGCTTATCGAAAGAGTACTAAGAGGCAAATTAGTTTTAAAAACGTAGTGTTTAGCTAGTAGTGACTTTAGATGAAGGTGAAGGACCAGAAATATTAAAATTGGAAATACTACATGCTATAAAATTGGCAAAAAAAAGAAAACCGTTGGTCCTGACAACATACATACAGAAATATTAAAGCTCATAAATGAGGAAAACATTGGAATACTAGTCAAACTTTTCAATGTTGTTTATTCGACCGGTGATATCCCTGAAGATTAGTTAAAATCCGAAGTCCTAACCCTACCAAAAAACAACGTCCGAAAAACTGTAGCGATTATAGAATGATAAACCTTATGAGCCACACTTTAAAAATCATTCTATGTATAATGCACAGTAGAATCAGAGATAAATGTGAAGAAGTCCAGGATGAAACACAATTTGGCTTCAGAAATGGACTGGGAACCCCGGACGCACTCTTTGCACTAAATGTATTATTGCAGAAATACCGAGATCAAAGGAAAGACGTCTTTGCTGTATTTATTGACTTTGAGAAGGCCTTTGATCGAGTACAATATCACAAATTAATGAAAATATTAAAGGATAAAGGAGTTGATAGTCAAGATGTACGAATCATAGAAAAATTATATTGACGTCAAACCGCGACAGCTTGCATAAATGGAAAAATTAACAGAAATATGCAAAATACAAAGAGGTGTCAGACAGGGTTGTATACTGTCCCACTGTTATTCAATTTATATTCAGATATAATATTTAAAGAAGCGCTGCATAATTTAAAATGGGGTGTGAAAGTTAATGGAATTCTGATAAATACAATCAGCAGATATGCAGACGATACAGTTATTTTAAGTGATGCTATGAATGTATTACAACACCTTTTAAATGCCATTGCCACAGTGGGAAGAGAGTTTGACCTAAACATAAACTGTTCAAAAAAAAACCCGGTCCATCAAGATTCACTGTTATGATAACTTGCAACTTCAACTTCGAAAGCGCATGAATAAATGTTACATTTGGTCAGTCCTCTTGTATGTTGTCAAAGCATGAACATTAAAAATATCCACTATTATATATCGTTTGGCGGCCTTTGAAATGTGGCTGCACAGACGTACACAGAAAATACCATGGACGGCTATGCTGACAAATGTGGCAGTCCTTAAGAGAGCAAATGCTGCCCGCGAGCAGCTTAATAACATCAAGTATAGAAAGATGGCCTATTTTGGACACGTAGTAAGGGGAGACCGGTATAATATTATTCATCTTATTATGATGGGTAAAATCGAAGGACGCAGAGGAGTTGGTAGAAAGCATGCCTTTGGTTGAAGAATATCCGGGAGTGGACAGGAATAAAGAAAGCAGAACGACTATTTAGAATAGCTCGAGACAGAGACAGTTTCGCCATGTTAATCGCGAACGTCAAGAATGGGACGTTAATAGGGCACGTTAAGAAGAAGTGTTTAACTAATGGTATCACAAAAATAATTTAATTGGAACGTATACAAAAGTTTGGGGAAGGGTTAATGAAACAAAACCCCCATACCCCCATAAAATGTCAGTTATATTTTTTTAATTTTGCTGTCATAAGAATGCTACATTTAAAAAAATAATTTTCGATATATCGGAAAAATAGATTTTAATTTTGTGTACAAATGTATATCAAATTTTACATACCACGTTGTATTAAATATTGTTTACCCAATTCTCAGAAAATATACTAAGAGTAGCGTTCCAGCACACTCGTTTTAAATTACTTAAGCAGAAACCGTGTCTAGAATTAAATTTAATTACCCCTCAATTATTTATTTAACCTACTATTTTACTACCTCTGGTTGCAATATATTTTCTAATTATCTACATTAGAATACCTAATAAATCTGATAATCAAGTTTAGTTTAGCGAAAATTATACACTTAATCGTTCTTAGCTGGTTGCTAGTAATTCCCTTATAATTGTGGTATAAAACTAAGTATGTTTTAAATGAATATTAAAAACGTATTCAAATCTGGAAAGCTATATAATGAATATTTTAAATACCGCATTCAGCTTCTCATTATACATAAATAATTTTAATATACAAAACGCAATATCTTTTACGGTATTTATTAAACAATCTTGTAAACCGAATGGTAGTTTTGACGACACAAAATGGTATTATGTAAATTTAAATAGGATAAATTAAAATATACTTAAAGCAGGATAAATTGCTCAGTTTAGTAATTGTGTGTACCAATATGCCTTAATCGTAATGGCTCTATTGTTATTTCATACTTTGCATATTCATAAGCACATGCAGATTTATAGGCATCAAAAATAATTGAATAAAAGGCGCCAGTCAAGGCAAATACTTTTTTAAAAAGAGCAAAAATCTTAACATATTTATAGGCAATATAGGCAAATATTTTACTACTTATTATACACGGCGAATTAAATTCATACCTATTAAATTAACTAAATTTTAATATTATATCACATTAACATTAATAACTTAACAAATTAATAAATAATAGTTATTTATGATAGAAGTGTTAAAAGTACACGTTTAAGGCACGCATGTGAAAGTGCCTTAAAGTAGCATTTTTAACGCTCGTATGGAGTGCTAAAAATTGCATTTTTAACACGGTTGTAGAAAAATAATTGTCAATTAATAATTAAACATTGTAACCACTTAAAATTAATTTGTAGGTACATCGAGAATTTCTACGTCGACAGATGTAAGAACTTACCCTACATAATAGGGAACTTACCTAACATTTTAAATTCGAAAAAAATGCTGTAACAGAGCTTTGTTCTTCTTTTCCATAGTTTTCTGTTAGTTGTGAATTTATTCCAGACTGTTACTCCCTTTTCTTTAGGTCTTCTATTACCGCCGCTCTTTATCGCTTTCGTGCTCTTCCTCTCTTACTTTTATAATTCGGTACTCTCCCTGCTATTTTCTTGACCACTCTGTCATCGTTCATTCTTGCTATATGGCCCAGCCACTGCAACGTCCTTGATTTTATTACGTTATCTATTTGTCGTTTTTTGTAAATATCATAAACTTCCTCATTTGTCCTTTTTACATGCCCTTCCTCTGTTCTCTTCCCTCCTAATATTCTTCTGAGTATTTTCCTTTCCTATGTTCTTACTGTTTCTTTTGGTGTTTTGTTGAGTATCCATGTCTCACGTCAGAACGAAGAAAAATTTAGTACTGACACCAGGAATTTAATGAAACAAATAAATCTTATTACAGAAAGAAATGATCCAAATGGAGAGCAAAAGAGAAAGATAAACAGAGAAGTCAAGAAAGCAATAAGAAAAGAATTAAGAAAGTACAATACACTAAAAATCGAACAAACCATAGAAAATAATAAAGGCCTAAAAAGTCTGCGAAGAAAACTAAATAATGGAAAAAGCCAGATCATTAAATTAAAAAACAAAAAGAGCGACATAACAACAAATAGAGAGGAGCTTTTAACAATAGTAGAAGACTTCTATGGAGAGCTTTATAAAAGCAGACGGATGAACCAAACACAGGTAAATGATGCAATAAATAAAACAATATTAAATCAAGTCTCTGAACTCGTGCCAGAAATATCTCTCCAAGAAATCCAATAAATCACCAGGTGACGATGGAATAGTGATCGAGGCTGTGAAGAATGGCGGTGAACCTCTAATAAGAAAAATAGAAGATCTCTTTAATCTATGTTTGACAAAGAAATCCATACCATCTGAATGGAATAGAGCCAAAACAATTCTTCTACACAAAAAAAGGGAACAAACTGATCTGGAAAATTACCCACCGATCAGTCTGTTAAACCATCTTTATAAACTTTTCACAACAGTAATTACCACAAGATTAGACAAGAAATTAGACCTATATCAAAGTAGAGAACAAGCTGGATTGAGAGCAAACTTTGGAACCAACGATTATCTCCAAACAATAAAACAACTCATCTAAAAATCCATAGAATATAACAAGCCCTTAGTTTTAACATTTGTAGATTTCCACAAAGCATTCGACTCAGTAGAACACGACTGTGTTATAGAAGCACTAAACGAGAGCCGCATTGATAGCCGATATTCGAGGCTAATATGTAATATATATAAAAATGCGACAAGCTTAATACAACTACACGCTAACAGCAACCAAATAAAAATCCAAAGAGGTATCCGACAATGTGATACTTTATCACCTAAACTTTTCATATCGGCTCTAGAAAAAGCGATCAAAACCCTCGAATGGGTTGACAAAGGAATAAATGTGGACGGAGAGATGCTACACTACCTAAGCTACGCGGACGATATAGTCCTGATTGCAGACGATTTGGGACAAACAAAGAAAATGTTGGAAGAACTTAGTACAGCCTGTGACAAAATAGGCTTAAAAATGAATATAACAAAAACAAAATATATGACGAACTCAGTACCAAGTAAACACCTTGAAATACAAAATGAACAAATAGAACTGGTAGACAAATATATCTAGGTCACGAAACTAAGATAGGTAAGGACAATCAAACAACCGAAGTAGCCAGAAGAATAATACAAGGATGGGCAGCATACGAAGCTCTTAGGAACGTTTTTTAAGAGTGACGTTCCAACTAATATGAAGAAAAAATTTTCGACCAATGCGTGCTACCGGTGATGACCTATGGTGCAGAAACATTATCGCTCACAAAGAAAAATGCACAAAAGCTAAGAGTAGCGCAGAGAAGAATGGAGCGATCAATGATAGGGGACACTCTGCGAGACAGAATTAGAAACGAAAATCTACGAGATAAAACCAAAGTCATAGACGTCATTGAAAGAAGCTGTAACTTAAAATAGAAATGGGCTGGACACGTTGCCAGAATGAAGGACGGAAGATGGACTCGTAAACTAGTTGAATGTAAGATGAACTAGTTGAATGTAGTCCATGATGGCAAGAGGACTTACGAAGGACAACAAAAAACTGGGTACAGCAAGCACAAGATAGAACATTTTGGAGACAAACAGGGAAGGCCTATGTCCAGCAGTGGATTGAGAGAGGCTGATGATAATGATGTCTCACATCCGTATGCCGCTGTTGGTCTTATTATAGTCTTGTAAATTCTGAATTTCATATTCCATGACAGCTGTTTTGATCTTAGTAAATAATTCATGGCTCCCGCAGATCGATTGGCTTCACTTAATCTGGCATCCATTTCTTTCATTTCTTCACACTTGTGTGTTATCCTTGCTCACATATATACAAATTCGTCTATTTCCTCAAACTTAAACTTTTCTAATTGTGTGATTACATTGAACTTTGTACCATCTCGCCTTTCTTTCTCGCCTACCAAACATTTGCACCATACTGTATGATAGTGGTGGATTGGCTTGGTCAACTCACTCTTTACGTCGCTATTTGCTATGTAGGCACTTCGTCAGGTCATTTATTTATAGGGGTCGACAAGACAAGAAGTCTTGTCTTGACAACAACGTCTTGTCTTGTCTTGAGAAAAAATCAAGAAATTTAAAAAATCTTGTCTTGTAGTTTTCTTGATATTTTATGTCTTGTCTTGACTCAAGAAATTTCAAGATCTTGAAATTTCTTGATTACACGGTCCGGTGATTCCCCGGCGACCTTTTTATTGCGTTGCATGCTAACACGTACACTGTGGGAGTCCCGATCGAAAATCTAAATAAATACAAAATATTAGATAAAGAATGGGATCTGATCAGTAAATTTTGTCAGTATCTGAGAAGCTTTAAAACACGTTCTTCAATACTCGAAGGCTCGAAGGGGAAAAATATTGCACAGTTCCATTAGTGGCAATTGGAGTAAACTTACTTTTAGACAAACTGGAAATATTGAGCGCATTAACTTAATAATTAAATTGATAAAGACACTACCGACGAGTAACTAGTGATAAAATATAAAATATAAACTCTCGACTGCGAGAGATAAAATATAAAATACTGAAATACTATAACAAAACTAATTGAATATACTATATATTTCTTATTTTGTATCCTCGGCATAAAGTAGAGGCATTTTCTTCTTCATCTTGGAGAAAGCTTCTACAATCAGAGTCAGTACAAAAATTTGAAGAAATATTTGAAGCTTACTATTTAATAAATCCCAGAATGATCTACAGACTCCAATACCAGAGCCAGCACTTAGTCTGAAAAAAGGAACGCTGACAATGATAAAATCTTGGAAGTATGAAATTGAAAAATACATAAGTGAGCCTAGCTCATAATTAGAGAGAGGAATATATGGACGGCAATCTGCAATAATCAATCAACTAACAAAATACCAAAATTTAAGATTTTTATTTAAATTGTTTTTAAGTCTCATTCTATATTTTTCAACAACAGTTTAATTGTATTTGACGTATTTTACTTAGAAAAAAATCAGTTTGAAAGTATAGTGTAAGTCATTTCTGGTATACAGTATTTTGCTGTAACAGTTCAAAGCACTTGAATCGAAAACGAATCATAGTACGCCAGTTAGGTTTGAGCCATAAATGTGTCAAGTCATTTGAACTATTACTGCAAAATGAAACAAGCCTCTTTCATTTTGCGTTACGAGATCAACAAGTTTGTTTGTGTGATGTGATTTTATTGTATTTTAAGCATTGAGGAATAGAAATACAACTGTATATGAATATTGGTATACCTGGATTGGTTAGATATCGTTTTTCTCAGTTAACTGTAAGGTAAGCATTGATTTTTATAATAATTTCATGTAACATTTGTTGAGGTTAGGATTTGCGACAAAATTTTTGAGAAAATTAAAAATATTTCAGTTGTTTGAAGGTATTACTAATGTGCAAGTTAATTCGATGGTTAAAATATATTTAATCAACAAAATATACACGTTCAATTGTGTCGCCAATTCCATTATTTTGTGAGTTTTTTATGCTTGAAACCTTATTGCAAAATAAACGATCAGTAATAGTATTTAATTTGGTCTAATATTAAGTACCTTAATATATTATTGCAAAATGAATAAACTCAAGAAGTCTGAACAAACAAAAGATCCGTATTAGTGTCAAGTTACTTCAATCATTACTGCAAAATAGTAGGATGGATTATTATTTTCAGCTAGGTATCTTCTTAACTGTTATGACCTTATTAACTATATGTTACCGTATCAATCGTGTAAACAAATAGCTAAAATAAAATTCGGATTACATATTATTATTATTTTTGAACTTTCATAGTACAATTTATTAATCTAGACTACTACCTAAATCCACCTAAATCTGTGGGTTTAGTAGTCGACTAAATCTGCTAATCCGGATTAAGCGTCCTTGGTTGATCATGGCCTTAAGCTCCCTCCCCATCCAATGAGACACCCTTCCCAACAGTAGGAGTAAGAAACGGGTCGTAGCGTAATACTATTACAAAAAAAACTTAAATTAAAATATAACATTAAACTTAAGTAACCAAAAAAAGATAAAAAGAAAAGAATTGTGACTTACCTTTACGTAATGTAAAAGTGCCCATAACATTGGCTGCTTTGTATATTTATTTATAAAAATATTTTTTTAGGATGAATAAGACAAGAACCCAGAAAATTTTAGAAAACTGTTTTAATGACGATGAAAGTGTTACAGATAAAGAGTTACAGTTAGAAAATCTACAAAATCAAGATATAATACTAGAATGTTTTCCTCATGAACCAATTACTGTCAATTTAAATGATATTCAAAATGTTGAAGAAATTGATATTTCTGATTGTTCCATACAATTCAATGAATCACGATGCAGTCATATATTTTCAAACATATCTTTGGTGGAAACAGAAGAAATAATTGTTGTTGAAACAACTGAACATTTCCCAACAGATACAGTAGAATCGATGGAAGTTACCATGCCAACTAGTTCTTCGGAAGAAAAAATACAAACTAATGTTGTGATTGGTACGAGAGAATCTGTGGACGATCATATGCCATCTACTATTTCGGAAGCCAATGAAACACTGGCACAATCCACCATTGCAGACCCAGATTGTATAGCGGTAGATGTAGAAAATGACATGAATACCATTAAAAGACCAAAACGCGGAAGAAAGAGAAAAGTTGTAGATCAGAGCAGAGAAATAAAAAAGAAAAGAGTAAATACTAATGAAAACTATGTGAATGAAAGCGGAAAAAATGTAGCAGCCAGTGTATTTTCTGGTTCCTTATTTAACTGTGCCTGTCCCAGAAAATGCACTGAAAAGTTATCAGTAGAAAAAAGACGTGCTGAATTCGATAAGTTTTGGTCTTCTGGGTGTTACGAAGCAAGATGTGCTTTATTGCAAGGCTGTGTAAAGGAGATTGCCAAGAAACGAAGCACTTCTGTTACTTCAAAGCGAACATCAACCAGGATATATAATTTATGCGATGTCAGTATATGCAAGAAAACATTTTTGAATACATTTCAAATAGGCCAAGCTAGAGTTGATTCAGCACTAAAGAAAAAAAGGGAACAATTGTCCTTAAAAGATAAAAGGGGGCAAAAAACGGCAGGCAAAAATAAAATATCTCAAGAGAAAAAAAGAGAAATGAAAGAATTTATAGATAAATTCCCGAGGTATAGATCTCACTACTGCCGAAATGATACCACCGCAAATTTTTTAGCATCACACTTAAATCTACAAACTGTTTACAACTTATATAAAGCAAAACACCCAGATGGCGTAAGTATGTCCCGTTTTAGGAAATGTTTTATGGAAGATTTTAATTTAAAATTCAAAAAACCGCACAAAGATACATGTGCTCTCTGTGATTCCTACAAGGCAAAGGTTGCAAGTGCAAGTGAAAACGTACTTACGGAAATTGAAAATGACCACAAAAATCACTTGCAACATGCTTACGGACTACGCGACCAATTGAAAATCGATTTGCAGTTGTCTAAAGATTATGCTACACTAGAAACACTTACTTTTGATTTAGAAAAAACTCATAATCTTCCAGAACTGCCCACAAACATAATTTATTACAAACGTCAGTTAAATTTGTACAATCTTGGCATACACTCAGGAAGCACGGGAAAAGGATATTTTTTTGTATGGCTGGAACATGAAGGTGGACGCGGTACTCAAGAAGTGGGCTCATGTCTTAAAAAATTCATTGCAGATCATTTAAAACCAACAGCTACTCACTTGATTCTTTGGTCGGACTCGTGTGTTGGTCAATATAGGAGCATTAAGATGACACTTATGTTACAGCATATTCTTCAGACAAATCCTCGTCTTGTCAAAATAACACTAAAGTTTCTTCAGCCTGGGCATACTTATCTCCCGAACGATTCTGAATTTGGTGACGTAGAATGTGCGTTAAAGACACATAACAGACTTTATACAGACCTTGATTATATGAATGTAATGAAAAATTGCCGACGCAAAAATAAATTTATTGTTACCAGACTTGAGACAAAAGACTTTTTATCAATAGAAAATATTATAAATCAAATAACAAACCGCAAATCTGACATCAACAAATTAAAAGTATCTTGGCTAAACACATTCGCAATAACATTACAAAAAGAAAAACCTACAGAACTAACTATGAAGACTAAATTTTACGAAGAACCACAAATCGTTGATATTACAAAAAGGGTGAAGGGTAGAAAAGTAAAACCGGATTTTGATACCGAGTTGCCCCTTCTTTGGCCTAATGGAAAAGAATTATCTCTAGCAAAGGTCAAAGACTTAAAGGAAATGATGAAGCTGATTCCATCCGACTCAAAGCCGTTTTATAATTTTTTGAAGAATACCGAATCAAGAGATTTTATTGACGATGCAGAAGGATTCGGTGAAAATATTGATTTTGAACTGGAAGAACAGTGAATACTTATTACACCTATAGATTTCAAAATGCAGACTTTAACTTAGTATTTTAAGAAAACTAAACTTCTTAAAATTTCTAAAACATTCCTAAAGTTCCTAAAATGCCTTACAAATATTAATTGATGATGTGTATTATTCTATTAATAATAGCGAATACTGTGCTTACCTAACTAAAATCGCAAACGTGATCGTAATATATTAATTTTATTGTAAAGGACTTCGAGATTTCAGTAACATAAACTGTTCTTTTTTCGGTAAAACTATATTGTGACTATTTGCAATAATATATTAAGTTCCATAACACATGCCCAATGTGCAAAGTTCCTTAGTTTTGTTAATAAGCAAGAATGTGTTAAGTGCCTTGATCTGTTGTTGCAAATTTTAATGTGCCATATAATATTTTGTGATTTCTAATTTTTTATAGTTTGTGAAATAAACGGCAAATTTAAATAGTTTTTTTATTTAGAACCATGGGGAAACATATTTTACATCAATACTATCAAATACTTACAGGATATATTGTTTTAAAAAAGTGTAATCGATTGTAATGTAACCAAAACGTTCATTTGCAATTTTCTCAAAATGTAATTTTATTGGTTGATTGATTATTGCAAAATATCGTCCATATGCAAAGTGCATATAGATGCATATATTGCATATTTTCAGACAAAAAACACAACATTGCATATTTAAGCTAAACACGATTTATTTTGCATATTTTAAAAATTAATTATATAAAAGTTTAAAATTTTCCTCTTAGTTGGAATTTTATAACTTCGATATGAACGAGCTCGTTATTTATCTATCTATCGCTCATCTGGACTTTCCCATTACTACCTTAATTTAACAATTATGGGTGTTCCCAGAAAAATATTATTTTATTAGCGTAGCAAGTCGTAGGTACCTACCTGCTTTTAAGTGTCTAATAATTATTTTGTCAGTTTCCGGCCCACATTTGTTTAAAGTAAACGTTGTATCGTATTTAGTGTTTTTGAAGTGATTGGTATATATTAAATTTAAATATGTCTACGATTTAAAAAGTGCTTGGATAAAATGTTTTCCCGAGTTAAAGCTAAGTGGAGACAAAGTATTTTGCAAGGCCTGTTCCAAAATCGTAAGTTACATTCATTTTCACATTTCATTTTTTTAAATGAGGAACTGACAAACAAAAGCATCTGTCCCACAAAATAAATTTTTCTGGTAAGAGTGTTTTTATTCGACAAATTCGCTTTTACTTCTATAAAGACGAACATAGAGAAAAGCATCAAAATACAAAAATCCATCAAATTGTAGGCAATTCCGCTTTTGTTCCTCAGCTTAAGTAACGTACTTTGTTCTTTAAGTAACGTACAAATTGCTAAAGAACTTATGTTCATAAAAGTTAATTTTAGTTTTTTACCAGATCTAATAAAGTCATTAGAACAAAGGAATTTACAATTAAGTGATTCGGTTAATCTTGTTGACACTTTTTCTGCTCATTGTCAAAAAATTCCCGGAAATACAGGGATTAGAATTAGAAATAAATTAAAAAATGTTTTAGAAAAAAATGAGGGCTTCGATTGTTTGAGGAAAGTTGTACGTATTTTTGAAGGCAACTTTTCTGAAGATCTTACGACTTAATATATTGTTTTATTTTTGAGTATTTTTAATATGCATTTGCATATTTAGACAAATTTAGAAAAAATACCTGCATATTTGTAGTAAAAGTAATGCATATATATGCGCATATTTTGGTAATGTTGTGTTGCATATATTCCGCTCTCTACTCATAATATACTGGTCTGAGAATATACGTGATTGGTGGAGAAGACACGAAAATCGAAAATATCTACCCGTCATCATCGAAAATGGCCAAGGATTTTCTCGGAACGCCAGCAACATTTGTACCTGCGGAAATGCTATTTTCAAGAGCAGCTTTAACAATAACGAAGCCAAGAAATCTGCTAGGCGTTGACTCCATGAGAAGTGTTATCTGCCTTAATTCATGGCTTATCAATTCCGATTTAAAAAATGTGATAAATTTGTTATTTAAGATAAAATCTAGTTTGCAATTTTATTTTCAACAGGATTAGGTAATTATCATTAATTATTATTTTTAATTTACATCTTTGTAAATCGTTTTACCAAAAAAAGTGTTCAATAAATTAAAATACGTTATGTTAAAAAAATGTTATCTTTTTCACAATAATAAATACGTTTTAGAGTTTTCATTATTAGTCAAGATATTTCAAGATTTCTTGTTTTCTTGACAAGAAATCTTGGTATTGATATAAAATTTCTTGTGTTGTCTTAAAATTTAAAATTACTTCTTGTCGACCCCTATTTATTTTTTATTTCGTTTGTTAATATCTTCCACTCCCTTCTACTTTTAGCTTTATTTTTTACTTCTCCCCAGCTTAGTCTTACTGATTCGTGTTCTTTCCTTTCACTCCTCTTCCAAGTATTGCCTGGCCTCCCCTTTCTTCGTTTACCCAATGGCTCGTACTTAAATTCTTGTTTCGATACATTGTTTGAATCTATCCTAAGCGTGTGACCAATCCATTTTCATTTCGTTCTCATTATAGATTCAACAACGGGTTCTTGCCCTGTTTTCTCCCATAATTCGGTGTTTATAATTTTCTGTGGCCCGCAAAATCTTCTTAAGTGCATAATCATACTCCCGTCAATTTTTGGGAAGTCTCAGGAAATCCGCCATTTGGAATTTATAAGATAATGAGAATGAAGTGCATTAGAAAAAACAGTGCATTTATTAATCTAAAAAAATTTGACTAAGGTCGATTATGTTGGTCGCAGTTGTTCCATTAAGTGGCTCACTAGAATTTGTGCCTGTACAAATTAGTCTTTAGCATCACCGAAAAATACAAATCTAGGGGCATGGATTCTGGTGACCGACAGTGCCACTATTCCGTAATATTCACACGTTTAGGAAAAATTAAATATAAGAGCAGGTGTCAATCAAAATCAACCATGTCCATAAAAATAAAAAATGAGATAGCAGCTGTTTCATAATAAAAATGGTGGATCCTATTCTGTCATGTTCTCGGTTTCAGTTAAAAAAAATATATCCTGTTTAAAATGAATATAGATATTAGGGTGCCAAACCAAATGAGACCATGTCCACAACTAGTTTCAATTCATAAAACCACATGTCCATTTAGCTAATAGCAGTGCCCGGATTTGGTCACGTGGTTTGGTGACGTGATTAGAATATTAATAAAAATCATAGAAAAGTAAACATATTATAGAATGATATTCTATTCCATCTTACTGGAGAGCAACCAAAATCAAACATGTCCCATAAGACTTCAAACAAAAAAGATCCTGCCCACGAAATCCAATCAAATAAGAACGTCCTTTTTTTAAAACGTATTTACAGGTTTATTTATACCATTAGATTTGAAATATTTACTATAATAAGTTAATTTCACTAAATAAAATGATATATGCTAATTTTACCGATTTTCAGTGCAAGGTTATTTACTAAAACATTTTTTGCGATTTCTTTAAAACTTCTTAAGGTGGACAAAATTTGTTTTGATTGACACCTCCTCAATAGTCCCTGGCGGATTTGCATTATGTGAGAGACAGCTACCTTGTTGAAACAAAATTTCATTTAGGTATGTTGATTTTAAGATATTGAAATGCAGGAATAATTTGTTTTGGTTATTATATTTTTGTCTTTACTTCTTTTAATAAAGGATAATTTTAACTAAATTTTCTGTTTTTGTAAAGTAGCTATTTTAACATAACTGCAAAACTGAAATTTAGGTTTATATTATTTAGGTTTTAAATAAAAATAAAACCTTTTATACTCTCTGGCGTCAATTTAAAATAATAATTGAATGTCTTACATTTAGATTGTATGTTAGTACACACAAGTTGTGTAATGCATGTGCGATAATGTCCAGTGATATAAATATGACAATGTCGAACAATACTGTAATGGATGTTTCAAGGCTAAACTTCATTTGGATTAATACAAAATATTTCATAATTTTATGATAACAATGTTACGTTTCCTTATCATGTCAAAAGGCATAATAAAGGTTTTTGCTCTGCTACCTACGCATCAAAATAGATAATAAAGTCAGTTGTAATTTATGTGGGTATATACGAGGAAAACATAAATGCATGTATAAAACGCGTAACTTTAAATGTTTTAGGTTTACTAAAGATATGTAAAAATTTCAAAACCAGATGTTGTCATTTTCTTCTAAACACTGCATAGCATTCTTTAGCTCAAAAATTTATGAGGAGATTCCATTTAAATTTTAGGTATATAATTTATGGAGGCATACGGAGAAAAAACAAAAAACTACCCAGTACAAACGTCTGCGGTACCTCCAGTGATTTACCGATCCCACAAGGATAGAAACTATTTTTACTAGTTTTTAATAAATGAAAAATCTTCCACTCAGGTAAGATTCGAACTCACGACCTTTGGATCCTAAGGTAGGCGCTCTTACCAGTAATCCACAGAAGGGGCTACCTACTACTGTAATGTCTATTTCATTCATAGAGATTCTGTCCAATAGAAAGAAGCTACAAGAACAAAAATTACAGCGGGAATTTTTTTCGATAATATCCCGTGAACATTCAGTGACATTAATGATAATTTATGTTTTACAACTTGTCAAAGAGCACACTATGAACAAGTTTAGGAAATATTCAGGTGAAGATATCAATAAAATATTAGTTAAAATTATTTAAAAAACAGTTTTTAATGAAATAGTCTTACCGAATTCTCGAGTCCTTCAAAATTTCCGATCCGTTTTGCCCTCGTGACACTTTGACATAATTTAAAAACCGCGAAAATGTCCCTCGGGATACAAATCGATAATTTTAGAGCTCTTGTGTAATTACTACTGAAAATTTTTATACAATATCAATATGAACCATGTGCCTATAAATTGCAGTACCTACAGACAGGCGAGACAACAGCTATTATGTAAACCCAAATCTTCTTAAAAAGAGTAGAACAACAACGTGCATCATCGTAACAGGCTCCCTAAATGCATTACTGAGATTAAAACAAATACATACCACAAACCATAATTTACAAATAATAAAAAAAGCACTAGAAACATTCCTATCATTAAGAGAGTAAACAGCTTTTATTTGGGTACCTTCACATACAGCTATCTACGGAAAGACTTTTTCTTCTTCTTCTTCTTTTTCTTCTTCTTCTTCGTCTTCTTCTTTTTCAGCCCATTTCTATCCAACTTTGGACATAGGCCTTCCCCAAATCTTTCCACGACTGTTTGTCTTTGGCTGCGCTTTTTCAGTGAGTTCTGCAGCTTTTACAATATCGCCCTTCCATCGCATCTTAGGCCTTCCTCTTTCTCTTCTTCCTGTCCACTAATTCCTGTTTTGTATTTCAGCATTCCATCTTTTATCATCCTGTCTCGCATTGTAACCCGCAAATCTGCACTTTAATCCTGTTATATGATCTATTACTTTTTTTAGTTTTGATTTCTCTTTTATCCATTTGGGTTTCTGTCTCGCAGTTTTGTTCCAAACATGGATCTTTACATTTTTCCTTGAGTTATTTCTATTTAAAAAAAAGTAGTTCTGGTTTGCGCTCTCTGAACTAAGTGAAAATTAAGACAGTTTTGGCTTCTCATTCAAACTGAATAAAAATTGTATACATTTTTATTTTCTATTAATATTACTTCTATCGAGTAACTGGGTCCATTTTCCGTTAGAATTTACCATGCTGTGCAGGCGGGGTTGCGAATTGCAAATTTTAGAATTCCCTCTTGTCATCGTTGCAGCATCCATTTGGCTTGCAATTTTTAGAAGCCACGGAGGTGTTACCATGAAAATGGTCCAATAAGTTTTTCAATTAAATATTTTTATTAGGATGAAAAACTTTGACTTTTATTTAGCAGATGTCCCTAGGCAACTACCACCATCACGTTAGTTGCAATGCGGGGACTAGCTGGCTGAAGATTTTCACTTAGGTCAGAGATAAGCAAACCTATGCCTCTCTGATGATGCCTCTAAGAAGAGGCGAATTTGGCTTCGCATTGTAGCTGAATAAAAATGGTATACATTTTTATTTTATTTCTATTTTGTTTAAGTTGGCCTTTGTTAATGTCTATGGTTCTGAGCCATACGTCAGCACAGGAAGGATGCACTGATCAAATACACGGGTTTCTAGGTACTATATTGTATTTACAGAAGTTGGAAAGATATTCTTACACCGATCTAAAGGTCCTGTTTAAAATCCACTGTACTAATACATGGCATGATAATTGGGAAATGTTAGGTACAAAATTAAAAAATGTACTCTGCCCAATAATAAAATGCTTTTATGCATAATTATGCAAACTTTATATGCTTCATTGACTACCAAAAAGCATTTGATTGTGTAAGATGGATAAATCTCTGGTTAATTTTAATAGCAATGGGCGCACCAATGCACCTGGTGACACTTATTAAAAATCTGTATCCGTCTAACATAGCGACAGTACGACTAGATCAGAAGTTCTCAAACCAATTCAAGACCGAGAGAGGTGTTAGACAAGGATGCGTGTTGTCACCTGACTTATTTAACATTTATGGTGAACATGTCATGAGGATAGTTTTAGAAGGATGGGCCGGTGGAATAACAGTAGCTGGTAGGAAAATCTCCAATTTAAGATTTGCTGATAACACTACACTTACAGCAGCAAATGAGCAAGAAATGGTTGATCTTCTGCAAAGAGTTGAGTACGAAAGCAATAAAGTTGGTCTGAAAATCAATATAACTAAGACAAAAATAATGGTGGTCGACAGACACAACACTATTCAACTAACTAACATGTTACAGGAATACCAGATAGTAAATACCTTTGTCTATCTCGGGTCTAGTATAACTAACGTTGGTAACTGTGAAACAGAAGTTAGGAGACGTATTGGTATGGCAAAAATGCAATGAGTCGCCTAACTAAAGTTTGGAAAGACAGATCTATCGCTCAAAATATCACGATGAGACTGGTGAATGCCCTTGTATTCTCAATATTTCTATAGGTAGCAGAGACTTGGACTCTTCGCGCATGTGAGCGACAAAAAATTGATGCCTTTGAGATGTGGTGCTGGAGAAGAATGCTACGCATACCTTGGATAGCTCATAGGACAAACGTTTCCATTCTAAATCAACTCAATATTAAAAAAAGGCTGTCCACAATATGTCTGCAACGAATTCTGCAATTCTTTGGTCACGTGGTTCGCAGAGGTGACGACAGTTTAGAGAGATTAATTGTTTCAGGAAACGTTCCGGGGAGAAGATCAAGGGGACGATCACCAACAAGATAGTCTGAACAAATAAAGCATCCAGCTGGAAACCCATTCTGCGAAGCTTTTAGGGCAGCTGAAGATAGAGACCAATGGAGAAACATTGTTAGGAATATTGGAAGAAATCACGATCCTCAGCAATGGGAAAACGACAAGAGAAAAAGAGAGGAGAGAGAGAGGGAGAGATGCAAACAGAAGAAACCAATGCTAGCCGTCTGAGAATTGGCTAAGCTACATATACTTAATAAGAGAAGAACCACTACCAATCTGCTCCATATGTTCTGATACACTGACAGTTAAACATATTCCTGCTTGATTATCCGCAATTCATGGAAGAAAGTGTATCCCACGAAATCACAGAAGACAATCTCAAAATAGTTCTCACCAAAAAAATCCTAATAATATTAACATATAAAACACATCAAGTTATACAGGGTGTCCCGAAAAAATTGGTCATAAATTATACCACGGTCAAAAATAGGTTGATTAAACCTCACTTATCTATATACAATAGTGCACACAAAAAAAGTTACAGCCCTGTGAAGTTACAAAATGAAAATCAATTTTTTTTTCATATATCAAAAACTCTTAGAGATTTTTCATTGAAAATGGACATGTGGCATTCTTATGGTAGCAGAATCTTAAATAAAAATTAAAGTAAAATTTGTGTACCCCATAAAAATTTTATGGGGGTTTTATTCCCTTAAACTCCCCCAAACTTTTGTGTACGTTCCAATTTAATTATATTGTGGCACCATTAGTTAAACACACTGTTTTTAAAACATTTTTGCCTCTTAGGATTTTTTCGATAAGCCAGTGTTTATCGAGATATTTTAAATATTTATCGAATCCACCACATATTTGTATATGGTAAAGTACGATTATAGAGACCTGGTAATAATATGAAAATTTATTTATAATTCACATTTTTAGGTATATTTTGAAAAGAAGCCACATCTCGATAAAAGGGGACTTAACAAAAAAAGACTAATTGGCAAAAAAGTTTTAAAAACACTGTGTTTAACTACTGGTACCACAATAATAGTTTAATTGGAACGTACACAAATATTTGGGGGGTTTAAAGGAACAAAACTCCCATAAAAATTTTATGTAAATATATTAAAAAAGAAGCCGCATCTCGATAAAAACTCGCTTATCAAAAAAATACTAAGAAGCAAAAAGTTTTAAAACGTTGTGTTTAACTAATGGTACCACAATAATGAATTGATTGGAACGTACACAAAAGTTTGGGGGGTTTAATGCATCAAAACCCCCATAAAATTTTTATGGGGTGGACAAATTTCACTATAATTTTGTTTTAAGATGAACCTGCAATAAGAATGATAAATGTCCATTTTCAATAAAAAAATCTTTAATAGTTTTCGATATATTGAAAAAAATCGATTTTCATTTTGTAATTTCAAAGGGTTATAACTTTTTTTATGAGCACATTTGTACTAAGGTAAGTTAGGTTCAATCGAACTATTTTTGACTTCAGAATGTGTGGTATAATTTATGACCAACCTTTTCGGGACACCCTGTATAATAATTCTATTTAATGTCATATTTATTGTGTTTGTTGTATCCAATACAGTTCGGTTGATGTGGTTTTGTGTTTAAATAAAAGAAAAAGTTAAAATTATACTATTACTATAAATTTATAATAACACAATAAACATTGGCTAAATAAAAATTTAATGACTAACATGCATATCAGATAGGTATCAGGACAGAAGTTAACCGTTAATAGAAATGGCAATATTAAAAAACTCATTATGCATTTCATATCCGTTAAGTAAAACACTGAGCACCCGTACATTTTATTTGTATTTTAATTAAAACTAAATAATTACAAAAAACGTGACAAACGATAATCGTTAGATCTTTTCCATGTTTCCGCTAAGCGTTATTCATATCAATTTATGCTTATCAACGTCGTTTATCTACTGCGTTACATTGCATTAAATGGGGTAGATTTAATTCCTGATGATAAGTGTTCATTAGGCCCCCAACAAACTAAATGAGCGCAATTTTATTGCGATATATCGCACTCAGTCGTCTTGCGTCATTAACTTCTCAAAGATGACTCGACGTTTTTAGGTATCTGGTTAACAGAACTCTGGCATTTATTTTTTTAAGTATAATAAAGCACTTTGGGTGGTCTGTATGTTCGCAAGGTACAAATGTGGAGAATAACATTACGGTTTATGTTTTACTACCAAAATAGAATTTTTTAAATTACTTGCAACGTAATAAATAATCTGATCTTCTGTCTAATATAAATTAATTTTTTAAGAAGATATTATTTTCTAATACTATGGCTATATCCTCGTTTAAAAGGTAGTATGAGTTTCAGTTCAGGATCTTTCCTGTTTCTTTATCTTTTTGCTGGAAACTATTAACCCAAAAGTTCTTCTTCTTTCTCTATACAATAAATTTGTCACCTTTTGCGTGGTCGGCCAATATTTCTTCTACCCACGTAGTGATTTGTCCTTTTAGATTTTTATAACTTTTGTTTCTGCCATTCTACATTCTACTGATGTGATTATTTCATTCTTGTTTCCTGTTTATTGTCCACTCGTTTATACCCTGTACATTTCATTTTCATTCCTTCTGTTTGTAATCTCATTTGTGTTTCTTCTTCTCCTTTTTTTATGTAGACTTTGTCTGTTTTTCAATATGCCTCCAGTAAGTTGTCATTCCATCTTTTTCGTGGTCTTCCCACTTATCGTCTTCCTATTGGGAAACCGTCTCTCGCCTTTGCGTTTTGACCGTGTAATTATTGGGCTTATACTGGCCTTATAGATTCTTCTTCTTCTTCAGGTGCCGTCCTCGTTCCGAAGTTTGGCTATCATCAAGGCTATGCGTATTTTTGATACCGTAGATCTAAATAATTGGCAGCTGCTGCACTTGTACCAATCTCTTAAATTCTTCAACCATGAATGTTTTCTTCTGCCAATGGATCTTTTACCTATTATTTTTCCCTGAATAATTAATTGTAGTAGCTGGTACTTTTGTCCCCTCATTATATGTCCCAAGTATTGCAGTTTGCGCTTTTTAATAGTAAGGGCAAGTTCTTTTTCTTTCTGCATCCTTCGCAACACTTCCATGTTTGTTACTCTCTCTGTCCACGATATTCTCAGTATCCTGCGGTACATCCACATCTCGAATGCTTCTATTTTCCTTGTATTGATCTTTTTCAGTGTCCAAGCTTCCATTCCATAGAAAAGAACTGACAGCACGTAACATCTCATCAGGCGAATTTTAAGATTTAAACTTAGCTCTCTTCCGCATAAAACTGTTTTCATTTTGGTAAAAGTAGCTCTAGCTTTTTCTATTCTGATCTTGATTTCTTCAGAGTTGTCGTTGTTTTCATTAATCACAGTTCCCAGGTAATTATATTTTCTAACACGCTCAATTCTTTGATCATGTACGGTTATGTCAGAAAAATTTTGTGGAGATTTCGACACCATCATTATTTTTGTTTTTTTTTTGTTTTTTTTTTTGTCTTTTTTTTTGTTTTTTGTTTTTTTTTTGTTTTTTTTTTGTTTTTTTGTTTTTTTTTTGTTTTTTTTTTGTTTTTTTGTTTTTCTTATAGATTCTTGATAGCACCTTAATATTGGTGTGTCAGTTACGCTTATAGTTAATCATCCTGCTAATATATTTGCTCCGTGTGCTTGATATCGTACTTCTTCTTCAACATTTCCATAGCTAGGCGTTGTAATCTTTAGATACTTTATTACTTGTTCAATGCTTAATCTTTTATTTGTATTACATTTTTTAATGTTTTGCGATTTTCCGATAGAATCACTGAGTAAACCATAACGCCCATCTTACCAATTATTCAAGAAATCAAAGCAATTTACTCAAAAATTCCAATTCAAAGCCACATATCCAATTTTGATTTTTTGGATTAGAAGATATTTGAAAAATCTTATTTCTGTGCTTAGTACTCTACTACTCACAATGAAGTATAAGTTCACCAACCCGCCGAGCTATCAAGGCGGCTCATATTATTTATGTTTTTCATTTGCACATAAACATAAAGAATTTCTCAAATATCCTTAATATATTCTAAACTTGTTGTTTTTGCCACTGGATGCGTTTAGAGCTTGGATTGCAGAGAATAATGATAGTATATTTATCTTTGTGGTCTATGATCATGTAAAAGATAGTAGAAAGCGTGAATGAAACCAGCATTGGCTACACAATGGGAAACCGAGCTTTGAGTATCCTTTGCTACGCGTATGATGCATTGATCATGTTAAAAAATAGATGACCTCCAATGCCTACTTTTCGGATTGAACATAATAGAACACAAGTTAAACATGTCAATTTCAAATAAAAACACCATGTCAATGGTTATAGCTAAGAGGTCCGACACGGAACGACGTAAATCAATTATTTACAAACGCATAATAAAATAAATCATGAATTTCAACTATGTCGTAATAGATGTACCATATTTAGGATAGATATACCGCACTGGAAGGAAAAAAAGTCAACCAGCAGCCAGAATATCGGGATAATTTATTCGGACTTAAGATCACCACCGAAAAAAAAAAATAATGATCGTAGATAGGGTGAATAATAATATACCGTACATACAACAAGTGTCGAACTTCGAAGTAGTTCGAAGCACTAGAAAGGAGATGAAGTTCCAGAAATTGAAAAAGAATTGCGAAGGGAAGACGAGCAGTTGGAGCATTGAGCATACTTTTAAAAAGTAGTCTTATCTCAAGAGCAGCAAAATTGCGGTTATATAGTACGGTGATACAACCTACAGTACTGTATAGTAGTGAATGTTGGGTTCTGAATAGGAGAGAAGAAAATACATTGGAAAGATGGGAACGGAGTGTGCTGAGAAAGATTTTCGGTGGTGTGAAAGTGGGAGAGAACGAATGGAGAAGACGGACGAATGCGGAAGTTCAAGAACTGTTTGGGAAGCCAGTAATCAGCCATATGGTAAAAACTAGAAGACATAAACATTAAAAAAACCAAAAGTGATGTCAATCCGAAAAAACAAAAGCGTACCTCAACCTTGCACAAAAATGGACACATTTTAGAACAAGTCAATAGATTTAAGTACTTGGGATGTTGGATCGATATCAGCCTAAATCCTGATCTAGAAATAAGATCGGGAATAAAACAGGCCAGAAAATCTTTCGAAAAAATCAAAAAACTGCTTTGTGATTCTCGAATAAAACTCGACATTCGACTACATTTATCCAAATGCTACATCTGGTAGACTCTTCTCTATGCAGTTGAGACAAGGACCCTTAAAACATCAACCGTAAATAAGTAGGAGGCCTTTGAAATGTGGATCAACCAGAGAATTCTCAAAATTTCGTGGACATCGCATACCTCAAACGAAGAAGTGCTGCATAGAATAGGCAAGGTAAGAGAACTTTTCAACACAGTGAACACATACCTCATATGAACACACATCTCGTATGAACATCTTACCTAGGCCACATACTGAGAAATAATAAGTACCAATATGCTCAACTTATAGTGAAAGGAAAGATCGAGGGAAGGAGAGGACTAGGAAGAAAAAGACTATCGTGGCTCAGAAACATCCGACAATGGACAGGGCTAAATTTTGAACAGCTAATAAAAATAGCTGAAGACAGAGAAGAGTTTGCAATTGTAGTAGCCAACCTCCATTGAGGAGACGGCACTTTAAGAAGAAGAAGAAGGAGCATTCAGTTAAAGTAGTTATCAAGTATCGTAATATTATTTGCTGTTTCAATAACCGTGATTTTAAAGAAAGGTAACACTACTTAACTTTTACATTATTTGCAATTTAAAATAACCAATGGCTCTCAGTGGCGACGCGTGATTTTTCTGAAGTGTTACCAAAACCAGATGCAAAAATCTAATTTAAAAAAATGAAGATATGGCTATATGTATATATACACTCACCGGCACAAAATTCCGCCACCCAAAATTTTTGATTAAGTTTGACAATCTATAACTTTATTATTTGTACTTCGATTTTCAAGATTCTTGCACGAGTTTGTAGATACATGTATTGATGTCAATTGCTATTATTCCAGTAACAACATTTTTTTGCTTAGATGGCATTATACGGGGTGAATATAAGCATTGTTTTTTCTCCCAACTTTAAAAAATTCTGTGGAAAAATTGGTGGCCTGATTTTGTTTCATACTCCTTTTATATTATCCTGGAGGTATCACTAAGGTCTTGTTTTTTGAATTATCTGAATATCTCTTTTCTTGTAAGAGCTCTAATTAAAACACTGCTTTGAAGGTTTATTTAATTAAAAATATCAAACGCACTAAAATTAACACAACAAAACAAATTTAACAACAAAACAAAACAACTCAATAGCGGTTATGTCCACCTCTTACAGCAACGACTGCTCGCAATCTGTTTAGCATCTAATAAAGATGTGTTTTCCTTGCCTGGGGAATAGCCCGACATACCGCTACAATGGCCATAATTGTACTAAATTTTCTGGAGGCCAAGGATGACGGCAAATAGATTTTTTTATTCATCCCATCAATGCTCAATATGATTGAGATCTGGGCTGCATGCGGGTCATTCTAATCTTATCAATCCAACCTCAATTGTATGAGTCAATCAGTGTTTTTATTTACAAAAAATGGTACAGCTCTTGCAAGAAAAAAGATATTCGGATAATTCAAAAAACAAAATGTTGGTGATACCTCCGGGAAAATATGACAGGACTATGAAACAAAATCAACTATTCCATTTTTCCGCAGAATTTTTTAAAATTAGGAGAAAATACAACGCTTCCTTTCACCCCTGTACAATTACATGCATGCAAAATTAGTTGTTAGCGGAGTAATACCAAACAACATGAATACATGTACACCTGGTTCCAAAAAAAACTGATACGACTCTTGAAGCGTATTTTGTAGAAAATTGAGCAGTGTATTTTGAAGGATAAATACTTAATATTTACATACTGTCAATGTCACTGCCAAATCTTAAAATTTGTCAGATAGCTTATTCTGTTCCACGGATATTAGACTTTATTATTAATCTTTATTATTAATACTTTCTCCGCAACTGAGGGTATCTTATCAACTGTATTGTTTTTAAACAATAGATGATAAAATAAAAATATTGACAGTTGAAAAATGTGAACATTATTGCATTGTGTGTGGCCTAAGTTTGGGCTGAAAATTGAAATGTATTACATTTTTACAAAATTTTTTGGAATATGTTTAATTACGTAGACCAATTTTAACAGTTGTTTTCAATACAGATTTCAATCCTCTACAAATAGTTTCTAATGTCATTTGATGTCAAATAATTAGGGAAGCTGGAATTCAACAGTTTAGAATTTTACATTGAGTTAATGCAAAATTGTGACGCATGTCAAAATTCTCAATGTATTTTAATTGTATTCATTTTTTTCGAATCCTGAGAAAACTAATAAATATTTTTGAAAAATTTAAACTTAGAATAAAAGACTACATTATTACCGAGGGCTGAAAGTCCCTGAAAACTTCTATAATATTTATTTTAATAAGTTACAGGGCTGAATTGAATATTAATTTGTTTTGTTGTATAATCCACGTTTACAATAATTATGTGATCTATTTGATGTAAAAACTATCATTTATAAAATATACTCTTTATAAAATACAGGAATTCAAAATAATATAAACATTTAGACCTTAATAATTAGTACAATTTATGAATTAACATAATATGTAATCAGTTGTTTGTTGTTTGTTTATTTTATTATTTGTTTGTCATAATAAATATAATGTCAGATCAATCAAATACACTGCTCAACATGATCAAATCTTACTAAGAGTCGTATCAGTTTTTTTAGGAACCGGCTGTACCTACAAACTGGTGCAAGAAGCTTGAAAATCAGCTTCAATAATATTTATCATTTTGTATATCACTTGAAACTGTCGAAAAAACAGATGTTTCTAGATGTTGACAAAATTTTTGATCTTTTTGGCAATTAATGTTAACAATTCCCTGTAATTACCTCGATGTGATTGTCAGAGTAGTCGCACTCTAGTTCTTGTTTGGCCCAAAAACATACAGTATCTATTATAAGTGTGCTAAGGATATATCTATCTATTTTTTTAACAAACTCATTATGTTTAGCAATATTTGCTTTAAAAGCTTGGTTAAGAGAATTTTGATTTTTGTTTTGCCAAACCGAATCAAATTGGTTATACATCTTACATGTAGGTAACGGCCTCATGTCTCCTTTTTAAAAATCTAACACTGTTTAAATCGTGAACCTGGTCCACCGATTTTTCTGTAGAAACCAGAAGTCATAGCCAACAATACAGTATATTTTTCTTGCAACCATAATATAACCAAGGATTTTCACTGTACCAACTAAATTTAAAATATCAAACTACTTTTATTGATTCCTTTTTTAAATTGTTTAAAATAGGTCTTTCATTTTTAATCTCATTTTTTTCTTGAAAATTATACAAGGAGAATTACTTTTCAAGTAGTTGATCGATTAATAAGCGACACTCATCCATGGTTAACTGCACGCACACTTTTTATAAGTACTGTCACCAATTTTAAATGTGGTAACAGCGCTACTGATACACAGCGCGCTTATGCCGTCGCTTCTTCAAGATTTTCAGTCACTAGCCGGTCCCGAGTGTCAGCGTGGATATATAACCATTGTAACCAGAAATCAGTCTTGTAACAGAGTATAAAAAAGTGCAACTGAGTCACATAAACTCGCCAATATTTTCGTGCCTACGAGTAGTTGGCTATTTACTGAGTTAGGTACTATTACCACATAATATAATAATATATTTCTATTGGTAAAAATATTGGTAAATAGAATTATTCATCGTCATAAAATATTTATTTGCAAGATTTTAACTGTTACCAATGGAAACAGTGGTTACATGGACGCTTCGCCAGTGATGGCTCTCATTGTAATAACTTGACTAATCCACATTTCATGTTACGTAACAAGCCTGTAATCGCCATTAAATTTTGCACGTATATACGGTAAAAATTCTCACGGTATTTAAAATTTTATTCTGCCCTTCCATCCTTTATTTTTTAAAAAAGCTCCTTCCATCCCTAGAAGTGAATAATTAATTTCGTCTGCCTACCTTAGAAATCGCAAACGTGTAATTATATAGTTAAACATTTTTTCCCCAAAAAGGAAATCTCCAAAAATTGAAGCACTGTTTAAATAATCTCCCGAACATTGTAGATTCTGCTCGGGACAAAGCGGCAGTGTACCTTAAAAGTGGGTATAATAATTTATCAGCTGCCGTTATTTTCACGAGAAGAATTACGTCAGGGCAAAGCCTAATTCATTATAAAATAATTGGAGTGCCTGGGACGTCCTTTGTTGTCCTTTGATGGTAAAGAACGATACAACACGATTTGCAAGTCTCTTTCAATAGAATGCCTCTGCAGAGGACTAATACTCTCGATGTAGCTTTGTTCATGTATAGTTATCGAAAATATATATTGAATATTGAAAATTGTGACACTCGACAATTAGACCAGGGCGGATCTGTAAAAATATTAGTACATTTGGACGTTGAGAGGTGACTCAAATTTTTTTGCAGAAATTGCTTGAAAATAAATCAAATAATAATATTTGAGTCATCCTCCCTGTCAAAAAGGTCCGGAACATTGTTTAAATAATCAAAATGTCAAAAAATGAAGGAAAAATTCGATTTTTTTCTTGGTTTTTTGATTATAACTTTAAAAGTATTCATTTCCGAGAAAAGTTGTACCAACATAAAAGTTGCATAATTAAATTTTCTACAACATAGAAATAGCTGAAGATTTAAAAAATAGTCACCCTTGTTGCCAAATAGCAATAATTGCGAAAAAAAACCATACAAAAACAAGTATTGGCATTTTACGTTTTTCAACCATTTATGCTAAACTTAGAACCTTCGTATTTCACCCAGAAAAACTTTATGATACAGTAAAAAACTTCTGTACATTTCATTAAGGTCGGTTCAACAGATTTTGCAAAATAAATTTTGCAATCCAGCTTTCGCAAAAAAAATTCATTTTTTCAAAATGTTACAGGACTGAAAATAAAGCAGATAGCAAGTTGAAATTTTTTTCGCGTATAGAAGTGTACTTACTGTACCTTTCATTTTCAATTTTGAAAAATTTAAATCGATTAAGAACACGGCGTCAGGAATTTTTTTAAATAAACATTAAATATTGGTGCTACGCGCAGGACAGCGGATAGTTTGCTCCGATGGGGCATTCCAATGACTTTTGATAATGATTGATACATTTTAATTTTTATTACATTTCGATATAAATAAATAAATTTGTTTATTTCAAAATAAAAACACATACTCTATCCTTTGAAATAACAGTTTTTTAGCAAAAACTTTCTTTGTTCATATATTTTAATTTAGAGAATAAAAGTTTATTATTTTTAAACATATGCAATTGTTTAAACAATATTTCACAAACAATAATAAAATTAGTTTGATTTTTGTGGAATTAAACTATTAAAATACAACAAAATATAGAGTAAGAAAATAATATATTAGATAAAGATTGGAAGAAATTTTGATGGAAATCAACTTGTGTGAATATAACACCGCTGTCCTGGGCGTAGCACCAAAAATTAATGTTTATTTAAAAAATTTCCTGACGCCGTGGTAATTAATCGATTTTAATTTTGCAAATTGCAAATAAAAGGTACAGGACACTTCTATATTCAAAAAAAAATAAACTTGCTATCTGCTTTATTTTCAGTCCTGCAACATTTTAAAGAAATGAATTTTTTTTGCCAAAGCTGGATTGCAAAATCTGTTAAACCGATCTTAATGAAATTTACAGTGTTGTTTAACTATATTATAAAGCTTTTCTGGGTAAAATATGAAGGTCCTAAGTGTAGCATAAATGGTTTAGAAATGTAAAATGCGAATACTTGTTTTTGTATGGGTTTTTTCGCAATTATTGTTATTTTGCAACAAGGGTGACTATTTTTTAAATCTTTTACCAACTTTATATTGTAGAAAATTTAATTACGCAACTTTTATGTCAGTACAACTTTTCTCAGAAATGAATAGTTTTAAAGTTATAATCAAAAAACCAATAAAAAAATCGAATTTTTTATTCATATTTTGACATTTTGATTATTTAAACAATGTTCCGGACCATTTTGAGTGGGAGGATAACTCAAATATTATTATTTGATTTATTTTCAAGCAATTTCTGCAAAAAAATTTGAGTCACCTCTCAACGTCCATCTCAAAACAGATGCGCCCTGGACTAAATAGATTATGTTATATGATATGCTCGCTAGTTATGTTGAATGCGAGGCAATATTCAAGTGACATGAAATGTTTGAAATGAAAAAAATATTTTATTATTTTAATACCTATTTAGAATATTTAACTTGATATAGTTCAGTCAAGTTGACGAAAAAAGGGCCTAACCTTGCATGCCGAACTGCCAAAAATTTTATTATTCAAATCTTAAGAGTGGGTTAATAATAGTGTAAATTGAAAAACACGACTGAATTCTGTTGTTGCGTTAGCAGCCATCATTCTATTTTTCTCGACAAAAATGGTAAGAACTGAAATTTTTGCAAATGCAGTTTCCTACAATTTCTTCTTTGCATTTTTTGTGCGATAAATACTTTCCATGTTAAGGGGGAAAGAATGGAAGGGAAGGGGAACTATATTTATTGCATTATCCCTTTATTATTAACCTTACGACATAATTGTACATAAACAGAGGTCATACCTTGCAGAGCCGGATTTAAGGCAGTGGGGGCCTCTGGGCAGAATTGGTGTGGGGAACCCTGGGCAGAATTGGTGTGGGACCCTACCTCCTACCATTAAAAAACTGTTGTTATAACTATGGTATACAATCAAGTATAGAGTTTTCTCCTTTAAAAATTAAAAAAGTATTGATCTACATTTATAAATATATTTTTAAATAATAAAAAATACAAAAGGTTTAACTTGTTACCGTAAAATATTAAAAATAAATATTGTAAAATGAATGGTTAAAGTCTGGGTATTTTTTAGATTTTTGAATTGAAAATTCCTTAATTATGTCTGACATATCTATTTAGTTCCTTTAAGACATCGTGTTTAATGCTCATTAGAGAAAGATAAAACGCTCTTGGCCCATCATATACCGAAGGCGATTTTTAATTAACTTTAGTTTTGATAATGATAACTCTCCACTGTAGTTAAGAGACAGCAAGGCTGGACTTGCTCTCTAGAACTCATACACCATTTTTTTCACTTATTCATAAGCTACACTTATAATTTTGATAATAATGTTTTTTCGATAAAATACTTACTTTTTTAGTCATTTGAAAAAAACCGTCTAAAAACGTGTTTTTGGTTGTTGAAAAATGAACATATATGTTCTCGCAAATTTTCTGCAAATAAATTACTAATAATTACTACCACTATTAGGTACGTTTGAACGAAAAATCCTTACTCATAATATATAAGGGAGTGAAAGAAAATGACGAATGGCGCAGAAGATCTAATTTTGAACTATACGCAACATACAACGAACCCGACGTCATAACATCCATAAAGATCAGACGTCTGCACTGGATGGTCCATGTTGAACGGATGTTGAAAACTGAAACACCAAAACATATAATGAGGCAGACACCAGTCGGGAGGAGGTCAAAGGGAAGACCCAAACTTAGATACATGGAACAAGTGGAACAAGATCTGAAAACATTTAAGATTACCAACTGGAAAAACAAAGCAAGGAACAAAACAGAATGGCGGAAAATCCTAGAACAAGCCAGGACCAAAAATGATTGTCGAGCTACTGATAATGATGAATAACTAAAATAATAACACATCGTAACTATTAACTTAGTGAAAAAATGCTATAGAACAGAAGTTGCTTAGAATTCGTCAGTTTATCCATTTCCGGAGTTATTTTGAACTTATATTTTTTCACACCCGAGAAGGGGTGAAACTCACCTCCAGGTCAAAAGCACAAATCGGCAAAATTCACTTTTTTTCTTTGACATGCTATTATTTATGTGTATGCCAAATTTTATGTCAATTCAAACGTTCCTTAAAATTTTCAGAAAAAACCGTGAGTCAATGGACTGTTATAGGTACCGTACCAGTAACAATGAGACCACATAGCACAATTTTATTTAATACGCACCTTTTGAATGATTTTAGAATTAGCATTTAAACTTGTATCCCAATTATTTAACAGTTAAAAATCAAATGTACAACTTAAATATAATATTTTCCGGCCTCGCCTGACCATGTTTGTATGAGTAGCACGACTTTATTTAAATTTTTATATTTTAAAAGTCCCCAGCCCTCCAAATACTAGATAGGAAACTTCAGGCTATCACAAAAATAAAGTAAAAACTTACCTTTTTCAACAGGGGTGACAGTACGAAATAATACAAACAGGTGAGTAATATTGCTATTTTACTAGATTATCATAAATTGTATTACAGCTGACAATTATTATTCTTTCTGCAAGTAGCAATAAAGTCACAAAACAAATGAGTGGTTTAGTCCCAGATTTTCAGATTTGCTTATGGCACAATTTTTGTCAATGGGATACTTTAAGGTCAAACCAGTAACCAAATTATGACTCAACAAAGAAGACTGAATTCCACTTTATTATGTTCTGAGTATTTTGCAATCCATGAAAAAATATGCATAATGTAGAATATGATCTAGATTAGAAGACGAATAAATTATTGTAGGCGTAGGAGGCAAGTTTGGCTCAAATTTAAGTTCAAGCTTTGTAAATGTGGAGTAAGCAATGTTTTGATCAGTGTTATTATACTCAGTGGCGTAGTGCCAAGTCAAGATAACAATAAATAAGAAATTATTTTTGATATACATAATTATGTTTGCATAAAACAAAAATTATTTTATGTGATGTTTGGGATTTGGGCCCCCGGAATGTGGGGGCCCCTGTAGCTGCCCAGCCTGCCCTCCCTTAAATCCGGCCCTGATACCTTGTGGTAAAGGAGCGAGCACCAGATTTTGCGGAAAATATTTATATGGTGTATTCCACGAATATACGTCTGTTTTGGATTATCGCGACAACGAATATTTTAGTGTGGAACATAAGAAGTACGAAAGTATTTTGCTCTAATAATTACTCCAATACACAACATATAATTTGCAATTTACTTTCGTTCTTCATATTTTACACAGTAAAATATTCGTTGTCGCGATAATCCAAAACAGACGTATATTCGTGGAATGGGGTATATAGGAAATGGTTTTTGTTCAATATATCGGCAATTTTAAACTAAACTGGGATTTAAGTTGGTTTTTATTTGTTTTAGAGTTGGACCACCATCTCCAGATAGCTATTTCTGCCTCTCAGGCATGATCGGTGGAGCTATGCAGTCACAACTCTGAATCAAATGATTTAGAGTTGTGACTGCATAGCTCCACCGATGACGCCTGAGTGGCAGAGGCAGAGGCAGAAATAGGAGATTGTGGTTTAACTCTGAATCAAATAAAAATAAATAATGACTTTTCACTCTGTTCATCTTTACTCAGATTTTTAAGCACTCGAAACTGTCTTTCGGCTCTTTTCCTAGACGAAAAGAGAGTATATACGTGACCGTTGTCCTTTCTGCTAGGGATGGGAAAAACCTACCGGTTTTAACCGAAAGCCGGTTTTTAACTTCGCAATAACCAGTTTTACCGGTTGTTTTTTTGTCCCGGTTATAACCGGTTTTTTCTTTTTAAAGTAAAAACCGGTCATTAGGTTTTTACGGTGATTAGGATTAGGTTAGGTATTATTTTGGATCCCAATCATAATTATTATTCTCAAGTAATTATTCCAAACAAAACCATAATTCAAATTTTATTTTATAAATACAGAAGCAAACTGAAAGTGCAAACTCACATCAGCCAGAAACAATTAACTTTTATTATAATATTTCGTTGAAAAGTATTGGTAATCATAATATTTACATAAGAAGTGATCTGGTTGAAGTAGACGCAAACATCTATTTTTCACACTTGACTCTTGACATTGAAAGTGGGTGAATGACTTTTTCTGATTACCAAAAACAATGTTCTGACTATGAGTATCAAATTACCGATTACGAACACGAATCTCCAAGGATTTCCCTACGTTTTCAAAAGATACACCCATACAGGAAGTGTTAAATGAGTTAAAATGTACCTATTATACAAAAATATAAAAACGTGTTAAAAGAAATACATGATAAAGTTTTTTTGATGCTAGTAAAAATAAGAGATAAATTGCATTATCCAGTTTATTTTTAAGTAAAATATTTATGTTGATATTATTTTCTTTAAATCCCATTTGAAAGAGTCTGGGAAATTTTTTATACGTTGAAATGGTTGGGTTAAATTGTATATTATTGCAATATGTATATATTATTCTTACGCTATGTTATATTTAATACTAAAATGGTTTTATTAAAAATTGTGTTTTATTTTTATTGATACTGATGTTCTTTCGATAGTACTAATTTTGATCATATTGATATCGAGTATCGAATCGAGTGGAGTATCGCAAACTAAAATGCATTGTAAGTGTAACATTGTAACCTATTGGATAAAAAAAACTAAAACCGGTTTTTGTAAAAACCGGTTTATTTTGGCCGGTTATAACCGCCAAGTTAAACCGAAATAAAAAAACCGGTATAACCGAAAACCGGTGTTTTCTCAAAAACCGCCATCCCTACTTTCTGCTTTTTTCTATATTCGTCGTCTCCGTGCTTATAAATTGTTAAAGCCAGAGATTCAGGATGCAACCAGAAAGAAGTTTCTTGTGACGAAAAGTCTTAAATTTAAAATATTGTAGATTATTTTATTTAAATTATTCGTTAATCTCGTTTTTACGAAAAATGTCGCTGTTATGCGTCTCAAAGGTGAAATTATTGCATTCGCGGTAATTTCCCTTAAATAAGGCAGGCTTGATGTTTGATTCAGAGTTGTGGCTGCGCAGCTCCATCGATGACGCCTAAGAAGCAGAAATAGCAAACTGGTGGTCCAACTCTGAATCAAATAAAAACAAAAACTGCCTTTTCACCTTGTTCATCTTTCCTCGAGTTTTTGAGTACTCGAAACTGTATTTCGGCTTTTCCTAGATAAAAAGAGAGTAGATACGTGACCGTTGTCCTTTTTGCCTTCTTCTATATTCGTCGTCTCCCTGCTCTATTATTTTATTTCAATCATTTTTATTGTTTTATTACGATAAACTTTGTATCTGAGGCTTTTCGTCTTCCTCGTTTTTTATAATAGAACAGTTGAACAGGTGCGCGAAATAATACACAAATATTTTGCGAGTTGAAACGAAAATATTACTTTTCAGTCCTTTTCACAATTTTAAAATGCTAAAACTATTTCAGAATAGAGTATATTGGAAGACGTAGTAAGGTCTGCTGTCAACTCGGCATGGTATTTTAAATCCTTGTCAATCGAAAATTATGCCCAAGTGGTTGCAACTGAAGAAGATGACAAGTTATAGCACTAAAATATGTTGCACAAAAAATACTAATTCCAACAAACTTTCTTGCCTCTACACTATTCTATGCAATCAGTAAGCGCCGGACTCCACTTGTAATTTGTAGTCGTGCGATTGTTTTGTCTCGAAGATTGAACGCATTGTTTCAAACAAAAGTCAATCCATTTGCGACTAGATAATCGTGGATTGACTTGTATTTAAAACAATATATTCAATCTTCGCAACAAAACAATCGCGCGACTAGAAAATCGCAAGTGGAGTCCGGCACTAAATCGGGAATTTATTCAGATGCTAGCTGTAGCATGATGACCACTGTTTCCATTCTCCGTTTTTTCGGTGACAGTTCCTTGACACAGATTTAGTCAAATTTCCATTTGGATGCAATTAGAATTAGACAATAAAAACACACGACTAAAGATAAGAACGATAGATAAAATGGCACCGGTAGGAGATATATCTAAAACTAAAAAAAACTGTCAAATTTATTATAAATCGGGATTACATAAATATGATAATATAAGAGCTGGTACCGTGTCATAACAGATCTGCTTTCAGGGTCTACCTGTCTACCTGAAAAGTAAGCCTGCCAAGTACGGCAGAAAAATTTAAATCTTCCTTAAACCTTGATTAAACGTACACGTAACGAGTATTGTAGCGAGACAGTGTTCTCGGCTGAGTGCTCCTTTGGTATAAACATACTAACGAGTACTTGGCCGAGCACTCGACATAGTCATATGGCGAGACAGACACTCGGATCTTGTTCTATTTACTAGGCCGATTCTTCGACCTACCGCCCTTCAATCGTATACTCGCCAATCAACTGGGTATGTGTAAACAACTCTCGCTGAGCTGTGTAACTGTGCATATTACCACTTAATCAGAGGAGACGACTTGTGTTAATCTATGTGATTTGTGATTCTCAAAAATAGCTCACAAATGGAACTCAGATAGGACCATAAAGTTTAGTTCAATTCTATAGATAAGTCACACCCGTGCTTATAAAATTTCAAATCTTTGGAGTATAAAAATAAACAAAAACGTGATGCAACAAACAGTTGAGTCCGCGAATCTTTACCTGTGCGTCATAATTTAAAGCATACGAAATAAGTCGATTAAAAGTCGGAAATTGAAATTTACTAAACGCAACAGCAAGTCAAAACGCAACAGCAAGTCACTTACTGTCACTTGCTGTTGAGTTTAGTAAATTTCAATTTCCGACTTATCATCGACTTATTTCGTGTGCTTTAAACGATGAGGCACGGGTAAAGATTTGCGGACTCAACTGTATAAATCGATTGTAGAAGAAATAAATATTGTTGGTGTTATAACTCAAGAAGTCAAATAAAAAAAAATTAAATTTGACACAAAGACAAGAAATAAAAAAATCAATGAATCGAAGAAATAAGGAAAAGCGAGATTTGGTCTTCTTAAAATCCATTGTTTATAGTCCAAAGCTGCTTATTCCTTCTCATAATATATTCGTCAATTCTTGTATAAAAAATGGTATGGTATAAGCCATTTTTTTTTTATTTAATGTTGTAATATTTACAATCTGTCCTCAACTGAGAACAATAGGTAAATTATTTGACAAAAATTGAAAATTTTGACCTGTAGAGGGAGATCCAGTGATCACCCTCTTTACATAAATTAAATTAAAACAAATTAAAATAAGTTTAGTTATCACAGATTATTCGAATCTTCTTGCTAGATCCACTACTTTGAATCTCTTCAGGCGTCGTACATCATTGTGGTCATCAGTAAGGTTGCTGGCTAACTCATTTGGATGAGATTCTAGTCTCTTGGAATATTTTTTGTAATATTCCGTTATTACTGTTTTTATGGATGGCACATTGAGGTCTTGCTCTATCACATAGTTTGGCACGTACCAAGGGGCATTCAGCATTGTTCTAAGGACTTTGTTCTGGAATCTCTGCAATATTTCTAGGTTAGTTTGACTGGCTGTCCCCCAAAGTTGGATACCATAGGTCCACACTGGTTTTAATATAGTTTTATATATCAGCAGTTTGTTTTCAAGTGATAGTTGAGATTTACGACCGATGATCCAGTACATTTCTCGAAATTTTATTCCTAGTTGTTTTCTTTTTGTAAAAATGTGTTTTTGCCAAGTTAATCTCCTATCAAGATGGATTCCTAGGTACTTGACAGTATCGGTTTGTGGGAGTTGAGTTTCATTTAGTGTTACAGATGGACATGTTTGTCTTCTCATGGTGAAGGTTACATGGATGGATTTACTCTCATTCGCCTTTATCTTCCATTTTTTAAGCCATATTTGTATATTATTAAGGTCTTTCTGAAGGGTTCTGGATGCTGTATTTGGATCATGGTGAGAGGCTAGTACAGCAGTGTCATCAGCAAAAGTTGCACACGTTGTTTTGTTACTTGTGGGTAGGTCAGCAGTGTAGAGCAAGTACAATATCGGTCCCAAGACACTTCCTTGTGGTACTCCGGCTTTTATTGGTCTTAGGCTTGTGTATTCATTATCCTGCTTGACTAAGAAATGTCGGTTGGAAATATAGCTTTTTAGGATTTGACAAAAAGGATGAGGAAGGTTTTTCTTTAGTTTAAAGAGCATACCAGCATGCCATACCTTGTCGAAGGCCTGACCAATGTCCAGGAATGCAGCAGAACAATACCTTTTATTTTCTAGATCACTTCTGATGTGTTTTACCAGTCTATGTACCTGTTCTATCGTTCCGTGTTGTGTTCTGAACCCAAATTGGTGTTGGGGAATTAGTTTCCTTTCTTCTATAACTGGGGATAATTGTTTAAGGAGAAGTTTTTCCAAAATTTTTGATAGAACAGGTAGCAGGCTTATTGGTCTGTATGAAGTCACCTGAGTTTTATTTTTCCCTGGCTTAGGTATGAGAATAATTTGAGCAACTTTCCATTGTTCTGGGTAGTAACCTAGCCTAAATATTGCATTAAATACTTGCGTTATCATTTTCAGACCTTTGCATGTCAATTGCTGCAGTACTTTCCCGTTGATCAGGTCATACCCTGGAGCTTTTTTTGGACTGATTTCATGCTGGATCATATTTCTAACTTCTTTAGTGGTGATTTTTTGTATAGGTAAATCCATCTGGTAGGGCGATTCCAGGAAGTCATTTATTTCTTCCTCTGTGTCACCATCTTCCATGGGATGTGGCTGGAATACATTAGTGAGGTGATTTGCAAATGCTTCGGCTTTTTCCTTATTATTTCTACACCAGTTTCCCTCTTGGTTTAGTATTGGTGGTATTTGTTGTTTCGGGTGTTTGATTTTTCTCGTGGCCTTCCAAAGGGTATATTCACTATCTGCGTTTGCTGATAAACCTGTAAGATATTCTTGTATTTTGTTATTTTTGATATTATGCAATTGTAGTTTAATTTCCTTGGTGATTTTATTTAATTTCGCCTTGTTCTCATGTGTTCTTTTTCTTCGCCACTCTTCCTTTATTTTTCTCTTTCTAGCAATCATTTCCTTTATTACAGTTGGGCAATTCTCTTTCAATTCTGTTTGGTAGCAGTCAGGGGTAGCATACCAAGCAGCTTCTTGTATAGATTTCTGAAGATTTTCTACTGCTGCGTAAATGTCACTTTCTGTTTTCAATGGGATGTTTATGTCAATTAGTTCATCTAGTTTAGTCTTGAAAATGCTCCAGTCTGTTTTGTTACTGTATAGTGATGGTTGTTTAGTACTGTTTGTTATTTGTGCATACCATGTCGCGATTACGCTAGAGTGGTCAGAGGGTAGATCGTAACAAGATTCTACTTTTGCCAATTTAACATTAATTCCTTTAACAATATAAAAGTCGAGTAGATCAGGTATTTTTGCATTGTCGGTAGGCCAGTAAGTTGGTTCCCTTGTGGTGAGGTAATTTGCATTGGTCGCATTTATAGCTTTAAGAAGTTCTCTGCCTTTTGTGGTAATAATTCTGGATCCCCAGGTAGTATGCTTAGAATTAAAATCTCCTCCTGCTATAAATCTATTTCCTAATGTTTTAAAGAAATTTTCAAACTGTTCCGTTTTGTTATTGTGCTTTGGCGGACAGTATATAGCTGATACTGTTAGTGGACCTAGTTGATCTTCCACAACAATGCTGGTGGCCTGTAGATAGTCGCATTCATGTTTTTGTATTTCGTAGTGCTTTAGTTTATTACTAACTATTATTGCAGTGCCTCCATGTGCTTTTTCGTTGGGATGTTGCGTATGATAAGTTGTAAATCGTGGAATATTGATGTGGTTTTTGGATGTAAAATGAGTTTCTGTAATCAGCATTATGTCAATTTTTTGTGTGTTAATAAATAGTTTTAATTCTTCTACATGTTGACTTAAGCCATTGGCGTTCCATAATACTAGCTTTAGTAACTGAGTCATTTCTGGTTGAGAATCATGGTCAGGAGGTTGAGCATAGTGCTCATTTGTTCCGTCAGTTTTTTTAACATGTCTTTCAGTTCTGACATGTCTGTGTGGTTATTAGTTTGGTTTGGTATATGTTGTGTAGTAGTTTGGTTGGAGGCTTGCTGGTTAACTGCTTGCGTTGCTTGTGCGTATGTTATTCCAGGTTGCACATAGTTGACTGTTGTAGTTCTATCTTGGTTTGTCCTCGCGTTGTGTCGTCTCAAGTTAGGGAATTTAAGTTTTTGTAATTGTTTGTGAACTTCACACCCTCTATAATTTGCGGGGTGATTTTCACCACAGTTAGCACATTTAACATTACTGTCTCTGGTTTTCCTTGGACATTCTTTAGTGTAATGAGGTTCTGCGCATTTGACACAGCACGGTTGTTTATTGCAGAAGTTTTTTGTGTGGTTGTATTTTTGACATCTACTACATTGCGGAATTATTCTCTTGACATGCGGTGCTTCGAATTCTACTATGGAATGCATTACTTGTTTAATGTTATAGATGTCCTTGTTATTATCTTTTGTTTCTAGATCAATGTAGAACATAGGCAGCGATTTTTTAGTTTGGTTGTGTAGTATATTCCATATATTTATAACATTATGGTTTTTGGTTTTAAGATCTTCTTTTATCTCTTCTAAATTTGTCGTGGGGTGCATGCCTTTAAGAACCACTCGGTAGTGTCTTTCACTTTTAGGTTTATAAGTGTGGAAGTCCGTGTTTTTTGTTTTTAGAGCATTTATTATGGCGGTGTATGCTTTGTCTGATTTTGGTTGAATTTTTATTTGTTCGCTGTTGATAGCTTTAGTGATAAAATCATTTTCTGCTACTTGTTGCAATAGATCGATAAGAGGCTTGCAGATCTGCACGCCTGATACAAATATTGGAGGTGGTTTTGGTTTTGCATCTGTATTTTTAACTGTGTCTTCCAAATTGTCACTTTCATCTATTGAACTTAGTGCTTCAAATTGATTTTGTGTTGTTATAGGTTTACTTAACCAGTACTCACCAAGTTTTGTTTGTCTTTTGTTACTTCTAGGCATTTCTGGACTGCTTCTTAATCTTTTTCCGGTAACCTCATTCCATTGCTGTTCTTCAATACTGGCTGTTTGTTCATTTGTTTGGTTTATTTGTAGTGAATCATTAGGTTGTTGGGAACAAGTGGGAATTTGTATAGGATTTTGGATCATTGGAGCCATGGTTTTTACATTTTGTTCATAATTTGGTTGGGAATAAAAGCCTGTTGAAAAGTTGTTCATGTTACCTGCTCGGTTGATACGCCACTGGAATCATTGCTGACGATAACTCGCTGCTAACAGCTTTCAATGAGCCAATGTTCTTTTACTTATTAACGTTAAAAATTAAAATGTTATTAATAAAATATAAACACTCGTAAAATCCGCAATAACTAATTGCTTTGTTTAAAAACTTTAAATACATTCACGAATTTTTAGACACAATAAAATAATTGTTTTGTTTTGTTGTCGTTTCGAAAAACTCATTAGCGAAACCGGGTTTGTTTTATCACAGCTTTTTCGTACATAGACAACCGTTCGCTTTGGCTGCTCATTGACGATTGTATAAGCCATTTGATAAATTTTTAATGTTAGCTTCACGATCCATAAATCTTTTCTACACTACTCCTTGTTTTTGAGAATCGAAACTGAACTGACTTGGCTCCAAATTCAAAAATTGCCAAATACGTATAAACCATATCTCGCCCTCACCACAGTCTCGGCCTGGTCACAGTTTGCTGTCTCGTTACTGTACTCGTTACGTGTAATCAAGCCATTCTTAGAGACTTCCTATTGCAAAAACTTGGAAACATATTTAGGAAAGTAGATAAATGTCCTAGATAAGAACCAAGGCAAGAGGGTGGTACTGGATTTGGAGTTAATTGAAAAGTGACAGAGACCTTTGAATGTGTGGTTTTTTGCAAATAACTCTAAAAGTATTTTTTCGAAAAAAATATTCTTAGCTAAAATATAGCTTCAAGAAAAGTGAAAAAAATGGTGTATATATGAACTCCCTAGATTCTAGATACAATAGTGACAAACTTGTGGAAAATAGGTTCACATCAGCCAAACAAAGAGAATCTTTCAACGTGCAATTGCCAAAAAATGATGCACTTTTTGGGGAAAACTCATTAGAACTTTTTTAAAGTGTTAAAAAATATATATTTTTGGTTTTTAAACAAGTTTCTAGCATCAAAGGTAAGGAAGTTACGCTCAAAATTAATTTGGTCCCTTTTTTTTGGTCAAAAACCCTGGAAAATCTCCCCCTAATTAGCATCTTAAATCAAATTAATCGTTACCGCTTCACAAGTTTCTTTACTTATGTAAAATTGAGAGGATATATACGTTTCAACGGTTCAAAGGGCTTATTTATTAAAAAGCATGGTGTTAAAATATTTTTTTTAATTTATAATTTTGAAGAAAAATGCTTTTTTTTTTCAAAATACCTTAAAATTTATTACTGATACCAAAAAACGCAAAGAGTAAAAAAATATAAGTTTCGTTTTTCTGAATATATTTGATTTTTTGTTTGTCTGTAAGACAAAAATTGGTTAAGATATGGCTGTTCAAAATTTGAAAATACTATCGTGATTATTGACTAATTCAAGCCCATTCGACTACAGTCCCTTCAAAAATAAGCACTTTGAACCGATGAAACTTACAGGTTATACAAACAATATATACACGAGTAAAGCAACTTTTGAAGTGGTAACGATTAATTTCATTGGGGATGCTAATTAGTGGGTGATTTTCACGGTTTTTATACAAAACAAAACCATTTTTGCAAAAAGCCGTTTAAAAACCTGTTTCTTTTGTTGAGAAAAAATATATTTAATTGCAAATAACTCGAAAATTTTTATCTTATTGAAAATGCTATTGAATAAAAATTGCTTAGAATTAGTAAGTGTATCCATTTCCGGACTTATTTTGAACGAATATTTTTTCACCCTTGAGAAGAAGGGAAACCCACCCCCTTTACAAAAACACACATCGGTACAATATCACTTTTCTTCTTTGACATGTTACCTCTGTGTGTGCCAAATTTTATGTCAATCTAAGGCAGCGTTTAAACACCGCGATTAATCCGAGCAATTTATTTATTGTAGTTGGTACCGGATTGCATCAATTTATTGTAGCGATCGAGCTCTTTCAGTTTATAATCAGTCGCTACAATATATCGCAGCTTCTAAACAGCTTTAAAAAAAAATCAATAAATCGTAGCAGTTTATCGTCACACTCAATTGCTCGCACTTATCGCGGCGTCTAAACGCAACTTAAACGGTTATTTAAAATTTACAGGTTTTGCAATATTTTTTCGTTAGCGAACGAACTAATCTTATTAAACTTACAAGAAAGTCTTTTAAGAAAAACATTAATTATACGTGATCTTCTTTATTACCATTTATTTATTATGATTGCATATTATGTAAATCAAAATGATTATTTCATTCATAAGAGGTTCTGACCAATAGAAAGCTACAGAAATGCAAATTAAGGTGATAATTTTTGATAATATCCCGTCGTCAAGTATATTACGTCAGATGCCCTTCGTTGCTACGAAAAAATACATTCAGTGACATTAATGACAATTAATGTTTTAAAAGTTATAAAAGTGATGACTTTCAACCGTAAAATATTTTATATCAACTGTGTGTTTAACAGTATTCATTTGTACTTACATAAATAAATTATAATAAAATTTTGGTTTTAAACAGTTTTATTCATGAAATAATCGCAACAAATTGCACTTGGTCTCTAAAATTAATATAGAATTTTAGGGCTCTTGTGCAATTACTACTGAAAATCTTTTTGTCAACGTTGTAAAAGACTTCTTATGTATGGTCGACTCAAAATGTATGCTCGATTTCTGCTCTAAATGTCTTTAAAACTATATCAACCCTACAACACGAACTAGGGGTGATTTTTTAATCTTTGTGTGAATAAATATTTCCTGGCGCCGCACTAGGCGATGACATCTATTGTCAAACAGTCTACGCTTTATCCTCTCCCTTGTAAAAATTATCTGCTTTGAAGAACATTAGTTTGAACATTAATTATGTAAACATCCATACACATATGTTTCACTAACGAATGCATCCGATGAGGTTTTATATAAATTACTTCAGCTTTTGAAAGCAGTATTTTTAGATCCGGACCCTTGACATCACGTTTGAAGTGCATAGGATGTTGGTGTTATTAATTAAAATATTGACTTTGTATGTAGAACCAAAGAGCTCTAGCTTTGATGGGAAAAAATAATCAGCGCTGAATGTTTGTGGATAGAACGGGGGCGATTATAACTTTAAAAAATAAATAGGAAGTAAAACGTGATTACTATTAATAAAAGCAAAAGCCGGTAAACATTTTACAGATGTAATTTGTTTTTTGATTAAAATAGGAGTAATTTAAAAATATTGTGAAGTGAAACCACATACCAGAAATTTCATCATTTGCTCTATACCATTTATATGCGATGTTAATATATACCGTTGGCCATTTTAATAATAAATAAAATTAATTAATAAATGAAAATGGAAACTCCCAGTAGTTGGTTATATGCCCTAGTTTTAAATAAACTTACCATGAAAAAAAATATGTAATTAATAAAATTATTACAATTCTTCAGAACGTTTTCTATCTACTAAGACCATCATAAATTAAAAATTCTAGTTGTAGTTAAAACTAGCTCACATTTTGGTTAATAGAACCTTTATGTTATTAATAATACATTTCAAAATCGAAGTGACCCTAGGTCCATGTTACGAGATTCACTTTAAGGGACATAGATTTTCCTGATCGAAAAAGTGTCCCTGCGGGTGATACAGACCAACTAAAATCTGTATCAGTTACAAATTAGGAAATCTTTAAATATTTCAAAAGTGAAGGGAGATACCCTAATATAGATTGAATGCTTGAACGAAGTAAATTTTTCACACGATACACTAATAAAATACAGTGTGTTTCTTTTAAAATAAGTACGTTACTACAGCTTGAATTTGTTAATAGGACAATCAAATATTTTGATCACCATGTAATTTTTTTACAATAAACATCTCTTTAAATATGCTGAATAATCTATTATTAAAATCCAAGAAAAATTTGTCACCGATTCTTAGATTCGTAGATATTTATTTTTTTTCTAAAACCTTACATTTTTATAAAAATCGAAATAAATCAAAACACCCTTTATTTAGGTATAGGGAACCTTATAAAATTATAGAGTATTTTTTAAGAGCAATTCGAAAATATCATCAGATATACGTAAAAAAAATAAAACTTTGATGTTCCACTCATGTTTGGAGCACCCTGTATAATTTCCATTATTTTTAGAATATAACGACATATGGTAATAGCCTTGTATATTTCTGTGAAGAAACTTTTTTTTAAATATCAAGTCGTTTTCCGTACAGAGACCGAGGCGAATTAGATGAACTACCCTTTATAGTGTCTTTTTCTTCTTGTAGTTTCTTCTCCTATCGGAGGTTTGCTATCATCACAGCTATCCGTACCTTATTGGCGGTGGCTTTGAAAAAATCTACCACTCTCTTAAGTTTTTCAGCCAGGAAATTCTTCTTCTACCTATGGATCTTTTCCCCTTAATTTTGCCCTGCATTATGAGCCTTAATATCTCATATTTCGCACCTCCAGTAATGTGTCCCAAATATTCCAGCTTTCTTGTTTTGATGTTCTTTATCACCTCGCGATCCTTTTGTAGACTTCTTAACACTTCTACATTCGTATATCGTTGGATCCGTGGTATTTCAGAGTCCTTATATAGCACCACATCTCAGATGCTTCCAACTAGTGTTGCCCAAATGCAAGACCAAGACGAGACTTAGACAGTCTTGGTCTTGGTCTTGCGCCAGTGCACCTGGTCTTGGTCTTGGTATTGCGCTCCTGGTCTTGGTCTTGGTCTTGCAGCAAGAGTCTTGCAAGTCTCGCAATTGCCCATTAGCCTATTGCACATCTTAGAACAACGTAACAGAGAGGTACATTTTAAGCTTGAATATCAGAGCCATAGTAAAGACTAGCCAAATAATATATATCTAAACAACTGACACCGGGTGGGGTTTGAACCCACGATCTAAGTGATACCTGCATTTCTAACTAAAGTTAAAACTACCTCTTAAAACCCACAAGATTTCATTTACATATCTCAACCGTTTTAGAGCAATAAATAAATCGTCAGTTTGTAAGAAGCCAGTCAAACTAACCTAGAAATATTGCAGAGATTCCAGAACAAAGTCCTTAGAACAATGCTGAATGCCCCTTGGTACGTGCCAAACTATGAGATAGAGCAAGACCTCAATGTGCCATCCATAAAAACAGTAATAACGGAATATTACAAAAAATATTCCAAGAGACTAGAATCTCATCCAAATGAGTTAGCCAGCAACCTTACTGATGACCACAATGATGTACGACGCCTGAAGAGATTCAAAGTAGTGGATCTAGCAAGAAGATTCGAATAATCTGTGATAACTAAACTTATTTTAATTTGTTTTAATTTAATTTATGTAAAGAGGGTGATCACTGGATCTCCCTCTACAGGTCAAAATTTTCAATTTTTGTCAAATAATTTGCCTATTGTTCTCAGTTGAGGACAGATTGTAAATATTACAACATTAAATAAAAAAAAAAAAAAAAAAAAAAAAAAGTTTGTAAGAAAAATTTCAACATCCCCTATTTGGGAAACGAAGCATTTATAAAGTAAACGTTTATGAAGCAAACTGTCATTACTTTTTTGTGCAGAATTAGGTACCCATTAAAGTTTGCCATACTTATTTAAAAACATCCTGTATTGATGAAAAACACAGCCAGTTAAAAAAGTACCTAACTTTTTTATTATTCAATATAAGTGAATGAATAAAAAAACATCATGATAAGAAAATATGAGGCTATAGTTGGGTTTTAATTTCAGTATGCTATTGCATGCTTGAATAACTTCTTGCTTGAATAACTTGCATGCCAACTTTGGCATGGTTCTGATTAATATTCGTTCTATAAGAAATAAAACTGATGAATTATTTTTGTTTCTGGAGGAATTAGGATTTCCCCCGATAGTTGCGGTTACAGAGCACTGGCTTGAAGTCAACGAGCCTTTTTTTGTAGAAAAATATACCACATTTGCCAGGTATGATCGCCCGAGTTCGGCTCATGGAGGCACCCTAATTCTCTCTAGAAATAATGATTTTTCTCCGGTAACAAAATACGACTTTTTGTTAAGTGAATCCGTCTTTGAGTTTTCCTACGTTTATAATAAAAATCTTAATCTTTACCTTATTTGCATTTATAGATCACCTGACTCTGCCGTGGAACTATTTTTTCAGAACCTGCTATATTTGTTAGATGACCTGCCTCCTAAAAGCAGAAAAATTCTATGCGGTGACTTTAACATTAACTATGCTGCTGCTTGTGCTACCCAAGTATCCCTGGTCAACATATTTGAATCGTATGGTCTCTCAATGCACGTTAATTCTCCTACAAGGATTACAAAAACTACATCTACCATAATCGATTATATTGTCTCAGATTTCTCACCCCTTGATGTCTGCTCTACAGTTATTAATGCGGGACTATCTGATCATGAAGCAGTGTATACGAAGTTTAACATCTTCAGCAAACCCTCCTCAGAACCCAAACGTTTAAGTAGGATTTTTTCCGCCCAGAATTTTCGTAAATTCCAAAATTTATGCTTAACTTCTGAGTGGCAGTTTCCTTCTATGGACGTGCACTATAGTTTCAGTGTTTTTCTAGATAAGCTTATCCGCATCTCCAATAAAGCTTTTCCTTTAATTCCTATTAAGCCAAAACATCGAAAACCTTGGGTTACGAAAGGTATCCGCATATCAGCCAAGAATATGCGTTCACTTCTATACATCAAGAAATTTACTACCAATGTTTCTGTCACTGAATATATCAGGAAGTACAGGACAACATATCTAAAACTTGTCAAATCAGCTAAATAAGCCTATTATCAAAATCGTCTGGGAAGCTCTAAAAGTGTTGCAAAAGAAACCTGGTCTATAATAAACGATCTTCGAAATAAAACTCACACAGCTCAATCATTTTCCCTTCCAAATCCTGAGAGTCTAAACGATTACTTCGTTAATGTCAGTAAAAATATAACATCAACTATTTTGCCGCAAAAAGATCCCATTTCCTATATCCCTAATTCAAGAAAGGTCTCGAATTCATTCTTTTTAAAACCAGTCGATAACTCTGAACTGACCCAAACAATCAATAGTATCAAAAGCAAATCATCCTGTAGTACTGATGGACTATCTATAAAAATTTTCTCTAATCTCACAGAAAATGTGTTGGAAATCCTCGTCTCACTAATTAATGATTCCTTCGAAAAAGGTCAATTTCCAGAGTGCCTAAAGACAGCCATTATTATTCCTCTTCATAAGGGTGGCGAAAAATCTAATGCCTGCAACTATAGACCTATTGCCTTACTACCGGTACTCTCCAAAATTATTGAGAGTCTCATTAAAACTCGACTTATGTCTTTTATCGTTGATAACAACATTTTATCTCAAAATCAATTCGGCTTTTTAACTAATAAATGTACCACTGATGCCGTGTTTTCTGTACTACATGAGGTTTATCAAGCACTAAACAATAATTTTTATACTGCCACTGTTTTCTGTGACTATGCCAAAGCTTTTGATTGTGTAAATCACGACATCTTGATTAAAAAACTAAATTTCTATGGAATTAGAGGTATTTCTTTGAATTGGTTCCAATCCTACTTGAATAATAGGAAACAACTAGTTAGAGCAAATGATACTGACTCTAGTCTCAAAAACATTGTATGTGGAGTACCGCAAGGTTCAGTATTGGGTCCTCTTCTGTTCCTTATCTTTATAAATGACATCACTAATTCAAAAATCGATGGGAAAATTTTTCTTTTTGCTGATGATACCAGTATCACTTGGAGCAACTCAACTATAGCATCTCTTCATGAAACTATAACTTCGGATCTACTGACGATAAAGACCTGGTCTGACTCTAATTTACTCTCTTTTAATGTAGATAAAACAGTAGCATTATCCTATAAAGGAGCTCTTCAACCTTTGCCTCTTAATAACAGTCAGATCAATACCGTTGATTCTGTAAAATTTCTTGGTATTTTTTTAGACAGCAACCTCAAATGGTCCCTTCATATCGATTCGTTAAGTAAGAAACTCGCCTCAGCTTGCTTTTCAATAAGATCTGTCTCAAGGGAACTCAATTTAGCATCTTCTAAAATAACATATTTTTCATTATTCGAGTCTCATCTTCGATATGGTCTTCCTTTTTGGGGTTCTAGTACAGCTGCTCAATTTGAGGTTATTTTTAAATTGCAAAAAAGAGCAATAAGGTATCTGTTTGGCCTCAGAAGATCTACACATTGCAGAAGTTACTTCAGGAATCACGGAATTTTAACACTTCCATCTTTATATATTCTAGAAACGGTTTGTTTAATTCGTAAACACCTTCATGCCTTTCCAGCAAGGCCCAATCATGTTTACTCTACCAGAAATTTAATCTTTGATATTTATTTACCGATCCCATGCACTGAGTTAGTAAAGAAATCTATATTATATTTCGCAAAAAAACTTTACAACCATCTGCCTTTACAACTTAAATCTGCAACATCTTTCCCAAAATTCCGTAAACTGACAAAAGCCTATCTATCTGAAAGACCATATTATTCAATAGAAGAATTTCTTAATGAATAACTAAGAAAATTGGGTTTCCTACGCAGTAGCTTAAACTGTCAATTCCTAATGTTGTATTTTAGTTGTTGTAAGTATGTACAACTTTCAATTTGCAATGTATATAAATTTTGCAATTAATTGTTTTTGTCTTTGGTTTTATATCTTATTTACTGTATATTGACGATTTATCTAATTTTATTGAATTGTAGTTGTTATTTGTTATTTCTTGTTGATATTATTTTTCTTTTGACTGTATGTAAGCTTTGTCCATAAAATTGTAAAAATTTTCAGTGACAATAAAGCATATTTCTATTCTATTCTAATAGTAAGTTAGCTAATGCTAGAATATTCCACAGAGTGAGAAAAACCACACTTTGATTGGTACACCCGGTATACAATGACAATAATTGACCTGTCTAGCAACAATATTATTACAGCAATACATATTTATAAAGAATAAGACAACATATTAAAAAATCACTTAAAACGAACAACAGGTTTAGGAAATTTGAGACATTAAAAATGACCCGTTTTTAAGGTGGTGCGGTAATTTCTTGGAGAAGTGTATATCGTTAAAATAATATTTCAGTCTTTTGTTTACACGATGTCCGGCATTATCTGTACTTTGGTCTCGTATCATTATCTTATGATACTTTTAAATAATAGCCGCGCTGTTTCGGCAAATTTTGTGTATCCGAGTGAATTCATAGCACAGTCAGCATAAACAATACATAATAGTCTTACTATAATATGTATAGGTATGAATACCGATAAAATTTCTGGTGTTTGGATTCCTAGAAAACTAATAATGGAAAAAATTAATTACTTATACAGCGTGTCTACTTGAGTTGGAAACATATGGGAAACTTTTTTATTATTAATTTTACGAAAAAAAGTTATTCTTTATAAAAAGTTTTGCATGCCCCAAAACCTAAGATTCAATTATCAGATATCAAATTTTCTCAATATTATACGAGGTATGTCAAAAAATATGAATTTCGGCTAAGGGTAAAGTACCTTTATTTCTCTCAATATCGAAAATTCTTATTATGAAAAGTTGTTTGGAAATAAAAACCAAGCTCAAATATGTAATTACATGCTTCTAATTGGAAAAAAATATTTTCCAAATTTTTCTCAAATTTATTGATACTAACTTCGTTTTTATTCATTACACATACGATAACTCTTTTATTATTACTTTTACGAAAAAAAGGTATTCTTTATAAAAATCTCTGTATGTCCTAAGACCTAAGATTCAACCAACAGATATGACATTTTATTAATTTTATAAGAGTTATGTCAAAAAATATGAATTTCACTCAAGAGTAAAGTACCTTTATTTTTCACAATATTGAAAACGGTTATTAAAAAAGTTGTTTAGAAATAAAAACTATGTGTCAATATGCAATTAAATCCTTCTAATTGAAATACTGTGAAATATAAAGGTGCTATAATATTGAGCGAATTTCATATTTTTTGACACACCTCGTATAAAATTAATAAAAGTTGATATATCATGGTTGTGTCTTAGATTTTAGACCATGCAAAGTTTTTTATGAAGAATAACTTTTTTTCGTAAAATGAATAATAAACGAGTTATGATATTTGTAATAATTAAAAACGATGTTGGGTATAGATAAATTTGAGAAAAATATTTTTTTTTTCAATAAGAAGCATGTAATTGCATATTTCATCTTAGTTTTTAATTCCAAACAACTTTTTATCATAAGAATTTTCGATATTGAGAGAAATAAAGGTACTTTACCCTTAGCCGAAATTCATATTTTTTGACATACCTCGTATAATATTGAGAAAATTTGATATCTGATAATTGAATCTTAGGTTTTGGGGCATGCAGAACTTTATATAAAGAATAACTTTTTTTCGTAAAATTAATAATAAAAAAGTTTCCCATATGTTTCCAACTCAAGTAGACACGCTGAAGTCGACTGCTGGGAAAGCATATACAAAATATTTTATTTTTACATTATAACAATGACCTCTGAGTACATGTCAAATGTGTCAAGTGTTTCTTTAATGGATACTTTGATTCGCTATGTATGTTTATGATATTCTTCGTAATGCGCGTAAATCCAATTTTCATTTTTTTTACATTTTTGTTGTTTCTCATAGAGTATCTAAAAATATAGCCGAACTTATATACTCCCTAAAACGACCCTCAGTCCTAACTGCAAGACGCAAGAGTCTCGCAGGATTAATCTTGTTTTTGCTTAAGTCTTGCACGGTAAGTCTTGGTCTTGGTCTTGCTAAAATTAGGCGGTCTTGGTCTTGGTCTTGCGTGAACGCAAGAACAAGACCAAGACTGCAAGACCAAGACCGATTTTGGGCAACACTACTTCCAATTTCTTTATGTTGTGTACTTTTAGTGCCCAGCTTTCCATGCCATACAACAAAGTTAAGAACACGTAGCATCTTAAGGCTATTATTCTCGGGTCCAGAGGAAGCTCTCCATTAACAACTTTATAGTGTATAAGGATCAAAAAACAAACAAGATCTTCTAACGATAGAATATAGGCATATATTAAATAGTATCAAACAGATACTAAAATGCCTTTTTAGAGGAAAAAAAAATATGTAGAACTAATGAGCTCTAGCTTTGATGCGAAAAAATAATCAGCGCTGAATATTTGTAGACAGAACGGGGGCGATTTTAACTTTAAAAATTAAATAGGAAGTAAAACGTGATTATTCGTACATACTATTAATAAAAAGCCGGTAAATATTTTGCAGATGTAATTTGTTTTTAGATTAAAGTAAAAGTAATTTGAAAATATTGTGCAACCACAAACCAGAAATTTTATCATTTTTGTTCTATTTTATACCATTTATAACAGATGTTAATATAAACCGTTGGCTGTTTTAATAAATAAAACTCATTAAAATTCTTCCTCAGTACAGATGGGTTTTGCCAGTTAGCTCTTTTACAAGGATATTATTATAGTGTCTATATTACAGAGAGAGGCAAAATTATAGAATAAATTTATTTTTTAGAAAATAGGCACCTTTAAAGAAAATCCCTGAGGCAGGTCAATTGTCAACGAAAATTTTGTTTTTGATTATAAATTCGCAAAGTATGTTCGCCGTTCGTTCGTTCGTTCGTTTGTGCGTCGCCGCCCTGCAATACTTGAAACCTATCTACCGGTGAATTCCTATGAATATGAATTCCTAGGCACCACGTGCTCAGGTGTCTCTTCTGATGGCTTAATCGTGTTCAGCAACCCCAAAAACCTATGAGTAATCTATTTGCATCAATGTAGTACCGAAAACCCTCAAAACTCCAGAAGATTTCGTCCCTTTTACTAACTCTGGGCAGCAGGTGCTCCGGGACTTGGTTCCGATGTCATATTCGTGTTTAGCGACCTCAAAAAACCTACCAGTAATTCATTTTCGTCAATCAAATGCCGAAAACCATCGAAATTCTGTAAGATGACGTTCTTAGTAGTAACCCTGGGCACCAGGTGCTCCGGAGGTCAGTTCTGATTGCGTATTCGTGTTTAGTGACTTCAGAAGCCCTACTGTAATCTACTTGCATCAATTAAATGCCGAAAACCCTCAAAACTCCAGTGATGACGTCCCTTACAGTGTTACAGTAACTCTGGGTACCAGGTGCTCTGGAGTTCGGTGGTGATTGCGTATTCGTATTTAGCGACCTCAAAATCTTCGAGTAATCCATTTGCATTAATTTAACGCCAAAAACCCTTGAAACTCCAGAAAATGATAGTGACACTACAAGAAAACTTCATAGTGACACTGGACACCGGGTGCTCCAGGGGTCTGTTCTGGTTTCGTGTTTAGCAACCTCAAAAAAACCCCGACTAATCCATTGGCATCAACTTGCTGATAACCTTCGAAACTCCAGAAGATGACGTACCCTAGTAATGACCCTGGGCACCAGGTATTCCGGAGGGCAATTTTGATGGCATATTCGTGTTTAGCGACCCCAAAAGTCCATGAGTAATCCGTTTGCATCAATTTAATGCCGAAAACCCTCGAAACTCTAGAAGATGCCATCCGTTACAGTGACCTTGGGCACCAGGTGATCCGGGGTCATTTCTGATGGCGTATTCGTGTTCAGAATAACAAATTCGTGAATAACAAAATTTGGTACTTAGTATACTGATTTTGGCATGTGTATACACTTTTGGTTAAATTTTATGCACTTTAAAGTGCAATTATACAGGGTGTAACAAAAATACAGGTCATAAATTAAATCACATATTCTGAGACCAAAAAAAGTTCGAATGAACCTAACTTACGTTAGTACAAATATGCACACAAAAAAAGTTATAGCCCTTTGAAGTTACAAAATGAAAATCGATTTTTTCGAATATATCGAAAACTATTAGAGATTTTTTATTGAAAATGGATATGTGGCATTTTTATGGCAGGAGCATCGAAGAGAAAAATTATAGTGAAATTTGTGCTCCCCATAAAAATTTTATGGGGGTTTTGTTCCCTTAAACCCCCCAAACTTTTCTGTACGTTCCAATTAAATTGTTATTGTGGTACCATTAGTTAAATTCAATATTTTGAAAACTTTTTTGGCTCTTAGTATTTTTTCGATAAGGCAGTTTTTATCGAGTTGCGGCTTCTTTTTTAATATGTTTACATAAAAAATTTATGAGGGTTTTGTTCTTTTAAACCCCCCAAATGTTTGTGTACGCTCCAATTAAACTATTACTGCGATACCATTAGTTAAACAAAATGTTTTTAAAACTTTTTTGCCTCTTGTATTTTTTCGAGAAGGCAACTTTTATCGAGATATGACTTCTTTTTTAATAGGGTTTAAAATATACCTAAAAATGTAAATCATACATAAATTTTCATATTATTACTAACTAAACATATTATACTAAACATAAACTAAACGTCTCCATAATCGTACTTAACCATATACAAATATGTGGTGGATTTGACAAATATTCAAAATATCTCGATAAAAACTGACTTTTCGAAAAAGTACTAAGAGCCAAAAAAGTTTTAAAAATATTTTGTTTAAGTAATGGTACTACACTAATAATTTAATTGGAACGTACACAAAAGCTTAGGGGGCTTAAAAGAACTAAACCCCCATAAAAATTTTATAGGGTGTCCAAATTTCACTATAATTTTTTCTTAAGATGCTACTGTATTAAAAATGCCATATGTCCATTTTCAATAAAAAATCTTTAATAGTTTTCGATATATTGGAAAAAATCGATTTTCATTTTGTAACTTCAAAGGGTTGTAACTTTTTTTATATACACATTTGTACTAAGGTAAGTTAGGTTCAATCAAACTATTTTTGGTCCCAGAATATGTGATTAAATTTATGACCTGTATTTTCGTTACACCCTGTATATTTCCACCCATTTTTGAATAGTAGACTTTTCTCCTGGCGTCATCCTGAACAATGCAAAGAACTGTAAGTCTCTAGGTGCTCTAGGGGCTGTATTTAAAAATCGAGTTATTCGATGTTTTTGGTGCTAAATGCCCCGGTCTATATAATTTATGGCGCTTTTATCTTGTGAGTGGTTCCCCAAAACTTTTTGGGAAAATATCCACGGAAGTGGTGAGAGGATATTTTCATTGAAGAATGATACATTTTCGCACGGTTATTTACGAATACCTTAAAAATTTTGCATCTAACGATACAAATAATTATATAAGATCTATTTGTAGCTTATAAAAAATCAAAGTAATTAATTTCTTCATAATTCTTCTAGTTATAATACAAAAAGGGATATGATAGGTGAAAAAATATTTTTTTTTCACCTCGGTGTATTAAACTTAAAATAGTAAAGAAATGGTCGATTTTAATGGTATAATGCTACCAATACCTTTTGTAGTGCTTGAAAAGGACTTTAAAACGAGCACTGTTACTGGTGGATGAGGGGCTTTATTATATTATAATAGCAGTGGAGACAAGTATTCCAAATTTGCAGCTACCCGAGCGTTATAGGGAAATATTGGGTTGTGAAGAATAGGTCCTACATCTAAAAAAAGTAGTTTTCCATTTTAGTGGGGACCTTCCATTTTTTTATTTTCTCTAAGAAAAGTGACTTATTTTTTCGTTAGAAATCCAAATACACAATAAAAAATGGGGGCTCTTATTTAAGATTTTAAAGTAATCCCCCACCCCCTTCTTGGGGGGTCGGGTTTGGTTTCATTCGATAGATTTAAAAAAATATTGAATACATGTATTTTCCAGTTTTTCGATCTGATTAGAGTTGCACAAGTTTGACTTGAATGTTTGAACTTGACTTGAGTTTGATTTAATTTCAAGTCAAACTCAAGTCAATCCTTCTGACAAATAATTCAACTCAAGCCAAACTAGTCAATCGTACAGGTTTGAAAATTCAAACTGTTTGTCAAACTAGTTTGAAATGGTTTGAAAAATAATTTATTTAGTAGATATACTTTTTTGTCGAGATAGATACTTATGTTAGTTGCCAATTAAGATAAGAAAATTAATAATACAATGAGTGCCATATAAAAGTACCTAACTTGATACAGGGGGCGATTATACTCAAAATAGGGTCCTAAAATTCTTGAAAATGATTCCTGTACGCTTAGAATTGCTTGTTGGCAAGTTTCGTTTTATCGATAACATTTTTTTTTTTAATTTTTATTTGAGTGTTAACTAGATTAAAACAAAGAATTCGTTGGATGTTTTTTTTTTTATCATACCAAGCGTAATTTTATCTACTTTAACAAAAATTTATGAAGGAACAACAAAATATATTTTTGATAGACTAGGTTTAATGAATTTTTTGCCATTTTGCAATGTCGTTTTAAAGAATTAGTTCACTATTTGTAATTTTATAACGCTGTTCTTTATTTTTACATAATACAAGTATGCACTTTCAGAATTGGTCGTATTCGAATTACATTTTATTTCAAATACTATTTAAAATACACTATGTATTTCGTATTTGAAACACTAGAGGCGAAAGTATTTTGTATTTTGTATATCAAATACTCGAAATAGTATTTTGAAAATAATTTGATTGCAAAATAATACACCTTTTGATGTCTTGTAATGCTTATCTGTTAGGCTGAATCACCTCTTTGCGGCGGTTACCTGAAATTAGAATTAAGGGAGTAGGGGTCATAAACCTGATCCCAGCAATTTAGTTTATGGCTGTGTTTGTGGCAATTCATTTTGGATTATTTTATTCTTGTCTCTATAAAATAACAAATTTGTATTTAAACCAAAGAATATTTTATACTACAAGTTGCGCACAACTAAATAGTCTAACAATAGTTAGATATTTACTAAAGCAATAAACCCATAAATCACAGCATGAACTGATAGTCCTAGTATTCACTTCTTGAATTTTTGTCGTCAGAAACATGTAGCTGGCCAGATGATCGTAGCACGAAAGAAAAAATTGCATACTTAAAATAATATGGGTTTTTGTCTAAAAAAAAAAACTAGAAAGATTGAAAAATCAATTGAAATTTACATTTCGGAATATAATGTACCTAAGATTAAAATTTTTTTATAACATTTTTGATAAAAAGTCGACGCGACGGCGATCAATGTGTTAGAATGTATATGTAATGTATGTAATTTAAAATAACATTTTATTCAAACAAATAAGTTTTTCATTTTCGGTTTTTTGTTTTTGAAAAAAATTTAGGTTAACCTCCAAAAAGTCTTGATAAAGAACACCAGGTTGTAACCTCTTTGCATTAGCGACGGATCTACGGGGAGAGAAAAGGGGAAACTTCCCCCTAACAAGGTTCAAAATTAAAGAAAAAATGGTTGAAACATACAAATATATTACCTGACTGAAACTTAAACCACAGACAAACCACAGACAAACAAAGTCAACCCAATAAACACGCTAGATAGAAAAATTCAGGCAACTTAATACATGTAAATTATTATTTATGTCTTTTATGTAGTTTGGGTTTATTTTTCTTATGTATTTTGATTGGGGTTTCATTGGAAGTTCCCCCCTTAAAGCAAATTTCCCCTCCCAAGGCAAATGTCTAGATCAGCTACTGCTTTGCATTCTATTTTGAACAAAATTCGTCAGGAAGTATTTATTTGTATTTTGAAAGTATTTTCAAAAACTATTTTGTATTTGAAATATATCAATCGGAGCAAAGTATTTTGTATTTGAAATACAAGCGCAAGAGTATTTTTGTATTTTGTATTTCAAATACTCATATACAGTATTTTGCCCAACTTTGTGCACTTTGCAATTTTCATTGTTTTGAAATCACCTGCCGCAACATCAAATAAATCAGTATATTTATTTTTCTTAATTAATTCTGCTTCGACTAAAGATTTTTTCTTTTAATTTTTGCAGTGGGGATACCTTCAAAATCAGACTCAATTTGTTCTGGTACTTATTCTGAGCCGAAAAATATTCAGGATGAGATATTATGTTTTCACAAAGCACACACTTCAAAACGAACGTAATAAACAAGCCAAGCATATACTTCTTAATATGAGCTACATACAAACTAATTTGCGGAGTAGCATAGTACAGATTCAGACCTACCCAAATAAGTCAAAACTCAAAACAAAAGTCGGTACGCTCTTAATTAGAATTGGAAATATACACGTTGCGCAAGATGATATTCAAACTTCAAACTGTTTGAAGAAGTTTGATTTCAAGTCAAACTTAAAGATATCAAATTCAAGTCAAGTCAAACTTTTTTACAAAAAAAGTTTGGTTTTCAAGTCAAGTCAAGTTTGTTGAGTAAAAGCAAACTAGTTTGACTTGATACATCTCTAGATCTGATGTTCATTCCGCGAAATATCGCGGGGTTCCTATTTAAAATTTTTAATTTACCCCTAATACCTCTCCGTGAGGGGTCGTGTTTGGTATCATTCGATAGCTTTTTGAAAAATATTGAACAAGAGTTTTTTTCTTTTTTCGATCTGATGTTCATTTCGCGAAATATTCGCTTTTATCTGTGAAACTTTGTGACTCGCCGTCAAATCGTCAGATTTTTTTAAATATACACTTTTTTGCATGTATTTAACTTACCTTATCTTAATTTGACGATTTCGAGTTTTTCTCATAGATTTTTTTTCCGGATCCCCCTTAAAACGATCTCCCCTGTATTAAAAGCCAATATGTGGTAAGGGTATATTTACAGGTTACAAGATTTCTCCTAATGTCATTTTCTGAAGCGTTCGAGTAATAACTTAAAAAATTCCCGCTTTGGCACCCCTACCATAATATATCTAGGTACAGTTCACCAAGAATAGCTGAAAGTCTGAAAATAACCACGCCCATGATGCGCATTCGTCATCCGACGGATCTCGCACTGAGCGTTCACTTAATATCTACCGTTTGTAACGTGAACAAGTCGGTACAGTCTGCGAAACATTTTTTGTAAGTACGAACCGCAAAGGAGAATCAATTTAAAATTTGCAAATTTTGTTTAAATCGAATCTGAAGGGAAAAGTTTTAAATAATCAGACACGGGAAGTGATAGCAAACGTGATTCATTTTATGATAAATGAAGCGAAAAACAATGAACCGTGTAGAGATTTGAAAAAAGTGCAGGAACGTGTGGTATTGGCAACAGGTGTTAGTTTAAGCAGCGTTCAAAAAATTGCTCGGGAAATGCAATTAATTGAAGATGGCGAATATTCCTCATTTGTAACTCCAAACAAAAAGAGAAAAAAAAGCGCCTCAAAAACGTGCTTGGACGATTTTGATATAGGGCGTCTTCGACGTTATATAATGGATTTTTGTATAACACAAAAACAAGTCCCAACTGTGAAACGCATACACAGAACATTTGCAGAGGAGTACAACTACTCAGGTTCCATAGAAAGCCTACGAACAGTAAGAAAGATGGGATTTCGTTGGCGAAAAACCAGAACTAATAGAAAATTATTATTAATGGAAAAGCGCAATATTCAACATCTTAGACTGAATTTCTTACGTAGTATGAAACGTTACAGGAACGCAAATCGCCCAATTATATACATTGATGAAACATACGTCCATTCATCTCATACCTACCAAAAGAGCTGGTCTGATAGTTCAAACAAGGGCATACAAAAACCAGTATCTAAAGGACAGATGCTTGTGATAGTGCATGCTGGAGGTGAAAGTGGTATTGTTAAAAACGCTTATCTGCGCTACAAACCTACTATAAAAACAGGAGATTATAATGATGCAATGAACTACGACAATTACAAAAAGTGGCTTCAGGATAAACTGATACCAAATTTGCCCCCTAACAGCGTTTTAGTGATTGATAATGCACCGTATCACAACGTACAAACTGAGAAATGTCCAACTATGTCTTCCAGGAAAGCAGAAATGCAGCAGTGGCTGACAACGCGAAATATTTCCTTTACAGATGACATGTTGAAATTTGAATTATACGACATTATAAAATTACACAAACCTCTGTTTAAAACCTATGAAATTGACAAAATACTCGAGGATAAAGGACATTCAGTTTTACGATTACCCAAGATATTATCCGGATTTGAATCCTATAGAGTTAGTATGGGCTTCTATGAAGCAATATGTCGCTGAAAAAAATGTCAGTTTTGATTTTAAATTAGTGAAAAGTTTGTGTGGACTGAATAAAACGATGACGACAAATGCCATGGAAATGGATACGAGAAAGGTTATAAATATCTCTTTTAACAAAAGGTACTGGTACAAAGACACCATATTTATGCTTCACCGGGACCGAACATCTAATTTCTATTTAGTATTGCAATAGACGATTTTATTACTACTTTATTACCCTACTGCTTACGCCCTTTTTCTCCGAAACCTTTTGGTAAATATAATGGTAATATAAAGTATAAGTAGTCAATATAAAAATATGGTTTTTGGTTTATAATGCCATAATTTATAGCAACACAAGCGGTTTTTGTTGGATCTATTTTATTACATCTCACTTTGTAAAAAAATACTACAAATATACTGAAGAAAAGTAATGACAGTAATAATAATTGTGTACGAGACCTATTAGAAACCTATTCAAACTTTACGTTTCTATACTTGTATCTCCGATTGTACCTATATTTTAAAGTTCACCCGCGCGTACAGGCTATCTTTTTCCTTCCGAGTGCGTTCTCACTTCATTGTTCGCGCAGGCAGTTAGAATTTCAGACTTTCAGCTATTCTTGGTGAACTGTACTTCGCATTGTAATGTTAATTTAATGTTAATTCGAATAAAAAAATAATTATTCGACATTTGACAGGGCTATAAAATCGACATTTGACAGGGCTAGATATTCGTAGCAGTAGGTATAACCTTCAAATTGACCATTTCTCTGTTACTTCAAGTTGAACACACCGATTATTAGGCATGCACCAAAAAAATATCTCTTTTCACCTACCACATCGCTTTTTGTATTATACAGGGTGAGTCATGAGGAACTGTACATACTCCTACCTCGTGTAGAGGCTCCTATGGGGAATAACAAATGATCATTAAAAAGTGTCTGCTCCCATTGTTTAATAATATACAGGGCGAGTTTCGCATTTTGACAGACATTTGTATTCGTCATAATTTTTGAACGGTCAGATCGATGTGTCTCTTATTTTGGTCAATCGTTACACTATTACCACCTAATCAACTGATTTATTCAAACTGGAAAAAAATCAGGTCTGGCTTCAAAAAAATTAGTTCGTTTGGGTCATAGAAAAAATTTCACCCTGTATACGCTTTTTGAAAACTATAATACGAATTTTACAAATTAGACAAATAGGTAATTAAAATTACATATCTATTTTTCCCCACACGATTACTTAATTTTTTATAAAAAAATCAAATTTGAGTATGAATTAAAAGTTTGGTAAAGTGAACCATAGATTTAAAAAAATAACTTTTATTACAAAAATTAGTTTTTTTAACAAATATTTAATTTATGTTACCACCCAATCAACTGATTTATGCAAACTAGAAAAAAATCGGGCCCGGATTTAAAAAATTAATTCGTTTTGGTCTTAGAAAAAATTTCACCCTGTATACGCTTTTTGAAAACTCTAATATGAATTTTACAAATTAGACAAATAGGCAATTAAAATGGCATATTTATTTTTTTCCCCACACGATTACTTAATTTTTAATAAAAAAAACAAATTTGACACTGAATAATTAAAAGTTTGGTAAAGTGAACCATAGATTTTAAAAAATTAACTTTTATTACAAAAATTAATTTTTTTGAACAAATATTTAACTTATGTTACCACCCAATCAACTGATTTATACAAACTAGAAAAAAGTCAGGCCCGGATTTAAAAAATTAGTTTGTTTTGGTCTTAGAAATAATTTCATCCTGTATACTCTTTCTGAAAACTCTAATATGAATTTTAGAATTTAGACAAATAGGCAATTAAAATGGCATATTTATTTTTTTCTCCACACTATTACGTATTTTTTTATTAAAAAATCAATTTGTCAAAATCGGAATTTTAACCTAAAACTAAAAAAAAAAATTAAATCACGGTTTAACTCTCTACAACTCTGTTTCATTTTAATATTTTTTTTCTGAAATTTTACAGCACATATCTCTTACCATTGTGAATATGAAAATTGTTGTAGACTTTCCGTCTTCTTCTCATAAAAGTTATGAATTTTTAAAAATAAAAGGTGCAGATTCGTGAATTGCAAAGTTATATCGCAAAAATTAAGTGAAAAAATTTAAGATTTATATATTTGATCACGTCTATGTTAAACTATAGAGTCCAAAGAGAAGTTTTATGGGTTTTAGATTTAGACGTGGTATAGAAAAAAAAAATGGTGAAGCTTTTAATTTTGAGAAAAACGTTGTTTAATTTTTTTTTATTTTTATGGCAAAATTCCGATTTTGACAAATTTGATTTTTTAATAAAAAATTAAGTAATCGTGTGGGGAAAAAATAAGTACGCCATTTTAATTGCCTATTTGTCTCATTTGTAAAATTCATACTAGAGTTTTCAAAAAGCTTATACAGGGTGAAATTTTTTCTAAGACCATAACGAACTAATTTTTTAAATTCGGGCCTGACTTCTTTTCTAGTTTGAATAAATCAGTTTATTGGGTGGTAACATAAATTAAATATTTGTTCAAAAAAAAATTATTTTTTGTAATAAAAGTTAATTTTTTTAAATCTGGTTTCTAGTAAATAAATATTGTTCACTTTACCACACTTTTAATTATTCATAATCAAATTTGATTTTTTTTATAAAAAATTAAGTAATCGTGTGGGGAAAAAAATAAATGGGCCATTTTAATTGCCTATTTGTCTAATTTGTAAAATTCATATTAGTTTTCAAAAAGCTTATACAGGGTGAAATTTTTTTTAAGACCCAAACGAACAAATTTTTTAAATTCGGGCCTGATTTTTTTCTAGTTTCTGTAAATCAGTTGATTGGGTGGTAACATAAGTTAAATATTTGTTCAAAAAAAATTAATTTTTGTAATAAAAGTTATTTTTTTTTTAATTTATGGTTCATTTTACCAAACTTTTAATTCATGCGCAAATTTGATTTTTTTATAAAAAGTTAAGTAATCGTGTGGGGAAAAAAATAAATATGTCATTTTAATTGCCTATTTGTCTAATTTGTAAAATTCATATTATAGTTTTCAAAAAGCTTATACAGGGTGAAATATTTTCTAAGACTCAAACGAACTAATTTTTTTAAAGCCGGACCTGATTTTTTTCTAGTTTGAATAAATCAGTTGATTAGGTGGTAATAGTGTAACGATTGACGAAAATAAGAGACACATCGATCTGACCGTTCAAAAATTATGACGAATACAAATTTCTGTTAAATTGCGAAACTCGCCCTGTAAATTATTAAACAATGTGTAATTTCTTGTGTGTTTTATTTATATTTTATGCCAAGAGAGAAACGTGAAAGTGTGACTTTTCTTATTAATTTATTTGACAACTTCTAAAAACAATATACTAATCGTAAAACTAAACTATATAATATGGTTTCCCACAACAACAGATTATATCTAGTGTATATACTAGATTCTAGTGTCCCAACATTCTCCGGACCCAGGAATCAGGTGGCAGTGAATCTATGTGGAGTCTTCAATGTTCTTCCATACCTTGATTTTTTAACCTTTTCTGACTTATCTTGTTCTGTTGATTCTTCTTTGTCTTCTCTTAAATTTTCTTGAATATCATTGATAGGTAGTTCAACTCTATATAGTCGTAGACATGGACGAACCAATACACCATTTTTTGTCTTTACTTTTGCGACCCTTTGGATGCCATCTTGCCCAGAATATACTTCAATGATTTTGCCCATGGGCCAGTTTATTCTTTTGGCGTTGTCGGAACCAACCATTACTACATCACCAACCTTCACAAAATCTTCTCTTCTTTGACCATAATTTACTAGTTCCGCAAGGTATTCTTTCATAAATCTGTCGCGTAACATTTGCCTTAAATTTTGAATATGACGAAACCTACCTTTAAAAAATTCTGAATCCACGATGTCTAAATCAACAACCTCATCGGAATTACCCTGTAATGGCTTTAAAAAACTTGATGGGGTTAAAACCTCAAACTCATCGACTTCAGAAACATAGGTAAGTGGTCTTTGATTTATCACCGACTCTATGTCGCATAACACTGTGTACAACTCTACATAATGCAACGATGCTTTCCCTAGTTGTCGGCGCAAAAGTTCTTTTACTACTCTTACCAACTCTTACTAACCTCTCCCAAGCGCGGCTCCTCCTTAGGGTCAATTGGTCAATGACCCCCCTAAAATAATCTCATAAAAATACCAATTTTATTAAAAATATCTTTTATCTAAAACTTCACTCTGAAATACTCTCAGCAGTCTGCATTGGCAAAACAAATATAATAGATATAATAACGTCGCGCCTCGCGCTATACACAAGCCCGTGGCTGGGCCGTATTTTAAATTGTCTACATACAGTTCTTATGGCTTATGGACAAATGCATGTAAAATAGAAAAGAGACGGCAGATAGCAATTTCGTGGGCGAGAGTGGGAGTGACCTTTCCGTCGTATACCTGTAGTAGAGTCGACGGCCTCACGTTTAGTTAGTTACCGTCTGCTTGTTCAATGAGAAGGTCATAGACTATTTTGCAGAACTAAAGGATAGAAGAATTGACTTAAAATATAAAAATATTTAAAGTAAGTTTCGTTTTAATAAATTTACAATTTATTATACTATAAATATTCCTATCTATATATCAGTCAATAACCTGTTCATACCATTTTTCCTATATTTTTTAAAAGATTTACTCTAAAAAAAGACAAATTTAATTTTCGGAAAACTAGGGTAAATAGTATTGAGTTTTATCTAAGTCTGTATTTTTTATCTAAAATATAAATGCTAAAAGATCTTTTAAATACTTTAAAAAATCAACAGTTTGAAGTTTTCAAACCAAAATGACCCCCCTGAAGATTGACCCACGAGCCGCCGCTGACCTCTCCCACCACCCGCCCCATTTGTCCCATTGTCCGAATATATGATTTTAGGCCTCCCCCTTCTACTAATAAAGCGACGAAGAGCGTATAAAAATGCTTTAGTAGAGAGAGATTTCACCAGTTCCAAATGAAGCGCTCTGTATACTGCACACGTAAATAAAACTATCCACGTTTTTTCACCTCCCTTTAAATATAAGGGCCCTGCTAAATATATACCTACAATCTCAAAAACCCCAGCATCGTTTATTCTATTAGCAGGTAAAGGAGCAAAAGGTGTTTCAATTTGTTTACCGTTTAACTTTTTACATGTGACGCATGAGTAAATTACAGAGTTTATAGTTTTCCTGGCTTTTATTAACCAAAAATTTTCTCTGATTAATCCTAAAAGTATTTTCGGACCAGCATGACAACTTTTTTCATGTTCTTCAACTAAAAGTTTTCTTACTATTGTATTTTTGCTTGGAAGAATTATTGGGTACTTAAATTCTTGTGAAAAATCGCCATATGCAAGTCTGGTTTTTAACCTTAAAATTCCATTTTTGTCTTCAAATATTTCGAACTTCCTCAATCCCTTTATATTTTCTGTTAATTTTTGAGTTTGTGCAAATTTTATTATGCATGTTTCAGCTCTTTCTAGTTCTTGAGCATTTAAGTAATCAAATTTGTTGCTTGTCTTAGCTTCTACACATGTTCTTCTTCTTTTGTTCCTATCATTGTGGTAAAATCTAAGAATCCATCCTACTAATCTCCGTACTTTTGAAAACTTTCCAAAATAATTTAACTTTTGACAAAATTCTTCCGAATTCTCTGCTAGATTAGTATTAACTAATTTCATACATTCTTTCATTGCTTCTTCTTCTGTAGCGCTTACTTCTCCTTTTGGCCACATATTTTCTGGTTCTTTGAGCCATTGAGGGCCCTTCCACCATTGTTTTTCCAAAAGTTGTTTCCCGCTACATCCTCGTGATAAAACGACTGCAATATTCATATCACCTGGCACGTGGCGCCACTGATCTACTGCAGAATATTTTTTAATCTCTTTTACCCGGTTTCCTACAAAAGTATTCCAAAGACCCTTTGTTTTAATCCAGGTTAAGACAACCATCGAATCACTCCAGTAGTACGTTTTAAGCTCTGTAAAGTCTGTTACTTCTTTAACAGTATCTAATAACCTAACACCTATCACAGCAGCCATTAATTCTAACCTAGGGAGAGTAATCGTTTTAACTGGACTTAAACGTGATTTTGCTAACAAAAGTTTAATTGAAATAGAATTTTGAAATTCGAGCCTAATAAAAACGCAAGCGGCATAAGAGTATTTACTAGCGTCAACGAAAACGTGAAGAGTTTTATTTATTATTAGGTTCTCTTCTTCTGGATATGCTAAATATCTATGTATGTTACAAAAATTGAGACACTTAACACTTTTTAACCAAATTTCGAAACGTTTTTGATATCGTCGGGTAATTTTTGATCCCACGTCAATTTCAAGCTCAAAGTCTCTTGCAATAAGATTTTCGGTATTAACGTAAATGGAGCAGTGAAACCAATATGATCGAAAACTCTCTGCGTTGCAGATAAAATGCCTCTTTTTGTTCTAGGAATCTCGTCAACACTGTCTAAATTTTTTATATCACACGCTAAAGTGTCAGTTTGGTAATTCCACTGTATACCCAAAATAGAGATAACCTTATTTTCTAATTTTTCATTGACGCTAGAAACATACGTATCGTTATTTTCATTAAAAGTCCACCCTCGAATATCAAATTTTGCATTCTTTAGAATTTCTGTTGACTCATCAATAAATTTTTTAAGTTCTGTTTCATTCCTAACGCTAAAAACACAATTGTCTACGTAAAATGCGTTAAGAAGTTGATTAGCTGTTTCTGTGTATGTTTTTTCCTTTTCTAAATGCAAATTAACTGTTGCTGCTAAAAGAAACGGACTTGGCTTTAGCCCAAAAACTACTCTACAATGTCTAAATATTTTTATTTCTCTTTTTTCATAGTTTTTCCACCACAAAAATCGTAAAAAATCCCTATCTTTCTCTGAAATGCTTATCTGCAAAAATGCCTTCGCTATGTCTGACGTTACCCCAATTTTATGTAACCTGAACTTTAAAATTAAAGGTATTATTAGCTCAATTAGATTTGGACCCTTTTCCAGTAAATCATTAAGAGAATTACCGTTACCATCTTTAGCTGATGCATCAAACACTGGTCGGATCTTCGTAGTTAAACTGGACTCTTTGACAACTGCGTGATGTGCCAAGTAGTGCGTATTCTTTTCCAACGGCTCTTCTTCTACTTCTTCAATGATTCCTGTATTTTCCCAATCTTGAAATATATTGTCATACTCTGTAAGCTTGTTCAGAGAAATTAACCGTTTTGTGGTAGAAAAAAGTCGCTTTTCAGCTAAATTAAAATTAGAGGTTATAGCCGGATAACCTTCTGCCCATGGTAAACAAATTTCATATCTATTTTCACTATTTACCACAGTGCTTTCTTTAAATTTTTCTAATGTGCGAATGTCTAACTCTTCTCGACATTTCGTCTCTGCTGGATCTTTTATACCCAGAACATCTAAACTCCATAAAGTACTCAATGAGTCAGTAAAATAAGTTGAAACAAACGTGTTTATTTTATTATTACTTTTTTGTGTCCCCATAACGGTCCAACCAAACTTTGTTTCCAAAGCTACTAAAGAATCATTTACATTTACCAAGTTTCCCGTTATGATTTGGCCAAACATGTCTGCCCCTATTAGTAAATTAACCTCTAATTTTTTAGAAGCAGAATCATTTATATAAATATTTTTATCTTTTAATAAATCTAGCACCTTTTGGTCAATTAGTTTTGGAACGTAATTGCAAATTTTAGATTGCTCCAGTAAAGATAACCCGATGCTGAATGAATTTTCTAAATTTTCTCTTTGGAGCTCCCTGCAACCCACCAAAAACACCTTGAACTATATTTTCTTGTCCAATTTTAGTTAACCCTAAATCTTCCGCGCATTTTGTAGTTATATAGGAACGTTGCGAACCCGAATCTAGCAGTGCCCTTACTGTCATTGACCTTTTATTATCAGAAATAACCCTAACATTGATCGTTTGCAGTAAAGTTTCAGAAGCGACAGTTGTTAATGTATTTTCTAAAGATTCTGATTTTTGCAAATCTCTATTTTTGTTTTCTTTTTCATGCAAATCAGGACACATTAATGTAAAATGCTTGCGAGCGCATTTTATACATTTGACAGTTGTTTTGCATGTCCGAAAATTGTGAAACTGCTTTAAACATGAAAAACAACTCCGTTTTTTACTTATAATGGATTTTTTCTGCTCTAAAGTCATTTTCTGAGCTTTAATGCAGTCCTGACTGGCATGTGTATTGCTTTCGCAAAAAATACAAGAAAACTTTTGCTTACCCTTGGTTTTTAAACTCTCTGTATGTAAGGTTTCTACAGTATACCTATCGTCAATACTTTTTGGAATTGTGAAACTAGACTGAGCAAGTTTTACACGCTCTTCGGCCTCCACTTCTGTTTTCAGGAACTCTAGTAGACCCTGCAACTCATTATTAAATTTTAAATTATTAGAAGCCCTATTTCTTTCCCAAATTTTAAGCAACTCATAAGGTAGCGCGGATTCAACAAGTGGCAAAAGCATCGCTGCATACTTGTCGCTAGTAACACCTAGTATTCCCAAAGCCCTAAGCTGAGTCTCCAACCTATCATACAAAGTAGATAAAGCCATACCTGGGTCCTCCTTTGAGGTTTGTTGATTTAGAATTAAATTTAATAACTCCCTAACGTATACCTCAATTAAAATTTAATTAAGGTGGGAAGCTTTCGACAAGGCTTCTGGCTGGCGTGCCATCTTCTGTTGATTGGATCAGGTATTGGAACTTGTCTTCATTTGGAAGGTCTGCGTCTTCATCGATTTTTCTAAACTGGCCCCAAAAATTTATCCAATTTTTGACATTTCCATCATATTTTTTTATTTCTTTTTTGTACCTTTATTTTCTTGATCTTTCAAAGTTTTTAAATTTTTAATCAAATATTCACATTCTATTCTAAATTTTCCTACCTCGTCACGAAAGTTTTCTTCATCATTTAATTCCTTGCTAATAGTTTCCGTGCTGGTTTCTTCTGCAAATAGAATGTCTTTTATGCTGTTGTCTAGAAGAAATACTCGCTCTGCTTTATCATCAATTTGTTGCAGCAGTCTTTGTATTGTCTTCTCGTCACTGGGATTCACCTCTTCAATATCTCTAAAAACTTTTTTCAGGGATCCTTTTATTGTTTCCCTCTCTAGCTTTAGGTTCTGCATGTTTTTCAATTAACCAGGGATGCCAATAATGTAATTTCTTGTGTGTCTTATTTATATTTTATGCCAAGAGAGAAACGTGAAAGTGTGACTTTTCTTATTAATTTATTTGACAACTTCTAAAAACAATATACTAATCGTAAAACTAAACTATATAATATGGTTTCCCACAACAACAGATTATATCTAGTGTATATACTAGATTCTAGTGTCCCAACACAATGGGAGCAGACACTTTTTAATGGTCATTTGTTATTCCCCATAGGGACCTCTATACGAGGTAGGAGTATGTACAGTTCTTCATGACTCACCCTGTATTATGAAGAAACGAAACTTGAAATGGCTCGGCTCAAGCTTCTCATGACTTCCGTGAGTAAAAGTAGGTACCTCTCAATTATCCTGTGCAACATTTTTGACGAAATATATAATTTTTTTTTAATAATTTATAGATGAGGAGTTCGGGAGCTGTTTTATTCTTTGTTTGGGTTTAAGGGAACCAAACGAATCTTCAGAAATTGAAGTCTACTTAGAAAATCTTTTAGGAGACAATAACGAGATTGTAGTGAATTCGTAAGATCAAGACGAGATCTCATTTTCAAAAAAGATTCTTTTAGAAATAGAAAGGTAATAGGTATTATAACAAAAATTTCGTTTATCAAATTGAAAATAATCTTTAAAGCAATTTTTCGAGTGGAAATTGAAACAATAAAATAAAAATTATAAAATGAAATTTTCCTTACAGTCGATTGTGAATGTATGTATGTACCATATTATATGAAAATAATATTTAATTTCATTACAAGTATATTAAAAATTACCGTTTGTACAACTTATTCCACTTCTTAATGTTATTCTGAAGCTATTTTCTTGTGGCATTTTTGTGTCATTACTATATTTTGTATTTTGACAATAACACTCGATTTGGGCGTCGAAACGTTAAATAAAATAATTTTTTAGTAAAATTGTGGCTTATTTCCCATCAAAACTAGTTAACTTATTCCACTGTAAAAAATGCATTTTTTTAATCAACCATTTAAATGTTCTATTTATTTACTACTAATGCTCTACCTGGCGCAATGTATCTGACTCTAAAACTTTAACAGGAAAATGTGTAGAATTCACAACGAACAGCCCTAGCGTATAGGTGACCTTTTTCAGAGATGACGCTAGGAGTAAGGCTGTCTAAATTTTACAGGTCTCTTTTTACCGGTTCAGCAAAAGGACACAAGTTGATGAGCCACGTTGGGGCAGAATGCGCTGGGCTTTACTAGAGGGCGTGAAAGTTCGCCGTTACATAAAAAATACTATGTTTTATGAGAAACAAATATTATGGAAGTACATGAGTGATGTAATTTTATGATAACTATGAATGGATGGAATAAATTCATTTTCTCTAAAATGGATGATATTTGTTTCAAACAGGTTGATATTTGTTTTTAAATTACAATTTTTTGGTATGTATAAAATATATTTCATACTAGTGATGTCATCATTATTTATACAAGCTGGCCAAAAAAGTAATTTTTGAATTAAATTAATTGACGCAAAAAGAAGAATCTATATGTAATTTATTTCACTCAAAATACATTCTATGCTTTCTATAATAGAAAGTATGTTTATTTGGGGAATAAACATTGCTCTTCGCTTAAATTAAATGTTCAAACTGCCAACGGGCAGGTGGGAGGCTGTTTGAGACTTAATTTAAGCAAAAATAAGTGTATATTTGTAAAATAAACATTTTTTTCTATTTTCTAACAGCAGTACAATGCATTTTGAGTTAAATAAATTACATAGGTACATTCCCTATTGCCATTAAAAAAATCATTGAGTACGTCAAAACGATTAGATGGATGACGTCACTATAGTTTATTTACTTTCAAGATGGGGTTTCAAGATGGGGGGCTTTCAAGTGGGTTTTTTGTGTCTTCGCAGCATGTCGTGTGTTATAAAAGTAATTTTTTCTATATTATAAATTAAATTCTAACTAATAAACCCACGAATCAGGCGTCTGTACCTGGCGCCGCTACTCATCTTGAATGAACTATAGTATGAAATAGGTGCATGCCAAAAAATTGTAATTTAAAAATAAAAATCAACCTGTTTCGGGTCTTTTCCTAATTCGTTCATTTTAGATAAAATTAATTTTTTCCATAATTTTGGTCCTCTCTGTATATTATACTAATGATGTCATCGTATCTGCGCGTGATGACATAGTCGATGATTTTTTAAATGAGAATAGGGTCGTGTCAGCTCATTTGAAAGGTTAATCAATTATCTATTCAATAATATAAACATTGACATACCTAATTATTTATAAAAGGTGGCCAACAAACTAATTTTTGAATTAAATCATTGACAAAAAGAGGTACAAAAGAGACAAAAAAAAAAGAGGTATGTATTATACAAGGGTATTACAATGTATTTATCTTTATCATCTGATAAAGATAAATTAGGAAAACCAAACAGCGGAGGTTAATTGAAGGGTCAGATTAGCCTGGGCAGGATTTGGAAAATTAAAATGGGTCCTAAAGAATAAAAAAATACAACAATCCTTAAAAATAAGAGTGTTTGACCAGTGCATACTCCCAATTCTCACATACGCATGCCAAACATGGACCTTGACCAAGGCAAACATGCATAAAATAATGAAGACACAATGAGCCATGGAGAGAGCAATGTTAGGAGTAAAATTGACAGACAAAAGGCAAAACAACTGAGTAAGAAATAAAACAAAAGTCAAAGACGCAGGACAACATATAGCCAGGCTAAAATGGAGCTTCGCATAACGCTAGACAAACGGACAATAGGTGGAATACCACGATACAACAATGGAGACCATGGACAGGAAAGAGAGCAAGAGGACGACCCCAGATGAGATGGGGAGACGACATTAAAAAGATAGAAAGCACTAAACAGAAGCGAATGGAGAAAACTGGGGGAAGCGTATGTTCAAAATTGGACGAATTAAAGGGCAAAAGAAGATTACAATGGATGTATGTAATTTAATTAATTCCAAATAGATTTTACTCCTGTCCGAAAACACAAAAAAATGTTTATTTCATAAAATTAATAAACATTGATTTTCAGTAGTAATTGCAGAAGAGCTCTAAAATTCTATATTATTTTAGAGATCGAGTGCAATTTGTTGCGATTATTTCATGAATAAAACTGTTCAAAACCAAAATTTTATTGGTATTTATTTATGTAAGTACAAATTAGTACAATTAAACACACAATTGTTATAAATATTTTACGGTTGAAAGTCATCACTTTTATAATTATTAAAACATTAATTGTCATAATGTCACTGAATGTATTTTTCCATAGCAACGAAGGGCATCTGACGTAATATACTTGACGACGGGAAATTATCAAAAAATCGGTCTAATTTAGATTTCTCTAGCTTTCTATTGGTCAGAATCTCCTATGAATGAAATAATCGCGTGAATTAAATTTTCAAACTGTCAAGATATACGCCAGTCAATGGGAGCAAGAATAGGATATTACCTCCGAATTCTATCCTAGTGCATGGATTGTAATGAAAGTTTGGGCCAAGCCTCTACTTATCTCCTAATTCAAAGTCTATCCTATGCCGATGTGTGCTTTTATCTTGGGGTGGTTCCCACCCCTTCTTAGTGGTGGAAACATTTTTGGTTAAAATTACAACGGAATTCGCTAGAAAACCTAATTCTAAGCAAAATCTGTTCTATAATTTTTTTTTTGAAAACTCAATAATTTTTGAGATATTCGTGGTTAAAAATTGGCCATTTTCATTGAAACAAAATACCTTTTCGAACGGTTTTTTGCGAATACCTTAAAAACTATGCATCTAACTAAAAAAACTATATTTAACATTTTTGTATGTTATAAAATAACAAAGAGATACTTGCCTTCATAGATCTTCTAGTTATAATACAAAAAGAGATATGGTAGGTGAAACTAGTTTGTTTTTTGATACATTCTCAAATTGGTGTATTTAACTTGAAATAACAGAGACACGGTCAACTTTAAGTGTACAATGCTACTAATACGTTTTATAGTTCTTGAAAAGACCTTTAAAATGAGCTCCATAAGAGGTCCATTACATTAAAACTAAGCGAGATATGCTGCAAACAAAAATTGATAACTAATGTATTTTAAGAAAAAATGAGAAGTAACGTTAACCTCCATCCACCAAAATGTAAATGCATCGTTTTCCTTATACAGTACTTTTTATTATAGTGTTATTTCTATGCTAAATACTTGGACGGGTTTAAAATGAATGGTTTTTGAAAAAAAAAGGATCAAATTATAGAGCGCATTTTTAAATTTTCTTAAAAATCTTCTTTTTCTCCATGTAACTTGAAAATGAAAAGAGATGCAGTAATAAAAAAGGAAAAGGAAATTTACATCTGAAAAAGCCCTACATCTTTGAGTAATATCTTTTTTTCGGATCTCTTATCTTTTTCGAGTTACATGGAGGAAAAAGAAGATTTTTAAGAAAATTTAAAAATGCGTTCTATAATTTAATCTTATTTTTTTCAAAAACCGTTCATTTTAATCCAGTCCAACTTTTTGAACATAGTAAAAAGTATTTTAGAAGCAAAACGATGAGGGGTTAAATGGATGAGGGGTTAAATATACTTCTCATTTCTTCTTAAACTACATTAGTCATCAATTTTTTTCTTAGTTTGAACGTGATCGACATCTAGTATTGCTCATTTTAAAGGCCTTCTTAAGCCCTACAAAAGTTATTAGCATCATTATACACTTAAAATCGACAGTTTCTCTGTTATTTCAAGTTGAATAAACCGATTTGAGCATGTAGCAAAAACAAACAAACTCTTCTTACCTACCATACCCCTCTTTGTATTTTAACTAGAAGATTTATGAAGGAACAAATCTATTTGTTTTTTTATAACCTACAGAAATATTTTATATAGTTTTTTTGTTAGATTCATAGTTTTTAAGGTATTCGCAAAAATCCGTCCGAAAAGGTGTAGTTCTTCAATGAAAATGGCGAATTCAACCACGAATAACTGAAAGATTATTGAGTTGTCAAAAAATAATTATAGAACAGTTTTTGCTTAAAATTAGGTTCTCTAGCCTCTCCCGTGGCTATTTTAACCAAAACATTTTTCACCCCCGAGAAGGGGAGGGAACCACGCCAAGATAAAAGCGCACATCGGCATAGGGTAGACTTTCTTTCTTGAGCTATTCCCTACTTACTAAAAAATATCAAGTAAATCGATGTAGTAGGATGGAATTCGGAGCCGCAAATACCCGCATTGACTGCCCTAATAGGTACATAATAATTTAAGTGGGTAGGAGTTTGAACATTTCATTTAAGCGAAAAGCAATGTTTATTTCTCAAATAAACATATTGTTCTGTTTTCTGACAACAGGAAAATGTATTTTGAATTCAATAAATGATACATACCTACTCCTTATTGCATCAAATAATTTCATTAAAAAATTATTTTGTTGGCCACACTGTTTAGATAAATATCTTAAAAGTTACATTATACATTAGTGAATATAGAATTGAATAACCTTTCAAATAAGCCAGCACACGAAATGCCGGTAAAGTTAGCAGCACCATTTTATAAGGCCGAATTCGGACTATTGCTATAATTTACTGCTAATTTAAACGATAACTATTAACTCTCATTAAAAAATCGATTACGTCATGCCCAGGTAGATGACGTCACTAGTATGATATATAATATGCCAAAAAGTTATAATTTAAAAGTAAAATTTGGCTCCCTTTCGGGATTTATCTCCAAAGTCGCTTATTCTAGAGCTAGAGAAAATAAATGTATTCGAACCTAGACGTCCTCACTCTATGTAAAAATTAATGACTAATAATAAACAACACTGGTAGCTATTTCTCTTTTTTGGTCACTCAGTATATTTTCCTGCAGGTAATACAATTATCAATATTTACCACATAATATTATTATGAAGAAAACTACAATCCTACAATGCAGATACCTAATTTTAAAAAAACTATTAAAAATGTTATCGAGTCTCACAGCGCCATCTGGTGTTGAGTAGTGAAACGCCGCTGCGGATGTATTCAAGAGAGTGGATAGAACTCTCGACACCCCCTCTCGGCAAGATGAGTCATACCCAACTCATCGACAGTCAACTCATCGAATCTCAAGTCCTATACCCCAAGCTCATTCGTACCAAATCGTGTGGGGCACTTAGAATATGTGGGGCACTATTCATAATAATAATAATACAGTGGAACCGGATTAAAAATACCCGTCTCTCCATTAACCGTCAGTCTGTTAACCGTCAGGGTATATACAGAAGATGTATTGACTATATAAGCAAAAATTTTAAAGTAAAAAAATAAAAAAAAAAGAATGTGTGTGTGTACTTTGTACGCACGTAAGAAGTTATTCTTCTATTATATAATTTTAACGAAGTAATTGTACTCTAAAAAAAGACTAAGTTTTCACTCTAATGGCATATAAAACAACATAATGCTATTCTACACCCCACCAGAATGAAAACAATGGGAACCTTCTCTGGTTACACCTCCGAGGCTTCTACAATTTGCAAGCCATACGGATGCTGAGACTAAGGAAGATGAGGGAATTCTACAATTTACAATTCACGTCCCATCTGCTCAGCGCGGTAAAGTTCCAACTAGAATGGTTCCCTTCATACTCCACACAGAGTAAATGTAAATCAAAAATGAATAACCATTTTCAATTTCGTTGCAAAACGAAAACACAGCCGAACCATATTCTAGTCCAATCAGAGAGTGCTCCAAGCACCCCTACCGGTTTCGAAACTTATTAGTCTCTCATCAGGAGGCACATATGCTGCTCTCCCCAATCCAACCAAAACAAACCCCAGCATGCAGTCCCGGATTGCAACGAACGAAATGGCATAGATGCCCTAGCGGCAACTGCTTGCAAAAAGACTAAGTTTTCACTCTAATGGCATATAAAACAACATAATGCTATTCTACACCCCACCAGAATGAAAACAATGGGAACCTTCTCTGGTTACACTCCGAGGCTTCTACAATTTGCAAGCCGTACGGATGCTGAGACTAAGGAAGATGCCATTAGATATGCCATTAGAGTGAAAACTTAGTCTTTTTGCAAGCAGTTGCCGCTAGGGCATCTATGCCATTTCGTTCGTTGGAATCCGGGATTGCATGCTGGGGTTTGTTTTGATTGGATCGGGGAGAGCAGCATATGTGCCTCCTGATAAAAGACTAATAAGTTTCGAAACCGGTAGGGGTGCTTGTAGCACTCTCTGATTGGACTAGAATATGGTTTGGCTGTGTTTTCGTTTTGCAACGAAATTGAAAATGGTTATTCATTTTTGATTTACATTTACTCTGTGTGGAGTATGAAGGGAACCATTCTCGTTGGAACTTTACCGCGCTGAGCAGATGGGACGTGAATTGTAAATTGTAGAATTCCCTCATCTTCCTTAGTCTCAGCATCCGTATGGCTTGCAAATTGTAGAAGCCTCGGAGGTGTAACCAGAGAAGGTTCCCATTGTTTTCATTCTGGTCGGGTGTAGAATAGCCTTATGTTGTTTTATATGCCATTAGAGTGAAAACTTACTCTTTTTGCAAGCAGTTGCCGCTAGGGCATCTATGCCATTTCGTTCGTTGCAATCCGGGACTGCATGCTGGGGTTTGTTTTGGTTGGATCGGGGAGAGCAGCATATGTGTCTCCTGATGAGAGACTAATAAGTTTCGAAACCGGTAGGGGTGATGGGGGAAACTAATTTTCTTATTTCACTTTCAAAAAATTTTTATTAAAACAACAAAAAAAAATTAATCGTCCAGGATTGGAACCCGGGACCTTTCGATCTCTGACCGAACGCTCAACAACTAGACCACCGAGTCTCCTGTGACTGACACGTAAGTTTCGAATATAATTACACAACACGGTGACAAATAGATTGAGTGGTATCGTGATAAAAATGTTATACCTACATATTTTATTATCTTACTACAGAAGAAGAGAAATTCAAAGACACAAAAATTATAATAAATAATACATTTACTAAAAACACTAATATATTCTTTTAATGACTTTTTGCGGTGATAAAGATACTATCTTGAAAGATTAGAAATGAACTACATACTGTCTGTGTGCGCATGCGCGCAGATTTATGAAAAATTTTACTCTCAATCGTGCCTAAACAAGAATAACTTCAAAAAAGTTAATTTGATTTGTGATGAGGACACCAACGGCTATCCATTGCTAACAGAAAAAGAAATCGTTGAAATTGAGAGTTATACTATGAATTTTTAATTTTTTTTTAATGTTCTGTTAACCGTTTTTTCGATTGTTCGTTATACTCTTGGTCCGGTGCCCTGACAGATAATCGAGGTCCTACTGTACATAATATACACACTTAACACACCAACTCACATATCATTCAGGAGAAAGTATGTGTATGTGTATGTGTATGTGTATGTGTATGTGTATGTGTATGTGTATGTGTATGTGTATGTGTATGTGTATGTGTATGTGTATGTGTATGTGTATGTGTATGTGTATGTGTATGTGTATGTGTATGTGTATGTGTATGTGTATGTGTATGTGTATGTGTATGTGTATGTGTATGTGTATGTGTATGTGTAGGTGTATGTGTATGTGTATGTGTATGTGTATGTGTATGTGTATGTGTATGTGTATGTGTATGTGTATGTGTATGTGTATGTGTATGTGTAAGAATGTATAATTTAGAAATTGAATTATTGATGTCATGCTATTGTATGTATTAAATCCTATTTTTTTAGATAGGAGAGAAAATATTCTCTCTTAGTGAAAAGAGGAAAGAGAGAAAAATTCTCTCTTTTCAATCCTGACCCTTCGGAGGAGGTTTAGTGGTCGACTCTAAAGACTCTAGTGGCTCTGTCTCTGATCATTTATTTTAACTCATGGATAGGGCCTTTGTCTATTTCTGTAATTTGATAGATCCATCTAATTGGGGATCTTCCCTGTGATCTTCGGCCTTTCACATTTTCTTGTTAAATGAGTCTTTTCATGTTTTCTGTGTTTGTTCTCATAACATGTCCAAATTATTTTAGTTATTGTTGGAGATGGATTTTACTGGAGAGTCGTTGGCTAACTTTTAGCTCTCTTAAAATTGAAATATTTGTCCTATGGTCGGTCCAAGAAATTCGTAACATTCGTCTAAAAAGTTATAGAACCTGTATTTATAACGTTTATTATAACATGTATTTGCTACACACTTCTAGAATCTATAGTAGATAGTTAACTACTAAAGCGTTTTGTGTTTAAAATATATACACAGTAGTCAGGTCCAGGGCACCGTATACAGGGTGTAACAAAAATACAGGTCATAAATTAAATCGCATATTCTGGGACCTAAAATAGTTCGATTGAACGTAACTTACCTTAGTACAAATTACAGCCCTTTGAAGTTACAAAATAAAAATCGATTTTTTTCAATAGATCCAACACTGTTTGAGATTTCTTATTGAAAACGGACATGTGACATCCTTATGATAGAAACATCTGAAAAAAAATTATAGTGAAATTTGTGTACCCCATAAAAATTTTATGGGGGTTTTGTTCCCTTAAACCCCCCCAAACTTTTGTGTACGTTCCAATTAAGTTATCATTGTGGTACAATTAGTTAAGCACAATATTTTTAAAACTTTTTTGCCTCTTAGTACTTTTTCGAAAAGTTAGTTTTTTGTGAGATATTTTGAATATATTGTCATCTCCACCACAAATTTGTGTACTGTTAAGTACGATTTTAGAGACTGTAATAATATTAAAATTTATTTATAAATTACAGTTTGAGGTATACTTTGAATCATATTAAAAAAGAAGCCACATCTCGATAAAAGGTGCCTTATCTGAAAAATACTAAGAGGCCAAAAAGTTTTAAAAATACTGTGTTTAAATAATGGTACAGCAATAATAGTTTAATTGGAACGTACGCAAATATCTGGAGGGTTTAAAGGCACAAAACCCCCATAAATTTTTTATGTAAACATATTAAAAAAGAAGCAGCATCTCGATTAAAATTGGTTTATCGAAAAAGTACTAAGAGGCAAAAAAAGTTTTAAAAACATTGTGTTTAACTAATGGTACTACAAAAATAAATTAATTGGGACGCCCATAAAAGTTTGGGGGGGTTTAAGGGGACAAAACCCCCATAAATTTTTGATGGGCTGCACAAATTTCAGTGTAATTCCTTTTTAGGATGTTCATACCAAAAGAATGCCACATGTCCATTTTAATTTAAAAATTTCTAATAGTTTTCGACATATCGGAAAAAATCGATTTTCATTTTGTAACTTCAAAGGGCTATAACTTTTTTTGTGTGCATATTTGTACTAAGGTAAGTTAGGTTCAATCGAACTATTTTTGGTCCCAGAATATGTGATTTAATTTATGACCTGTATTTTTGTTACACCCTGTATATGTTATAGTCAAAGCCCGAATTTCAGGCACTCCTAGGTTTGACTAGGCAATCCTCAGGTCTGACGGACGGTCTTAGTCAAAGCCCAAAATAAATTACAGTTTCGGCGTTTGACTAGTCAAACCTGGGAGAGACTAAGTTGGTCAGGCAAAGGTCTAAATTTAATTTTATGAAATCGGGGTTTGTCTAGTGACATCCCGATCAGCTATTAAAATGTAATTTGTTAGATTAGGTTTAATTAAACGTCATTTTTTAATTTTAATGTTTATTATTTTTATATTGTCGTAACTAGTGTTTATTCTAACATGTTGAGCCATTATGGCATTTAGAGTTGCACAATACGTTAGACATTTTATACTTACATAATTTTGAAGAGCATTTATTATTACAGTAGCATTCTATGAAGCCTTTTCCTCCAAATTTAGAATCTCTTGTACTAATTTCTCTTAGAGACAGCTTAACGTCTAGAGCATCTTCGAAATTAAGGAAATTCTCTTTGCATTTTCTTATTTGATTTCTTGAAAATAGTGTGTTTATTGTTCCGTATTTCGTACTAACTCTATATAAACCGGCAAATGTTATATCTTGTATGATACCCAAAATATTTCGAGCACCTCCTTTGGATCTATCAGAGCTGGAGATAGGTATTGTTACAGTTTTTGCGATCGAAATTGAAAGATTTTTTTTTCACTTAATTGTTTCATAACATTAGCCTGGGCATGAAGACCTTCAATCGCCTTTCCTTTATTTATCTTAATCTTTTCTGTCTGTCCACAACACATGCATGTAACTTTTCTTTTAAAACCTTCATACTACTATAAGTGTGCTGTCAGCGCACAAAACATGTACCACCTGATTTACAAATTATGCACAAACTGAAAAGATTAAGATAAATAAAGGAAAGTCGATTGAAGTTCTTCATGTCCAGGCTAATGCTATGAAACAATTACGTGAAAAAAATGTCCTCCAATTTTGATCGGGAAAACTGTAACAATACATATCCCCAACTTTGATGGGGAAAAAGAAGATCCTCGAAATATTTTGGGTATCATACAAGATAAAACATTTTGACGGATTATATAGAGTTGGTAGGGACGAAATACGGAAAACTAAACACACTTTTTTCGAGAAATGAAAGGAGGATTTTAATTTTGTTTTCTTAATTTCGAAGATGTTCCAGACGTTAATCTGTTTCTAAGAGAAATTAGTACAAAATATTTTTTTTTTTTTTATTTACAATTTGCTTCAACCACAAGGGTTATTAGCAATGAACTGTATTTACATCAAATTACAAAATTTAGGTATATTAAATTTGGTTAATGAGTCCTATAGTACGTAAAAAATTAAGAGTCTTACATGAATTACTTTCACTTAAACAATCTTTAATTGTAGTTGGTAACTGTTGATGTTGCCGTTCTATAACGTAGAGGGGACAGTCTATTATTATATGTTGCACTGTTAGTTCACTATCACACACATAACACATCGGAGGGGCTTCCTTCTTTAATAAAAAGTCGTGGGTGATCTTCGTATGACCAAGTCGCAATCTGGACATGAGCACTTGGTCTCTTCTCTTTGTAGGATGTTTCGACGGTGATATACTTTGTTTGATCGTTCTTAATGTAGAGTTTGATTCGCTCCAATTTGTTTGCCATTTTGTCATGATCTTGTTTTTAAAATATTGCTTTAGATCAGTATGAACGCAAGTAGTTATGATGTCTGTTAAGGGATTCTCACTCGCATTTTTTGCTAATGTGTCAGCTTTATCATTTCCACTTATCTCGCAATGTGATGGTACCCAGAGGAACTGAACTAATCTTTGATTTTGTTGGCATATCAAGAGTTCCGCCTTAATTAAGAGGAGGATAGGATGTTTGGGGTATACCCGCCTCAAGGCCGTTAATGCACTTAGGGAATCGCTAATGATTATTGAGAATTTGATGTCATGTGTGTTAACAAACTTTAATGACTGGAGGATAGCAAAGAGTTCAGCTGAGAATATGGAGGTTTGGGGAGGGAGCTGGTAGGAACTGTTATAGTTATCTGTTGTGAAAGCCGCTCCTACTCCATTTGCAGATCTGGATGCATCGGTATAAATATGGATGTGATCATTAAAACCATTTAATATCTCTAATAATCTCTGATTGAAGATTTTTGCTGGTGTGTCACCTTTCTTGAATGCAGATAGGTTTGTATTACAAGCAGGGAGAGCAATTGTCCATGGTAATATGTGTTGGCTGACTTTAAAAGTATTGTAAGTGTGTGGAATTATTGTGTCTAAGCTCTGTAACGTTGCTCTCACTCGATGATAAAACGGAGGATCCAATCTTTTCCCACAATTAAATGTCGATGGAAATCTATCTGTAAATGTGTTTTTATAAACAGGTACATGTGGGTTAGTTGATACTCTTAAGGCATACATGAGGCTAAGGTATTCTCTCCTGAGTTGAAGGGATGGTTCGCCTGATTCAACATACATACACTCAACTGAGCTTGTGTAGTGTGCTCCCAGTGCAATTCTAATTGCTGAATTATGAACTGTGTCTAGCACTTTCAATAGTGAAACTTTGGCTGAGTTGTAGGCAACAGCAGCATAATCTAGTTTTGAACGAATTAGGGTTTTGTATACAGTCATAAGAGTTTGGAAATCGGCACCCCATTGTTTATGAGAGATACTTTTCATTAAGTTAAGGCCGTTTTGAACTGACAGACGGAGAGAGTGGATGTGGTCTTGCCAAGATAGTCGGCTATCCAGTTTTACTCCCAAGAAGTTGATCGATTCTGAATACTTTATTGGTAAATTTTTTAGGAAGAGTTTCGGTGGATTTACTTGTTTCTTTGGAGTTTTACTGAAGATCATTGCTTTCGTTTTAGTGGGTGAAAATTCTAGGCCAGTAGTATTCGACCAATTCTCTAGTTTGTAAATGGCTTGCTGTATATGGGTCGTCATTGTTGATATATTTTTACCACGACAGAATATAACAAGATCATCAGCAAATAGACGGGCTTTGACTAATGGGCTAAGTGACTTAGCGATGTCATTGATGGCAATAAGGAAAAGTGCAACACTAAGAGTAGACCCTTGAGGAATACCGTTTAATTGGATTTTAGAGTCTGAAAGAAAGTTGTCTATTCGAACTTTGAAGTTTCGCCTATATAAAAAATTATTAATAAACTTGATAATATTTCCTTTAATCGACCAACTTGACAGGATTCTTATGATATCTGATCTCCAGATTGTATCATATGCACGCGTTATATCAAAAAATACAGCCAGACATTCTTGACCACATCCAAATGACCCATGAATTACAGATTCAATATCCACTATGTTGTCTAATGTAGATCTGGACTTTCTAAATCCACTTTGTATAGGGCTAAGTAGCTGTCGATCTTCTAGGTACCACATTAGTCGGTTGCTTGCCATTTTTTCAAGTACTTTGCACATATTAGATGTTAGGGAGATTGGTCGGTAAGACTCTGGGTCCGATTTATTCTTGCCCTGTTTAAGAACTGGTACAATAATGGAATCGTTCCAATCAATGGGGAAAACATTATTTGTCCAAATGAAATTATAAAGATCCAAAAGATATTGTTTTCCTTCCGTTGGCATAGCTTTTAAAAATGTCGTAGGGATGTTGTCAGGTCCTGGGCTAGTGTCTTTAACTTTGTTTAAAGTTTCTAACAGTTCATCCATCGTAAATATGGCATTTAGAGGTAAATTATTGTGGTCATCAAGATTTATACATGCATTATTAAATTTATTTTTATGGGCTAGGAAACTTGTAGATAGATTTTCGTCACTGCTATGTTGTTGGTATACGTTTGCTAGTACGGAGGCTATTTCTTGCTTAGTTGAATAAATATGGTTTATATTTTTATGGGCTAGGAAACTTGTAGATAGATTTTCGTCACTGCTATGTTGTTGGTATACGTTTGCTAGTACGGAGGCTATTTCTTGCTTAGTTGAATAAATATGGTTATGATGTTCTAGGTAATGAATGGTGTTAAATGATTTTTTCCCGTACATTCTGCTTATCATTTGCCAAACCTCAGAAGTCGGGGTAGATGAATTTAAAGATGATACATAATTTTCCCAGGCTTCTCTCTTACTCTTCTTTAAGGTGTATCTACAATACGCCCTTAATCTTTTGAATTCTAGCTGGTTATTTAAAGTTGGGTGCCTTCTTAATTTATAAAACGCCTTTTTTGACTCTTTAATTGCTGCTTCGCAGTGGGAATTCCACCACGGGACTGGAGCACGTTTTTTTGGAAATTTTGAATAACCTATGGACTCGTGAGCTATTGACGTTAAAAACTGTACGAGATGGAGTACTTTGGAGTTAATATCAATGTCTGTATCAAAGGGCTGAACCAACTGAGAAATTTTTTGTGAAATTAAAGAGGAATATAGAGACCAATCTGCATTTTTCAGACACCATTTATTGGATGGAATTGATGAGGAGATATGGTTATTGTTCGTAATTAGGATAGGAAAATGATCGCTTCCATGCAAATGGGATGTCACATCCCACGACAGAGTTGGTTGTAAGACAGGGTCACAGAGGGATAAATCTATTGGGGATCCATTGCCGGTGGAAATATTGAACCTTGTGATTCTTCCATCGTTAAGGATATTCATATTAGAATCTGTAACAATTTGTTCGATTTTACGTCCCAAGGAATCTGTTTTTTTACCTCCCCAAAGTATATTGTGGGCATTAAAATCGCCTAATATAATACGCGGTTCTGGAATTTGATTGAAGAGTTCAGTTATTTCTTTTATGGACGGGTCTAAGTTCGGAGGAAAATAAATATTACATAGATTGACTTTGTGGGGGCCTTTTATAGATACTGCTGTTGCCTCCAACTCAGTTCTTAAACGTATTACTTCGGTATTAAATGAGTTATGGACATATATTACTACTCCCCCACTAGCATGGCTAGCAGTTATTCTGTTCTTATAGTACGGAGTATAGTTTCTTAAATTATGACAGTTATCTTCTTTGAAGTGGGTTTCTTGTAGGCATATTACAGATGGTTTAAACTTAGCTATAATTAATTTAAGTTCTTCTAAATGGGTGTAATACCCATTTAGGTTCCATTGCAGTATACAGTTGAATGTTGTTTTAAATTTCAGCAGAGGCGTCGCTGCTGTATTCACTGTGATCAGTAGAGAAAGCGGATAATAATAGCTGTTTATTAATCTTAGTTTTTAATCTTGTACAGCGACTTTTCAGATACTTGGGAGTTAATGCTGGATGGATTTTAGTTAAAAAATTGAGTAGTCCTTCGATATCTTCTGTATACGTTTTTGCAATGCTGAGAGGATCTGCAGAGCCGTATGCATTTTCAAAGAAATCAATTAGTTCTTCCTGGGTTAAATATCCGTTGTCAGAATTATCTTGGAAAAAAGAACTAGTGCATTTAATAAGATCTTCTGCTAAAGTCTTATTATCTTCAGGAATAGTTTTTGCTTTCTTAGATTTACGCAGAGGTTCTTTAAATGGGTTCTGGTCTACTGATGTTGAAGGAGACGTTATTTCTGACACCGCTCGTTTAGACGATTGAGTGTCAGAGGGTGTAGGAGGTTGATTTTGGCTGTGATTATTCATTTCAACATTATCTGGCTGGATAGGTGTTTGAATGGGATTTGAATCAAATAGAGAAGTATTGGTTGTTTCTTTTGATTGTGGACTGGTGGATTGTTGCGAAGATTGTGAAGGATGGATAGTTGGCTGAGCATCTGTTATGATAGGGTGGCAATTTTGGATATAATTTGGTTGAGCAGTAGGTGATGAATTTTCGATAGATGTTTGAGTGTTTGTATTTTTTTTGCACTGAGAGGCTAGATGACCTTGTTCTTTACAAATGTAGCAAGACTGTTTTTCAAGTGAAAAATAAATTCGATAATTGATTTGTTCATAGTTAATTAATATAGACTCAGGAATATTTTCCAGATTTTTAGGAGAAATGTAAGTATAGCGTCGGAAACTCAAGATATGCTTAAATAAAGAGTTAGTTGTACCTATTCTTAGAAAATCCAATGGAGTTATTTGATGAATTGCAAAATTTTGTAGTTGAGTCTCTATAATACTGTGAGGTATTGATGGGGGGACATTAGAAATTATTAGTTTTTCGCTTGGTGTGACTAACTTCCTGGCTTGGATACGTTCCTGATTGATTACTATTGTTCCATTATCTGTTCTTAAAAATTCGGTGACTGTTTCTTCAGTAGTAAAATATACGCAAATACGATCATTTACAATCCTGGAAATGACGAGAATTTTATTGGGATCGACTTTAGTTGCTATGGCATTTAAATAATCTTCAATTTTTGTATTTGGAAGTGAATTGAATAAAATGGCTTGGTTTTTGCTTGCGAATTTTTTGTTAGGTTGAGTCAGAGCGGTTGAATATAATTTTGATTGATTGGATGGATTAATGACATCTTGAGAATTTTGAAGTTCAGAAGATCTCTCCTCTGAAATTTCCTGCATATTGGGCCTATGTTGCCTGATTACGGCCCTTGTGCTTGGACAGGTTCATTAGTAATTAAGCTACTTAATTACCTCGTTACTGGTATTTATAACCGTTGTTTACTGTTTGTTGATTAAAAAATAGTAATAAAGATGATCTAACTTACAGTTTGATCCCAAAATCGGATTAAGCACTATATAATACACTATTATACCAACTTTGATAATTTTCTAACAAGTAAAACCACCTTAATTTTGATAAAAACTAAGAGCTAATCGGAAACACTGTTTACTAGTTAAGAAACCAGTTTCGAAGTCAGTACAAAATATTCTAAATTTGGAAAACAAGGCTTTATTAAATGCTACTGTAATAAGAAATGCTCTTTAAAATTATTGAAGTGTAAGAGGTCTAACGTATTGTGAAACTATAAATGCCATAATGCCTCAACATGTGAGAATAAACACTAAAAATTTTGATTACGACAATATAAAAATAATAAACATTAAAATTAAAAAATGACGTTTTATTAAACCTAATCTAACAAATTACGACATTTTAATAGCTGATCGAAGTTTGACCAGTCAAACCCCGATTTCATAAAATTAAATTTCGACCTTTGCCTGACCAACTTAGTCTCTCCAAGGTTTGAGTAGTCAAAGGCCGAAACTGTAATTTATTTCGGGCTTTGACTACGACCGTCAGTCAGACCTCAGTGAGTGCGTGAAATTCGTACTTTGCCTATAACATATACATACACACGGCGCGGCGCCCTAAACCATAGATCCACAGGCCGTAATTTTTGTACGCCTCCGCGGAACCAATCGCAAAATATATTTCGGCGCTCAATGTGTTACTTAATTCTGTGAGATGGTACGAAAAATCACAGTTTTAATATTTGTTTAAAATAAAAACGGACAAAATACGTCATTGAAAAATGATCTGATGCTGTAGTTGTACAGTTAAAATATGCAGTAGATATGTATTTGTTTTTCTTTCTAATACAGATTTCATATAGACCAGTGGTGCTCAGACTTACACTGCGTGGGATCTACCACATAAACTGCAAGCGTCCAGCGATCGACTGCCAGTAAAAAAAACAATTTTGAAAATAAGAAGCTTTATTGCACGTTTCAGTTTGATAAAAAGTTGTAACTACAGATAGTTATAATTAAAGTCACGTTTTTCAGTTTAATTTTATTTGAAAGTTGATGCATGGCACTGCATATCCTCCACAATTTTTTTCATATGATGGTACGTAATTACCGAGGACCAAATGTAAGCAAGATGAGAGATGTTCGTCAGCCGATTCATCATCAGGGCTTTTCATTCCGGATGGAATGTTTGCCGCTCTTACTAAACTCACAGAGCTCACTGAGTCGCTTATTGCGGTGAATCACTCCGCATTCCACTTGTGTGTTGTTAAAGTTTGTTGTATGACTTGGCTTTCGTTACAATTTTCTTCCATTCATTTTGATATGTGCATAGTTCCCTCCAGTTTCTCACTTCCAGGATTTTGATATCTCTCATGACCTGGTCCTCCCATCTCTCTCTGGGTTTCCCTTTGGTCTTTCAGTTTCTGGTTTCTATCTGGTGATATTCTTAATCAGTAGGTCGTTTTTCCTTCTCTGTATGTGTCCCAGCCATCTCAGTCTCTTCATCTCATTAATAAATCTAACTACAGTAGAACCCCGCAAATCCGAACCACGCTAATCCGAACGTTCGGCAAATCCGAACCAACGGAAAGTGAAAAAAAATTTAAAAATTCAAGACAAAAACTTAAAAACATGTTTATTATAAAGAGTAAAACCAGACAATTGAACAATGTAGGATTAATAGGACCTTGACATTTAAAATATCTTAAAAAGAAATACGTAGTAGTATGTAGTACTTATAAAGGTTAAACATAAACTTGCTTCTGTTGTCTCGTCGTCAACTTGAGTCCAAAAATATTGTCCACACTCTTGCGAGAACGTTTTGCTACTCAAAATCAACGACAATGAAAGCTTTGAATTACTAGTTAGCCTAACTTTCGGATAATCCGAACATTTCGGGATCCGAACAGGCTGTCCCCCCAATTAGATCGGATTTTCGGGGTTCTACTGTATATCTTCTTCCTTCATTATTTCTCTTAGTTCATGGTTCATTCTTCTTCTCATTTCTCCGTTGTCCATTCTTATCAGGCCCATAATCCTTTCCTTTCGAATATTCTCAATTTTTCTTCATCTGTTTCCGTGAGGCACATTGTCTCAGCTGCGTACGTAACTACTGGTCTGATTGCAACTCTGTATATTTTCAGTTTGGTATTTCTGGATAAGTTCTTATCCTTCATTAGCCTACGATATCTCTAATATATTTTGTTGCCTGCTAGTATTCGCTCCGTTACTTCTTCACTTCTCTTATTTTGGCCCTTTACTACTACTCCCAAATAGTTGAATTGTTGAATTCTTTCAAAAGTGTAGTTTTCTATTTTGATTTATCTCATCCTGTTATCTTCTCTTCTAGAGCAGCGTAGATATTTTGTTTTTCCTTCGTTAATTTCTAGACCTCTTTTCCTTGCTTCCTTTCCCGGGATTGTTACTGCTTCTTTTAATATTTTCTTGTCTCTTCCCATAATAATTATATCATCTGCATATGCAACTATTTGTGTTTGTAGTATATATAGTACATTTAATTTTGCTGGCCTTGACTGTACCTTCTACTGGTGAGCCGATTACGATACTTTAATTTATCTACCTATATTTAGGAAAATGCAGACTCACACAAGTACGTTGATGCAAAGAATGCTGTAAGCTGCAGATATACTTGCCTCAAAGATGAATGTTGTTCTGAAGCTATTTTCTTGTGGCATTTTTACAATTTTAACTATTTATAATGGGAAATAAGCCATAATATTATTAAAAAAATGATTTTTATTAACGTTTCGACGCCCAAATCGGGTGCCGTTGTCAAAATACAAAATACTATTGTATTTTGAAAACGGCACCCGATTTGGGCGTCGAAACGTTAATAAAAATCATTTTTTAATAATATTGTGGCTTATTTCCCATTATAAATAGTTAAAATTCAAAGATGAATATTTGTCAGACGATATAGAAAATCAAAATGTCGTATTGGTCGCTCTGGTATTAAGGTATATATCCGAAATTATTTTCAATATCTCATTTTGGACGGAAATGATCTCCGTATTTAAAGTAATGGATATTTCAGTGACAAATTTTTCCAAGCATTCACAAGAAAATGGATTAGACATGAATGTTACGATATCTGTCAGTTTTTTAAAATCAGCGAAGCGTTTTTCAAACTTGCTATGAATTGCTTGCAGCTTCGCGATCGACTTCAAAAACTGTGGCGATCGACCGGTCGATCGCGATCGACCCTTTGAGCACCGCTGATATAGACAGTTTCAGCGTTAGGTAAAAGGTGCCCTCCTGCAAAACTGAAAGTCACCTTTTGTTTTTTTTTAAATGGTATTTTGTATAACACCAGCAGAAGAAAGCTCATTTAGGCGTCTCCCAAACAGGGGCGCCCGCCTGCAGTGCATCCCTTGCCCTTGCAGGCCTGATATCGCCGGTTCTGCTGAGCCTCTATGAAATATTCAGTTGATGAGTTGGAGCTTTCGATGAAACGGCTGTTGTATACGATTTCGCTGTGTAGGAAATGTCTCTCGATGTGTTGAGATTCGATGAGTTGCGCGGCTGCGCCTCATCCACTATGAGTGAGTAGAACAACGCTGGAAGAATACTATAACACGAAAAGGTTTACCACAAAAACCATTATATATTTCGATAAGAGATGGCCCAACAAGATCTATTCCTATTTAGATTTAGACTTAGTTGAAAATAGCTGTAATTCCAGCATGTAATTTATTATAACATAACATTATTTCTTGGTTTCACCCTTATTTGTCTAAGAACTCAACACTGTTGTTACGCCTTTAGAAGTCGAAGTACTAATCGGCAAAACACGTGTTTTGTTGATATCCAATAAAATGAAACTAAATTCTTTTCTACTTTGCATGGAATTTTTCGTCGTGTATCTAATTTTTTTAATATTTTAATTATTTTTTATTGACGAATATATCTGTCATATCATATATTTGTCACAAATAATTTACAAAATTGTGGCACAAATTATAAGAAAAAGGCTTAATCAATATTCGGAAAAAATATTGGGAGAATACCAGGCAGGTTTTAGAAACAACAGATCAACGACGACGGATCAAATATTCGCCTTAAAAGAAATACAGACTACCTGTTAGGAACATTAAACTTGCTTTTTTCATCGAATTTAAGCAGGCCTACGACACAGTAAACAGACAGTAGATGTACGAACTGATGAAAGAATTGGGGATACCAAGTAAAATTGTCAGAATGGTAAAGATGACGATGGAAAACACAACAAACGAAATAGCATGGAAAGGGTATACATCCAAAAAGTTTGAAACCAAGGAAGGATTAGGTACTACAGGGAGACCCACTATCAACAACTGCATTCAATCTAAAATTGGATGGAATAATGATGAAAAGCAGAATAAATGCAAGAAACGATATTTAAAAACGGCCACCAATAAGCATTTGCAGATGATCTGACACTATTAGCAACAAGCAAGAAAGAACTACAAAAGTTAAAGAAAAACATAATAACAGAAGCACAGAAATTTGGACTTAAAATAAATAAAGAAAAGACAAAGTATATGGTAATATGAGAGATCCAAAAGAAAAAGAAAACAAAATCATAGTAGAAATAAATGGACAAAAAGCATAATAGTTCAAAAGAGCCAAAGAAATTATCTACCTGGGAGCCATAGTAGGTGAAAATGGTCATGAGGAAGGAGAGATAAAAACGAGAATAGTTAAAGGAAATAAAAAATATGGAGCATTACGCGCATTACTGAAATACAAATACGTATCAAGAAAAACAAACATAAGAATTTATAAAATTGTGATCAGACCTACAGTAACATAAGCATGCGAAACATGGGTGCTCAAAAAGTCAGAAACAGCCCTTTTAGAAAGACGGGAGAGAGAAATATAAAGAGCAATATATATGGAGGTGTGAAAATAGAAGGTCAGTGGAGAAGAAGAAACAATAAAGATTGGAAGAACTGTATAAAGGGTCAACGATAACGACGACGATCAAGCACAGAGAATACGATATTTGGGACATATCGAGAGAATGGGAAGTAACAGAATGCGAAAAATGGTACTGTCACGAATACCAATACAAAAGAGAAGGAAAGGCAAGCCAAGGAAAAGATGGAAGGACAGTGTGTACAAAGACATGAAGAAAAGTAACATTGAGAGATGGAAAGAACTAGCATTGGACAGAAGGAGATGGAGGGAGGTGGGGAAGGAGTGTATAAAAAGACTGAAATGTAATTAAATAGAATTTATTAGTTTTGTAAGTTATATTAAGTTATTTATTATTTATGTAATCGGAAATGTATACATTTTAGGCCTAGGACTACAAGACCTTGCGCTTAATAAATGAAACTAAAAATATCTCTTATAAATATATCCTTTTCGGTTGTCTCATACTTCCATGTTTTTTGTGACTTTCATTCAGTTTGCCCCAACACTTTTTTAAATGCCATCCACTCACTTTAGTATAAATAGGTTCCCTTGCATTTCTCCTTTTCATTTACACTCTTCATTTTATCACGTTGACTGTCCACATATCTACTGTTCTAGTAGCTAGATATCCTGCAGCTAATGTCTGAGTTCCTTAATATGTCTCTTAAGGATATTTTTGTAACATTGTTCTTCCCATTGATATCTGAGTTACTCTATTTATTTACTGAGGACACTCACCGGACTTTTCTTCCTTCCGGGCTACAACGGTACTGGAAGTTAAATAGGAAGTTGTGTAATTCGTGTAATTTTGCATCGATTGATATTACTCCAGGGAAATAAGCAAGAAATAGACCGTGTTCGGGACACTAAAATATCCAGTTTTTTAAAAACATTTTTTTCCCAAAAACCCATTTTTTAATATTACTATCATTATTAATCATAGAAAAAGTTAAGATATACTTTAATAAATCAATTATGTTCAATAAATAATTATTGATAAAAAACAATTTATTTATTAAAGTGTCCATTAACTTATTTAATGATCGTTAATGATACTATGAATAACAAAATATATTTTTGGAAAAAAATTTTTTTCAAATGGTTTAAACAAATTATACTGATTATTAATTAATAAATTTATAAATAAATTGCATTTTTGTAATGCACGTAGAAATTACATGCAAATTAAAAAAGATCAAAATCCATTGATAGGAGATACAGAAAATTGAATTAGTTAGAAATTGCTTTTTCGGTATTTGAACTCGGTGAATTGATAGAGGGCTCTGTGAAGGTACAATTAATTATTAAATGTTTGTGCAAATTTTTTAACAAAAATTACAAATCCCATTCTTTAAAATGACATCATTGAGATTCCTTAATTAGTATAAACAAAATAGCTGCAAATTAACCTAGGCTAAATTTTTTTATTGAAAATTCATCTTAAAATACTAGCTTTTCGAATGTATAAAAAGATTTTGTCTACGGACAATATTTTTAAAGTTATTCTAAATGATTATAAACTACAAAATTTAAAAATTTGGCATTAAGGTTTTTGACTACACTTAATACTTTTTTTATCTTTTTTTAACACATTTTGACAGCATCACTCTCGCACTTTCATTTGGCATTTACGGAATTGCCTTATTCTTCATTATTTGCTGTCTTATGTTATTGCAAAACAAAGTTCTCTAGGAAACAAATAAAATAATTTTAATCTAATTAATGTATCGGTCTCAAATTTTGATGGTCTATTAAATACCCCAATACCCAACTTTGGGTAAGACACTAAAGTTCTAAGTTAAATTTAGTAAAAGTTATTAACAAATATCGATTTTAAATTATTTTGCAATTTGCGAAGCAACAAATTGACTTTTTAACATTCAAAAATCGGTCCCGGTTATAGCCGGTTCTTTCTTTTTAAAGTGAAAAACCGGTTATTAGGTTTTTACGGTGATTAGGATTAGGTTAGGTATTGTTTTGGATCCCAATCATAATTATTATTCTCAAGTAATTATTCCAAACAAAACCATAATTAAAATTTTATTTTATTTTATAAAATACAGAAGCAAACTGAAAGTGCAATCTCACATCAGCCAGAAACAATTATTAAGTTTTATTATAATATTTCCTTGAAAAGGTATTTGTAATCATAATATTTACGTAAGAAGTGATCTGGTTGAATTAAACGCAAACATCATCTATTTTTAAACGCTTTTATTTAGTTCAATAGTTTGCGTCAAATCTTTAGATGTTAATTTGACTGCCTTTTCTTCAATGTAAATGAATGAAAATTTGCAGACATATGCATTCGCCGGAACAATACACGAATAGTCAATAAAAAATTTTTTTCATGTTTATTAATTGTTTAAATAAAAAAACGATTTTAATGGAAAACGCTTAAATTCTCTAGTTTTTTACAATGTAAAAACTTGAAACTTTTACGGATTGTATAGCTAATGATATGAACAATACATAATTTGACTTTTTACGTTAATTGTTTACGTTATGCTTCATTAATAAACAATAAAATTTCAAATTTTTTGCCGATTCCGACTACTTTTCATGTTAGTACATCATATATGTTTTATAATAAACATGACGATATATTTTAATATTTAAAAAGTGTAAGACTAAAAAGTAAAAAATAAAAAATATGAAAAAACATTTTTTAAGAAACGCTTTTCTTTAGTTAAGAGTGACTAAAATTAAAAATATTATAAAAAAAATCAACTAAAAAGCAAAAAATTTAAAAAAATTGAAAAAATCTAACACATTCGTTAAAGAAAAGCTTGGAGCGAAAACCGTTTATTCGATGAACACGCGCCACGCTTTTCTTTGACGGATGTGTTAGATTTTTTCAATTTTTTTTAATTTTTTGCTTTTTAGTTGATTTTTTTATAATATTTTTAATTTTAGTCACTCTTAACTAAAGAAAAGCGTTTCTTAAAAAATGTTTTTTCATATTTTTTATTCACACTTAACTCTTGACATTGAAAGTGGGTGAATGACTTTTTCTGATTACCAAAAATAATACTCTGACTATGAATATCGAATTACTGATTACGAATACGAATCTCCAAGAATTTCGCTACGTTTTCAAAACGATACACTCATACAGGAAGTATTAAATGAGTTAAAATGTACCTTTTCTACAAATATAGAAACGTGTTAAAAGTAATACATGTTCTTTCGATAGTATGTACTAATTTTGATCATATTGATATCGAGTCGAATGGAGTATCGCAAACTAAAGTGTATTGTAAATGTAACTTTGTAACCTATTGGATTAAAAAAACCGAAAACCGGTTTTTCCAAAAACCTGTTTTTTCTGGCCGGTTATAACCGCTAGGTTAAACCGTAAGCAAAAAAAACCGGTATAACCGAAAACCGGTGTTTTGTCAAAAACCACCATCCCTACCCTGAAGAACTAAAGTAATACATAAAGCCGAAATGAAAAAAACTTTGCACACTCTTACTTTTGTACCTTGTTTAATAAAATAAAAAGCATTGTTATTGGTTCTTTCACAACTCTTTGCTACATTAACCTGCTCCATTAATGCAATTATAGTGTTTAGCTGCTTGAAAGTGTCTCCCAAATCCCAGTCTAAGTTAAAAACGCTCGTCTCTCTTCTTCTGTGCATTTCCGGTACATGTTTGCCTGGATTTTGTGATGTCACACGGATCTTTAACTGATCTGGCTGGAACGTCTATCACCATGTTGTACATTTGATAAAATTGTCCAGAGTTTCGGAAGCCTTTAATTCTGTTTTGTATCCACTTCTTACATTCTTCTTCTTACATTCTAAGTGAAATATAAGAAAAAGTAAACCTATACTGACACCACTTGTTCTTTCATGGCACAAAGTAATGTATTTCAATTAAAGTAAATTCTATACCGACACAACCTTATATTTTGGTGACACAAAGAGTATGTTTTTGCCAAAAAATTAATTTCATACTGACACAACTTTTAGTGTGCCTGTATAGACTAAAAAATAAGATATTATTATTGGAAGTTATAAAAATTAAAAAGTGGCATAACATTAGTTTTATGAAAATGTGCCGGTATTCCAAGTAGAAGCAACACAAACTCACCTAAAGTCAAGGGCATGTTAAAAATGTGACGGTATAGTGCTGCCGTTCGTGCGAAATGCAGGGAAATATGCACGTGGTACAACTACATCTAGGGGATTTTATGCAAGCTACCTTTATGCCGATTTCGTTCAATTATAAAGTGAAATTTCGTGATTTTTAAGTAGTGGTTATCACAAAACACCATTTTTTGAAAATGTGCCACTATAGAACTCAGTGAGGAGGTGTCTGCTGTTTCCGACAGCCCGAGACAATGAACGTAGCTCTGTTGTCGCCGTGTGCCATGAGTCATTTTTAATATCGTATAGTTCAAATTACACAAATACCCATTATCTCTCAAATATTATATGTATGTATTATGGTCGAAGCGAAGATCGGTGGGATATGCGCATTTTATTAGTGAAATTCGATATTCTTAAGACATTCCAGAAGCGGCTACAGATAAAATGTTTTAACATAATACATACATTTTTATTGTTGAAATGTTTGTCTGATGAAAATTGGTCTGGGTTAGCCAGACGTCCGAGTTATCGGGGCCGACTTATCGGGGTTCCACTGTATTTTGAAGCTTTTTCAATGTTTAAAAAATAAAATAAAATTTAGAAAAAATAAAAAACATCGAAAAACGGCGTTTTTTGCACTAAATTGTTAATAATTAAAAAACGGACCCGAACTCTTGACAGGAAACAGGTAGGTTTTCTTTCTATAGGTCTGCAGTAACTAAAAAAGTAGTCAGCTACCTGGATATTTCAGTGTCCTGAGAAAATCTTTATGTCTCTGGCCTATAATGCATACAATAATGTTTCTTTTAATGTTTCTGGGCTATAATGTTTCACTAATTTTAGCTGTCAGATATTGATAAATCCGAAACGCCGTCTACATTTCTGTTTACGTATTATTTGAAATTACGCCGAACGAATTATTTGAAAAATCACTAAGTACCATAATAATAAGTTTTTTAATGAGTTTTACCTTAAAACCGGAATTCACATTAATATACTTTAATGAATTACACCAAAAAGTATCTTAGCAATTAGAAGTCTTTAACACTTGGTGACTTTCCTACGTCTGGGTAGTACTGTATTGAGTACAAATTGATGAAAATGTCAAATTCTCAAAAAAGTGTACTTAGTGAGTTTTAACTCTAATAGGACCATATTTGAAAAATATTAAATACATATGTATTGGAAGACAACAGGTAGATTTACCATAAACTAGTACTCACGTGCTAAAACACTGCAAAGACTACAATCCTGTACATTTTATCAATTCTATTATTTTTATTTATGTTTAAAATAGTTTTAGATAGTATAGGATAGTCATTTTGTAATGATGTGAAAACCTTAATTATCTAAATATGTCTATAAAGTTGACATTGTTTTATAACATTATAGTATGCTGCGTTCCATGAAATATTAAATTTAAAGCTTATTCACACTCAAACCATCGAAAACCCATTAATCGATATTTCCAGTTTAATAATGTACCTTGCCCCGTTTGGAGTAATATTGCAAACGATAATATCACAATGCAATTACGACTAAACAACTGACTTACCACGCTTCGTTATAGCTCCTGTCTTTAAGTGCCTCTTCTTTAAGAAGATTGATTCTGCTATTCACCTTTGATACTCATGCTCTAAATAGCTCTATACAGTTACAATATATTACACCATTGTCCCAAATGATTTATCCACGATCTACGTTGTCGTCCTACGCATTTTCTGCCTAGTATCTTTCACTGTATAATGATCTGCAGCAATGAATATCTCTTACCGCTCATCACATATGACCCATTTACTGCAATTTTCTTAATTTAACTGTATTTAATAGCTCATTTTCCTCAATGATTCTTTTTAAAACGTCATTGTTCGTAACCTTATCGAACCAAATTTTTTTTTTAATTCTTTTATATGTTTGTTCCCAAGTACGTATACCTGTCTACCTTTTGAACGATTTCATCCATAATCAATAGTCGTTGTTATCGGTAATCATATCTCTATCGTTAGTTTGTTTCGGTAAAGTTACAAACGTTGACTTAAGTCATTATTTTGCAATGACGCCTGTATAATAATATAGTGATGTATGTACAAGATTTTTACAGATGGAACACTACTTCTACGGAACACAATAAGAAGTGTGGAGAATGAGTAGAGGACAAAAAAATAATAGATAAAGGAATTAATAAAAAGAAACACATTCAAAAGGAAATACGGGCAGACTACTTCCGATCTCTATTTGCTAAAGGCGACGATAATGAACCACCAACACCTGAAGTTATGAAAAACGAAGAAATAAACATTGAGGAGGGAGAGGTAAAGGAAGCATTAAGAAAATTAGAAAATAGAAAATCTTCAGGCGAAGACATAAAATCGAACGAACTCCTAAAGTAAGGAGGACAAGGTCTGACTAAACAACTATTAAAATTAATAAAAAAATAATAGAACAAAACAGAGTACCACAAGAGTGGAGATCAATCATCCTAATACCTCTCTTCAAAAAGGAGACAAAATTAACTTAACAACCAAAGTGATAACAAACAAACTGAATGAAGTTACAACATTAGCATATGAACAACAAGCAGGGCCTATTTTTCCACTTGGCCCATGAGGCACTTGCCTCGAGCCCGCATTTTAATGCGGGCTCACCAAAAAAAGATTTTATTGCAATAACAAAATAAATTTTCACTAGTAATACCACTAGAGGTGAAATTATTTCCGGAAATATTTTTGAGATCATGAATATTTTGAAAATTTCCCGAGTCGCAGACGAGGGAAATTTTCTAAAAATATTCATGATCAAAAAAAAATTTCCGGATATTAATTTGACTTCGCGTGGTATTCGGTAAGAAAATTCCACACCAAATTTGCATTTGAAAATCCAAAGCTGCATGAACAGATTAATAGCGCGCCATATAGTCCTGTCGCCAGGGGGGGTACAACGGCCTCGTTAATTCAGATGGACTTACCCAAATTTTTTTTATGTATTTTGACCCGTAGAACACGAATTTTTTGGGTAACAGTTGATCCGGATGTCGATAAGATTGTTATAGACCAAGAACTTGAGGAATCAAATAACAGCGATTTTTGGCAAAACAAAACAATATTTTGTATTTTTTGGGTCATTTTAAGCAAAAAATATTTCTACAAGTTTTTTAGTAGGATGCACAGTTTTCGAGATAAACGCGGTTGAACTTTCAAAAAATCGAAAAACTGCAATTTTTAAACCCGAATAACTTTTGATTAAAAAATAAAATAGCAATTCTGCTTAGCGCCTTTGAAAGTTCAAGTCAAATTATGTCGGTTTTGATTATTTGCATTGCTAAAAATTTATTGTGTTATTGCTAAACAAAGCTACAAACAACTAGTGCGTGAGTGATGTTTCTATGATTTCTCATTTAAAATCGAACGAGTAGGTAGAATAGGTACTAGTGCAATCAAGACTATTTCTACGTTACATGCGTTAAAACGCATGTAAAAGCACGGGAAACCCTACGTGTTTATAGCTTTGTTAAACAATAAAAAAATAAATTTTTACCAATGCAAATAATCAAAACCGATATAATTTGACTTAAACTTTCAAATGCGGTAAGCAGACTTGCTATTTTATTTTTTAATCAAAAGTTATTCGGGTTCAAAAATTGCAATTTTTCGATTTTTTTAAAGTTCAACCGCGTTTATCTCGAAAACTGTGCATCCTACGAAAAAACTTGTAGAAATATTTTTTACTTAAAATGGCCCAAAAAATACAAAATATTGTTTTGTTTTGCCAAAAATCGCTATTATTTGATTCCTCAAGTTCTTGGTCTATAACAATCTTATCGACATCCGGATCAACTGTTACCCAAAAAATTCGTGTTCTACGGGTCAAAATACATAAAAAAAACTTGAGTAAGTCCATCTGAATTAACGAGGCCGTTGTACCCCCCCTGGCGACAGGACTAATAGCTTCGTCAGCAATTATTTAAGCTTTCAAATTCGTAATTTCTACTCATTGTAGTTGCATGGGAATAACATTTCAAGATAGAAAATAGTATATTCTTCAATTTTACATAAGTTTTGAGTAACTACAAGTGATAGAAAATGAATCAAAACTAAATTATGTAAACAAATAAAAACCAGTCTGTCAAAAATGTTCTGTTATTGTAAACGTCAAAAAATTTCCACTATAATTCGCTGTTGGGTACCGCACGAGCAAAAAATTTCCGATAAAATACCTCCGTTGCCATGGTTATCTGTCAAAATAACGTATTTTGATTGGTTCAAAATTACAGGTGTGGAATTTTCACTAGTAATACCACTAGAGGTGAAATTATTTCCGGAAATATTTTTGAGATCATGAATATTTTGAAAATTTCCCGAGTCGCAGACGAGGGAAATTTTCTAAAAATATTCATGATCAAAAAAAAATTTCCGGATATTAATTTGACTTCGCGTGGTATTCGGTAAGAAAATTCCACACCAAATTTGCATTTGAAAATCCAAAGCTGCATGAACAGATTAATAGCGCGCCATAGCTTTGTCAGCAATTATTTAGGCTTTCAAATTCGTAATTTCTACTCATTGTAGTTGCATGGGAATACCATTTCAAGATAGAAAATAGTATATTCTTCAATTTTACATAAGTTTTGAGTAACTACAAGTGATAGAAAATGAATCAAAACTAAATTATGTAAACAAATAAAAACCAGTCTGTCAAAAATGTTCTGTTATTGTAAACGTCAAAAAATTTCCACTATAATTCGCTGTTGGGTACCGCACGAGCAAAAAATTTCCGATAAAATACCTCCGTTGCCATGGTGATCTGTCAAAATAACGTATTTTGATTGGTTCAAAATTACAGGTGTGGAATTTTCAAAATTATTTCATTTTACGAACAGGAAATGATAAATGGTGACTCCAATGTTGATTTTCAAGCGACTTCACCTGTCAGAAATACATCTCCCTCATCTTCTACAGAAAACGACACTGCCAAGAACTCTTTTCCTAGCGATATAGTGGATTGGCCAAAACATTTAAATCTGGAATTTCAACAGTATTTTATAAATAATCGACCGAATCAATATATTAATAAAATTAGTGAATGTGTTACACAACTGGATAATAACAAAACCAGACATTTGAAAAGTGCGATTTTTTATAAAATAAAAGCTAATTGAGAAAAATTCTTCGCGAGTGGTTAGTGTACAGTTCTATAAATTTATTATTTATTGTATTTATTATTTAGTGTACAGTATTTATTGTTACGTTTGTAAACTGATTTCCACGAAAATTATTGTTCTTCTAACTTTCGATGAGTATAATGACTGGAAAAATATCAATAGGACAGTTACTCAATACGAGCGATCTCCTGAACATATTTCATCAATTGGTATGTTAGTCAAGAGAAAAGAGAAGTAGTACAGCAGGAAAAATGTAACATTAGTGGAAAAAAGTCCTTTAGAAAAAAAAGCAACATTGGAGAGACGTCCTTCAACGAATAATAGCAACAATTAAATTTTTGTCCAAAACAATCTATCCTTTTATGGTTCAACAACCAAATTATTTACAAAAGGAAATTACATTATATACAGTGTGTCACATTTAAAATGAACACAGCCCTATATTTTGGCTATCAAAATAAATACAGATTTGCATTTTTGCACGGTGATATAGGTTCAATGTGCAATTTTTTTAAGATACTCAGCTGAAATTTAAATTTTAATTTAAATTTTACTACGACTCCACAAACAGGGTAAATTTTCGATATTTTGTTTCACGTGAGAGATATTGGAAAAAGTTATTTGAAAAAGTTGTTCCAAATATTCTTCTAACTCCACATACAAAATTTCATGACAAAATTCGCACTTTTAGTTTTTTCATTATTTGTAGTCCGGACCCTAAAATTTAAAATTGGCTGGCCCGAAATGCATGTCGGGACAGCTGTATTTAGGGTCTTGACTGAACAATGTTCAATTGTTTTAACCTTTAACTACACGCGCTGGCGTATTTTGTACGCCAGATATAATAATTATACTGCAAATATATTTAAAAATTTAATTTTTGACCTTGTTTATCTATCTAACCTATTACTGGAATGTGCATTATATTTGGTTTTTGTTTCGTTACAACCGGCCTTCTAAGAAGACTGTAATTACCAGTTTATTATTTGTTGCTTCCGGTGATGTACAAAATATGCCACGATTGTAGTAATGGAAGTACATCTTTCAATTGTTTTTTTTTTTAGTAATTATGGAACAAAAATATTGTTCTTTATAAAAAATACCTTTTCTCATGTAACAAATCACATTTGAAAAATTTTTTCATTAGTAATTTTATTTATCATGGAATCAGATTCCAGTTAGAAATCCCAATTTACTTACTGAGAAGGAACTCCAATCATTCGCTGATGCCGAATAAGGTTTATAACAAACAACTAAATGTATTTTTCAAAAATAAAAAATAAACAAAACCCCTATTGTAAGTGTGTTCTCGTGTGGCGTACAAAGTACGCCACGCGGGTACTTATGTTATAATTTGATGCGCGGGTAGTTAAAGGTTAAATATAAATTGTTGGTGTACGGTAGGTTTGGTTAGGCGTTGATTTTAAGAACTGTTGCTGGCAGATGGGCGCAGTTCCCAAAGGCTATAAAAGAAGGAAAAAATATAGATTTTATTTATTGTTAATCAAAATTTACATTTTTGGTGCAACTTTATTTCTATTGAATACATAATTCCTTTAAAAAAGTTATTATTATTATTAAATCATATTTAGGGGTCCGAAAATGATGTAGTACCTCGGGCCTAATTTGAAGTAAAATAGGCTCTGACAAGGTTTTATGTCGAGAATATCATGCACCGACGCTATATTTATTACGAAGCAAGCCAAAGAATTCGTTAGAATACAGCAAACTGGCAAATTTATGTTTCGTGGACCTTAAGAAATATTTGACCGGGTCAAATTAAAGGACGTTATCAATCTGTTATATTCAAAGGAGAATAAGACTTCCACTAGGGATAATTAAAACGAGGGAAAACATCTTCCAGAAGAGCACAATACAATCAAAAGCAGAAGATGAACTAATTGACCCCATTGAAGCTGGCAATGGGATAAGACAGGGGTATCCCTTGAATGCATCACATTATCTAGCTAAGGAAAAGCTCGAAACAGAAGTGGAAGATCAAGTGAATAGAACAAACAGAGCCGCAGCGCGCAGGTTGCCTGAATGGCACAATATGGAGAAATAAAAATATCGGAAAAGAAATGAAAGGCAGAATTTACAAAACAGTCATCCAAACAATAAGGACATATGCGGCAGAAAAACGACTTGACGCACAGAGGGCAAAAAATTGCTCGAAACAGCGGAGATGAAAAGCCTTCGAAAAATCGATGGTAAAACTCTCTGGTGCAGAGCTAAATTTTTATTAATGCACTTTTAATCTCACTTGTCTTCTTCACTCTAGCTATGAGTTATTGATAACTATGGAACTGCATCTAATACCTTTCTGTTTACTAACGTATTGTTTGAAAGATCACTAAGTACGGATTTGGCGCTCCAGATTGTAAAGAAAAATTAAATAAGTACAATATTAAATATTTTAAGAAGTTTTACCTTGAAACCGAAATTTGCAATAATACACTTCGTCAATTCAACCATAGATCTTAGCAATTCGAAGATTTCAAGCATTTGTTGACTTTTCCACGTCTGGGCAATACTGTATTGAGTAAAAATTAATGAAAACGTCAAAATCTCAAAAAGTGCACTAAGTGAGTTTTAACTTTAAGGGGATATTTGAAAAAAATTAAATACATGTGTATTGCACACAGACTACATTCTTTTACATTTTACCTGTTCTATTATTTTTATTTATGTTAGTACCGTTTTAAAAATAGTATAGGAATAATCATTTTATACTGATGTGAAAACCTTAATTATCCAAATAGAACATTATGTGTATAAACTTGACATTGTTTTATAATATTGCAGCACGCTGCGTTCCATGAAATATTAAATTTAAAGCTTATTCAAACTCAAACCATCGAAAACACATTAATCGATATTTCCAGTTTAATATTGTACCTTGCCTCGTTTGGAATAATATAGCAAACGATAACACCACAATGCAATTACGACCAAACAACTGACTTACCACCTTTCGTTATAGCTACCTGGCAGTAATTTGATTTTGAATATTCGGGAATTGATGGGTATCTCAATCAAGGCTTATTTCATTAGTTACCCCTTGTTAATTAGAGATACTGTATAACAAGATAAATTTCCAAGCCGCAGAGCCCTAATTATACCTAAGGAGTAAAGGTAAGACACGTTACATCCATATAAACAGAATTAATTTAACCCTGCATTACTGGTCTAGTTTTGTCAATGGTAATCACTAGACTGTCTAAAGTTTTACTTAAATTATCAGATATGCTATAAATGGGTTGCTTAAAAGCAAAACGTGTTAAGTCCAAAGATGATGCAATTTTTGATAAATAGGCATTAAAATATGAAGACATTTTATTAAAAAAAAATGTAAAATACATTTACATAGATATTAAGATGATAAGTCGAAGGCACAATTATTATTTGGAAAATTGATTTTACCTAGTTTAGTTCCAATAGTTGGATTTTTTGCTTTTAACCAAAGAAAGGACTTGTCTTCTTCTTCTCATATCCTTTTGCTCTCTAAGATGGTGTATTGGGATTGTATAATTAGCTGAAGTACTATACATATCGACGGTTGAAAGGCAAAAGTTACCAAACGCCAATTTAGGCGATATTGAACTGAAATCAGAAAATTTTTCTGCGTCGATTGGTTCTATCGTCATGTGGCTACGATTGGTAATTTAAAATAATTTACATTTTTAACAATTTCGGCGACCAAGCTACTAGAATTTTGTAAATTTAAAAACAACTTTCATTTGGTACATATTCATTTTAATTCCTTATAGGGGAGTGCATTTAGATTTTCACTTCGGAAAAAATCAAACAAGATAAAACTTTTTGTAATTTCTTTAAGAAATGTTTAATAAACAACATATCAAAAAGTTCTACTCGAGAATTGGGTGCTTCATTTTTTATTAAACAAATGAACTACGAAATTTGAAGATTTTTTTTTAAATAACTCCGAAAATATCAATTTTAGAACAAAACTGACTTGACCATTGAAAAATTCAGAAAATTTTACAAAAAAAACCTTATATAAAGAATTTTCTAAAATTAAATCTGTATCTTCTATAATTTTTTATTTATAACGCTAAAGTCACCCTTCTCACAAACATTGGCTCACTGTAAACTAGCGTACGGCGAAGTGCACGGTTAAGTTATTTTAATGTAATTCTTTAACTAATAGATCAACTGAAATTTTATAAATTAAATCTAAAGAAGAATAATTAAGCTATCTTATGGTTATAATAAAAATAAATTAAAATGTATGGGCATAAGTACGGTGGGGGCGGAAAATGAGACTTACATGAATTTTGTTTAAAAATGATTTAAAAATGTGTAACTAATACAATTTTTCTTATAAAACCTTCAATTTTGCACAACTTACCTCTCAAGCACCGTACTAAATGATGTTTCCTTAAGAAAAAATCTCAAAAATTTAATTCAAATGATATGACGTCTTAAAAAATGTAATTTTTGAAATCTTCGTAGTTTTATAGAATTACCACCATTTTAAGACGGTATTACTAAAGTTTGAACAAGTCTATTACAGTTTTATAAGTGCTTTGTTAAAGATTAGGATCTGCTCTTTAAAATGTACTGAATTATTTTACTTTAGAAATGAAATCGACTATTTCTTTTTGAGAAAATTAAGAAAGATAACAAAAATTTAATACAAAAACCGAAAATTACCAGCTAAAAAAATGTTTATATAAAGTGATCAAAACTTTTTTCTGGAAAACTTACCTAAAATACATTTAAAAATAAACTTCAACAATAATAAATATTCAGGAAAAAAATTTTTTTAGCTCTTATACAGTATGTCTGCGTAACTTGGAACCTATTGATAACTATTTTATTATCAGTTTTACGAAAAAAAGTTATTCTTTTTAAAATACTCTGCATCGCATATAATCTAAGATTCAATCATCAAATATCAAATTTAATGAATTGTATACGAGGTATGTCAAAAAATATGAATTTCACTCAAGAGTTAGTTATCGTTAAATTTCACAATATCGAAAATTGTTATTAAGAAAAGTTGTTTGGAATTAAAAAAATTGTTTTAGTTTTCAATTACATCCTTCTAATTAAAATATTGTGAATAATAAAGGCACTTAACTCTTAAGAAAAATTCATATTTTTTACATAACTCGTATAAAATTAGAAAAGTTTAATATCTGATGATTGTATCTTAGATTTTAGACCAGGGAGAGCATTTTATGAATTATAACTTTTTTCGTAAAAGTGATAATAAAATAGTTATCATAATTTGATGATAAGTATCCGTAATTTGAGAAAAAATAAAAAAAAAATTTGATTAGAATAATGTAATTGTATATTTAAACATAGTTTTTAATTTCAAACAACTTTTCATAATAGCATTTTTTGATATTCTGAAATATAAAAGTACTTTACTCTTTAACGAAATTTATATTTTTGACATAACTCGTATAAAATTGATAAAGTTTGATATCCGATGGATGAGTTTTAGATTTTTAACTATCCAGAGAATTTTATGAAGAATAAGGTTTTTTCGTAAAATTGATAATAAAAAAGTTTTCCATGTGGTTCCTAGCTACGCAGACATACTGTATAAGAGCTTCTGTATAAGAATTTTCAAATTGAAATACCATATTCGGATTCAGTATAATCAAAAACAAAATTGAAACATATTTGATCAAAGTAAAATGATGAATTTAATGATACTTTTAAAATTATTAATACAAAAAATTTTTTATTGTTTAAACAATTAATATACATTAGCGGCCAAATCCGCGGGTAGAACTTTTTACTTTAACATGTATATAAACTAACAAAAAAAGTTTTAAAAAAATATAAGCTTGTTTGAATTTTTCCGAAACAATGCATATTTTCGTTCTAATTGCACTCCCCTATTACAGTTAGTAATTTTTTGCTAGATGGTATTTTAAATGTTTGAGCGCGTAGTGATTTTTTACAAACAATATCTAAAATTTTTAAAATGCTTAAGAAATTTTATCCTATACAAAAATATTTTTTTATTAGTTATTACTTTTTTTCGCACATTAATTAAATACCATTAGATGTAACTTTCTTAATCAAAATAGATAGTTCTTTTTTTTTTCTACCAAAAATAAGTTGAATTTGTCGCTTGGTAATAATTTACATTCCGATTTTTTTTAATGCTTTTGTTGCATAGATAATTATAATAGGTATAGACGAAGACGAAGTATATATTTTATATAAGTATTTATTTTATAATAGGTATATTTCTTAAAAAAGGTTTAAAATGAAGCTTATTATTATTGCACGTAACCTGTTTCGCCGTTTAGAAGGGCTCCAAATCATAGTTTGATTTTTAGTTTGTTACAGAATATCGGTCAGTGTGCTCCGAATTGTGGAATTGTTAAAATCTATATTTTTTACTACTGGGTATTACTTATTATTATAAGTCATTTTTGGATCAACGTAATCGTATTGTTTTGTTAATATAATGGGATGACCTTTGGGATCCACAGGGATCTCATAGGTATGTATAATATTAACAGGACGTTTTTACTTTTTTTACATTTGACAGGATCTTTTGTCCGAGGTTGGTTTAGAGGTCCGTTGTATCGAGGATTTACTGTACATATTTCAATTAAGAAATTTATACATTTCACTGATCATTCATGTCGTATAGATAAAGACGACATAATTCAATGTAAGGCCTGTTATTAATATGATAATTACTGTATATTATATTTTTTAGTTTTCTAGTCCAACCATTTTACCTGTTACAAAGCATGAATGATTTTCGGATAGGTTATATTTCTTAAAATACAGTCAAACATGTATCAGGTTTCGTCAATTTTACCATTTCCGATAATAAAAATCAGTCACCTTCAGTATTTTTTTCCAGTTGAAGATAAAAAAGTATAGTCGGTAGGTAACTTTTTCCTGGTTACAATTTAGCAGAAAATATTACTAACCTACACTATTTCATAAACTATTAAAACATACATAGTCTACAAAGGGTAGTTTATAAAGTATCTAAACTGCATCTAAAGTTCGTAGGAATTATGACAATAAAACCACTAAATCATGTTTTATGAATTTTTCTTCCAAATTTCAAACATTAAACCGCTCTAGTGTAAATATGCCAAATTAATGTCGCTTGGTCATTATTCATTATTGCCTTTCAGCCGTCGATATATTTACTGTGCCTCATAACATGACCTAAGTATTACAACTTTTTTGCCTTTATAGTTATTCTTATTCCTACCTCTCTCTTCTTACCTATTCAGTACCTACAGGCTTAGTACCTACATATATCATCCAGAATATACGTAATATACGTCGGTAAGCCCATAATTCAAAGGCCTCTACTTTCTTAGTTAATGTTGCGGTCATTGTCGACGCCTTCATTCCATATAACAAAACCAGAAATATGTATATGTTACAGTTCAAGTTGATTCTCAGTTAGAATTGATTATTCCTAGTTCGAGTCAACTCAAACTAAAACGAGCAGTAAAAGTTGATTTGAAAAATTTAATTAAACTTTTACTAGTTTGAGTTGACTATTCCTGAATCGATTCAGTAAATGTTGATTATACGAGTATAATCTCACGTGCATTTTTGATGACTGTGCAACTCTTTGTTTTGACCGTTTCAACTACTTTTCATGATTTAAACATATTGGCCAGGAAATGAAGCTGAAAAAATGGCAAAAGCTCGCAATTTTTTCGTCCAGCATCGATTTTTACACAAAATTTGGGATCAGGCTCATTTTACCCTCTAGTTCAATTTCTATATTGAGCCGTTGTACGCTTTTGGTTTTTTAAGGGTGATAACTACCCCTAATTGTAAAAAAATTATAAAATAACCTTTTTAAACTTTAATATGGTCAACCTTTGGTTTTTATTAGGTAAATAATGATTACTTTTGCTTTAGGATACAATATCATATTTCAACTTTTAAAACCACCCTTGTTGGAGCTATACATAAAAAGTTTATTTATCCTAAAAAAATTATTTCGGCTTGCACCGATTTGCATAAAAATTTGGGATTAGGATCATCTCACCATGTACTTTATATTCTATATCACGCATAAGGGCGCTTATTATTTTTACGGGTGTAAAGTACCCCTTATTTTCAAAAATTACATAAAAATATTGTAAACCTTAATATGGGCATTAAAGTCTAATTCCGTTTGCACAATGGGAAAAATGCAAAGATTTTCCGTTATTTTTTCATTGAATATTTCCAATTATGCATTTCTCGAAAAAGCTCACCTTTAACATGCCATATCTCAGTTTATATTGGTTGCAGAAAAATTATAAAAAAGGATTTTGTTTGTGTCTTTAAAAGATAAAACTTTAAAAGCTACAGTTTTTTGATTAAATGTATATTTTTGAGTTAATCTCACCCTCTAAAAAAGTCGATCTCCTAGTCGAAAAACTGTTACCTTCAACCGCGAATAACTCGAAAAATATTAGTTTTACGAAGAAAACGTAAAGAACATTTTATTCTTAGAATTGTATTTTTTACCGATTTCCATGGTCAAAATGTAATGAAAAATTTCCGCCCCCGAGATGGGGTGGCAACCACCCCCAAGCTTTTAGCGTACAACGGCATGATATAGAAACTGATCCTTGGGCTATTTCTTACCTTCTTAAAAATTTCAAGTAACTCCATGCTGGACGAAAAAATTCCAAAATGCTGCATTTCCTGGCCTAATATCCAATAATATTATTTAATTTCTAGAATAGGTTGTTTGTGTGAATCAACTTTTACTAAATGGCATTGGGAGGAGTATACTTTAACTAGTTGGAGTCTATTTTACTAGTAAATGTTGAATAAAAATCTTCATTTTATATTTATAATCAACTTTTACTGAAACCAGCCGTTTGAGTCGACCGAACTAGGAATAGTCAACTCCAACTTGATAATCAACTTGAACTGTAACATAATATATAACATTTGAAAAGTCGGATTACGAGAAGTAGGGTGAGGCTGTTAGGTTATGTGGAGTAAAAATTTGCTTCATGCTAGTGAACGGCACTCTTCTTTTTTCTATTCTTATACGTATTTCCTTCGCTTGATCCCAACTTGAATTAACTGTTGTTCCAAAGCAAGTGTACGAATCCACGTGTTCAATTATTTGATTGACTATCAGTTTTCTAGCTCGTTGTTGGATATTCCTCACTAGTGTTGGTTTTTATGATGTTCAGTTTGAGCCAGTATTGTGCACTTGTTTTTTGTATCTTACCCGTCAGATAACTAAGCTCCCTGCACCTTAATCGCGAGAATTACAGTTTCATCAGTACACTAGATGTTATTAATTATTTCATCATGATTTTTATGCCCTCTGTGATTTCCTCCGGTTTATTTCCTGACTTCCTTTTATTTAAGCATGACACTTAGTGAAAATCTGCTAACGTAATACATGTGCAACCCAAATATAACATTATAATCTAGCATTTGCTCTCATTTTTCTATATAGGTCAGGATTATGCCACCCAGTATTTTTGTCTGTATGCCGCCACGAGAAGGAATACATATATTTTCCATTCGGGGTTATTTATTTTCATTTAATGAGATTATAATAAAGAAAAAATAGTTCATCACATAAAAATCTACACCGCCAGATAAACTCTCGATATAGTGTCATGATTCTCTTTGCCTTATACCTATGCGGGGACTGCTTTCATAATTGCATTTCTCCATACAGTTCTGTCTTGGGTCATATAAATATTAATCGCCTTTACAAACAAGTCCTGCCTAAGCGTCTCCCCTCAGGTCTTCTTACGTCTTCCTTTCCTACTCCTTTCAGGAATCTGCACTTCAGCAATTCTTCATATTGGGTGATTAACGTGCCGACAGTGAACATGACCACACCGTCTTACCTATGCTCTCTCATTTTGACATCAATTGGTGCCTAGACCTCTCCTAATAGACTTCCTATAATATACAAACTTTTAATTTAATCCTTTTGTCACTCCACGCATCCATCTAAGTATTCTTATTTCCGCCATATGCATTCGTTGTTCCTCTTTCGTTTTCACTGCGCAACATTCAGTTCCTTACATCACAGCCGGTCTTATGCGTTTTTAAGAGAATTTTCCCTTCAGCTTCATTGGACTTTTTCTGTCACACAACACTCCACTGTCTTCCTTCCACTTCAACCATCCAGCCCTAATTCTACTGCATGCATCTCCATATATTTCTCCATTACTATGTAATACCGATCGTATGTACTTGAAACTATTGCTTTTCACAATGATTTCACTATCCAATAGAATGTTTGCCGCTTATATTAAGAGCTCCCTGATTCGCTTATTGCGGTAAATCACTCCGCATTCCACTTGTGTGTTGTCAGTTTGTTGTATGGCTTAGCTTTCGTTACAATTTTCTTCCATTCATGTCGATATGTGCATAGTTCCCTCCAGTTTCTCACTTCCAGAATTTTGATATCTCTCGTGGCCTGGTCCTCCCATCTCTCTCTTAATGGTCCAAAACTAATGCGAATAAATAACGAATAAGCAACGAGCCTTGGAGCAATCCTACTTTCAAATGAAATTTATCAATATCTCCCACACCTGTCCTAACACTAGTAATTACTCCCTCATACATATCCCTGACAATCTTTACATATTCACCAGGGACTCCTTTCTTATTGAGTGTCCACCACATAATCTCTCGAGGAACTCTATTAAATGATTTCTCAAGATCATTGAATACCATATAAGCGTTTGTTTCTATATTTCTGTATTTTTCTATCAATTGCCTTAATGAAAATTAAATCCGTTTTTGATTTGCCTGCATAAAGCCAAATTGATTGTCGGATATTTCGGTTTCTTCACGTATCCGTCTATCAATTATTACGTTCTCCCATATTTTCATGGTGTGACTAAGTAGTTTTATAGCCATCTTGTTTCTACATTGTGGGATATTTTTGCCTTTGGTTTTGTGAACAGGTACCAATGCTCTCCATACTTCCCATGGATATCATTTGCTCCGACTACTTTTCCTTTCTTTATTTTTTGAAGCGCTTCAGCCACTTCCCCGTTTGCAATTTTTTTGACCATTACCCTTACTGCCTCTGTTAAGTCCACAGGTTTTCTGTCAAATTCTTCATTTAATAAACTATCAAAATACTTTCTCCATCTCTTTTTGACATCCTTTTCGTAAATTAGTATTTTACTATTTTCATCTCGGATACATCTAAACTGATTAAATCTTTTGCTTTCTTTGCTCTCTGTTTGGCTATTTTATATCTTTGTATACCCTCCCTGGTATCAAGTTGACCGTATAGATTTGTATATGCTTCTGCTTTAGCTTTTAATACTGCTACTTTTAATTTCTTTTTGGCGACCATATAGTTTTGAAGATCTGTATCCGATCTACTTGTCAGGTTTTTTATAATTTTCCCTTCTCTTTTATTTTTCCTTGTACTTCGTTTGACCACCACCAAGTCTCTTTATTCTCAAACTTCATTCTTGAAATTTTTACATGTTCATAAAAAATAGCGATCGCTCTAATAATACTGGCCACTTTTCTCAAAATTGTATTAGGGCTTCATTTCATGTTCCAACATATTTTTCTATTATTCTGTCTCTGACTAGACCTTCTGTTTCATCTTTTAGCTCCCACTACTCGATTTTTTGTGGTCCTATCCGACATTTTGGTTTAGTTTCGCTTTTGAATAATATTCGACTCCCCTTCTAATTACAGTCCAGGAACCGAAGCTTTTAACCTCGCAATTTTTACAGAATGGATCGATTTGCTTGAAAATTTGAGAATATTTAAGTAGTGGAGAGTCCAAAGATCAAAATCTATATGATGGCGAAAGGCGCTTTTACCATGGGATTGGTTGCCACACCATCTCGAGGGTGGAAATTTTTTATTATATTTAGACCGCAACATTTGATAAAAATATTTATTCTAAGCAAAAAATATTCTATACGCTTTTTCGATAAAATTAATAGTTTTCGATTTATTAGCTATCGAAAGTGTAGGTTTTATATCGAAAAAATCCATGTTTTTAATCTTTTTTTCTGCTAATAACTCAAAATGTTTTCGTTTTATCAAAACAACTCTACTTAACAAAAATGTACCTTTTGAAAAAATAAACAGAACTGTTTTCTTTTTATTTTCTTTAAAGACCAATAATAATTGAGCTATCCTTTATTACATGTTAACTTTTTTTCGTCATTGTAGTTTCAAAGTCAACAGACGAGAAAACTGTGCATTTTTCGAAAATAACTTATACAAACTTCTTTAACCCTTATCCGGGCAAGGTGAGTCCAATGGGCCCGAGACGTCAATTTTTTTATCATAAACTGATAAAAAAATTTTATTGAATTTTATGCATCACTCAATTTGTTCAGAAGTATGTTTCCTTCAACATAGTTATGAGCTATTCAAAATGTTCATTATCATTTTTGAAATTATTGCATCGAAAAAATTTTGTCACGTAAAGGGGCAACACGGGCCCGTCGTACCCTATTTGGATTTATACCTAAAGTCTAAATCTTTGTTATTGAAGTTAATCTGGCAGTCAGGTAATGTTTTTGTGGATCATCTAAAGGACTTTTATGTTTCCGGAAATCCAATAATAAAGTATAAACGTGTAACAAAAAATGTAAAGGTCTCTTTAATGTGAACATCAAAGAGATGCTTATAATAGGTGTTATATCTCTATTCTAAATGAATTTTAAAAACTAATAATCATTGTTGAAATGCAACAATGGTGATAGGTAGGTACCTATATATATTTTGAAATAAATAATGCATCTGCTATCAGTCGTTTAATATCGATGTTAGTGTCGACAGCTAAGCTCCTAAAATTATATTGAAAAACAGTGAAAGTAGATATGTAGTGTGAATAAAATGTTCCGAAAACCATTATCAGCTGCAGAACTGCAAGATATTGCGAATAATTTATGGGATTCCGATAATGAAGAATCTCCTGAAGTAGGTGGCATTGCAAGTGACTCTGAAATTGAAGATCATCTTTCGGAAGCAAGTGAAGAGGATTAGCAAGTAGTATTGAGTGATAATGAAGAAGAATGTGTAGCTACAAGTTCCCAGATTTCAGAGTGTGTAATTTTTGAAACTAAGGATGGAATTAAGTGGAAAAGTCAATCACAACCGACAGGACGTATGCGATCATACGACATAATAAAAAGCAAAGTGCACAAAGTAATGTTAGCCCCTGGTCAAAGTGTAGATGATCCTGTTGATTCCTTTTGTTTGTTTGTGGATGAAAAAATTGTGAACGAAATAGTGAAGTGTACAAAATAAAGAAGCCGAAAAAGTCCTGGGATAGAGAACTGGCAATATTGCGACTCTACAGAGCTATATGCCTTTATTGGACTACTACTAATTGCAGGGCACATGAGTGTCAAAATCCATAATGTAGATATACTTTGGAGTAAGTTTTATGGACCTAATATATTTAAAGCTACCATGGGGTTAAAACTATTCAAAAATTTGCTAAGATTTGTTCGATTTGACGATAAGGACACGAGGTGTGAAGGAAGAATGAACGACAAATTAGCAGCAATAAGTGATGTGTGGAATCAAGTCAACAAAAACTTTCAGAAATACTCTTTACAATTACGTGAATAAATATTTTTTCTACAAAAGTTTTCTCGCATTTCATTATTTTGAGCGAATCCTTCAGGTAGATCGCACCCTCGAGGTAGACCCCATACTATAGTAGCACCTTTTTTCAATCTAGATAATTTAAATTTAACTTTAATAAAAAAATCAAAAAAGAATATTAAAAATATATGGTTAAATAGGAATAGTACATTCAAGAGCAGTGGTGGGCCCAACAGACACGAGTTGCCCGGTTACGTAAGTAAAATGTGTTGCCCGGATAAGGGTTAAGGTATTTAGAAAGATCTATCTTCGGAAATAAAAAAAGTCTCTAGCTCAAAAATTAAGTGATTTATAATGAAAAGAATGTCAGTCCCCATTTTTGTCAGCGAAAAAGTGATCGGTGACGTAATCACCACCCTAATTAAAATTAGTTATTGATCTTATTCAGTCTTATTTATTTATTTACTAGTAAGAGATTGTATAAGATTGACCGGCTTAGCACGATTAGTTTTTAAGAAACTGGAGTTAAATTCAATAACGAATTTTTGTAGTTTGGTAGAAAATGCCCTTTTCTTCAGAATAGAAAGATTAGCATCAGAGATATAAAAAATGTTTAGATATGAAATTGTAACTTATTTAATTGTCAAGAACTTGATTTGCGAAAATTTTTTCTACGGCAAAAATTGAGTGAGCTATTGAAAATTAAAACTTGTAATAATATGCAAAAACCGTCTTTACCAACACTTTCAAAGTCACCTCTTCTTGCGACTGAGGACATTAAAAAGCCTTATTACTAACAGCCTTACAGATCTTAAAAAACCTACAAAAAATTTTTTACCAAACTTTCTAAGATACAACATCAAAAAGTTACTGTTCAAAAAACCAATAAATTTTTTTGAAAACAAAAATGGAGAAATCCATTGAATGAGAAAGTCATTGGGCTTATTCAATCTTCTTTATTTATGTATTATTAATAGATTCTAGAAATTTAAATGGCTATAATTAGTTTTTAAAACTAGAGTTAAAAGCGAATATCGAATTTTTGTAGTTTGATAAAAAATGCCTTTTACTTCAGAATAGAAAGATTAGCATCAGAGATACGAAAAAAAGTTTACAAACGAAATTGTAGGTTATTTAATTCCCAGGATCTTGGTTCGCAAACATTTCTTCTGTGGCAAAAATTAAGTGAGCTACTGAAAATTAAAACTTTTACTAACATGCAATAACCACCTTTACCAACCCTTTCAAAGTAGCCTCTTTTTGCGACTGAGGGTTTAAAAAAAAATTAACATTAATAGCCCTTTAGATCTTGCAAGAACCTGCAAAAGTCTTGTTTACCAAACTTTCTAAGATAAAAAGTAAAGAAGTTACGGTTAAAAAACCAATATATTTTTTTGAAAAATAAAAATTGTAAAAATCCAGTTGGAAGAATAATAATTGTAAGTTAGCGTTGTTTTTTTGTATTGTGTACGTTAGAAACTTATACAGTCCATCTAATTTACTTACCATTGCACGTCATTATCTGCGCCAGAGATCTTAGTTGACATAGTTGCCAAAGTATAAAAAAATCCTGAATCCATTTTAAATCAAATAGATCACATCATTATTGTAAACGTGGATTATACAACAAAACAAATTATTATTCAATGTAAATAAGTAAAAACTTAAGAAATAGAGAACAATCATTAAGTTATAATCTTTTAAGATTTGCAGTGCAAGCGTTTTTGCACTGCATTGTTAATAATTAAAAAACGGCTCCGAACTCTAGGCATGAAGCCGGTAGGTTTCTTTGTATATGTCTACAATAACAATTAAAAAAGTTGTCAAATACCTCGATTATTCCAAGTCGTGATAAAATTAGGTGAAATTTATATTTTTATTGTAGAGGATCTTTTTATAGTAAAACAAATAATAAAAACAGTAAATATAATAAAACAGATACTTACAGTAAAGAATATAAACAAATATGAAGTGTCGTCACCGCAACTGTCAAATAAATGTTACCAATTTATTCTAAAATGTCACCTTCGTTCGATTACACTTACAGTGTGATCCGAGCAAATGTGCTTCATAAAACGCTTTATAATCCATTTATACAAATTAAGTGAAACATAATATTGTGTATTTCTTTAGGTTAACATTAATATAAATCTTCAAATATTATTTCTACGCGTATATAATAAAATATATCTAGTGGCTGTAATGCCAGTGTACGCGGCAAAGTGATTCTAAAAAAGAACACACCTACCGCCTAAATATTTCGTGTTGGTATCATGCGCTGTCACAGGCTATGACGCGGATGTCGTGCAACGGTTAGTAAATTAGACGAAGTATATAAACGCATACATTGATTAACACTCCACTCATGGTATGCTTCTTTCCATGAGCATTTTTCAGTGCGTCACAAATGATAAAAAAAAGGTAAGTTTGTGATAATATACATTTTAGTGACATGACATTTTAGTTAAATCTGACAGTTGTCACATTTTATTTGCAAATTTGGCATAAAAACAAATCAATTGTGTTTATTTCATTTATAACATGGTATTTTCTTTGATTTGTATATTCTTATAAATTGTACAGATTATATTCGTACACATATTGTATAATTTGTAATTTTTTTTTTTTCGATTATAGCGCCATCTATTGACAACTAGAATAAATGTTATAACTGTAACCGATGAAATGTAATCACCGACGTGCGTTTTCTTCTGTCACATACAATTTAATGCGTTAGAATGAAATCGAAAAACTGTGACGCACTGAAAGATGCTCACTTAGAATATAAAATAAACTGGAAGGAGTGTGTCATATATCAAAAACACCTTAAATTTCTAGCGGAACTGGCCACCTTGAACGTCTGTGGATGACTCATAGGTTTTTGTCAACGAGGCAGAAGGTGTTTGTGTATTGGATCAGCTCTGTACATAGGCGTACCATCTGGTAAGGCTCCTGTATATGCAATCAAAACTGAAGTTATTAGTATAATAAAATGTTATACAGGGTGTTAGTAAATAAGTATGAAAAATTTTAAGGGCTAATTTTACATGAAAAATTAATACCAGTTTGCTCTATAAACATATGTCCGCAAATGCTTAGTTTCGGAGATACGGGGTGTTGAAATTTTTATTTCAAACTGCCAATTTATTTATTGCTCTAAGACCAGTTGAGCTATGAAAATGAAATTTGGTGAGTTTTAGCAGGTAGTTATTAAGAATTGTTTCACATACAATTTAGAATTTTGTATTCATCATTGGCGCGCCTACGGGCAATGGTCTGAATTTTTTTAAAGAAAAAAATGGTACGCCACTGAGATATTTCGAATTAAAAATTATTTTTAAATTTCACGTCTAATTTATGATAAAAAACCTTTCTTGCCTTTTTTCATATGATGCACCGTTTTTATGCAGAAAAAGAAAACATCTTGGCACGTATTTTTCATTTCTTAATACATCATCAAGTCAAGAACTATCCAATATAATAATACTAAACTAGAACAATAACAGAAAATATTACTAATAAGATTTCAACTAGGTGCAAAGCTGCAAGAAATGTTTAAAATGATCTCCTTTACAGATAACAGAATAATTTTATATTCATCATTGGCGCGCGTACGGCCAATACGTATTTTATCTTGATCTATAGCTGTTTGTTTAACATCACAGATGTAATAAAATCGTTAAGAATTTATTTTCTTCCCTCTTTGAAATGTACGTCACTGGAGATAGAAAGCAAATCTGACAGCTGATCGCCATTTGAAACCTCCTTCCTGGCTCGAAGTCATTTCGCATTGTACTCCTTCCTGGTTTATTTTATATTCTAAGGAGGCTCATGAGAAAAAGCATACTTGTATAACACATACGAATACGTTTGTCTGTGCGTGTATCTGTAAATTTTAGGCGCGGCGAATATAAATGAATATACATTATTACATAAATCATCCAAATTTAATTTTATTCTCCTTAAGCATTTTTTGAGCAATTTTGACTAAATTTCAGCAATTATAGGTAGTTTGCACCCTTGAAAATGAACTTTTAAAGGGTCGAAATAGTTAATAAATATAGTTAGAGTATTAGACAATCATTATGTAATGCATCTGAACAAATTTCAATCTTCTTAATCTTTTTTATAGGTTTTGAGCAGTAAGGGGTAGTTTTCACCCTTAAAAAATAGAAAACGCCCGTCAGCACAATATAGATTTTGAAGCAAAGGGTAAGGTGAAATTAATTCTAAATTTTCATGCAAATGGATCCATTCTGTAAAAACTGCGAAATTTTGTCCTATTCTAACCATCATTACTTGACTATTAGTTTTAATATAAAACATAAGCATTCTCTAAATATTCATTTTTGCCTAAAGAGAAATTTTAAAAACATTTACTTCTTTCTCATATGTTCATCATTGACTGGAAAATATATGGCTCTTAATAACAGGTATGACTATAAACGAAACAGGATCTTCCTTTTTATAATTCATCGGTTTTAACACCTCCACAGGTCGATAGCTAATGCATAATGCATCAATTTAAAAAGTTTTCTGCGTGGTAGCCGGCCATTTTGCCTGTTCTATTATAACAGGGGTGAATTTAAAAATAAATGAAAAAGTTAATAAAAACTTTACATCCAACCTCTTACAAATAATCAATAAAGTCTGTATTTCGTTACCCGTGTTTCTCATTTTTTTGTCAATCGGCCTCCTACAGGGGATATTTTTGTCCATTGAAAATAATTTATGCGATTTTTTTTAATATTGCCATTTATCATAGTGGATTTAGCATTGTAAGAACTGAATGGTGACAATTATATACATTTTTTTTATCAGCGAATGATATTAGGGAATGTATAATACAGAGTGAGTCTATAATTTGGAATAAATTCAATAGTTCAAAAATTAATTGTTTTTTTGAAAAATGCTCAGACCTATCGATTAGTATTTCAAATCGAAATTTTGTACATACAATAATAATGTATAGATGGTGTCCCAATTTAGAGATATGGCCTCATCGTTAATTTTCTTAAAAGGCAATACTGTTATTTTAATAGCTATTTAGATAGGGTGTGTAAAGTTATACATAACTGCAAAATATTAAATTTTTTTTCCTGCCCTTTACAAGATTATTAAAAATAAAGTTATGTCTGTAATTTGGAATAAACTAAATAGTTCAAATACAAATTGTTTTTTTTTTGAAAAATGCTCAGACATGTCGATTAGTATTTCAAATCGAAATTTTTTACATACACTAATAATGTATACAGGGTGTTTACATAACAATTTAGAGATTTAAGGTTATTTTTTATTATCTTGTAAACGGTATAACGAGAGAAAAAAATTCTTGACACAAAGAAACTTTATGAATATTTAAGAAAGGTCGATTTGGCATATTGCCTAAGAAATATATCTTTGTATGTAAGATATAATTTTCTAAAATATTTCAAATAAATTTTAATATACCCAAAGAAATATATCTTAAACATGATTGAACTAACACTTTCTTGCAAAGTGCAAACCCATTTGCCAGAAAGAAAAATTATATTTGTCATAAGAATATATTTTCTTGGCATTACAAAATTCTTCTTTCTGAGCAATAATATTTCTTAGTCAGGAATATTGTTATCTTACTATTAATAATCAATATATTTAATATTAAGAAATACATTTTGCATATATAATTGTATATTTAAAATTAAGTTACATTTCTTAAAAATAAAGTGATGTTACATAGGGCGAAATAAATCATTCTGTTAAGGTGGAATTATTCTTTATTAGATAATAAAAACAGGATATATAATGTTAGATATTAATACATACAAATAATTTCTCCACTCTTAAACCACTGGCTTCTATACAATAATAAAAGGATGGAGAGGCAAATCCAACTTCTTTAATTTTTCCTTCTTTGTGTTAATAGCACTTTGTATATCAGAAATTACCTAAAACAAAACCGTTATGGAGAAATAGTAAACTTATTTTAATAAAAAAAATTGCTGAACACGTGTTTTATTATGAACTCAAATATTTTCTAAGATCTACTACGATTTTGTTTATTTCAAATACCGTAAAAACTTTAAAAATTCAAATTTCAACTTACCGGTTTTGTATTCGTTATAATAGGAATTCACTAGCTAGGGGATTTTTTCAAAGGAGGAACAAAATCTAACAACCGATTTTTAAATGAGTTTTTCCCCACCCTCCCACCCTTCACATCCGGCTGTAAAACAGATGATTTAGCACTCTACCAACTTTATAAACTAAAATATTTTTGACAGTTAAACGATACCAACAGATTTTGCTTAAAATTTATAAAAAATATATATAAAAAATTATTCATTTACATTTATTTGGAGTAAATTTCCAGTTATACAGGTCACAATTTAACTTGATTTTCAAATAAATCCATCTGATTTTAATAAGTATTAAAACCAAAAAACATTACACCATAGTTTTTGCTCCTCATTTGAATACAAACCCCCCCGTATTGTTAATTATCTGTAATTCATCTTTTGTAACCACAAGTAATTTCCAAATATGTTAATTTAAATTGATTTCTACCATAGTATTGCACAAAATTGTATTAGATCTAGCCAATATTATTCATTAACAATATTGTCAAAAAGAAAAATATATATTTTATTGTAAACTGGCAAGGCCTGCAACTATTACTACATCATTACAGAAGAAGAATTTGACATTGACTTAACCTCTCACTCTCAGTGACATTTGAGTTTCTTTGTAAATAAAACCAAATTAGAGGAATTTTTACAATTCTTAAAAATCAAAAAGAAATAAGATGTAGTAGTACACAGTTTGCTTTCCTCATCAAAAAATTCCCAAACTCCCGTTGTGTCCACGTCCTTTGTGTGCGTTCGAGAATCTGTTATGTGTTATTTTTATCGACTTTAAAACAAAAAATATTTCAAAAACTTTTTTAACTTTTCAAAGAAACCATCTAATTCAGCTCAACCAGGTAACTTTTTCAAAGATTTTTTGAGATTAATTTTTCAATCTACTCAACTATTTATTTATTACATTCAACAGATATTAACATAAATGAATCATTTTTTCATCTATTTTTTCATATTTGCCTTTTTCTAACTTTTTAGTAATATCTCATAAAATCTCATTCATTGCTGCACAAATCATCATAACTTTATATTACTATAAATTTAATTTCATGTACAGTTAGTTACCTTCACATTTGAATTTAATTCTGAATTATTTATTAATGATTTTATTGTTTGACACTTTTAAATTTTAGCAAATTTTTACCTATTTACTATTGTTCAGTTTAATTTCAATGTCTCCAACAAATAAAAATTAAAACATTTTCACAATCACACCACAAATAATACACAATTGACCAATTCTGGTTTTAAGAAAATTGCACAACCAATCTTACATCCATCAGTTATTGAACATCCAGAACAACATCTAATAATCCCAATAAATTTAAAAATATACACTTTAAAAAATTTAAAAATAACATCACTTTATATATAACTAACAATTTTTGGTTTCACGGTTTAATGTCGTGTTCCCTTACTAATCCCCTCAAGATCCTGCCAATTATTTTGTTTTGCTTGTACATTACAATCAAATCTGTCCCTCTACCCTCTCTCCCTTTAGCATAATTTGGAGAAAAAGTATGATATTGAATACTACTATATTCTTCCCTTATACCGGAAAGTAAGTGTACATTTTATACTTATACTTGACATACTTTAGTTGCCACTACATTTGAATGCTTGCATATATGTGAGTGTGAGGGTTGTTAAACCATATTTACGTACATTTTAGCATTTATATGTATGCATGAATATATCGTCGGCTTACTGCCAAAACCAACTAACTCCACTTTTTAAAGTTTTGAGGAATCGATGTTTTAAACTTTAATTTGAAATGAAAAATCGTTTGAATTTAAAAATGATTTAATGACTGAAAAATATTAAAGTAAATAACATTATAAACGAAACATTTTGTTAAAAACTTTTTAAAATGAAGTGAAAGTTAAAAAAAGAACAAAAAACATTTTTTTTCGGCACTTGTCGGGTTTCGGCTGTACAAAGTTAGTCAACTTCTAGGTAACTTTGAACATCTGTCCTCCATATCAGGCACTTGTCTTGTTTTGGCAGAACTAGAATATTGGAAATGACAAAAATACTACTTTATTTAAACAGAGATGTGCAGACAACTGCACATATCTGTTTTTGGCTGAACAAAAGTGTCATCATTGGAATTAGTTGTTCTGAGACCCTTCTGTTTCCCACATTTAAAATCTGCTTTGAAGTGTCTGGTTTCATCAGTACATTCTTTGATAATTATTAAGTACAAAGGCGTACTTAACTCAGAATCGACAAAAAGTGGAGTTAGTTGGTTTTGGCAGTAAGCCGACGATATATACTTTAATATTGGCTTGATCTTTACCCTTTGATTTCAACCAGACCACTTAACTAACTCTGGATTTTTGTTATTTGTAGCATTTAATTTTACTTCTACCGTGACCTGAAGATGCTGTGAATATTGTAGACAGCGAAACCGGTCGTCAGTTGTAAAATAAATTGTTTTTGAGAACGTCTCTTTTTTCTTTACTACAATAGTATGGACTCACACATGCAACCAATTCATTATTTAAAAAAATTTTTATAAGGATATAAGTACATACTTATTTTGAAAAAAGGAAATACAAAAAATACACGGGCCCACATAGAAACCATTATTTTTTGGTATAAGAACGGTAGGTATCAGTAAAACAGTCTACAATCCAAAAACATCTCTTGGCATTTCAACAAATAATAATCAATCATATTTAGTTCAAACATGGCTTTATTTGAAATCCGACGACAAAATCACGCGTAGCCGAACTAGGAATATTAAAATATTTTGCAATACATGCGTTGATCGCCTTGCCGACCTTAGTTCTTTGAGAGATGTTATTCAGTCTCTGCAAAATAAAATCGACATGCTTGAATCAAAACTCTCTGGTCAACATATTCTTGAGACAGAGTCGGTAAATACAGAGGCAGTTATTTCTGAAACAATGGATCGGATCCATCGGTCTAGTAACATCATTATAAGAAATGTTCCAGATTCTGACAACGATATTAATGCCGTTAACGCTATTTTGAATTCTATTAATACAGATCTTTCCGCAAATGCACCAACATCTGTCTTTAGATTAGGTAAACCAGACAGTAATCGTAAATTTCCACGTCCATTAAAAGTTATTTTTCCGAATGCACACGTCGCTAAAATTATTTTAAAAAACAAAAGGAAACTACTGAACACGCAATACAAAAACATAAAGATTGATGACGATAAAACTCCAATGCAAGAACAATACTTAAAAGACCTGCGTCTTAAATTAAATCAACGCATCGAGAATGGAGAAAAAAACGTCACAATCAAGTATCAGAAAGGTATTCCCTGTATAATTGATCTTTCACCAAAAAACTGAGTTCGAGCTTTCATCAATGGCGTATTATGTATACTAATCTTTGTTCTCTGCAAGCGAAATTTTTAGATACCATTACTTTTATGCAATGCGAAAAACCTTCACTGTTCTTAGTATCCGAATCTTGGTTGCACAAAAATATTTTGGACTCTATGGTAAATATACCTGGGTATAAAATTTTTAGAGCAGACCGCATAGGGAGAATAGGAGGCGGATGTTGCATATATGCAAAGGAATCTGACTTCTGCCAATTTAACATTGTTTGTGAAAACTTCTCTGATCACCATTATGAAGGGTTGACGCTTAATTTTTCTTCTAAAAAGTTAAAAATAAATTTTGCTATAGCTTGTATATATAGACCTGGTTACAGTTCCGTTCAAAGTGATCAAGAATTATACAGTCAATTGGAAACGCTCATAGCCAAACATAAAACCTTAATTGTTTTTGGTGATTTCAATCTAAGCAACATTTCTTGGCCGCTGATCAATCACCCTCATGATACTCAATCTCAGCTTTTTATTAATTTCTTAGAAAATTCTGGATTAGAACAAATAATCAATGAACCGACTCGTTTTCGTCTGAATCAACAACCTTCTCAGCCAGATCTTACTTTAACCTCTGATGTTAATCTTTTAACTAATATTTCGGTTACATCTCCAATTGGAAAGTCGGACCACGCAGTTATTTCAACTTCCATACAGATCCTCAAGTCGGAAATATTACAAAATAATATGCTAATGACATATAAAAGAATAAACTATCATCATGTAAACTTAGATGTATCTACTGCAGATTGGGCAGATATGTTGAATGGTAAGGATGTTAACAAACAGTGGGAAATTTTTGAAAATTTTCTGAATGAATCCATGCGCACGAACTCTCATTATGTGCAACGTAGATGTAATCCTAATAAGCCATGGATAAGTGCAGAAATATTTGAAATGATAAAATTTAAAAAGTCATTATGGAAAAAGTATTTACGAAGTAAAACGAATGCTGACTACCTCAATCATCGAACTTTTTCTAATAACTTAACATCAACTATTTTTAAATCTAAACAAAATTTTGAAAACCAACTGTCCTCAAATAAGAACAAAAAACCTCTTTATAAATATGTCAGAAATTCTATTTTATCTAAAGTTTCGTTACCTATTTTAAAAACCGAAACAGGCGAACCAACCTCAGTGAAAATGGAAGTTGCTACTATTTTTGCCAAAAAATTTCAAGAAGTGTTTACAATCGAGGAGGCTCTTCCGAATACTTTACGTGTTGTTTCTACAAGAAGTAACTACGATATTAGTGACATAGACTTTGATCCAGAGATTCTTAAACAAAAAATTTTGTGTTTAAAATCCTTTTCCGCTCCCGGATTAGACGGTTTCGCCGCAATTTTATTTAAGAAGTGTGCAAACTCGATTATCCATCCGTTAAGTTTTATAATGAAAACCTCATTTTTGTCACACACTTTACCTGATGGCTGGAAAATCTCTAGTGTTACTCCAATTTATAAAAAAGGTGACAAGTTAGATCCTGACAATTATAGACCAATTAGTCTAACATCCATTGCGGCTAAATTGATGGAATCAGTTATTCGCGAATCGGTTACGAACTTTCTCTTAAACAATAATAGAATTCCTATTTCCCAGCACGGTTTTGTACCTGGAAGATCGGTAGTTACTAATATGTTAACATGTGTTAATGACTGGTCTCTTTGTTTGGACAGTAATCAACCTGTTGATATTATATATTTAGACTTTGCTAAGGCTTTTGATCGAGTTCCTCATAAGAGACTACTATTTAAGCTTGAACATAACGGTATTAGAGGAAACTTACTTGAGTGGATTAAAGGATTTTTAATAAACCGTAAATTTTGTGTACGCGTTGGTGACTGTTATTCCTCAATGTTTAGTGTATACAGTGGCGTTCCGCAGGGTTCAGTGTTGGGGCCGATTTTGTTCCTAGTGTACGTTGCTGATCTGCCAATTCACCTTAAAAGTAACATGTCGCTTTTCGCTGATGACACAAAGTTATATGCAAATCCCTTTTCTGGTTACAATCAATTACAGACCGACCTTCAAGAGGTTGCTAAGTGGGTAGACGATGGGTGCTTGCAATTAAACACATCCAAGTGTGCAGTTCTACATTTAGGTAAAAACAATCCAAGGAATCGGTATGTACTTTCAAATGTTTCTCTAAAAACTGTTTCGCAGCAAAAAGACTTGGGTGTACTTGTGACGGAAACATTATCTTGGTCTGAACATATCCAGTCGGTATGCAATAAAGCTAGAACATCAGTTTACTTATTATCTAAGACTTTCTCTAAGATATCGCCAAAAAATTTTGTTGCTTTCTTTAGTGTATATGTAAGACCTATTTTAGAGTTTGCCGGACCCGTGTGGAATGTCGACTGGCAAAGGGATTCTGATCGACTTGAATCTGTGCAAAGATGGGCAACAAGAATTCCTTATGGCCGTCGTCGTCCTTCCTACGAAGAACGGTTAACCTACTTAAATTATCCTACATTTATGGACCGACGACTTCGTGGGGATTTAATAATTGCTTATAGAGCGTTACAGGGAAAGTTTGGGATAGATCTATCACATCTTTTCCCTTTGAGTAACGACCTTAGATTGCGGGGTCATCCATACAAATTAGCCAGACAACAGTTTCACAGTAAATGTCGTGAGAACTCTATATCCAATAGAATATTTTATACCTGGAACTCACTTCCACACGACGTCGTCGGGGCTGTATCTGTAAATTGCTTCAAAAATAAATATGACTCTTTTAGTTCTGTATCACGGGAACAATAATTTTTCGTTTCTTAAATTAAATTAATTTATAAGTCGTATGTAGTCTTAAGTTTAGGTTTCTTTTTGCATAGTTCTTTTTAGTCAAATGGAGCTATATAGGTCCTAGACCTCGGCTCCTTTTTCTTCTTTAATAATAATAATAATAATTTATCCTACCATATATGTTAATTTTTTTCTTTTTGTATATGAAATATTAATTATTTATCTGTATAATATCACACAATAGACATTGTTTAGCTAAAATAAGAAGAAAAATACAACCAATGTAAAACATTGAAGCTGACATATATTGTAATTGTATTTATTTATATAATCTAAAAGAGACAGCAAACCTAATCATTAAGAAATTTTATTACAGGAAAGTATTATTAGTTTATATCTAAGTTATTTTATACCTATTAACACATTTATTTTTGGGAAATAAAAGTTCTTAATCGGTAACGTGTTTCTTTTACACTAACTAATATTTCTTTATGACAAATAAAGCACACGCCATGTTTAATATAACGTTGAATTGTAGGATTGTATATAGAAGACGATACATTTAAAAAACATATTATAGTTTATACATAAGCATACACATTTTTATAAAGGAACTTACCTATATACAGTTCTACCATTTATGGAAGCCCCTAGTTGGTTAATAGCTCCTTTCAATATTGTTCTGAAGCTTTATATTAGATATATTATTCTCTCCGGGGTGGAAGTCGAAACGTCAATAAAATCACTTTTAAAGTTAAATTGTGGCTTATTTCCCAATTAGAATAAGATCCTTTCTTTCAGAGTTGTCCATCATTATAGATATATAAAATGCATATAAAGATACTATTATGTTTCTTTTAGAACTACAAATTCGGATATGCAACAATATTAATATTACATCTTAAATTAATCAAATTACTTTTATTTAAGACCTATGTATATGTATATACGTACATTCAAACTATCCCTTAGATTTTAAAGAATATACCAACAAATCCAAAATCCATACTTATATGAAAATGAACTAATGCCACGTCATTTTGTCAAACACTGAGATTAAATCACAAATAGTGAATGATGGTTACTGCGCAATTTTTTTGTGGAAGAAAATCTCTTTGCAAGTAACATTTCGGCATTAATGATAAAGTTTTTATTTAATAACCACAGTTACTACAGAGGGTATTTCTGAAGAATTATTTCTTTTGGTTTAAAATATTTATTTGATTGCAAAAAAATTTCTTGTTCACAAATATAAATATGGATTAACTTAACTTATATTTCTTACACTGCAAAATATTTTTAGTTTTCAATTTTTTGAAAATATCTTTAGGATAAGAAAATTAAAATGTAACCATTAATAAATTTCTTAGCATTGAAGAAATTATCTCTAAGAAATTATTAAGTTGTGTTTAAAAACTCGTTTCTTTATATGTGAAGCGGTATGTTTAAGTTAATATGATAAGGTAACTTTTAAGAAAGATAGCCCAAAGAAATCAGTGTTTTAGGAGAAAAAAAATTGTTCTTTCGGTGTAGGGAATAAAAATTTGATACTTTGCAGTTATGTATAACTTTACACACCCTATCAAAATAGCAATCAAAATGACAGTGTTGCAATTTCACAAAATCAACGATGACGTCATCTTTAAATTGGGACATATTGTATACATTATTATTGTATGTGACAAATTTCAATTTAAAATACTAATCGAGAGGTCTGAGCATTTTTCAAAAAAGTAATTAGTATTTGCACTATTGAAATTATTCCAAATTACAGACATAACTTTGTTATTTTTTATTATCTTGTAAATGGTAAGGAATAAAAATTTGATATTTTGCAGTTGTGTATAACTTTAGACACCCTATCAAAATAGCTATCAAAATGACAGCGTTGCTATTTAAGAAAATCAACGATGACATCATATCTCTACATTGGGACACCCTGTACACATTATTATTTTATGAAAAAAATTTCCATTTGAAATTCTATTTTTTTTATCCACATGGGATTTTGAATTAAAAATGTAGGTCAAATATTTATGGTATGAAATGGAAAATATCTACTATTACACATATTATATACACATACACACATATTACAATTGGAAATAGGGATTGAGTCAATGCTGGCAATCTTAAGTTTGTATTTTATTAGTAGTTACATAATCATGGGGCAACCGGTTTTGAGTCTTACAATTTATGACTCATCTTCATGCCCAGTATATAAAGTCTTCACAATACAAACTACAAGCTAAAATTACAAAAAGAGACAAACGTGTACATATACATATATAAAAAACATAAAAAACAACTAATATGTCTTGGTTTAAGTTGCATACAATAAAGCCAAACAACTGTATAGTATTGAATTTAATAATCTATAGAGTGTATACTGAGACATTTTGCCATTGGGAGTGAAAAATCTGATGAGAATTGCTTGGTATACAGGGTGTTTCATTAATAATTGTCCATATAGTAACTAGAGAAACCTTACGGGTTTTTTACGGGAGCACAAAATACGAAGATTTAACCTAAAACTCATAAATAAAATGTGGTTCCTTGCTGAATTACAGGGTGTTTTATCTAAAAATTAAAAAACGATTTTTGCTCAGCATTTTAAAACTATTCGACGTATCCTTTTCATTCCCGATAAGGATCAACTAAGAGATACTGAATCCACGAGAGAGGATAAGTATAACCTAAGAGAATTTAATTCATTTTTTTATGACAAAAAGCACCCCGAGATTTTTCCTTAATATTTTTTATGTATGATTTGCGACAATTAAATAATTAATCAAATAAATACTAATTAATATAAAAGTAATAGAAAGGAGATCATAACAATATATTAGCTTAATTTTTTAATTTTACTATTTGTACATTATAAAAAAGTATTTTCACAAACCAAAACTTATTTCAACAGACGTTTACTTAAGCAATGCACTACATAAAATAAAAATAAAACTAAATCGTGCAGTAGCTATCATAAGTTTAAAGACTAAAAACCAATAAATAAATTCGGTTGGCAGAACCCCTGTTTTTAAAATTTGAATTGGATTAGTATGTCTTAAGTGGAAACGTTTGTGCATTAAAATTCTAAACAAAACAGTTCGCACAGATCCCTTTTGTCCCATCTTATCTGTCCCTACTTAGATAAATACCATAAAAAGTAACGGATGTCGCTAACTTTCATCCAATATATAGGTTATTTATAGAAATTTGTGTGGAACCAAAAAAAATGAATATGTTGTTGGGAATATATAAATGAGAAGTGGATTTTTTTAAGCTTATTTTTGGTATTAGTCTGTTGTAGTAGATTGGTAGATACACTGAAAAATATACGCAAATATCCGATTTATTTAAAGATACGAAGAAGATACGACAACTCTCAGAAAGATACGCAAATCAGATAATTAGGCGCCGATTGGCAACACTGATTGTTTCATATAGTATTATATTTATTTTTATTGATACCTCTTTATTGTTGAGGAATTCTCTACTTAGAGCCTAAAATAGTTTTCCTGTACTTTCTTAGCCGTTATTAAGGTCTTCGTCGATGCTTTTCTTTGTTTTTTATTACTGTTCCCAGGTATTTGTGTATGTTTGATTGTTTATTTTTTGTTGATCCATTTCCACTTTGATTAGGTGATTTGTGTGTTTTTTCCTTGTTATTTTCATAGTGTGTGTCTTCTCTTTATTTACATTTAAGTTGTGTTTTTTGTTCTTGAGTTCAATTTTTCTGAATTGTGCTTGAGTTTTCCTACTGTTTCAAAGAACATTGATGTACGGTTCTGAAAAATGTAGGATTAAAGAACATCAAAAGAGAAATCTAGGGCTACGGAGATGGACCCACTTAGGCGGTGGTCTCCAACATGCGCTGTAAGCTGCGTACAGCGTCACACCGTAAGAAGATTGTTAATTTTCTTACTTATAATTTGAAGGGCAAAAACTATCTTACAACCAAAAAGAGTTAAAAAAGAGTAATTCTAAAACAAATTCAAATTACGGGGTAAATTCAAGGGGCCACCGACTTAGCCGGTTGTCTTCGATAGACGCTGTTCGTAGCCTACAATGTGGAGACCATCTTCTAAGACGATCAAACAGAACATCAAAATTGGAGAGGCTTGGAAATAGACAAGGCGAAACCGGCGGGTTCGTTGGAAAAAATATTCCCATGAGATTTTTTTGCATAATCACATTCGTGAGACATCCCAGAATAAGGTTCAAGAAGTCGCCCACGTCAAAAGTGGTCCAAATTTTTTTTTCTTCATTTTTTTTTAATCAAATTGCAAAAATTAATATTTTCGGACGGACACATTTTTTTAGGTGTTTTGGACCATTTTGGACAAAAAAGATCTCATAATTTTTCTCTAAAGTTGCTCGTTTTCGAGTAATAAGCAATTTAAAATTGAAAAAAAAAAAACGAAAAATGCCGATTTTTAAGGCTTAACAACTCGGTTAAAAGTTATTATTATGAAAGTCAGAAAGTGATCAAATAAAAGTTTAAATCCCGCCCTACAAAGTCCTGAAGAAATGTTTGTCATTATTTTATCACTAAGCTATTATTTTTAAGTAAAAATAATGAGCGCCATGCACTATTAGGCGGCCGGCAATGATGAGTGCGAGAGAGATGCCATTCCGGCATTTAATGATGCATCTTACTCGCACTCATATTTACAGCTGCGTCAATACGATCTTACGGCTCTATATTAATAATTAAAAATAACAGCTTAGTGATAAATTAATGACACAAATTTCTTCAGGATCATGTAGTGGAAGCTTTAATCTTTGATTTGGTCACTTTCTGAATTTCAAAATAATAATTTTTAACTGAGTTATTAAGCCCTGAAAATCGCCATTTTTTGTTTTTTTTTTCAATTTTAAATTGCTTCTAACTCGAAAACGAGCAACTTTAGGGAAAATTATACGAAGCTTTTTTGTCCAGAACGGTCCAAAAAACCTAAAAAAAATGTTTCCCGGCCAAAAATATTAATTTTTGCAATCTGATTAAAAAAATTGAAAAAAAATTTGGACCACTTTTCACGTGGGCGACTTCTTGAACCTTATTTTGGGATATCTCACGAATATGATTATGCAAAAAAACCTCATGTGAATATTTTTTCCAACGAACCCGCCGTTTTCGACTTGTCTAAAATGTAATAATAAGAGAGAGAATGGGTGCAATAAAAGCAATTACTAACTGATAGATAAGAAAAAATTAATCTGATACTAGCACGTTCACAGGATGAGCGAGGAAAGACTCCCTAAAAATACAATTAGATGGATACTACAAGAAAAAGAAAAAGGGAAGACCAAACAAATCTTTGATTGGTGGTATACAGAGATCTATGAGCGAAAGAGGATTATCCGATGTGGATTGGTACTTTCAGTGACAAGTTATATTTCTATTAATTGTTTTTTTAACAATTGATTGTTAATACGTTTTTTGCTTTTCAAGAATTTCCTGATTACATAATTGATATTTTCCTAATCCGATCCTGGTTTTTAGATTCACCAATAAATTTCTTAGCCGAAATAATTACGAGTTGTGTATTTCCTATTTCCGCAGGTGGTAAAGTAGGTAGAATTGATTTCATGTGAATAGGCGCTAAAGGATCACGGCTCGGGAACCCAGAAGAGGGTTGGCGTTATAATACCTTATTATTTATTGATAGTACACGTAGTATACCTCCTACTCTATATTCCAAATATTTTTGAGATTTTATTAGAAACTAGCCAGTCGTGCCTATAAATTTTGTAATAGAGCCAAGCTAATGTATGAAATAAAAATCAACCGAATAACTACGAGTTACTCAAAAGCTATGAAATAGTAATTAATTCTCTACTAAACATTAATTATATCTTGTAGCTATGTATGTATCCTATTTGTAACAGATGCTGCACCTTACAGTTACATAATAAAGTTTATCTACTCTATGTCATATTATGTATAAGTTTTTAGTTTGTGAAAACTGTCAATATAGATAGCAGTGCGTGAAGGGTTTAAAGCAGGGGTGGGCAAAGTGCGGCCCGCGGGCCGCATGCATCCCTTTAGACTTTTTTTTGCGGCCCGACGAGAAAAAGTGAATTATTTTCATTTCAAGATTTTTTCTAATTATTGCTAATATTAATAATTAAATATAGTTATAAAATCATTGAGGCAATAAATGTAGTATGTCTAGAACCGCCTTAGTGACCCCTATTTACAATTGAAGTATTCCCGTTTCTCAATGAAACACCCTGTATTCTTGTATATTTGCGGCAAATACCGTGCTTAAATAAGTGCGAATGTGGTATAGGGGGTAGGGATATGGTTTGAAAATTTTTTGAAATTTTCGATTTTTTTTATTATTTTGTATGAAAATACATAATTTCAAAAATATTCTCTGAAAATTTCAGTTTGACCGTAGGAAAACTACCAGAAATAGAGCATCTTTAATATTCGACTCGCTTTGCAGCAGCTTGTTGAGCGTAGCGAGAAACGTTCAACAGCTGTTCCATTTTCTTTTGTAAATTACTCTGCGATTTAAAAACATATTCCGATCTGCATCACTTTACGATTTGACAGACAGAAGAAATTGAAAATAAAAGTTGTCAAAACTAAACGTGTTTTTCTCAAAACTGCTGAACTGCTTTTTATAGGCAGTGAACATTGTAACTCAAAGGCTTCTTGACAGATCCACCTGAAATTTTTCATATTTTCTTTAGACATTTCGTGAGGTATCAATAACAAATGTGTTGATTTTCACTATTTAGGTATTTTCACTTCTGAGTGATATCAAAATCGTCAAAACTAAAAAAAACTCGACAGGTTTATCTCGAGAAACTCATAAGCTAATAAAATATTTTTGAATTTTTTGTTTCATATGATCCAATAACGAGTTCTGTTATCTACTGAAAAATTCATTTTGTTTACCCGACGGTAAAAATTTGCCACCGTTGGCTTATTTTTCAATAGTTGGTATTGAAACATTTTTTTCGGATATTCTTTGAATTGTACTGAATATGTTTATTTCATTTAAAAATAAAATAATTCTACCATAGTTTCAAACATATTAAAAAAAATTGCTTAACATCCCCCCCCCCCCCCAAAAGTTAAAAATTCGAAAACATTGCGGCCCTTGGTAATAGACCAAAAACCTTTTGTGGCCCTTATTCAAAAAGTTTGCCCACCCCTGGTTTAAAGTGTGCGTCAAGTAACAATGTATTTTAAATGGGATTTACTTTTTCGCACTGTTTTTGACACACTTTCATATAATCAAATATTCTTAACTTTCGCGTTGTCATGGTGATGACGTAATGAGCAATAAATTACAACAAACATGTTGACAGTTTTGTGGTTTGAAAGAAATTAGAATTTTTAAATGTCAAAGTTCTAAAAATTGAAGAATAGAAATGAATTCCAGTGACGAAGAGTTACAGTTTTTTTATTTGTTTATCGTAGATAAAATAAATATTGTATGAAACTCTGCGTGAAGTACTTTCTGCGAACTTACTCGGTGTATAGCAATCGCTCCGTTGTCGTTCGTGCTCTAAACATCACGTGCGTTCGAAAAAAGCATCCAATTTAAAAGGAATATTTTAGTAATTATTTATCTGGAAATTTGTCAAAATTAAATAAGCGGCAGAAACTTCTGTAGATGGTGGATGATCTTTCTAGATCAATATGTCATGTAAGAGGTAGGAAAAAAAAAGTAAATGAAATCTTAACCACAATTCAGACAAAATCGAATACTGTTCTGAAGCTATTTCCTTGTGGCATTTTTATAATTAAATATTTTCTATGGGAAATAAGCCACAATTTTACTAAAATGAATTTATTAACGTTTCTAATTTATTCTTTATTAATTTATTAACAATAGTATTTTGTATTTTGAAAACGAAACCCGATTTGGGCTTCGAAACGTTAATAAATTCATTTTTTAGTAAAATTGTGGCTTATTTCCCATAGAAAACACTTAATTATAAAATCGAATACCTCGGTCACATCAGTAAGAGCAGCGAGAGATAAGGATTGCTGCAACTAATTCTACAGGGAAAAGTAGAAGGAAAACGAGGTGTAGAAGGGCGAAGGGTTTCCTGTTTGAAAAATCTACCTACGTGGTCTAGGATGTCTACATGTGCTTTGTAGATTTCTCGAAAACCTTTGACAATGTGAGACATGACCAACTAATTGAAATTCTACAAAGCATAGGAATTGATGATAAGGACATCCGAATTGTGACAAGTCTCTACTGGAACCAGTCAGCCAGGGTAAAAGTCGGCAATGCGTCCATAAAGAGAATTGATATCAGAAAAGGTGTGCTACAGGGATGTGTTCTCTCCTCTCTCCCTTGTAATATTTACTCCGAACAACTTTTAAAAAAAGCACTGGATGAAGCAAACGAAGGCATAAAAATCAATGGTGAATTGACAAATAACATCCGATATGCGGACGATACAGTCCTAGTTGCCAGTAGTATCGATGAAATTTAGTATCTTATGAAAAGGGTACAAACACCGAGTAAAGAAAGAGGACTTAACCTCAACATAAATAAAACAAGATGGATACTGGTCAGCAAAACTCAAACACCTGCCAGACAATTGAAAAAAAAAAACTAACTAATTGAACACGTTAACTCCTATATATAACTTGGAACAGTCGTCAACTCGAAATAGGTTCAAACAACCCCAAATACGACATAGAATTGAAAAGGCCAGAGCAACATTTAACAACATGAAAAATATATTCAACCATTCCGACATATCTCTCCCATCTCCCACTGAAAATACGGCTGCTAAAGTGCTATGTATGTCTTGCTGTATGGCGCAGAGGCATGGACACTGACGGAAACATTAATAAGAAAGCTGGAGGCATTCGAAATGTGGGTCTATCGACGCATCCTCAAAATATCTTGGACGACTCACACCACCAAGGTAGAGGTACTGCGCCGAATGGGAAAACAAAAAGAAATCTCTTTCACAATTAAGAAACAGAAACTTGAATACCTTGGACATATTATGAGACATGATTAATATCATATTCTCTAAGAAGACACTAATGGCTTCAAAACTTACGCCAATGGTTTGGACTAACATCGATCGAGTTATTCAGAAACGCCGCAAACAAAATTAAAATTGCTATGATGATAGCCAACGTTCGCAACGGACAAGGCACATGAATAAGAAGAAGAAGAAGACGTGCGTGGCTAAACACAACAACCTCAAATCTTTTCAGAGCAGCAGTGTGCAAATTACAGATTCACATGATGGTTCATAATCCCAAACGGATAGGCAATAAAAGATGAAGAAAAGATAGGAAACATAATTTATTACAGAAAAATGTTCAAAAACTTTTGTTTTTTAATCATTTTTACGCCGATTTCCAATATTAATGAAAAATTGTTGTAAAATTTATAAATATTAGGTAAAAAGTTACCTTTCCCACTCTCTCTTCAATCCCGACCACCTGGATGGAGTGTAGTGGTCGACATGGTGTCGTGTGATCGATACATCTTGTTGGGGATCTTCTTCGTGATCTTCGGCCTTCCACCTGTCCATGTATAATGAGTCTTTCCATGTTTCCTGTGTTTGCTCTTATAACATGTCCAACGTATTTTAATAGTTGGAGATGGAGTCTACTGGAGAGTCCTTGGCTAACTTTTGGCTCTCTTAAAATTAAATTACAGTCTATATATCTATCTTATCAGCCTTAAACATCCATCCTTGGTTATAGGCCTTCTCTTCCTTCTTCCATGCCTCTCGATCTTGGGCAATTTGCATCCAATTTGACCCAGTGTGTTTCTTCAGGTCATCCGACTATCGCATCTGTGGCCTTCCCCTTTTTCGTTTGTGGTTTCACGGTCTCCAATGTATAATCATCTTAGTCCATCTTTCATCCTTCTACCGTAGGGTGTGTCCGGCGGGCTTCCATTTAAGCTTTGCTACTTGGGTAGAGACATCTTTCACTTTTGACTTGTTACGGATCCATTCCTTTCTTTTTCTGTCTGATTGTTTAATGTTCAGCATTTTTCTTTCCATGGATCTTTGTGTCTTTGCTATTTTTTTCATATTTTCTTTTGTAAACGTCCATGTTTGAGAGCCATATGTTAGAACAGAGAGTATACATTGATTGAGTACTCTTGTTTTTAGGTATTGCGGGTATTTTCGGTTCTTTAGAATATAAGACAATTTTCCGAATGATGCCCAGGCCATTCTTAGTCTTCTCTATATTTCTTCGGTTTAATTCTCTTTATTTAATCTTATGATTTGTCCTGGATATATATACTCTTTTACTTGTTCTATTTTTGTTTGTGCCACTGTAATTATTAGTTCTTTTTGTTGATTGGTCATGGTTTTTGTTTTACTGTAATTCATCTTCAGTCCTATCTTTGTGGATTCTCTATCTAGTTCTTCCATCATTCTTTGTAATTCTTCACTTCTTTCTGTTATTAATACAATATCATCAGCATATCGTAAGTGATTCAGATATTGCCCATTTATGTTTATACCCAAGCCATCCCAGTGTAGTTGTTTGACCACATCTTCTAGCGCTTGGTTGAATAGCTCGGGCGAGACGGTATCTCCTTGTCTTACTCCTCGGTTTATTTTAATAGGCTCCGTTTGTTTCATTAGCTTAATAGTTGTTGTTGAATTATAATATAAATTTGTAATTAAGTCGGTATATCGGTAGTCTATTCTGCTGTTTTGTAGGGAATTTTTTACTGACCAGTGTTCCACACTATCAAATACTTTTTCGAAGTCAATAAATGCCATGTATAGCGGGATATGATATTCGTAAGCTTTTTCGATTAATATCTTCATCGTTAAAAGATGGTCACTTGTATTGAAGCTCTTTCTAAATCCGGCTTGTTCTCTTGCCTGGTATCCATCTAATTTAGTTGTTAATCTGTTTGCTAATATCTTAGTTAATAGTTTGTACATCACATTTAGTTAAGTTATAGGTCTGTAATTCTTTAGATCCTTTTTATCTCCTTTCTTAAATAGCAGTGGCGGCTCGTATAACTTTAGGAAGGTAGTGCCAGAATCCGGGCAGCTGCCTAAATTTTTAGTGACGGTTTTACGATATTGTCAAAAAGGATATAAAATAGAAATTAAAAAAAAAATAGGCGCAGATATTTTTATCGTATATATGTATCTAGATATTTATTATTTTTGGGATGCCAAAAAATTGACCAAAATTTATCAAAACAGTTCCGTAAATTAAGTAATTAACAATAAAAAAAATTCAACTCACCACCAGTATTTACTGCTGATGTACTTTTTTTTTCATCACTAGGTGGGGAATCTGCAAACAGACGTCGGAGGTAAACATTTCCAACAGTGCTGGGTTCCTGAGCTGAAACCTCATCAGTGTCACGTCGACCAGTTTGGCCCTAAATCGGACCTCCCTGCCCTCCGTAACTCCGATGTGGCCGGGACCAGCTAAACCCCACCCCCTTCATACTAGTGCATCAGGGTGGAATCGCCCGTTAGGGCATGACTTCTCCCCGATGTCCTTCTTTTGCCCGATTCTCAGTCGCTCGTCATCACGCATCAGCTTCCGTCTCTCACACTCATCCGACCACCACGTCCTTTAATCCTATGCTGTCAATCTTTCATTCTTCCTACCACTGCTGATGTACTTGAAGTTTGTTGTTACGATATGGTCTCTAGAGCCTATTTAGAAAATTATAAAAATAACACTATTCTATTATTTACACACACGCACAAAGTTATTTAATATCATTTTTAAAGTTTAGGATATGTGAAGTCCATCCTTCTTTCTTTTTTGGAGGCAAAATTTTCAATGACTTTATTATTAAAATTGTCAATGCCATTTACAAAATGTCTTTCTGTAGACAGCATACCTAAAGCACTTAGTCGTTCTTCCTTCATGGTATTTCTGAGGAATGTCTTGATTTGTTTTATCATTGAAAAACAACGTTCTGCTTCAGATGTTGTCATGGGAATGGTTATTAATATACTTAAAATTTTAACAGTTTCTTCAAATGTACATTTTAAACCTTCATATTTTAATAAAACAGATAACGGAACAGCCCCAGAGGTAGTACTTAATTCGTCTCGCTGATACAATACTTGTAATTCAGTTTTAAGCCGAGTTTTGTTTAAAAATAAAAATTGTGTGCATGTTTCATTAAGAAATGATTCGGGGAACTTATCTTTTTAAGCAGAAAACTTCTCTGACATACATAAATGAGAAGCAACTAAATGTCCGGAGAAGGTAAACCTTGTTTTTATTTGCAACAAAACTGCATCGCATATCTCTAAGGCTTCCCGTTTTCTGCTGGGCCTGTCCTCTTCAATTCGCGCCTTTTTTTATTGGTTCATCATTATCATTATCGGTTTGTCTCTGTGACGTGTTTATTTCTTCTTGAATATTATCAATAATGACGTCCATTTGCTCCCTTATACCTTGAATTGCTGCTTCAAAATTCTCCAAATGTTTTTTCACTTTGACAGAATCAGTGCATACTTTTTGCAATTGATGAAAAATAATTTCTACGTGAGGCATAATTTTATTAAAAATAAATAACCAAAATACAAAGTCTTTATCCTGGAGCTTTAATTTGTAACCATTTGCTTGATTAATGGAAGACAAATCACGTGGAGTACTTTGTACAATGTCCATAACTGCAATGAGGTCTTTTATATTTTCATGAACAGTATGAACACTTCGTGATTGAAAATTCCAACGTGTTTGGGAAGATTTTGGCAACCTGCGATTAACCACCTCATCCAAAATTTTTGTTCTTTGAGGAGACGTTGAAAAGAATGAGCACAAACCAGATAAATTAGAAAAAAAATATCCTAGCCTGCTTATTGATGGAACATGCACTTGTCATAATTAAATTCATTTGGTGTGCATAGCAATGAACGTAATTTGCAAGAGGATATGTCTCCTTAATAATTTTTTGCACACCATTTAATCCACCACTCATAACAGATGCGCCATCATAACTTTGAGCAATTAATTTGTTTGGAGTATGTTTTAGCAAGGGATTTAAAACATTTAAAATACATTCAGCGATTGACTTAGCATCATATCCACCCGGCACGTAAAATCTCCAAAATCTCTCAACTGGTCGTCCTTTACACAAATATCGGAAGATTATAACTAATTGACATTCACCAGCAACGTCTGTGGTTTCATCGGCAATCGCTGCAACATAAGGAGAATTTTCAATTTCTTTCTTAATTTCCTCGTGGTAAACATCTAACATGCACTCCAGTAGTTCATTTTGGTAAAAACAATCCACTTGTGCCGTACTTCGTTAACGGACAACCATTAGATTCAGTGTTCTCGTATAACGACCTCGGTGTTATCGTAAACAGCAGCCTAACGTCGTCCGACCATATTCAGTCTATTTCTAAACGTGCGAACTCCAGACTATATCTTATTCGGAGGTGTTTTTCTAGAGCTTCAATGCAGTCATTCTGTAAACTTTACACTATTTACATAAGACCGATTCTTGAATATGCTGGCCCAACGTGGTATCCTGATTTGGTTCGAGACAAAATTTTGTTGGAAAACGTCCAAAGAAAAGCCACTCGAATTCCATTGGGACTGAGAAGACCTTCCTATGAAGAAAGGCTCAGTATGGCCCACCTAACTTCTTTTGGACTTCGCCGACAACGTGGCGACTTAATAACCACATTTGAAATATTAAAATTTAATTTCGGAAATCTCGACGAAATTTTTACAATCAATCAAGATGAACGCCTTAGAGGTCACCAATTTAAACTGAAAAAAGAGAACTTTTGTACGAGACCAAGACAGAATTTTTTAACAAATAGAGTTTTCGATATTTGGAATAAACTGGATGATAACATTGTCTCAGCCCCCTCTACCAACACATTTAAAAACAGACTTGACAGTTTTCTATTATAGTTGAAATATTTTTTTTATGTAAACCCAAATATTGTATCTTTTTTTTTTGTTGTTTTTTTTTTATATTGTATTTACTAGTAGGTTACTTATGTAATTTCTTTGTTTTTGGGCATAATAGGGACTTGTCCCTCTGCCCTTGTTTATGTATAATAATAATAATAATAATAATTTTGTGTTGTTTTTGAGGTAACTTTAAAAGATTTGGAATTTTGAATGTGAACCTTTAAGTCGTTGTTTAATTCAGCGCTAAAATTGACCAGCTCCTTAAATATGCCCCTGTTGTCTGAATTTTTCGTTTCGTCGTGACCTCTTAGAGCTAACTCAAAAGCTCCACAAAACCTTATACAATTTATGATTTGATTCAAGACATATCAATTCTTATCTACCTGTTCATTATGTTTAATTAGAGTATCACGATAAGCTGAATTTAATTGGGTTTTTATATTTAACTTACCAAGCATTGAAAAGCTAAAAACGTTATTCATGTGCACTTTAGATTTTTCATGAGATTTCAATTTCTCCCATATATGTACAAGATCATGGGTGCCTTTTTTTGACCAAGTCTCGTCACCTCCAAACAAAACGCACACAAAACAGAACAGTTTATTAGTTTGTTCGCAACCACACAACCAGCTATTTTTATCATAAATAGTTTTATTAAACTTACGACAGCGAAGTTTTTGTACATTTCCACTTTGCTTTTCAATTTTTAAATCGGGTAAAGGCCGACCGAGTTCTTTAATTTGTAGTTTTTTTTAACGAAAAACCACCAAAAGAGTTTTTTAATATACTAATTTGATTCATTGTCAAAAAATAAATTAAACGTAGAAAATAATCAAATATTATTTTTATACCTACGACACCCACGACCACAACGCACTAATAATTACAAATTAAAAAATATAGTAGAGCATAAACACAAATATACAATACAATAGTAGATAATAAACACAATAGCGTCAAGCGAACGCGTAAAGAGACTAGAAATAGATCTAAAACATTGTATCTTAAGATCCACTTACTTCCTTTTCGAGATTTCGAGCCAGGCACGGAGAGTCCAATTTAAACGTATATTAAAAGTGCAATACCGCTCTATCTCTGTCACTTACACAGGATGCTCATACAACTCTTCTCTTTTCTGCCGAGCCACTATGCCGTTCGGCACTGGGACTTTTGTGATCTTCATCCCTTATCCGGTCAGCTGTGGGTGGCCAGAGTCGATAGATTTGCATTGCTCTACACAGTTGCCAGATTTGATATAATTCATGAAAATAAAGAGAAATAATCACAAAAAAAATTAGCAGGCATTAAGATGTTTTTAAAATAAAAAATATGTTTCTGCATAGTTAGCAAGGTAGTGCCATGGCTCTATGGCACTACCTCACGGGCCGCCACTGTTAAATAGTAACAATGTTACTGAACTACAGTATGCGGCAAAATAAAGAGTACTTAAATGCGCATGCCTCAGTATGTGTCATGCGCCGAAGCGTACTGAGCGGTTTCCCAACGTCGTTATAACGTGTGTGAATATCGTGTTGATAGGTGCTTCAGGATAGCTCATAGTTTTGCAAAAATAAATTTCTCGTGGAGTACTATTTTACGTCATACGGATATAGATAAGGTTGCTTCTAAAATTCATAAGGAACGTGCTGCTGCACACCTCTGTAAATAAGCTACTCGCAACCATATTCATGCTTACAAATTGCTGCATTCTCACAGCTGAAACTATAGCCATTTTGGAAGACTTAATTTCCTTATCTTAGTTCAATCGTCTCTAAAAGACAGCATTTACCGGGGTACCTTTGCATGACCGAATAGAAGGAAATAATAAGTTGGAAAATCTAGCAAACAAAAGTCGAATAAACATACAATACACAACAAAATTTAGAAATTATCCATATACCTACATTAAAAACCTCACTCCAGCTCACTGCATGATTGTATGAATATATGGCAAAACTACTGGAAAGATGTAGAGAACAAACTAAATGAAATCAGACAATTTTGAATAAACCATTAAATAGTTGAGACTAAGTAAAAATTTACCGACTCAGAATTGGACTTACTGCATTAACCCATAAATTCTTAATCAAAAAAGCATCTTCACCAAAGTGCAGAAACTGATCTCTTCCTTTGACGGTGATGCATCTTCTGATTTATTGTAAATAATAAAAAGAAAAGAAAAAAGTCGAATCTAAGATGGCATTAAAACCACTGTAACTACAAACAACTAACGTCTACTATATTACTTATTTAAAAGATATATATTGTTAAATAATTCGTATGGGGAGAATTTTAAAAATAATTTTATGTCAAAGACCACGAAATCGTAAATTTTCATGACCCTGTATATGGTCCAAATCTGTAAATAAAATAATTTAGCTGTAAGAAGTGTTTCGCGGAAGAGTAAAATTTTAGTGGTAAAGTTTCTACGAACATTTTATAAATTTCAACAGAACGGACTGCAAAGGCTGTTTAGAAAGTTAATGTATACCGCGGTTAATTGAACAATAGACAGTGCTTCCTAAATGGTTTCCTAGAAAGAAACGATGGTAAACATTTTTATTTAGTTTAGGATAGAGTGTTTTTTTAGATTGTAAATAAAAATAGTTTTAATATCTCCTAGAAATAGATAAAAAAGAAATTTTGTTTTTCAATACTATTTGTTTTTAAGAAAAGAAAGTAGGGATAAGTAAGGGATTATTAAGTAAGTAGGTACTCCTTTGGAGTACGAATCTAATCTACACTCTCTAATTTAGGTAAAAATTAAGACGGTTTTGGCTTCGCATTGCAACTGAATAAAAATGGTATACATTTTTTTTATATTAGTATTACTCCTATAGAGTCACTAGGTCCATTTTCCGTTGGAACTTTACCAAGCTGCAGACGTGGGTTGTGAATTGCATAGTGTAGAATTTCTTCCCTTTTGTCTTTTCTCAATTAAAAATCTTTTAAAAATATTTTATTTTACACATATTTTTATTAGATTGAAAAACCTAGTCTTTCATTTAGCAGATGCCGCTGCTCACCTACTACGTTCACGTCAGTTGCAATGGGGGACTAATATGTCGAAAAATTTTTACCGGGATTGGAGAAAGCAGCCTCTGCATTCTCTGAAGAGCCTCTAACAAGAGGTGAAGTCGTCGATAAGAGTACTGTCTGCACTCTCTAATCTAGGTAAAAATTGAGACGGTTTTGGCTTCGCATTGCAACTGAATAAAAATGGTATACATTTTTATTTTTATATTAATATTACTCCTATAGAGTCACTAGGTCCATTTTCCGTTGGAACTTTACCAAGCTGCAGACGGGGGTTGTGAATTGCGTAGTGTAGAATTCCTTCCCTTTTGTCTTCACTGCAGCATCCATTTGGCTTGCATATTGTAGAAGCCTTGGAGGTGTCACCAGGGAAATGGACTGAGTTTTTCAATTAAAAATTTTTTAAAAATATTTTATTTTACAAATATTTTTATTAGGTTGAAAAACTTAGTCTTTCATTTAGCAGATGCCGCTACGCACCTACTACCTTCACGTCAGTTGCAATGGGGGACTAATATGTCGAAAAATTTTTACCGGGATTAGAGAAAGCAGCCTATGTATTCTCTGAAGGGCCTCTAACAAGAGGTGAAGTTGTCGATAAGAGTGCTGTCTGCACTGTCTAATCTAGGTAAAAATTAAGATGGTTTTGGCTTCGCATTGCAACTGAATAAAAATGGTATACGTTTTTATTTTTATTTTTATATTAATATTACTCCTATAGAGTCACTAGGTCCATTTTCCGTTGGAACTTTACCAAGCTGCAGACGGGGGTTGTGAATTGCATAGTGTAGAATTCCTTCCTTTTGTCTTCACTGCAGCATCCATGGTCACTTAGATCCAGCATCCATCATTAGAAGCCTTGGAGGTGTCACCAGGGAAATGGTCTAAGTTTTTCAATTAAAAATCTTTTAAAAATATCTTATTTTACAAATATTTTTATTAGGTTGAAAAACTTAGTCTCTCCTCTAATAACTTTAGTCGTTGCTATGGATTGCGTGATTCTAAAAAAAAAAAATAAAATAATAAAATTTTAATAAACTAAACATTTTATTTTAACTTGCTATATAAAAAAGGTATAGCATTTACGATGCGCACCTGTTGAGCCGTTCTTTATATTTTTTCCTTATGTCTTAGGGACATATTGTTTTTTGAAACCGCTGGGCATAAATAGGTTAACATAACAGTACTCAACGTATTCTGAGAAACGTTTCCTTGATCTAAATGACAATTTCTAAAACCAAACTCACATATCGTTTGAAACACTTTGAAGTTGTTAGTATAAAGCAAAACTAAAAGAGAAACAAAATTGTTACGTTGCATATGAAAGACACATGTATCATGGTGCGGTGACTAAAGACTATATCAGTATCAGTGGTAGCTTCAAGTAAGGAGTTATAAGGAAGTATCGTAATATCAAGGATTACAAAAGTATTACCTCTAGTTAAACGAACGTTAAGAATCATATAATAAATTATCGATTCGTTTATTTAACTTTAATCTGTTTCTTCTTTTTTATTTGAAATATTTGGTATTTGTTATCTATTTCAGTATCAAATTTCCCTCAATCTTTTAAGGCGTGTCCTACACGTGTTTTGGTCTGTAATTTATTATTCGTTTACTTATTTGATTTTCGCCCATTCTGTTTATAATAATATTTTATTTCCATCTTGTTCTGAGGTCTTTTATTTTCTCAATGATCAAGTACACAGGAACAGTCATGATAAACTGTCCACTGTACATACTCCTACTATGGAAGCACCTATGGGGAATAACAAATGACCAAAAAAATTGTCTGCTCCCATTGTTAATATATACTGACCGAGTAAAAAACAGAAAAACTAGTCATCCAATACATTTTTACAGAAGAGAAAGATACAACTATTTACGACTCATAATGGAAGGGAAAGTGGAAGGAAGAAGGGGTCCGGGAAGAAGAAAATGCTCCTGGCTGAAGAACATAAGAGACTGGACAGGCATGGGCAAACATTTGATACTAAGAAACGCTCAAAATAGAGAGCAATTTTCTGTAGTTATAACCAACCTTCAGTAATGGAGAAGGCACCATAAGAAGAGGAAGAGATCCTTGCATGTAGAGTGTATTTTATAGATGCAGTCTTTGGATATTTCTTGTATGCTGTTGCGTTTGGTTTTGGACAGGACAGATTTCTGAGTGATATGATGCCACAGCTGGGGAGCGGCAGGCAGACCGTAGGAGCATCCGTGTTGACGCATTCCCTCTTCATACCCCACTAGACGAAACCGAAGGAGAAGTGGCACGGAGAGCCTATTTATGGCGAGGAGGAGAATCATAGGATCAGTTAATTTTAACGTATTGAATTAGGCATAGCTCAATGGCAGAGATGCACCGATTTAAGGTTGTACTCTACCTAGGAAGGCGATGCAGTACTGACGTGGCGTTCCACCGGAACCGTTACCGCAGTGAGCGGTAGTAACGGTGGACGAGTGACTGTATCGCTGTTCAGTGTTATCGCATTTAATTGAAATGCGATGTCTCCGAGTTTGAAAGTGTAGATAGGTTGATTTCATGTAGCTAGATTGTTATATTGTGTTGTGTGTTGTATTGTTTTAATATTACTATTATGGTTCGATGACAGTAATAAGTGTAATGTTATTTTTTCTTTGCAGAAGATAGAATTATATTTTATTTTATTTATTTTGAACTGTATATATATATTTTAAATAAATTTATTTGTTTTTACCTGTGTTTTACTGAGGCTGTCGTCCTGAAAGAGCTACCCGTTACAAAATGGCGCCCTAGCAAAATAAAAGCTACCAGTTTGTAACTACCCTTTAGAAAATGGCACCCGAGCATAAATAAGACAGCATACAAGTAAACGTCACAAATTGATAACAGGCAAAGACACAGACTCAGTAACAGGTTTACGACCTGGATATATATATAGAGCCCCTTCAAGGATGATTAAGTTTATTTGTTTTTAGATTCTTAAGGGACCGAAAATGAACTGAACCGAGGATGATCCGAACCGAAAATGAACGTCGCCGATGCAACCAGCAGTAAGGATGCGACCATCTGCTGTAGAAAAGCCTTGGCACACTGTACCAATGGAATTGAGGGGATCACGCCCAAGATCTAGAGAAAGAAGCACCTTCTAGCCAGTCATCAGAGATCAATTCACGAATCACCGAAAAAGACGACGACACTGTTGCTGGGACCACGGCATGTAAGAAAATACCTTCAACCGTCGAAGATGAAGCCAGCAAGAGGAATGTGACCATCTGCTGTAGAAAAGCACACTGTCCGAATGGATTTAGGGTAACAACGCCCAAGATCTGCAGAGGGAAGCATCTTCTTGACAATCATCCCAGACCAGTTTGTGAAGAGAAAACCGACACAAAAAATATGCCTTAAAAGTAAACCGTCGCAGATGCAGCCAGCAGGAAGAATGTGACCATTTTCTGTAGAAATGCCTTGGCACACTGACTGTCCCAATGGATTCGAGGGGACCACGTCCAAGATCTATAGAGGGAAGCATCTTCTTGACAGCCATCCAGGACCAGTTTACGAAGTAAGAAAGAACCCACGAAGACCACACCATTGATGAGTCCAAGCCGTGTAGCATACACGGCACAAAAAAAAGTATGCTACATTTTTTTGTTTTGCAAAGAGAAGGGGGTGTAATGATATGATGCTACAGTTGGCGAACAACCGGCCGACCGTAGGAGTATCCGTGTTGACGCATTCCCTCTTCATACCCCACTGGACGAAACCGAAGGAGATGTGGCACAGAGAGTGTATTTAAGCCGAGGAGGAGAATCGTAGGATCAGTTATTCTTAAAGTATTGAATTAAGAATAGCTCAATGGCAGAGATGCACCGATTTGACTGGGTACTCTGCCTAGGTAGCGCCGCAGTATTGACGTGGCGTTCCACTGGAACCTTTATCGCAGTGACCGGTAGTAACGATGTACGAGTGACTGTGTCGCTGTTCAATGTTATCGCATTGAACTGAAATGAGACGTCTCCGGGTCTGAAGGTGTAGATAGGTTGATTCCATGCAGCGAGATTTTTATATTGTGTTGTGTATTGTATCGTTTTAATATTACTATTATATCTTGATGACAGTAATAAGTATAATGTTATTTTTCCCTTGCAGAAAATAGAATTATATTTTATTTTATTTATTTTGAACTGTACATAAATATCTTAAATATATTTACTTTCTTTTTAACCTGTGTTTTACTGAGTCTGTCATCACGAAAGAGCTACCCGTTACAATGTAATGTTATACTTGTTTCCTATCCTTTTCAATTTTTCGAATAAGCTCTTTACATAATATGGTAGAGTTGTCATCCTTGAATCCTTTCTTGTGGGCGTTGCTGGATTGCTCGTGGTGTTGTTTTATTTTCCTTCTTCTTTCTTGCGGAATTCTTTATTATTTATAGATGATAATGGGTAGACATTTTTTGTTAAAACATTTGTTAGTATGTTTTTCTCTCTGAAATGCCTTTTCATTGGAACAGGTGTTTTGGGCTCTACCGTATTATAATTTGATAATTCGTTTTTTGATTTCTACGTTGCGATTTGAGTGGAAATTTAATAACCTCTTGGTGTGGGTTGGGTTTCTGTAAACTATGGTTTCCAACGGAAGGCCAACCCACACTATCAGCATCATCATCTGCTGTACAACCCATAGAATCAGCTTCCATTCCTTCCTATCCTTCGCCTTGGTTTTCTGATTTCGTACTTGCCGTTAACACTCGAAAGTCATCTTCCACCTGGTCCTTAAATCGTGCTCTGGGCCTACATCTTCTCCTCGCTCCATCCAACCCACACCCACAGATACTTAAATTTCCAATCAAATCAAAACGTATCTTTCATACTCTGGGCTAATTAGGAAAATACAAGGAAAAGTTATTTACCAGCAATTTTATTGCTGGAATCGACTCTTATGATTCTATATATTAATAATATTGGTATGCAGATAGTGTGCTACTTTTTTATAAACAAAATGGCGCCCGAAAATCGTGTTGTTTTTTAAATTTTTTCTCTATAACTGCAAATATTTTAACTTCACATCAAAAACACCTTTATAAAAATTCACCGCAATTAAATTCTGCATAGAGACATGCTTTTCTTGATTTACTTCGACGAATATTTTCCTCAAAAAATGCGGGTTTTTCCAACAAAATCTTTAATTTTCAACTAAAATTTTCGGTTAGTAATTATTTAACAATAATTAAATAACTTGGTGATATAAAAACCCTTTTGGTATATACTATATTTCCAGAAATCAATGGAAATTAAATGAACAGTTTAGCAACAATTAAATTGTTACCTAATTAAAAATTTACAGTCGTGATAATAACCACAATAACTAGGATGCATTAGAATAACTAAGATTTTTGTATAAAAACCTACCTATCTAGTGTAGCTTACAAAATTGAAATTAAACTATTTAAGCGGACTCAGGAATATTTTAAAATTATAAACAATTTTTGGCTTATAAACAAATAGAATATCTCGGGAAATCTTAAATTACATTAAATTATGAAAACGGCATTGGAAATAACGCAGCAGGACGCTTCTTCCAAAAGAAAAAAAGGTTTAATTGCGATGAGTGGTTCCTGAGATACAATCGGTCAAAGTTAACTGGCATATACGGTGAAAATATAAATAACAGGATGGTAATTTTCAAGCCATCACCTTTTTACTTCAGTCCTCTTCCTCCACACAAATTTTCATATCTCTAAAGGACTCATAACATAATATATTATAATAATGAAAAATATCGGTATTACGAGTAAAAAATACCAAAAATACCAAAACTTCAATCAAAAAGAAGATTAGAGAAAATGGAATCTCAAAGTTCAAAATCGGTATACGTTAGAAAAATGAATTTTCTCGGCTTCCCATAGAGCAATGTTCTTCATCTTTTTTTTTGTTCCCAAGTAACTCGAGTAGAGCCATCTAACTAACGTATTATGGAATGTCAAAGTTGCTTTGTTTTGTTATAAAAAATTAATTTATTTATTTTAACAAAACTTTTTGATTTGTTTAAACAAAGACTGTTTAAATAATTATACAGCTCTCAAATGAGAATATTTGTTTTTTAAACGTTAAAAGGTACACTCGTGGTAAGTTATTTAAAAAATGTCGACAACTGGAAAAAATATGAAGTTTTATTTCCGTATAAATTAATTAATTTATTAGTACAAAACAGTAGCAACTTTGACATTTAATAATGCCTCAGTTAGATGGTTCTGCTCGAGTTACTTGGGAACAAAGACAGATGAAGGAAATTGCTCCATGGGAAGCCGAGAAAATGTAATTTTTTAACGTATACCGATTTTGAACTTTGAAATTCCATTTTCTCCAACCTGATTTTTGATTGAAATTTTGGTATTTTTTACTCGTAATACCAATAGTCTTATTATTATAATATATATTATAGTCTTTTAAATATATGAAAATTTGGGTAGAGAAAGAGGCCTGAAATAAAAAGATTGCTCGATAATTACCATCTTATTATTTATATGTTCGCCGTACATGCCGGTCTTTGACCGACTGTATCTCAGGAAACACTCATCGCAATTAAACGTTTTTTCTTTTAAAAGAAGCGTCCTGTTGCGTTCTTTCCAATACCGTTTCCATAATTATTTATTTTAAGATCTCCCGAGATATTCTATTTACTTATAGGCCAAAAAATTGTTTATAATTTTAAAATATTCCCGATGCCGCTTAAATAGCCCAATTTCAATTCTGTAAAGTAAATTAGATAGGTATAGTGCCTTTTTATACAAAAATAATAGTTATTATTATGCATCACATCTACTGTGGTTTGACTGTGATAGCGACTCTAAATTTTTAATTAACAACTTAATTGTTACTAAACTGTTCATTTAATATCTATCTGCTTCTGGATATATAATCTATACCAGAAGATATTTTATATGACCGTTATTTAATTATTGATAAATAATTACTAACCTAAAATTTTAGTTGAAAATTAAAGATTCTGTTGAAAAAACTCGCATTTTACAAGGAAAATATTCGTCGAAATAAATCGGGAAAAGCATTCCTCTATGTAGAATTTAATTGCAGTGAATTTTTATTTGGGTGTTTTTGATGTAAAGGTAAAATCTTTGGAGTTATAGAGAAAATATTGAAAAAAACACGATTTTCGGGCGCCATTTTGTTTATAAAAAAAGTAACACACTATCTGCGGACTTTGCATACCAATATTATTAATATAAAATGGTCTATTCTCCGATAATCAGCCCAGACCATCAACAAAGAGTCTTTAAACACAATTTTCTTAATAATATTTTTTGAAAATAAAGTCTGAAGTAGAAATCCAAACGGCAAATCTTTTTAGATAAAATGCAATTTGTCATTAAATTCAACTGTGGTTAGTCCCATATAAAAACAATACAACAGTAGTATATTTATGTAAAATACAATGTACCTGCACTGAACAAAATTCCTTGCGTGCCTCCCTAGCGATTAAAAAACGACAATAAAGTCTACACAAAAATGCGTATGTTTAACATGAAGTATTCATTCCAGTTTAGTAAGGAGCTCTTGTCTTCTACACTTGTCATGTATAAAGATAATACCCTCTAGGGAGGCAAAGACGCCGCCGCCGCATCAGACTAACCTAGATCGTGTACGTGATACACTTGTACAGGGTGACGACATATTTAATGTACCGTTTCAAACCCGCTGATGAACGGGTGATAAAAAATAAGGGAAGTAAAATATCACACCGAAGGTGTAAACGTCTGTACGACTAAAAGAGGGTAATGAAACAAATGCCGCGATTAGTCTTAAATTATTTTATATCTTTTGTAAAATAAAAATTTCGTATAACTACACTCGATCAAAAATGTGGAATAATAATTATCATAGGGGAGCCCAAGCGAGGATTTTTGCAGTTACTCGAGCGCGTCCGATTAGGGTATGGGGAGAAACCTTGTACCCTGTAAATGTACCCCTACCATATTTTGGATCTTAACACAGGGGAGTTCGTTAACCCGGCATTGGTCGCTAGGTAAATTGTTAGGCGAGTGGTCGTGCGTGAGATTTTCCCTCACATATCCAACTTTTGCCTTTCTCTACAAAATTTTATAAAATAGATGATGTTTCATCAACGATAAAACCACTTGCTTTAAAAAGACACGGCGTTTTTCTGTTTTATTATTATTATCTTTATATAAAATGTGACTATTGATGTCGCCAATATTTAACATTGAAAAATGTATGTATATGGTAAGTGACCATCTACAACTAACCCGTGAAACAGAATATAGGATTTTAATATCATCACCACATCCACGGCGCCTTTTATAATATCATAGAAGGATATTACTTCAGGTTTTAAGAAGAAAAATAAAATTAATTTTTATACAGAGTTGGTGACGCCGGTGGTCGCTTGATGAGAGAATCTCTCACATGAAGCGCACTGACTCAACAATATGGGGATACTAAGTAAACTGAGTCACTATCTGAGCGGATGAGTCTATTATATTGTCGAGGGAGGATAGTTAGGAGACTAGAAGGAAATATAGCGCGTATATTTTCCCAGTAAAAAAGTTGTGTACAATTTTCTGAAACCGTGAGAGAAAATCTCATACAAATCTCATACCTAGAGCGACCACTGGCGGATTAAGGGGGACCCGAACAAAAATTTCTATCCTTAAAAAACTAGAAATCGTCAGATTAAGATAAGGTAAGTTAAGTACATGCAAAATAGTTTACATTTCAAAAATCTGACGGATTGAGTGGGGCGTAAGGAAATGGGTGGGTCATAAAATTTCACAACAAAAAAGCGAATATTCCGAGAAATAAACGTCAGATAGAAAAACTAAAAAAAAAATTGTTCAACATTTTTCAAAAATCTACCGAATGATACCAAACATGACCCCCCACGGAGAGGGGTGGGGGGTTAATTTAAAATTTTAAATTGGAACTCCGCGATATTTCGTGCAATGAACATCAGATCGAAAAAACTGCAACATACACTTTATTCAATATTTTTGAAAAATCTATCGAATGACACTAAATATGACCTGCCCACGGAGGTGTGCTGAGGGGTTACTTTAAAATTTTAAATAGGAGCCCCATTTTTATTGCAGATTTCGATTCCTTGCGTAAAAATTAGTAACTTTTATTCGAGACATTTTTTCGAATTATCGACAGATGGCGTAATAATCGAAAAAAATCATTATTGGAAATGGAAAATTATATTAAAAAATGGAGTCCCCACTATGGAAAATTTTACACTTTTTTTGGTTTTAGAAACCACTCTTCACAATTTAATAGGTCCCCAAAGCGCTCGAGTAACTGCAAATTTAGCATACTTTCCTCCTCTACTAGATTAAAAAATAATGACGAAATACTTTGCTTAATTTATTATTTACACCGACGTCATTATTTAGTTTAGGCGGTTCAAGTATTTTCTCATGTTTTATTTTGACATTTCGACAAAAAACTTGGTGGAGGAATAATCAATTGCAACTGAAGATTAAAGAGAAGAAAAGGTTAGAAAATGGTTTCACCCTGTCTAAATCAGAGGAAGATAAGGAGATCTACAAGGTATCAAAGAGGGAGACAAAGCTCGCTGTAGCTACTACTAAGGAGAGATTGTCTGCATAGCTGTATGAAGAGTTGATAACACCCTAGTGGTGAAAATGTTTTACAGCAGTGACAAAGTAAGGAATAAGCCATAAAATGACTTGACTCATATACGGAAAATTAAGAGTGTGGATGGAAGAGTATTAAGAGCCGATGTTGAAATAAAGCAAATATGATATGAGTACTTTAGGCTACGGCTCCACGGGCGAGAAATTGGCGCTAGCAGTAGCAGTAAAATGAACTTAAGGTTCCACGGAACGGAATGGGAATAGCCGAACTGAACCGACTACGCACAAGTCCTGTAGTCGGTACAGTTCGGCTATTCCTATTCCGTTCCGCAGAACCTTACGTTCAGTTTACTGCTACTGCTAGCGTCAATTTCTCGCCTGTGGAGCCGTAGCCTTAGAAAGTTTCGAAACAGAGAACACCAAAGGATCTCAAATCTCAAACCACTAACGGGGATAGCGAGAGAAGAGGTTGTCGAGGCGTTATATAGGATCAATAATGGGAAGGCAGTAGGACCTGATAGGAGGCTTGAAAGGCTCTAGGTGAGAAAGTAATTGATATTTTGTTAAAAATGATTACTATACCGATTACTATATATTTTCAAGCTTCTTACTAACACATTAATTTTATAATAGTTTCCTTTTCCCTTTATTCGGAGGTGTTAAATATTTTCTTAGGTCGGTAGCAATATTTATTATTTGATATTTCAATTCTCTTCAGTTCACTAATTGATTGGGTGTGCTTATATAATTGGGTTATAAAACCCAATTTGTCTAGGGTAATCTTGAATTGGATTTTTCGGTTGCGGCTGAATTTGTTAAAGATCAAAACAAAGGCTAACAGAATAAGGAACGTCCATTTTCATAAAACGCCTTTGTTCTTGAATGAATTCGCTTTTCAACCATTAGCTAGACATTTTCAGCAGATTGTTCTGGTGCACTTATAACTTGTCCTTTGAGAAAGCAGTACGTACTGCCAGTATTGGAGGCAGGTCACTTAAATTTTATGGTAAGTCGTTTACAAAAATCCTCCAAAACATTCTACATAAGTTCTTATTTTTGGTAGTAACACCTTCTCTTTTCTCTTCCACATTGTTTACGCTAAAGCATATTTTTTGAAATAGTAACGAAAAACATCAAAAAAAAATACTAATTTACCGATTTCTTCTCCATCTCCCCCCCCCCCAAACCGGACGCTCAAAATGGTGTAAGTTAAGTTTTACTGAACAATATCTGGACCATATAGAACAATTTGGTGTTGGAGGAAAACTTTTAATTTTAATGTCTGGGTTAGGTCTTTTTTGGACCAATTCTACTATACTACCTCCGTAACTTTGGAACCGTTCATTTTAGAAGAACTATGCATAGGGCCTTTTTTCGTTTCAAATCTAATGTAGAATATTTTTGTATAGAAGGTTGTTTATGCTAAACCGCATAGTCTTAGAAGTATTGACGAAAAACAACGAATTTACCGATTTCTCCCAACTCTCCCCCTCACCCTCCAAAACACGACGCTCAAAATGGTGTGACTTTTTTCTGAACATTATGTGGACCATATAAAACAATTTGGTGTTGGAGGATAATTTTCACTTTGGATATCTGGGTTTGGATCTAGTTATACCTTACTATTTTTCCGATTATAGCACCATTTATCCAATTCGAAAAAATGTCTCGAATAAAAGTTGCTTATTTTTACGTAAAGAATCCAAACCAGCAATAAAAATTTGGGGGTCCCATTTAAGATTTTAAAGTAACCCTCCCACCCCACCTCAGTTCGGGTTCGTGTTTGGTACCATTAGATAAAGGACCAGGCAACACTCCTTATGGAAAAGTGGTCCCGGTCAAATTTGATGAAAGTTTGGTCAATGAGACTTCTTGATGTGTAGATTAAAAAAGTCCATGGCACCTGGGTCTGAATAACTACTCTTCTCGAGTTACAATCTTCTGAAGTTATTGGATTCGAGTGCTAGGTTTACGTTAAGTGCACTAATTTACGGTCAAGTGAACGAAAATATTTATTATTAGAAGAAGAGAAACTCATGTTCTTCATACATACTTGCGTGTTGTATATGAATTCGTGGTCAAAAATAGTTGGATCGTATTTTAGTCTTCAAAAAACCTCCGAAAAGTCTTCAGAAAAATAAAGAAGTGCGGTATAAAAGGTGCTGCTAGATCGATATAAGCATTATCATGTTTTCATGAATGCTTCTCAGTTATGGAATACCAGCAAAACTACAGTTCCGCCTTATCTTTAGAGAACTACTGAACAGTGACGGATCTAGGGGGGATGGGGTAATTCCACTCGTAACATGTTCCAGAATAATTAAAGAAAAAATTGTTGAAACATAAAAAAATACATTAGTTGACATGAAACTTGTGCCTCATATCAGATATAAGACAGGTAGAGAACATGGACTTGATTTCAACACCAAAAAAAAAGCAAAGTAAATGGTAGTTTGTAAATGCTAAATATTAATTACAATTGTCTATGGAAAAATCGGGTTTAAATCATCTTCGACTATTCGTATGTTAATATTTTGCTGATTTCGGTTAGATGCATCATACGTCGTGTTAACTAACGACCTATCAGGATACTTAACATTGGGTTGCTGTCTTACAAAGCCTAAAAACCATAACACACTGGTGATATGAGCACAAGTACCAAGAGTTCTCGCACCAGATTGACAGGTACAGTAGTACCCGTTAATTGGTTCTTCTACAGGGTCATCTTCATCATTATCTTCATCAACCGTATAGGAAATGAATACTTGGTGTTTTATAGCTTGCTGAAACCTAGAAAATATTCGAACTCTTATGAATCCCGGTTCATCCATATTCTCATTAATTTGAAACTCTTCGTCATTTTCTCTTATTATTTTATCTTGTATGTAAGATGGTGCCAGTTTAATTTGATATATCCCAATCGTAAGGTCTTTTAGGTAGTCTAAGTCGAAAACAGGAAAGATAGCAAAATCATGATTATGAAGCCTTCTGCATTGACCATTTCTTCTATATGATTATACCTAAGTACGAATATTATAATTGTTATAAAAATAACCCTACAAAATTATTCTCCATAATATTTTGTATTGAAAAGCTCATCATCATTGGCTGTAGAACCCCTGGTGGAACTCGGTCTGTTCGAGAATCAGCTTCCATTCCATTCTATCCTCCGCCTTGGTTTTCCAATTTCGTACTCTTAACACCCGTAACTCATCTTCTCTGGTCCTTAAATCGTACTCTGGCCCTTGGGCGTCCATACACATGGGCAGGGGGGGCCGTGACACCCCTGGATTTTCAGGTGCTTTGAATTATATATGGTTATTCAAAGTATACAAAATATAATGTGCAACATCTTCACGTTTGCCACCCCCCTAAAAATTTTTGTAAGGGCGCCCGTGCTCTAGGCTTACGTCTTTTCGTCACACTATCCGCTCTTTGGTTATAAATGTGTTTTGATGGCTCCATCTCGTTCATTTTCGTTAAATAAAGTTATTTCATTAATTCTGGAATATGTTACCGGTGGAATTACCCCTATCCCCCCTAGATCCGCCACTGTTCGGTAGTTTTCTAAAGATAAAGCTGAAATGCAGTTTTGCTGGTATTGCATAACTGAGAAGCATTCATGAAAACATGATAATGCTTATATCGATCTAGCAGCACATTTTATACCGCACTTCTTTTGTTTTCTGAAGACTTTTCGGAGGTTTTCTGAAGACTAAAATACGATCCAACTATTTTTGACCACAAATTCATATACAACACGCAAGTATGTATGAAGAACATGAGTTTCTCTTCTTCTAGTAATAAATATTTTCGTTCACTTGACCGTAAATTAGTGCACTAACGTAAACCGAGCACCCGAATCCAATAATTTCAGAAGGCTGTAACTCGAGAATAGTAGTTATTCAGACCCAGGTGCCATGGACTTTTTTAATCTACACATCAAGAAGTATCATTGACCAAACTTTCATCAAATTTGGCCGGGACCACTTTTCCATAAGGAGTGTTGCCTGGTCCTTTTTCAAAAACATTTTGAAAGTGTATTTTGCAGTTTTTCGATCCCACCTCAGTTCGGGGTCGTGTTTGGTACCATTAGATATATTTTTTAAAAACATTTTGAAAGTGTATTTTTGCAGTTTTTCGATCTGATGTTCATTTTGCGAAATATCGCGGGGTTTGTATTTAAAATTTTAAATTTACCCCACCCTTCTCCGTGGGAGTCATGTTTAGTACCATTCGATAGATTTTTGAAAAATATTGAAGACGCATTTTTTAGTTTTTCGATCTGACGTTCATTTCGCGAAATATTCGCTTTTTTTGTGAAACTTTTTGACACCCAGTTCCTTACGTCCCGCTCAAATCGTCAGACTTTTGAAATATACACTCTTTTGCATGCACTTAAATTACCTTATCTTAATCTGACAATTTCGAGTATTTCTAAGGATAGATTTTTTTCGGGCTCCCCTTAACGAACTTTCCTGTGTTAAGAGCCAATATATGGTAGAGGTACATCTGCAAGGTACCAGGTTTCTCCCCATATGATAATCTGACCCGCTCGAGTAACTGCAAAAATCCCCGCTTAAGCTCTTCTACCATTAGTTTTAGATAAAATAGATCTCAATGTGTTTGTTGTTTTAAATGTTGTTGAAATGTTGAATTTACTTCCTATCATTTTAAGTTTTCCGATAATCCTTTTATGTATGATGGTATTGTTATTTCCTCGTAATATTTCTTGCGAATGTTGTAAGATCTCTTTCAAGCTGTTCTGTCCCATTCGGTCTATTGTTGAAAATTACTTATTTATAAACGACCATGGATAATTATTTTAATCGAAATCGAAACGTCAAATTAACTTAGTTAAAGTAAAACTATGATTTATTTCCAATCAAAATGGTAAATTGCGTTAAGATGCCACAAGAAAATAGCTTCAGAACAATATTATCAGTAGTAATTGCACAAGAGCTCGTGACACTTTGACATAATTTCACTCCCCTTCGGGTCTTGAAATTAAACCTGTCAAAGTGTCACTCGGGAAAAATTCGATAAAAATTTTAGAGATCAAGTGCATTTTTTGCGATTATTTCATGAAAAAAACTGTTCAAAACCAAAATTTTATTGTAATTTATTTATGGTAGTACAAATTAGTACAATTAAACACAGTTGTTATAAATATTTGACGGTTGAAAGTCATCACTTATACAATTTTTAAAACATTAAGTGTCATTAATGTCACTGAATGTATTTTTTCGTAGCAACGAAGGGCATCTGACTTAATATACTTGACAACGGGATATTATCAAAAATTATCGGGTATAATATCACAAGAGAGTGAGAATAAATTGAAAATAATGCGACAGTTTTCCGAAAATTTGTTGTCTGGCAATAGACAAGAGAGCCCGCAGGGCTCGAGCGGCTATTGCTAAATGACAACAAATTTGAGTAAAAATAAAGCATTATTTTCTTATTTATTCTTACTGTCGTGTGATATTCGTAAGATTATTTTTTAATACGTATATTATGGATATTATCTTAAATGTGACAGTTGTCAAAACTAGGAAACTGGTTGCCACTAAACAGAAACAATCTACTTAAAAAGATTCTATCGGTAATTTTCTACAGTAGGTAGCAGGGGGCTAGTTGTAACAATTTTCATAAAATCAAATATATCTTGACTGCTATTTTCCCAATTATCGCTAATTAAACTCTAAACGCTAGTTTAACTCTTTGTGAATAAAATCGATCTGAAAAAAAGTTGAAAAGACTGTTATTTATTAATCAACTAGCATTTTGCCAAAAAAGTGCATTGTTACAACTTACCCCGCGCTTGGAGTTAGTTGTAACATCTATTGGGGCAGATTGTAACAGTAAGAAAATTCGAATTTTTTGGTATATTTCAAAGAGAATGCCAACGTTATTCCCGTTTAAAGATGTTGCTCGACTTAATAACGTGGCTTCCGGTGTTCTTAAAGGTAAATGTAGATTTGTACGCATACAATTTTGGACTCAATCAGGACCAACTGTATACTTTTGATAACAAGAAGAAGTAAGTTGTTTAGCACTGATTTTCACGGCACATTGGTAAACCAGTTTTCGCATCTCCATGGGAATTAGTCCAAAATATATTTCGCCGTACTTCAGAATATACGAAGCCATTTTACTTTCTTCTTCTTCGGCTGTAAAAACTATCCCTGGTTTAGTATAGCCCACTTGTATTGTAGAGTCTAATTGTTTTTCTTTTTCTATATATCGGTATAGAGCTACATGACACAGTCCCAAAGTTTTACTTGCTTGTCTTATGCTACACTGATTATCTAAAACTTCCGCTGAAGCTAACTAGTAGACTTCACTTCCTGGCTTTGAGTTGCCCTTTCTGATTTTCTTTAATATTGTCTTATTCTTGAGGAAAAAATACTAAATAATACGTTTTTATATTGTAGATAATAAATTTAGAAAGAATCAGCGCAAGTTGTAGCATGTTGCAACAAGCCCCAACGTTTTGTTACAACAAACCTCGTAGCACACTTTTGTATATTTATTAAAATAACTGTAAAAATAACTTCCTAATCGTAAAATCGTTAAGCAACATCAAAGTATAACTAAATTTAGAAAAGAAATTAAGACCGAAAGATTAATTTCCGTTTAAAACAATAGCGATAACCAAAATTTTATGAGTGTCAAATTTTATATTACATCATCCAAATGAAGCGTGTGCACAAAACTACTATTTGCAACTATCGGAGGATGATTGGCAAGACGGTGTCATTTGCAGGGCGATAAGATAATAAGATTGTGTCAGCTAAATTAGTTAAAAATCGTGAAATAACCTAAGAAAAAGGCGTGTTACTACTTACCCCTGTTACAACAAGCCCCTTGTTTCCCTAGATAATTTTCAGTATAATTTTAATCTGATTGGACAAAATTAAACACTTGATCAAATATCTTACTATACGATTGAAAGTTAAAATCATCAAAAAATAATCAGTTTAATTTTTATTTCTGTAGCTTTCTATTGGTCAAAATCTCCTATGAATGAAATAATCAGTAGTAATTGCACAAGAGCTCGAAAATTATCGAATTTTTCCCAAGTGACACTTTGACAGTTTGAAAAGTGTCACGAGGGCAAAAATTCGATAATAATTTTAGAGATCGAGTGCAATTTGTTGCGATTATTTTATGAAAAAAACTGTTTAAAACCAAAATTTTATTGTAATTTATTTATGTAAGTACAAATTAGTACAATAGGGATGTTCACTAATTTTTAAATATAGTTAAATTCAATAGATTACAAGGTATATAAAAACGTAACAATCATAAAACTGTTTAAAAATGTATATTTTTTAAGATAAATGAGTTCATAATGTTGATTTTCTTGGAGGCTAGAAAAACGGTACCCTGCAGCGAGGCTACGGTCTGTGACGTCAGCAGTCGTAACGTCTTTGATCGACGACTAGTTTTGTATACTTATTTACTCAGTGTATTTGAATGTGCGCAGTATTTTACGTATTTAATTATTAAAAATAAAGCCAAATAAGTGGTGTTTTGTTCCTGGGTGTGTAAATACATCAAAAAACAGTTCTGACAAGATTTTTATTACCGTTCCAGCCAATTTAAAACAGAAAAAGGAATGGTTTGTTGCAGCTAGAACTTAAAATAACTAACTTAAAGAACTAACTTAGTTAGTTCTTTAAGTTAAGAACAAATAATAAAAAAAAACATTATAGAAGTTTTCCAGAGACGTTCGGCCCTTGGTAATAATGTAACTGTTCTTTCTGCATTTACATTTTTCAAAAATACTTATTAGTTTTCTCAGGATTCGAAAAAAATGAATGAATTTAAAGAGCATTTTACCAAGATTTTGCACCTACCCCCTTAAAGAGTAAATGAAAAAGTTTCGGGACCTCAAATTGTAGCGATCACGCTACTAATTAAATTACTTTAATTAAAATTGGATTAAAATATACCCCTCTACAAAATCCTTGGGTGACGCCCGCGAAGATCCCACAACGATTTTTCGGTGCACAGGCGCGCCAATAGAAAGAAAATCGATGATTGTCGATTTCTAGTTTAGTTGGTCACGAACTCACAAAGAGGCAACACATCGTCATTACTTAGGTGACGGAGTTTGGGCAAAATTGGGAAAATATATAACTAAAAGACCTCGAACATCAGCCAATAACCCATACTAATAATAATCAAGCAGTAGTTATATCTGGAGACTTATTTACAAGAAAGGAAAAAGGTTATAATACCGCCGATGTGTTGCTTTGCTCAAGTGAGTATATTGATATAGTTCTCTTTATTTCTTCATTATAAAATCAAATTCACCATCCTAGATATCTCGTTCGTTATCTGTAGATATTAATTTCAGTTAAGAAATAATTTAAATGTCACATTATAAGTTATATTACGGTAAGGATATTCGTTTCCATTTGCAAAGGAACAGTCAAGGCCATATGTTTTAGTGCTAAAGTTAAATTCCAATTTCTCATTAGACTTTTTGCTCTAGGTTTTTTTGAGGTAATAATATAAAAAAGTTTTAACGAATATCAGACATGTCATGCGCATGTCCCTGCCATGTCTGATTTGATGATTTGAGTTAGTTTCAGTTTGACATGACATATGTATACCTAACCTGAGTTTTTTTGTTTTGGTTTCCAGTGCAGTGACCCTGTGCTGTCTACACATAGTGTTATAAATAATGTAATTAAATTGATAAAATTTATTTTAGATTCCGTCCCGTAGCTACTTGTCACATAGACACTTAGCCTAGTCAATTTATATAGATTGTATCATCATTTAATGTGCCATCATATAAATATGTGCCAGTTACTGTAAGCAGCTAGGGTATGGGTTACCCCTAGAGTTACTTTTGATTGGATTGGATAGTACCTATTTCACAACATCCAGGATTGGATTTATCACCACAGCAGCCCACTAGTTTTGCCGTGCCAAGAGGAAATTCATTCCTATCTGGACCTTTTTAAATAGGACTTGTGGTTAAGATAAGTTGTTTAATCTTATTATTTACATATTTTGGGTACTCTATAGTTGCTTGCACTGTAAACTTCTTGTATGCATACAATTGAGGTAAACTAGGTACATATTTCTTGATAGATAGGGTTTTAGGTCGTTGGGTTTTTTTTTAATTTAATAGAAGTAGTAGTTTCCAATAAATAAAATTAGGTCTTGTTCAATAATCATTATAAATAAAAATTGTAGCTTAAAAATTTGATAGGGAAGGGGTCGTTAAAGGTTTGTCGCGGATTTCAAATAGGGAATATGTCTTGTAGGTTTTTACATTGTATATAAAGAGTAACTGACCAACTCATTTATACAACTCATTTATATCACTCATTTATATAACTCATTTATATAACTCATTATATATTTACTTATTAGTGTTTTTGCTAGGTGAGATCTTTATTATTTTTGGTAACCGTAGCGTTCTTGTTGTGGATCTCACTCTAGCGTAGTTCAATTTAGGAAATAATTACTAACTTTTTAGTTGTAAGGACTTAGTGCTATTCTGACGGACTTTTGCTTTGGATTTTGATTTTAATACCTTTGCTTGGCCAGTGATAGTGGATAATTGCTTGTTAAGTGGCCTTTGCGGTCCTATTTGATCTTCTCCCCATCCACTATCACTGTTATTACGTTGCGTTATATGTAAAGTGTTAACATTTAATATTTATTGTTAATATATTTGTATGTATTAAGGTTGGTGTTTTATTTCAGTCTGTATTACCAGTATATAACATAGCAAGGCAAGATCAGTATTTAGTATTTTGTATTTCAGGTGGTTGTAACCAGTGTCATAGAGTTCCTGTTGTTCGTTACTTCAAAATCTCGAACCTGTCCAACTTCTTGGTTCTGAGAGCCGAGTTGTTCGTTCGAGTTGGCGCCCTTTTTCTTCTTCTTTCTTTGTTGTAACTCGATATTATTTTATCTCTAGCATTCTTATCTATTTTCCTTCCATTTTTGTATTAATAGTCTCATTTTCTTCCTAGTTACTATCATTTCATTACCAAATTTTCTTCTTATATCTCTAAAGCCACTATTCGGTGTATGGAAGCTAGCCCGAATACTCATACTTGAGATTTAGTGTCTCTCTGCCCTTTTGATTTTTTTTCCTTCTGAGCTAAGCCCCTCTTCTTTTGTCTTAAATCTCTTATCATTTATTTTACCCATCTTTATTCAGTTCTTCTCTTCAAAAATCTCTATACCCAGAGTATAGAGGTTTCAAAATTTGTATTCCTTAAACTGGGATATTCCTAAAAACGGGATTCTAATAATACATACAGTAAAAGTAAACCTTGAAATAACTACATGTGGATGTAGGTATGACTTTATATTATATTAAATTCATTAATTTAGTGAAAAGATTGGTTGAAATGAAAATGTATAATACCCAAATTCAAAAATATTTTTCACCTTGGAACAGTTGTCAACTCGAAATACGAAACAACCGAAATAAGATCTAGAGTTGAAAAGGACATAGCAACATTTAACAACATCCATGAGAAATATTTTCACCCATTGCGACATATCTCTCCCACTAAAAATGCGGCTGCTAAAATGTTATTATTTCCGGTCTTGCTATATGGCGCAGAGGCCTAGACAATAATGGAAACATTAATGAAAAAGCTAGAGGCATTCGAGATGTGGGTGTACCCACGTATCCTCAAAATATCCTGGGCGACCTACACCAACGTACAGGTATTGCGTCGAATGGGAAAACAAAAAGAAATCTCTTTTACAATTAAGAAACGAACTCTTAAATATTTCGGTCATATCATGAGGCATGATAAATATCGTATACTCCAACTGATAACGCAAGGTAAACTAGAGAGCAAACGCGGACCCGGAAGAAAAGACACTCATGACTTAAAAACTTACGCCAATGATTTGGACAAAAATCGATCGAGTTATTCAGAAACGCCTCAAATGAAATATGATCATAGCCAACGTCCACAACGGACAAGGCACATGAAGAAGAATAAAAATATTTTTAATACACCTAACGAAGGTAAAGTAATAACCAGCCAATGTATGTATACAATATGCATGCGTACAATGCATGCATACAACTTTCTCTATTTTTTTTGTGGAGTATTAAGCATTTATTTTTTTAGCTTAAAGAAGACATGGAAAATTATATGGAATATACACTCAGTAAAGCTGTGGTAGATTTATTTTTTTACAAAATGCCAATAAATCATACACCATTGTTACATCTACACTACAGTCGGTAGATTATACGAATCGGCTTTCTGAAAACCTTCTTCTGTTTTATTTGTTTACTTTTGTAAAACCCAAAATGTGTCCTTACAAACAGTCTATCCACTTTAAACTAAACAAATTCACTATAAAACTCCACTTTAACCCTGATAAAACAAGAAGAGAACAAAATAAAATGACCTGAAACGTCAAACAGGTAAACAGTAACACTATGAGAATGGCGCGCGCTTGGGGTATGCAACTAGTGACGTCAGGCCAATAGAGAAGCGTTCTTGAAATTTAAAATAATGATAGATTTCTAATAAAGATTTTTTATAGAAAGGCTTTTTCAATTTTGTTGAAATTTTGGACAATTATACCTAGGGTGTTTCTTAATCGTTTTACATGTTTGAAATGACTTTTTAATTTTTTGTGAACATCCCTATTAAACACACAGTTGTTATAAATATTTGACGGTTGAAAGTCATCACTTTTATAATTTTTAAAACATTAGTTGTCATTAATGTCACTGAATGTATTTTTTCGTAGCAACGAAGTGGATCTGACGTAATATACTTCACGACGGGATATTATCAAAAATTGTCAGTTTAGTTTTTATTTCTGTAGCTGTCTATTGGTCAGAATCTCCTATGAATGAAATAGTCAGTAGTAATTGCACAAGAGCTCTAAAATTCTATATTAATTTTAGAAATCGAGTGCAATTTGTTGCGATTATTTCATGAATAAAACTGTTCAAAACCAAAATGTTATTGTAATTTATTTGTGTAAGTACAAATTAGTACAATTAAACACACAGTTGTTATAAATATTTGACGGTTGAAAGTCATCATTTTATAATTTTTAAAACATTAATTGTCATTAATGTCACTGAATGTATTTTTTCATAGCAACGAAGGGCATCTGACGTAGAATACTTGACGATGCACAGTGGTCCAAAAACCCGAAAAGATGGCCAAAATATGAAATCGTTTTTTGATTACCATGAAATTAGGCATCCAGGAGTTTTTGAGGTCGCTAATTACGAATCCGAAATCTAAATTACATAAAAACAAAATGGCGGATGTAATATGACGGGTTTATATATTTTAAATATATGAAATACCGTAGAAATTTGATATCCGGGGGTTTTTAACGTTTTTGATTGCGAATTCGAAATAGAAATGTTAAAAAACAAAATAGCGTATGCAATCCGCCAATTTTTTATTCCAACGTTAAATTCGATTATTAATCATATGAAAGTCAAAGCTAATTTTTATTTTATTTTTCAACAATACTGTACCTGACCCTTTTATCTACGATATTACCCTACGATACTGAAATAACTAAAGATCTACAGTAATAGCAACTACCTGAATGCTGCGGCATGATCTGTTTATTCTCCGTTGTTAACGATTCATATTGAAATTCATAGCGCAGAGCGCTTGTACAAAAAAATCTCGCAAAACCAAAGGGGCAGATAGTAGCAACTAATTGTTTTTTAGTCTTAAATAGAGTAATATAAGCTAATAGTTTATTGAGGTAATATCTTGGATTCGATGGAATACATAACTATTTGGCTATCTGAAAATTTCATTTTTTCAAAATATATACTTTCTTATTACTTAACTTCAACTTAAAATCTACTAAATATAACACATATACAAATATTTTTATATTATCGGCTTTTATTAAAGATGGCTCCACGAATATCCTCCATTTTGCAGAATTGAATTTGCGCACTTCGTTTTCGAGATACACGTACAAGACTGCGTATAAAATATTCGTTATTCTTAACTGCGCTTCTGTTCCATACGAAGGTCAATTTTGAACTGAACTGGAAATTCAGATATAGGAGCTATAACTCTAGGGTTATCAATACTGAATAGGGAATTTAATTCTCTTTTAGAAAATGTAGCCAGCTTTTCGGGATTTTGGACCACTGTGCGACGGGAAATTATCAAAAACTATCAGTTTAATTTTTATTTCTGTAGCTTTCTATTGGCCAGAATCTCCTATGAATGAAATAACCGTAATATTGTTCAATTTGAAATATTATATGGGCCACCATATTTAAATGCGATTAGACATTTGTGTCATGCTTTAAAACATCGCATCCGGAAAAGAAATCTTGTTCCTATAATAATGAGAGCTAAGGATTGCGGTACAAGAAAAATTCAATGAAATTCCTCAAGCATATATCTGTGGCTATTTGCCAAAACTTGATATGTCAAATAGAACAAGTTTTCAGTAGAACGAAATTAAAAATATATAACCTCATGACAATTTGTTTTTATTTTTTACTCGCTCAAATTTTATTAGATTTTTATGAAATTTCGTATATAAATAAGTAAAATGCTGCTTAAACTAATAGTGTACATTAATTTGAGAAATTCTATTGTGAAAAATGATTTTACTGACATATCATGTTTTGGCAAATATCTTAGATGCCATATATAGACATATCATGTCAAAGTGAAGTATATAAAATACGTGAATATCATAATTACAAAATAAAAACTGAAGAAATTTATACTGAAATTAAAACTTGATATTTAATAAAGATGGTTACTTTTAATCAATTTATAAAATAATGTAAAATTCACCAATTTATTGAATATCTAAATTTAAACTTCAGTATAAATCTCTTTGAAATGAGTAATAACAATTAGAAAAATTATTTTTATTGTTCACTGTTATCAATCTACATAAAAAAGCAATGTTTATCATTTAAAAATAAAACATTAAATTCCATCATTTACATTCTCACCAGTCTTGAGTCCGTGGTAAAATGGATGGTACACTGGATCAAGGTATTGCAGCAGGAAAAGCAAGTCTTCATTTTTTTGATGTTTTATGGGTTTAGGTCCACTATAAACAGGTTCTAATGTAGGATCCATCTACTGCCCTCTGCGTTTAATATTAAAGGTAGAAACGTCAAGGCATATTTAATATCTATAACACCCAACTCTTTACCAAAACGTAGAACTTTTATATCATGGCATTTCACATTTTCATTATCCACACCTTTATCACGCTTTACATAGATATTCTGGAAAAGTTTTGAATACGCTAGAAAATCTTTCCTCTGCATTTCGATAACCTGGAATTTCTTCTTACCGGGGACAGTTCTAACAAACTGGTACCAGTCATGATATATCCTTATTTCAATTTGTGACAATTTTTTGGCACGCTCAATTCTTGCATGGTCGGCATCACATTCCATTCTAGTATGATCCACTTCCAGGAACTTGTGTTGTATTTCATTTATGGTTGTTGATCTATAAACAAATAAAGACAGTGCTCCTGCAACAATGCTATTTTTGTTTTGTCCGGGACAAGAATCCGAATATAGAACAACTTTTTCAACTGAATCAACTAAGCTGTCAAGGTATTTTAAAAGACAAGAAGCAACTTGATCTGATCCACGGTCTGACAACCCCTCATGCCACATAAAACATGAAGTGGTATTTTCAGTGCAATTTCTGATGGTGAGGTTATATGTCCAGAGCAATCTTTTATAGTAGACTCCATTTGTGCTTAAATTGGGTGTTGGTAGGTTCTGTTGTAAGTCAAATACTAAAACAACCATTTTACCGCTACTGTTTCTGGAGAACTCTATATCTGCTTTTTTTTCACCATAGGCAATCTCTGCTAGCTGAAGGTGTTTATTTTTCTCTTCATCCACGGCTGCACGTATTTCTTCACTATTAGAGGATTTTTTCTTGTTTTCTAGATAATCACAAGTCTTACATGTATCGATACTAGGATTTTTAAATTTATATCCAAGTTCTTTAAAAATCTTAGCATAAAATGAATATGATACAGGCATTGTTCTGTTTGATACATAAAGATCATACATAAGTTTAATATTTAGATTGGGAGCTAAATAGAGTCGACTTGTGTGTCTTCGAGAGTAGTGGCTCTCATATTTTGGAAAAGACTCTATGTGTTTTATAGCTTCAGCTTTTCGTCTGTTCGAGCGTTATGTGGTTGGCGTTTTCCAGATCCATTAGGTACTATAAACCCCGAGGGTGATATTTGTTTTTTTTTATCAAAATATCAATTTTTCCTCTTGTGATACCATGTAGATTCTGGAACATGTATTTGCAAACTTTTAACGTTTTGTCGTTATATGTGATATTATAGGATACCACAATTTGTCTGTTTTTATTATTTCCTCGTTCTCCTTTATCTTTTCTTTCTGTCTTCTTTGGCTCAATCCTCACAGAAATTACTTGGTCTTTGTCTTGCACTTTTTTAAGAAAATCATAAAAAATTTCTTTTTGGTCATCTATGGAGAGTTTCTTGTGACATTTATTGCGACAGCAACTAGTAAGCGCTTGAAATACTTTTGCAGGTTTTTGTATACCTTTTCTTGTAATATGTTCTTCTTCTAACATCTTCTTTTCTTTCATTTCTACTCTGTTATATTTCGGTTTTTTAGGTTGAACATTAGAGTTATTTATTTGGTCTTTGCCATCGTCACTTTTATTTGTAAAAGTATCATTACTTACTATGTCATCCGTATTATTACTGGAAGTAGCTGTTGTTTCACATTTTTTAGATGGCATTGCTTGATATTTACATGGCCTCTCATTGTCACTTGTGTCAGATGAAGTGTCCGAAGGAATATAATCTTCATCTACATCTGAATTATCACTATTCAAATATGACACTAATTCTTCAGAATGGCCAGTGGATCCAGAAGTTGAACTTATTTCTTTAATTTCGGCATTAACTAAACACCTTTTCAATCCTCTTATATCACTTCCCACTGATTTTTTAAAGTCCTCACTTTCAGTGTGTAATACTGTTTCTTCGATATTTACTAAAACCGCCGAATCTTCATGTTGGCTAATAACCATATCAACTAACAGCTTTCCACGCGACCTACTTTTACTAATAGTTTTGTTAAGACAACCAAAGAACCACCTTAATTTAGTACAATAAAATTAGGTTATGTTATCGTCAGCTTTAACCAAAACTTGATATGTCTATAAAACATCAGTCCACATTTTAAATCTGATGGTGACAAAACTTGATATGTCGACTTATCAACTTTGGGCAAATATTAAAATGAGGTAATTTAATACATCATGTTTAGTCTTTAACTTATATCTTTAATAATATTGTCCTTAGACCTATCAAGTTTTGGCAAATAAAAATATAACTTTAAACACATATCACGGTTCGCAAAGCTGAAAACCATGATTTTTGACATATCAACTTTTGGCAAATAGCCACAGATATTCAAGATTTAATTCAAAGCATTCCCAACAGGTTCTCGAGGAGGGAATACTCTCTATTAATTTTATTGTTAGTTGCAAGATATTTCTTGTTTCCATTCCAAAAATCTTTAAAAGTGTTATTGTAAAAATGTAGATATAAAATATATACAAAGTATGTCGTAAAATAATGTGTTTACATTATGCGATCAACATGATTGCAGTTTCACACCTGATTTAAATATTAGGCTTGTATTTTGTTATGAAGTGAAAGACAAGCATTTTGAATATTTGAATTTTTTTTATTATTAAACACAAGCTGTGTTTAGACTACTGAAATCTGGTCATCAGTTAACCAATTATCAGTTCTTTTTTAACTTATTTACTTAATACTTTACTTAACATACTTTAACAAGTATGCATTTTAAAACTAAAACTAACACACAATACAACAGTATGCTCTGCTTTTACACTAACACTTTGCACTAACTCAAATGGTTTTCTTCGTTTGAGTCTTCTTTCTAGCCCAGTATTATCGAGGAGCTGGATGACCTCGATGTTTACATGACTGTGGAGCCGTTGTTCGTGAATACCTGCCATCTTCTTGATAACTTTGTCTACATCTTCCATATCAAGATCCTTGTGGAGGTCGACATTTCGGATATACCAAAGAGCATCAACGATGTTCCGTAATAATTTATTCTGGCATCTCTGGATAATCTGAATATTACTTGAGTTGGCACAGCCCCAGAGTTGGCCACCATACATCCATACTGGTCTAAGTATTTGCTTGTATAAAAGTATTTTGTTATATGTGGACAACGCAGAGTTTCTTCCCATCAGCCAATACATTTTTTTGTAATGGATACCTAATTCTTCCCTTTTCTTTTTAATGTAAACTTTCCAGCGAAGCCTTGCATCAAGTGTGGTACCTAAATATTTTGCAGAAGATGTATATGGTATTTGGGCATCATTTATTCTAATTGGAATGTTTTCGATTTTTGAAGTTATACTTCTTTAGGCGCGATTGGGATTGAGGGTGAATTTATATTGATCTGCGCGCATGCGCACACCGACAGTTTGGTATTTGTATTTATACTGGCTCTGGTTGGGTGTTGAAATGATCTGTCAATAATTGTTCAATATGGAGGTTATCGGTAAACAAAAATGTTGTATAATATATTAGTTTTTATTGTTGTGAGGACAGAAATAAAATAAAATTTATAATTATAGTGGCTTTTTAAATAGCTTTGAAAAGCCACAGGTACGTAATTCTAAATGTTTCAGTTGTATTCCAATAAAAAATTATCTTCATACCTATTTGGAAAATGTAAAAAAAATAATGTACTTACCTAGTACTAGCTATGCTATACCCCTAGTAGGCAATGCTTTAATTCACATTATCTGATTACGAACAAACTTTCTACAAATTTTCATCTAATGTTTCGATTTCTTACTCTATATATTGTTTTATTTTAATTCTACAAAAATCAAACTAATAAAAATTCATATAAACAAAATGTCAAAAAGTTGTTCAGTTTGTGTATATTCCCACATGACGTATACGCGAAGGTGGTGCAGTTTGAAATCGCTTCGACTCTCGTACAGCGGGATCCACGGGAAGTAGGTTCAAGCCCAATGCAAGTTATATCATTTTTTTTATTTTTTTTTTATAAATTTTATGATTGTAAATATATTATTATATAATTTTTTTCAGAAAATACGTATTTAATTAAAATTTTTGGCAACAATTATTCTTCAGAAATCATTTGTGGCATTTTTCAATGTGTTTGTGTGTGTTTTATTTTTTTAATTTTTGGTATTGTTTTTATAAAAATTTTTGGAAAGTAGTAGAGAAACTATTTAAAGTATATTGATTTCGTTGAAATCATATAATAGAAGTATAACTTCTTACGTGCGTGCAAAGTAGGTACACACATTCTTTTTTTTATTTGTAAAATGACATGAATAGATTTAGATTCATTTAATTTGATTTTCCATTGTTTAGTCCAGTTGTGTATTTTATTTATTGTCAACTGTAATTTTTCTGCTGCTTCTTCGCTGGTATCACCTACTGCTAAGATAGCGGTGTCATCTGCAAATGTGGCTATATTATCATTTTTCATTTCAGGTATATCGTATGTGTATAACAAGTAGAGAACAGGACCTAATACGCTTCCTTGAGGGACTCCTGCTCTGATTTCTTTTAGATCAGTGTACACATCTTCTTGCTTAATTCTGAAATATCTGTCAGATATATATGATTGTAAAATTTCTGAACATTGTTTAGGCATAAGAATTTTGAGTATGTAGACTAAACCTTCATGCCATACTTTGTCGAAGGCCTTAGCTACGTCTAAAAAGATTGTAGAACATACTTTCTTTTCTTCTAATGATTTCTCAATTATGTTAGTAATTCTGTGTACCTGATCAATCGTAGAATGTTTATTTCTGAAGCCAAATTAGTGGTTTGGAATCATTTTTTTCTCTTCTATTATTGGTTTTATTCTTTTTAGCAGAAGTTTCTCAAAAAGCTTCGACATCACTGGTAAAAGTGATAATGATCTATATGAAGACATTTTATTTGGTGATTTTCCTGGTTTTGGTATCATTATAACCTCAGCTATTTTCCATAAATTTAGAACATATCTCAATCTAAATGCAGCATTTATTATGTTGGTCAATTTGACTATGGCTTTACGAGGTAGGTTTTTTAGTAATTTTCCAGTAATTAGATCATATCCTGGTGCCTTCTTAGGATTTATATTGTCTTTTATTTCATCAGCTACTTCCTTCGGGGATGTTGGCCTGATTCTCTCCTCTGTCTGATTAGGCTCTATCGATATCATTATTTATATTTGAAGTGAATTCGCGTAATCGAGTCGTGTGTAGCAACCTTGCGGTATACAGTAATATAGATACTATACATATACTTACACATACATTTATTACAAAAATAAAATGGCATTAACCTTTAACTACGGGCTATTTCGAAAATTACGAACATCTTCGGGATGAAAAAAGTCGGAATTATAAGCTTCTGGTATACTCTGTCTTTAAACCAGGAGGAGTAATTAATCACGATGTAATGCTCGTTTTTAATTGGTCCAACGTCAGGCAAGTTTACTCTACTGTTGTGAAATTTTGACACTAACGCCATTTATGAAATTTTGACACCATTGGCATTTCTTAGGTTAATAAAATTATATCAGCGATTTTTTGTGTTTTATGCATTATTATTCCTTTAATTTTTAGATATTTAATCTGCTTTTTATATAAAAACGGTTTTTTTTGAAAACTCTTTAGCGACGTATTAGTATAATATAATATTTATTGGCTACCGTCGAAGACCAATATGATCAAACAAAAAAGTGTATATATTTTAATATTTTTCTAGAGAATTTATTGGGTAATATTCTGTCAATTTAGCTTACTCCTGGTTCAAAAACAAAGCATAGTTACAAATTGTTGTCTTAAGGCGCGAAGTCGTAAAAATTGGTCTTGAAAAGGCGTAATTTTTTATTTGGAGCCAAATAAAGACTTAATTATTAAATAAATAAAAACTTTTGTAAATCTACGCCATTTTATTTGAAAAGAGGGGTTGATGTTGCCTTTCATTATTGTGTGAAAACCCTTCCGAGAAAAGATTATGGTAATTAGCAGCTCATGTTTTACCGACGAAAACAATATTTACAAAATGAATAAAACGCAAAGTCAGAAGGATATTATTATTTTCCTTTTAAAAATTAATAGATACTTTGTCATATCAACTAGTCCACAAGATTAGCTTATTCCCAACTTGAATAGCAAATTGATATAACAAATTAAATTATTATTAAGTATTAGGTTAAAAAATCATAAAAATAAAAAAAAACATAGATTACTTTTCGGGACATTTTATTCGCTTTGTCTACTTTCACTATAATTCAATATTATTTTTGGGAGCTTAGTTGTCGACACTAACATCGATATCAAACGACGGACAGCAGATGCATTATTTATTTCAAAATATGTATAGGTACCTACCTAACAATATTATTGCCTTCCAACAATGATTCTCAGTTTTTAAAATTCATTTCGAATTAGTAACTAGTAAATTTTCAAATTTATTCAAAAATATGTGTGTACAATATTTTACATTTAGATCTTATATTATTATTAGTATCGACTGACTCAGCACCATGCCTAGGCAAGAGTTGCCTGTTTTGCACTGTACTATGTCAATCGAAACTGTATCAATTGTACCTAAAAATAGTATTAAGGTTGGAACTAAGAAGTAACATACCTAACTATCGAAGAGATAATGCAACAGAACAAGACGGACGGTAAACCTCTCTAGCTGCTGAATACTTTGTTAATTATAATACCAATATACACCCAAATTCTACTCTGATTATGCTGTCGTTCATACATTAAGACATTGCGTCCAAAAATAATTGTAAGAGGGTTTTAGATAGGTTTTTATGTATTTTTTAAATTTAAATAATTTAGGTTCTTGTTTGATATGTATAGGAATTATGTTATAAAATTTAGGTCCAAAGAACATTAGGGATCTTTGTGTTACTGATTTTTTGAACTGCTGAATACTAATATCCATATTTGTTACTGATCGAGTTAATTGGTTGCTTTGAAATTTAAATTTTTTTGAGTTTATATAAACATTTAAAACACAGTTGTAGATGTAGAGGGATTTAACACTAAATATCTCGGATTCATCATATAATTTTTTTGTTGGATGCAGTTTTCCTTTTTTAAAAATTATTTTTAATAGAGTATCTTGAACTGTTTCTAAAATGTTAAGAGTTTTGTTAAACGCGCCACCCCATGCTACAATACAATATCTTAAGACTGATTCTGCAAGCGAGTTATAAACCATGATTAATTTTTTCCTGGGTAGAATATCCCTTAAGATATAAAATTTATGCATTAGAGCCCTTATTCGTTTACTGACATGAGTGATATGGTCTGACCAACGTAAATGTTGATCTATGAAGACACCTAAATACTTTATAGAGAAAACTTTTTCTATTGAAGAACAGTCACAATTTTGTCCTTGACATTTTGCGTTATGAAATTTTATATGAAAATTTGTAGGTTGGTCAACAATTGTTGGGCTAAAGGCGATATATTTTGTTTTATTAATATTTAATATCAGTTTGTTAAATTTTAGCCATAAGTTTAGCTGTTTTAGGTTCATTTCAGAGCTTGTTTTAACCTCCTCCCATGTTTTCCCCATAAATAATATTGCTGTGTCATCGGCATAACAAACAATGTGGCCGTTGAAACTATTAATTCTTGTGATATTGTTCAGATAAATATTAAATAAAAGTGGTCCTAATATTGTTCCCTGTGGTACTCCGAATTTTATTGTAGTTTCAGAACTCAATTCAGGGCCAATTTTTACTCGTTGAGCTCTTTCCGACAAATAATCTGCTATTAGATTTAGTGCAATTCCTCTAACCCCATAATTACTTAGTTTATCTAAGAGAATTTTATGAGAGACCGTGTCAAACGCCTTAGCTAAATCAAGAAAAACCACTACGCATTTCAATGATTCATCCACAGCTCCTATCACTTTCTCCAGTAGGTCAACTACAGCCCTTTCTGTACTTGATTTTTTTACAAAACGAAATTGCTTATCTGAAATAACCTTATTTATATGAAAAATTCAAGCAACCTTTCTTTTAGGGCCATTTCAAATATTTTAGCAAAATTATTTATTAAAGAAATGGGCCTATAGTTGTTCAGTTTACTCGAATTTTGGGATTTAAAAATGGGGGTGACTGTAGATTCTTTCCATTGTAGTGGTATTTTACCACTTTGAAAACACAAATTTATAATATGAGTTAAAGGCTGTGAGATTAGATCATGGATATTTTTTATTGTTTTAGCATACAATTTATCTGGTCCAGGAGCACAGTTATTTTTTAACTTTGATATTAGTATTGTTACTTCATTTTTAGTTACTGGTTTTAAGAATAAGCTAGATCCAACCTTATCATTAGCAATAAAATTATCAGGTATACTTGTCACCGGTATTCTATTTGCCCTATCAGCACCAATATTAGAAAAGAAATTATTAAACATATCTGCTTTTTCTTTGTTATTACTTACAGTTATATTGTCATTAACAATTGATATGTGTTCAATGTTTTTAGATTTTTGATTCCGACCAGAGATATCATTTATAATATTCCACATTTTTTTTGTGTTTCCACCAGCTTCATGAATTTTATTTTGATAAAAGTCATTCCTGGTTTTTTTAGTAGACTATTAAGTTTGTTTCTATAATTTTTATATTCAGCATTAAGTGCTGGTGAAAATTGTTTTATTAATTTCTTTTTAAGAAAATCTCGTCGTTTGATTGACGATACCAGCCCCACCGTTATCCAGGGTTTTATTTTTGATATTTTTTTATTCATACTTTTTACCTCCGTAGAGGTTTGTATGTAATTATTTAAGTTATTTATAAATGTATCATATGCAACTTGAGAATCTATTTTGTTTATATAAATATCATTCCAATGTTCATTTTTTAGAAGCTGTTGTAGTTTTCCGATATTAAGGTTTTTAATTATGACAGGAGATTCAGATGTAGGGTTTTTTTTAGTTTGATTATTTACCAAAACGGCTGGAGTGAAGTGATCAGTCATGTCAGTGTGAAAAACGAACGGATCAGTACTAATTTGTTGTTTTAGATTAGCTTGTGTTTTTATAAATATATGATCAATGATTGATTTTGTATTTATTGTTACTCTCGTTGGCTTGTTTATATAGGAAACAAAACCATTAGAATTTAATATATTCAAATAACTGTTTGTATAAACTTCATCTCTTTTTTTTTAAATCAATGTTAATATCACCTTCAAATATTTCAATATTTTGTTTTTGTATTGTTCCAAAATATTCACCCAAATCCCCTAAAAATTGTTTAATATCTGTTGATGGAAGCCTATAAAAAGCCGTTATACCTATTTTGCAAATTGTATTAGATAATTTTTTACTAGAGAAGGTAACCCTTATAAATTTACTTTCGTTGATGGGTAATATATTTACCGAGGCACCTAAATTATTCCTAATATAAACAACAACAACATCACATTTATTAGCTAATGATTCATTATAATGAATAGTAAAACCTGGTATTATATAATTACTAAGATCAGTTATTTCTCTAGTTTCTGATAAAATTATAACATCGAACATGTTTTTGGACATTTCAATGTACACTAGAAGTTCCTGAAAATTTTTTTGTATACTTCTTATATTAAAATGAACAATGCCCAAAGAGTATCTATCGCCGTCAGTCCTGTTCTGCATGCTATCCTCAAAATTGTTAAACACCATTGTGTTTATCTCATCATTATCTAAATTATCCAAATAATCAATCATCATTCAGATTTCTACGTCTGAACTCCCGAAATAACAAAAAGAGGATAAAAGAAAAATTATCTTACAAGTGCTAAACTGGTTACTGCAATTATGTAGTACGTGAGAGAAAAGTATATAAAATAAAACCAACACAAAAGCAGTTAATGCTGAACAGATAGAACACTTCATTCTGGTTCATATTTTGTAGAAATAAGTAGATAAGAACAAAAAATATATATAAAAATATAAAAAGAAATAAAAACAATATATTACCACAACCTAATTGAATCAAAATAAATACCTGAACAATATGCAGAGATAACTAATTAATTAATTTTTTAAATTCGTCTTTATTTCTTGCAATCATCACTTTACCGTCCTTAGTAATATGAAGTTTACCATTATCAGACCAAACATTTGTTAAACCAAATTTTTCTATAGCGTGGTTCAGCATCTTGACTCTTAAGGGGGTTAAATCTTCACGTATAACTATACCAGTGCCTTTCAATAACTTTTTTTTCCATAAATAAATTTTTTAGTAGTAAAATAGTTTAATTTTAAGAAAATGCCTCTAACTTTATTCTGTTGCATCTTACCAATTCTATAGCACGACACAATATCGTTATCTGACAGGGTAATAGACATTTTTTTGCTGAGTATATTTATAATTTCTTGAGACGTATTTTCTTCAGGATTCTCTTCCATACCAAATATTCTCAGGCTAGTTGCTCGCATGGATTGGTCTATCTGGTCCATATTCATTTCCATTTTGCTTTCTACTAAATCGGCGTTGGTAAATTTATCTTCCAATTTCAGCATTTTGTTTTCAAAGTTTTCAATTTTCAATTCATATATTCGCTTCAACTCCGCCACTGATTCCTCAATCGTTTTTAGTTTCTGTTCTATTGTGTTTATAACTGACTGAGTAACTGAGTATCGCTTTTTATACACTTACTAATAGCTGAATTTACAGCTTGTTCTATTTCTTCTCGGATTTCTCTGGTAATCACCATTGTTTTTGTTTAAATCTTTTACTCACTAATAATATACGATGTATTACTTAGTCTTTCAAATTTTAAATAATTAATTTGTTGCGGTTACCACTTTATTTTTAAATTTATCGGGAGCTCAAACAATTAGCGACTATTCAGAACCAACCATGAATGTACACTGAATAGATATAAGTATCTCTTTAATAGGAGCATCTCTTTAATGTTCACATCAAAGTCATGTTTACATTGTTTGTTACACGTTTAGACTTTATTTTTGGATTTCCCGAATCATAAAATTCGTTTAGATAATCCACAAAAACTTAACGTGACTGCTAGATTAACTTCTGTAACAAAGATTTAGACTTTAGGTATACATACAAATAGGGTCCGAAGGGCCCATGTTACCCCTTTATGTGACAAAATTTTTTCGACGCAATAATTTCAAAAATGATAATAAATATTTTGAATAGCGCATGACTATGTTGACGGAAACATACTTCTAAACAAATTCAGTGATGCATAAAATTCAATAAATTTTTTTTATCAGTTTGTGATAATAGAATTGGCGTCTCGGGCCCGTTGGACCCACCTTGCCCGGATAAGGTTTCAAACACCAATGAATCGCTTATTGTCTTTTTGTAGGTGGCGCATTAATTTCTTGGAACAGTGTATTTTACTATAACAATTTATAGATACTTTATACTTCAAAATTTTCTTTTACTTGTATCGTTTTCCTTCAACGCATTCAATCATTCATGGAAATGGGAAAGTAAAACTTGGGGTGGACTGCAAATAACAATCTTACGTATTCTCTTTCATTCCTCATGTGAATAATTTAGAAACAATGCTTTAAAGAATTGCCAAAAAGGCAAATGAATCAATTTTTTTATATACAAGAGTTTCTGTTTGAATATTGTGATAGGACAATAATGTTTCACTATCAGAAATAATAATTCTGACACACATACTCATAAAACTTTATACATTTTATCATAAAAATGTTATTTGCTTGTTTACAATGACTTTAAAATGCTTTTGCAATGACTTTTTCCAAATTTTGGTTACAGTATAGTAGGTATAGGTACATATTTTATACTAGTAGTAGACATTAGTGTTGCCCAAAATGGGTCTTGGTCTTACAGTCTTGGTCTTGTTCTTGCGCTTTTGCAAGGCCAAGACCAAGACCGCCTAATTTGAGCAAGACTAAGACCAAGACATACCGTGCAAGATTTGAGCAAGAACAAGACTAAGCCTGAAAGATTCTTGCGTTTTGCAGTTATAACTGAGGGTCGTTTTAGAGAGTATATTAGTTCGGGTATATTCTTAGATACTCTATGAGAGACAAAAAAAATTTAACATACATTTGGAAAATTGGAGTTATGCGCATTACGAATAATACCACAAACGTACAAAGCGAATCAAAATATCTATTAAAATAACATTTGACACATTTGACACGTACCCATAGATCATTATTACAATGCAAAAATAAAATATTTTTACATGCTTTCCCAGCAGACGATTTGTTCGCTCCGAAATTAATTGTCCAGGTTTTGAGAATAGTCGGCCTTTTTCATAAATTAATATTCTTGCGTCGCGACTTGCGACGCCGACAATAATGTCGTTAAAAATATACCTAATAAGTAATTAATTTTTTTTACGTATTAGTTTTCTAGGAATTTAAACATCACAAACACTTATCTTATCGGTATACATATAGAATAGTAAGACTATTATGTATATTTTTTCTGTTGATTGTGCAATGACCTCATTCAGTTAGACAAAATTTGCTGAAAGAATGCGGCTAATATTTAAAAGTATTAATAACGAGATAAATTAATGCAGATAATGCCGGCTATACAAAACGTGTAAACAAAATAACGAAATATTTAAGAGGATCGGTACGTATTTTAGGCTGCAATGCTATTCAAATGGGGATTCATTTTTTTCGAATCCTGAGAAAACTAATAAGTGTTTTTGAAAAATTTAAACGCAGAATGAAAGATTACGTTATTAGCGAGGGCCGAAAGTCCCTGAGAACTTCTATAATGTTTATTTTAATAAGTTACAGGGGTGAAAATCTAAGAGAAAATTTAGTGTGATTTTTAATTTCAAATATCTCATTCAAAATAAACTTTTTATTTATTCTAAGGGACTTTCGGCCCTCGGTAATAATTTAGTCTTTCATTCTGTGTTTAAATTTTTCCAAAATATTTATTGGTTTTTTCAGGATTCGAAAAAAATGAACACAATGCCGTGGTAATATTTTCCAAATCTATCTTTGTCTTACAACGCACTCAGCCGAATATAATATTGTCAGTCAGACACTGACAATCAGTGACAATTTTAAATATTTGACATTGCATCGGGAATATTTTGAGTTTTGATTAAATATTATTGATATATAATGTATTTGATAAATAATTGATTTAAGACGTGAACTTAATAAAAAGTTATTTATTGTGTATTATTTGTGGAAGATCCAAGCAAAGAATACATCAGGATAATATATTCTGTGATCCAAGTATTTTGTTGTTAAAGATGTTCAAAATTGTAAGCGTTCCATAACAATATATTATTAAAAAATGACTTTAACACTTTTCCTCTTTTCTCGATTGAGTATTAGTTTTTGTTGTACAAATAAATTATTACAATCACTGAATACATAGTTAGTGAAAAAATTATCACATTTATTAACTGAATTAATAATTTTCAATTATAAAAATAACAGTTATCCAAGAACATTTAAAACCCATCTCTTTAAATGAATGATGACATTTTCAAGTAGAATGACATTTTAGTAATGTTTACATATCCATAACAGTGTGAATTTTACTACACGTAATTTGCCGTGTAAAGACAGAAAAAGTAGGGATACACGTAAAATATTTGCGAATTATGTACTCATAGCCTTAATAACGATATACTGTCTACCGAGGCATTGAACAAAGAAATATTTACAGTGAAATGTATGCAAAACAAAAGCATATTTATAGCAGTTTTTTCTGTAGTTAAATTAAATTGGTAATCTGTTTTATCAATCGACTGTTCTTCTGTTACTCTTTGTGTTGGTGATATACACTACTCCAAGAAATTAACGCACCAACTTAAAAACGGGTCATTTTGATGTCTTGAATTTCCTAAACCTCTTGTCCGATTGAAGTGATTTTTTGAATATGTTATAGTCTTATTCTTTAACAATATCGCTGTAATAATACTATTGCTAGGCAGGTAAAGTGTCATTGTATACCGGGTGTACCAATCAAACTGTGTTTATTTTTCTCAAAGTTCGCATCACCCTATGGAATATTCTAGCTTATAAAATATTAAATTTTTTATTTAAATTTATGTGTCTCGACATCAATGGCCATGGACACAAACAATATTGGTTATAAAATAATTAATTACAATAAGGACTTAAAACTAACTATTATAACAGTTAATTTCTAAATCTTAAATAACATTAGGTAAAAATTATGAAGAAAAAAAATTGGATATACAATCATTGGATAGTATAGAGACGCACAACTATTTATAAAATTGCTTCGGTCTTCTTGGCTTACTTCGGATGTTGTTTAGTCATAGTAGCAGTTGCATATGAACTAGTAAGATTACTGGAAGAATTGGGTCCAAACATGGTATTGCTAACAGTGGGGGAACATTGATTTAAATTGTTACTCATGTAGTCAAAAGTAACTTGAATTTGTTTATATTAATGCTTTGGATGTCTGGAAATACGTGATAACCTTGGATACATCACTGCAATACTGGTTGCCTAACCGTTGGCGTCCGTTGGGACGGGATAGCAACAGTGAAAAACTATTGACAGTTTGACACTGGATGTGTTTAAGATGGAAGATTATTAAGTAAAACATCCTCTTACTGATCGAAGTTACAGCTTGTTCTTGATGATTAACACGTAACACAATTGTTATTAATAGTCACTATTTGAGCGAAAATTAATTTTGATAACTAGTATTTACAGTAATAATTACAAATTCCTGCACCAATTTACAGTTTGATACATACACGTTCTGACGTTAGTTTGGCCATATTAAAATTAAAACCCAACTATAGTTTCATATTTTCTTAGCATTATGGTTTTTGATTCATTCGCTTATGTTGAATAATAAAAAGTTAGGTATTTTTTAGCTAGCCATGTTTTTCATCAATACAGGGTATTTTTAAATAAGTATGGCCAAAATAGTATGGTAATTACTCTGCACGAAAAAGTAATGACAGTTTGCTTTTAAACGTATGTTCGCAAATGCTTCGTTTCTGAAATAGGGGATGTTAAAATTGTTCTTACAAATTGACGATTTACTTATTGCTCTAAAACCGGTTGAGATATGCAAATGAAATTTGGTAGGTTTTAAGAGGTAGTTATTACGCAGTTTTGACATACAATAAAGATTTTAATATTCACCAATGGCGCGCATACCTACGTGTAACCGGTTTGTTTAGAATTACCCTTAAATTTTGCCATACTTATTTCAAAACAGTCTGTATTGATGAAAAACATGGCTATTAAAATACCTAACTTTGTTGTCATCCAACATAAGCGAATGAATAAAAAACAGAATGTTAAGAGAATATCAGGCTGTAGTAGGGTTTTAACAGTATTTTATAAAGGCTAGAATATTCCACAGGATGATGCCAACTTTGAGAAAAAACACAGTTTAATTGGTACAGTTATTGGTACCAGTACGGTATCCGGTACCTATAGGTATAACGACAATTTACCTTCTAGCAACAATATTATTACAGCATATTATTGCAACATTGTTAACGAATAAATAATTCAAGCTTAAAATTTACCTACTCTGTTACGTTGTTCTAAGATATTATGTAATAGGCTAATGGGCAACTGCGAGACTTTCAAGACTCTTGCTGCAAGACCGAGACCAAGACCAAGACCTAGAGCGCAATCCCAATACCAAGACCAAGACCAGGTATACTGTTGCAAGACCAAGACCAAGACTGTTTAAGTCTCGTCTTGGTCTTGTATTTGGGCAACACTAGTAGACATGCTACGCGATTGGACTATGATTGGTCCAGAGACGGGTGAGATCGTTCGAGATATATCGACCGTGACAAATGTCGAACAAAAATAGCAAGTGTGAACGTCGTAGATTACTTTTTTTGAACAACCAATAGAATTGAAATGACGAGAATTTTAAGTCTTGATTGTCACAGTGACAACGTCCACCGCAAAATTAATTATATTTTGAGGTGTCACCTCAAGAATTTGCCACCGTTGGCTGATTTTGCAATATTTTTCCTTGAATTTTTTCTTGAAGAATCTATGAGTTGTACTGAATGTGAATATGCCTATTTAATTTAAAAATAAAATATTTCTACCATACTTTAAAAAAAATGTGCTTGACACGACACGATTTTGATAGGCAACCCATGCTAGAAATATTTGTCTATGTATGAAATTTAATAAAAACAATGTTTCATCCGGCAAGCAGATGGGTACAGATCGACCTATAGTCGGATCTTAGACTACTATGGCCACTCGCAAGGGGCGGTTAAAAACATCATTCTTCTTCTTTTGATGCCTATTCCTTTCGAATATTGGCGATCATTCTGGTTATAAAAACAAAATTACAATAATAGCTCTGATTGCATAATAAATTTTGTCAAATAAAACTATTTTAGAATTATTTATGATACAATGATATTTTTCTGAAAAACTGAAGAACTCTCTCTAACTGGTTGGAATAATTGAGAATGTCACATTTCTGAGGTTTAATATTTAGCTCTCGTCTTACTTCACTTAACTGGTGATATTCAGTAAGAAAGTGTTTGACTGTTAGTTGGCACTGGCATGTTAAATCGATAGCCCGAACGTCCGATGTCATCAGGAAGCTGTGAGTTAGGTTGGTGTGGCCTATACGGATTCTTCGTATAATTCTAAGGTCTTATCTAGAGAGTCCCGTGAGGTTAGTGTACAGTAGCTTATATAGTGATAACTGGATTGCACGTATGCATGAATTTAAGAAGAATTTAATGAGTGGGTTTGTCATAATCTCATGGTGAATTTATACAAGTATGTTTTTAAATCATGCAAGTTTGGATGTGGGTTGTTAACGTGGTATTTTATTTGTTGAAGCCGTTTTAGCATGCTGCTCTGTGAAATCATCGCCAAGTATACCAATGTAAAACGGAATCTTAGTAATTAATGTAGAAAGTTAATGGTAAGAGTGAGTGATGAATGTTTTGGACAAGGAGATAATCGGTAAATAATTTGAGAATGCATAACTAGAAGGTCTGTACAAATTGCAACTTTTTATTCTGGAAGTTTATAATTTTAGCAGCCAGTTAGACACTATAAAATTCACTAGTATGTACGCTTCACAAAAGGGGAATAAAGCAAACTGTTTACTGAACACCAAACCGCCAAATCACTTTTTAAAGCATCGTGTATAACATCTGATCAAATGATTATTGTGTATAATTTCAAAAAGACGCTTTTATCGTGAGTTCTTTACGTGTTTCATTTTTATTGAATTTTGTTAAATATGTGTTATTTTGACGGGGGTGCATAATGCAAGGAGGAATTTGATGTAAGGGGAAGGGATTTGTGAGTATAAAGTTGATGTCGCTCAACGACATATTAATATAATCTGAAATGCATATCATGTCAAACTATCAAAGTACTCTAACGTCAAAGGGCTTTCTCCGTATTATCGAGACATAAAGCCTGTCTCGCTGCAACTTACATGAATATAACTAACAATAGCTAATGACCAAATTTACATTATTTGGGAATGTTAGAAACATAAATAGGTATGATCAAACAAGCTATCTTATAAACAAAAATATATTTTCGTTTCTTAATGTATCATATTATAGGTAAAACTTGATATTTATTTTAGTCCCATTAAACATAAAATCAATCAATAACAGCTGCTTTTAGTGTAATGGATCATAATGTTCTAAAACTGTTTTATTGTGTCATGTTTAACTTAGTATTATGCTCATATGGGATTCATCATCATTAAAGCTCGGATTTATAGGCAACAAAAATTGAAGAAAAAGGCGCCTATATAGGCAAAGATTTTTATTAAAAAAGGCAGGAATATTAACATCTAGGCAAAATATAGGCAATAAAGGAGTATAACTTATTATTTATTGTACACAGTGAATTAACATAATATTAACTTAAGGCAGGTATATTTACACATCATAATCATAACATTAGTATAAATAAACTAGTAACTAAATAACTGTTAATTAATAATTAAACATTGTAACCACTTAAAATTTTGTCATTAATAGAAACAACTAAATATTTTTCAATATTTTCGGTCTTAAAACTATGTCTTCGATCACTTAAAATTAATTTGTACATTGAAAACGAACGTTCGACATCGACAGATGTAATTGGAGCATATTTCAGAGCGGATAATAAATCTGGCATAATTTGTATTCCTCGGAAAATGTCCCATTCAAAACTTTAGCAACATTAGATAAAAACGAAAAACCTTCATTCTTGTCGAAAACATATTTCATTTTTTTAAAAATTAATTGACCGTTACTTCCAGGTGCCGATTTAATTTTCGTCTTTAAATTGTCTATTAATTTTACTAACTCACATAAATTTATCTCTTGTTTTTCTAAAAAGGTAATTGTGGTAACTATTAATTTATAATTGTCATTGATATAAGCGAGTTTCTGTTTCAATTTGGGATTTTTTAGTATTTTGTTTTGCTTCTCGAATGGCTTCGGAAATATCATCATCAAATTCTGACATAACTAATTCTATTTCACTGCAGTGTTCAAAGTAAAAAAAAACTGCTTCGATCCAGGTTCCCCACCTTGTAATTACTGGTTTAGGTGGCAAAGGGACACCGGGAAGTTTTTCTTTATATATTTGCACCCTCAACGGAGCCTTTACAAAAACTTTTTTCATAAAGTTTATAAAATTATTTGCCAACGGAAACAGATTTCTTATTTCTTCAGCAATTCTATTTACCCCGTGGGCTACACAAGTGCAATGAATTAAATTAGGATGAAAAATATTTAAACTAACAGCAGCTTTTAACATATATGCCGCAACATCTGAAAGCATTAAAACTATTTTATTCACTGATATAGGGTTGGGTAAAAAGAGGTTTGTTAAACTATCTTGTATAAATCGACTTATTGTCAAATTGTTTGTTTTTTCCAATTCTTTAACGGCAACTAAATAAGGTTTTCTCGCAAAGTTTTCGTTTAAAATTCCAATCATTAAATTAGCTATATACCTGCCGCATACATCTGTCGTTTCATCCAGGATAATATACAAAAAATTGCCCTCTAACTCCCGCTTAATTTTTGAAATACATTCCACATAACATTTTTCCACAGTATGTTTTCTCAATGTACTCTCGTCCGGTAAGGAATAATTAAGATATTTTTCGAAAAAGCATTTAAAACTAGGGTTATTAACTTTATATAGAGGAATGTTGGATGCAATCATCATCTGGCATAAATCAAATTTAAATGCGTCTTCCTCCTTTTTTTTTGAACTGCTTAAACTATCCCGCAGAGATATTTGGGCTAACTTAGAGAAATTTAATTTTTCCAAAATTACGTTTATGAAGTGGGGTTCCACAATGCTGCTCAATAAAGTACTTTTTTCTACTTGAAACCTGAGAATTAAAAAAATAATAATTAGAATTCTAAAACCGCTTTAGAATTAAGTTATGTTATGGGACGAGAAAAAAAGAAAAAAAAAAATAAAACTTACCGATTTGCCGCATGGTTTACAAAATGCTCCATCTCCTTCTAGAGAAAGTTTCGAATAAGGTAAGATCCATAGCCTTAATTTAGATGTCATCTTTTCACACAAATGTCTAAAACGTTTTAAAACGTGTTCTTTGCTTTTCGGTATACGCAACAAAACTAAACTAGGATATAGCAATTTGTGACTAAACTCTGATACAGTAACCGACTGTACAACTGACAATAAACTAATACAGCTTAGGGATTTCCAAATAGTTAACCCTCAAGTCTCGATCAGGTACATTTTCCTAGAAATCTGTTATATAAACAAACCATTGATTTTTTATTATTGACCCAAAAATTTTATTTTAGAATGGTTTAGTAATAGAATAATATCATGGGTAGTACCATGAAATTTTAAAAAAGGCACAAATAGGCGGAATTTACGAAAAAAGGCAAAAAGTGCAAAAAACAATTATAATAGGCAAAATAGGCAAAAAAAGGCATTGTGCCTATAATCCGAGCTTTAATCATCATCATCACGTAGCGCTACAACCCTGGGTGGGTCCTGACTGAATGTACAACTTTTTTCCAATTAGTTTGGTTTTCCATCAACCTAGGGTCAAATGGAATGTTAATTTTCCGGAGATCTGCTTGGATGTTATCCAGAATGGTCTTTTGCCTGTAGGAATCCCATATCACTCCCATACCAGTTTTACAAGTCTGTGCACTTGTAATTTAATTTGATTAATGTGATTTAATTTCTTGGACAATATCGGTGTCATCATAGAGTGCTTTTAATATATTAGTTCTGCTCCTATACTGGTTTGTGTTAGTGTCGTGGTGAGGTCCGAAAATGTTTCTAAGTATTTTTTTTTTCAAAACGTCTGAGCTTTCCTTCGTTTGCTTTGGTCATAGTCTACGTTTCGTATCCATGTATAGTACAGGTCTAACGATTTTTTTTAATGGCATGGACTTTATGTCAATCAGCCAGTCACAACATGACTACTATATCAAGAAGATTAAATATTTAAAGACCGTAAGTCCATAAAATATCAATAACGAAGAAAAATTAGTTCAATAGCTGTTGAGAGGTAATTTATTTACTGAAATAAAGAGATGGTACTAAGCTAAGGTAAGCTAATTATCTGCACGATCTGCAAAAATTTAATAACAATAACAATAATATAAGAATAATAAAATAGAAATAATAATAAACAAGACGGTGAGGTCCTCAAAGTTCCATAGCAAGTTTTTTCTTTGTTTTTATCTTCCGCGGCTCCCTACTCAATTCGAAAGCGGCCTTGCTATGGACTGTCCAAGTTGCTCACCATATTGTCTCTATATGCATACATACACATATACACACATATACTTTAAATACTTGACACTACAAAACTATTTTGGTACTTGACAGAAATATCACCAACGCATTATACATTCTCTCTTGTCCATTGGCTAAAATACTAAGGATATTAAACGGAGCTGGTATCTTAATTCTATGTAGCTGCTGAATAAATCGATCTGTTTCATTCTTATATTTTTGGCATTCAAAAAAATATGATCTAAATCACCTTTTTTATCGCAATTTGGACATCAATCATTTTCGAGAACACGAATTTTATGCAGGTGTAGTATGATAGAATTGATCCAAAAATGGCATAACCCAGACATCCAAAATGAAAGTTATCCTCCAACACCAAATTGTTCTATAGTCGGAAAAACGAAAGAATACCCATGAACGAACATATAAAACACGCTGTATTTTCCTGCCACTGTGTCACACAAAAAATTGGCCAGCACAAGTACATGTAATAATTATTGTTACATGTACTTGCACTGGACAATTTTTATATGTTCGTTCATGGGTATTCTTTCATTTTTCCGACTGATGGTCCACATATTGTTCAGAAAAAAGTCACACCATTTTGAGCGTTGGGTTTGGGGGGGGGGGGGGAGAGGGGGAGAAATCGGTAAATTCGCAGTTTTTTTAGGTTTTTCGTCAATATTTCTAAAACTGTGCGGTTTACCATGAACAACCTTCTACACAAAAATGTTCTACATTAAATTTAAAATAAAAAAGGTCCTATGCATAATCCTTCTAAAATGAACGGTTCCAAAGTTACGAAGATAGTATCGTATAATTGTTTCAAAAAAGGCCTAACCCAGACATCCAAAATAAAAGTTCTCCTCCTATACCAAATTGTTCTGTATGGTCCACATATGGTTCAGTAAAAAGTTACACCATTTTAAGCGTCCGGTTTGGGGGGGAGATGGGGGAGAAGTCGGTAAATTAGTAGTTTTTTTTACGTCTTTCTTCAATATTTCTAAAGCTATACTTTAGCGTAAACAATGTTCTATAGAAAAATGTTCTACATAAAATTTAAAACAAAAAGGTCCTATACATAATTGTTATAAAATCAACGGTTCCAGAGTTACGGAGGGTGAAAAGTGGAGGTTTTCGATACTTTTTATATTTTTTGGGCAATTGATGATGATTTTGGGTGGTCAGGTTGACGTTTCTTCAAGGGCTTATCACTAACATACCATCGGCCACTGAAATAGCAAATTTGATTTATAAAACACAATCCTGTTAAAGAAAATCAGTAGGAAATTGCCCAGAAAATTTAAAAAGTATCGAAAAACTCCACTTTTCACCCTCCGTAACTCTGAAACTGTTGATTTGATAACAATTATATATACAAGCTTTTTTGTTTTAAATTTTATGTAGAACATTTTTGTATGGAACATTGTTTACGCTAAAGCATAGTTTTACAAATATTGACGAAAAACTTAAAAAAAAACTACTAATTTACCAACTTCTCCCCCATCTCCCCCCCCCCCAAAAACCGGACGCTCAAAATGGTGTAACTGGTTTTTTGTAAATGGTATTTTGTAGTATTAAGGGCAAAGTTAAGTTCATGTAAGGTTAAAGGAATATTGAAGGGACTATTATCAATCTCTATCTTCACAATCAAGCTGTTGTTTTTCTGAGATAAATTTTTGTTGTATAAACTCTTCGGAATAGTTGCTGTTGTTGAAGTTTTTTTCGAAGTAGGTATATAGCAAATCCATCAGCTATTTCATTGGGTTTTTTATTAAATTAGTATTATGAGTAATAAAAGGCACTTGGTAAAATTTGTATTTTCCTGATATTTTCGAATATTGCACCAGACTGTAGATAAAGGTGTTGTACTGTTTATATTTGAGACAAAACTTCCTACAGTTGGTTTTTCGAGTTTTTTTTTTCCTCTGTTTTTTTGTATTCAGTTATGTTAGTTATGTTGTTGTGTTTTTTTATTTTGTTAAAAGATGCTTTATATTGCTTGATTGCATTTTGACATTCTGTATTCCACCATGGTAGAGGGCTATGTTTCCTTAATATTTTACATTTTCCTCTTGATACAATAAACTACCCCAGATAATTGAAATAATATTGAAGAATAATATTTCAATCAACTATGATAATTATCGTCTACCCTAGACTAGCTCAATCTCCCAAGTTGTTAGTCCACCTTGTCTTAATCCAAAACATGAACAATGAAAATCCAGAATGGAGCAAATAAAACAATAATCTAACTAATCATGTTTATTTTTCATAAGAGACATAATTAAGTGATGTATTAAAAGTTATATAGGACCTTAGTGAAGACCGACAACAGAGTAAGGATAGATGGAAACCTATCAGGAAAATTTGAAGTTA